>NC_134366.1:126857755-127590255 GCF_035582795.1 Mycteria americana
CTGTGGGACCAGGCTAATTCTAGTCTGAAGTAAGAACCACAAAACATGAATTATGTAGTGTTGTGTTCTCAGCAGCAACTATTTTGCTCTACAAATCCTCTTGTATTGGGCTTACAAAGTAGACATAGCTACAGTCAGTGGAGTTCAGAGGGAAATAGATGTGGGCCGACTTTGGGGCAAATTGAACGGCACTCTTATGTCCTTGTCTGTGTTGGCTATATTTCTGTTGAGTATAGCAGAAGTTTAGGCACTTAGCATTCATTTAGACATGTAGATTTGTGTGCTTTAATCTGAAACTGAATCTCATCCGAACAGCAATATGATCAACTTGCAAAGAGCTAAAAATTAGGATAAAAATTAACAAAGACTTTTCCATCTGTAAGGTTAGCTAGGCACCGCCTTAGGTTAGCTACTGAGGCTGTGGGACCTCCATCACTCATTTTAAGAACGGGTTAAACAGTTGTCAGGAAGCACTTAGTGTAGTTGTTCTTGCCCCAGGGCCAGGAGATGAAGTAGCAGATAACCTTCAGCGTGCTTCTCTAAGCGTGGAAGATCTCCACTTGCCCACATCTTCAACGCCACACTGACTCACAGGAGGTGCGAGATCCAAATCTCCGGACACACAGCATACACAAAAGACCAGGATTTACTAGGACTTTCTAGGACTTACTGTTTCATACTGTAGCAAATACGGACGCATACCTTTTTGCTTGCTCAGTCTGCATCTTTACATTATAAAATTGTGTGTTCAAAATCTGTCCTTTAGTCACTTCGTGACTATACATGAACATGGATTTGGACAAGAGCAGCCTTGCACTCCCTGTACATGGCAGTCACTCCCTTCTTTCCCCTGCCCTCTGGCCTATTCCTGCTGCTTTCCTGTAGTATTTCATTCCATTTCTATTACTTCAGGCCTCAGGTTTTCCACTTTGTTTTCTGTAACCACCCAGTTTTCTTCTGACAACGCCTTCTCAGCTCTGTGTCATCAATACATGTCATCAGTAGATATCTGGGTTTTGTGCCAAGGCTATCATACACATCAAATGACAGACATGGCTTTCCTACTCTTACTAAGCCATTTAATAGAAGGCAGTTCTAGGATATTAAAAAAGGGGGAAATTCAGAATTCAACACCTGTTGGATATGTGACTTTTCACTTTTTCTTGAAGAAAATGTCATTGAAAAGTGCTTTTCCTCTTTTTAAAATTTTTGATTCAATAAAAATGCAGGATCCCCTTATATATTTGTTCCAAATGTATTTATGCATCTCGTAAATAAAATTGCCTTTCTTAAACACCTTTTATTGATGTCTTAAAGTCTCTTACGGGATTGCCCATGGACTACAGATTGAAAAGTACAAAAAGGTATTTTTTACTGTCTTAGCAATAAAACAATGTTTTGAGGCTGCTTTGCAGCATTTGCAAAGAAATTGATTTTTACTTTTAGTTATCTTAATGAAAGACTTTCTGTTTATAATGACTAATGGGATTTTCTCTGCTTTCTTGATATGCATCTCAGTGGAAGAGCTGCTTGTTCTTGAACTTCAGACGCCTTTGTTTATACTGTGGTTCTCAGGTTTCCAATACAAGGAGGCTTCTCACCTTGTGCCTCTTGTCTCCATTCAGTATTGAGACAGAAACACTTTTCCCTTCAGTTTACCAGTAAGAGCAGACAGGGATGTTCACGATGACATCTTGATAACTATTCACCTTCTAAAAGAGTTGCAGCTTTTGTTGGAAAACTTTGACTATAAACCAAAATCCTCCTATCGCTCTTGCTGGTACAATCTCATTAATCATAAAAATAAATTTTAAAAATCCATATAACTAATAAAACCAAATAAGATTAAGAATATTCATGAAAACAACTTGGTCTAAGGTGTAAGATCCTGTAGCCCTCAGGGAACTTAGTGCTTGCTGATTTTTGTCTTGAGAATATATACGTTGGGAAAATCGCCATTTGAAAAAGAGTTTTGTTGTGCAAGTCGAAACAGCAGCCCGCTACATTGCTCAACACCGGCCACTGCATTGCTGCATTGTGTGGGAAAGAGATAACATCTTTAAAAAAAAAAAAAAAAAAAAGAAGCTGTTATCAATGCAGCAATCAAGGCTGAGTCAGAGGGATGAATAGGTAGAGCCCAGTCAATAGTCTAGAAACCAGTCAAAGAGAATATAAAGAAATACTCCGTGACTTTATTTCAGTAGGAAATCACCTTTTCTGAGCCTGCTTTGCCTTAGGCATTAGTATTAAAAAAAAAAAAAATCACCTAAGATGCAAAATGTAGGTAGAAGTAATAGTGCTGAGAACAATATTCTCCTCTCTACCTATGCAAAGCTCAAAAGCTCTATTTGTTGGTTTCACATGTTGTAATAATCTACTTTCTGTTGTTGTTGTTTCCCAATGCCTACATTTTTGCACTGTTTGAGGGGTTTTGTTACTTGCGGAGTCTTTGGTGCGTGCAGAGAGGAGTAAACGCAGGGTCTCTGGTAATTTGGTTGAGGCTCCAGTTCCTTCCAGCTAGGATGAGGCACCCAACCGAGGTGTTTAAGGGCGTGCGTAGCTATCCTGGTGCATGAAGAGATGGGCAGTCCCAATACTGGATGTTGGCATGTACAGTTTTGTCAGAGTAAGCATGATTTTCTTGCTAGCACACACGTGTCTCAGCCTTGTTTAAATAGGGAATGTATGCATGCATGCCATTTATCCTCCCAGCAAGGTGCTAAGTAGAGAGCTGCTTCTGTCAGTTACACTTCAACAGATGTTTTGATTAGTCCTTGCTTTTAAACGTTATTTAACCGGTTTTGTTCTCTGATGTGGTTGGTAACCCACCACAGCCTGTATAATCCATGATTTGCCCAGAAGAGAAGGCATCTCCAGGGTGCTGCTGGCAACCAACACTTACTTCAATCAATGGCAAATTCCCATCGTTTTGGAATACTGAAGCATTATTGAGCACTAAAAAATGGTTGTTTAAAAAGACTATAAAGTCTTCATTTATTTAAAAAAAATATATTAATTGCTTATTATCTGCTGGGAGAAAAGTGAAAAAGTTAATAATTATATAATTATAGTGTATGTTTTAAATGTGAATGGTTATGGGTAAATTTTTCAGAAGCTATTAAGGGTAAAGAGTAAATATTAATTGATAGAGGTCAGATGCATAAGAACAGGCTTTGCTGTTCTTATGAGGGAAGTAATGTCAGTTAGGTTTTAGTACTGCTAAAGTGACATTGAATGAGTAGTGATTATCATAACTTCCATTGCAGATCTGTTTGAATTATGGAAATGGACTCCATGTGAAGGTAGGAAATAATGGAAAACTGCTTTTCTTTATCAGTACCTGAAGAAGGGTTCTCTGAGCAAAGTGTCAAAGGCGTGCCTTACTTCAGCTGATAATTATCTTAATTTTTACCATTTTCTGAAATGCGAAAGCTGTGTAATGAATGATGAAATGAAAGCCAAAATGTAAGTGAATAGATTCCTACATCCATCAAACTGAGTGGCGTTCAACTTTGAGAAACTTTCCCTAAAATGTTAAGTTGTAGTTGTCTTTTTTTAACTCTCTGTAAATTAAATCATTTTATGGAAGATGTTAATTGTGGAAACATTTCCAGATGTTAATCTGGAAGCCAAGAGACACAGTAGGGACTAAGCTGCACAGAAGGATGAAGGGTGTAATGCAGAGTGAGAATGAGGGGTAGTTGAGCAAGGATAGCAGAGGCAGTGAATGGGTTGAATAGAGGCCTCCTCTTTCATGTATTCTGTATCAGAGAGAAGGCTGAATACGAGCCAGTGTTGGTGGGACAGTAAACACGGTAATAAGGCAGAAATGGTGGTTTAAAACAGCCTTAGTGCCAAAATTCTTCCCACATCTGATGACAAGCACTTAAATTTTCCAAAATGGGTGTATTTTCACTGACCCCTGGTCATGGGAACTTGCTCATGTATTTAAAGCCTGTCTTACCTAATTCTGTATTGATGAAAAGACTAGTGTAGTTTTCCTCTTCAAACAACTTGAGTAATATATAGGTCTTAGATTGTGGCTCGGAAGGCTAATGCTGCTCCGTGATTTCGAAGTTACTAGCTATTGAAAGAGCAAAAGCTATTCAGAAGTCTGGGTTACAGCAGCAGTAAAGCATTCATCTGAAGTGGCTAAATGTAATGCTGGCATTCAACCTTGTTTTTTCACAGGTTTATAATCGAAATGGCCAGAGTGGTGTGTTGTCTCATCCCAACAGCCTAGTCAGGCAGAAGCGAGAATGGACAGTCCCTCCGGCTTTCATACGGGAAGAGGAGGACAATTCCTATAAGAATCCAATTGCTAGAGTAAGCCCAGAAAAAGAGATAAATGCAGAATACACATAAAAATAGAGATGAAAATGTAAAATAAGGGTGTGGCTGCCCTAAACACATGCACAAATATTTCTTGAATTTTAAAGGACTATTGAATTTCAGTTGAAGATTGGCACATTCCCTTCTGTTTCCTTCCTTCAGCAGATGAGTTTCTCTTGCAGCCTGATTTGGCTCAGCCTCTCATCTTTTCCCAGCCACCAGTTTTCATAAAACTTTTGAGAATGCAATATCTTTGAGTTTTTTCACTCCACCACCCCTATTCAGCTGTTGTTGAACTTGGCGAGTGGGTCCCAAAACCGCTGGTGGTGATTGGGCAGAAGGGTGTACATGGAGCATGATTATGTATGCCTAATTTTTTAGGAAAGAAAGCTAAAAATAAACAAGATGTTATCCTTTGTGCAAGAATGATATGCATTTGGTTCAGCATCACTTTTGAAACCTGAATTCACCGTACCTGTCACTTCTGCATACAAAGTAACTGCAGATGGTAGCAGGCTGTTAGCCTCTGCTTGAGCTGCCCCTTGATGGTGATGCTGGCACAATGCACACGTGCTTTTCCAGATGTTTCAGATACTTGCTGATGGCAGAGGAAGGGTATAATCTCTGGTCTATGCAGCCTCTTCTACCTGTTCCTCTGCAGGTCTGACCTTTCTTCCTCCACCCTATCACTTCCTCAGTGCCAGTCACACTTGCTAGCTTAGGTCCAATCTCCCTTAAAAAGTTGTCATATTTTATTTCCAGGTTTTGCTCAAGTAATTTCAATCTCCCCTGCTCAACTCATTGTTCCAGACTCTCTTTTTCTTTTTTTCCTTGGTCTTTCTCCACATTTTATTTGCCCCCATCTGTTTAATCAGCCAGTTTCCTTATTCCCTCACTCCAGCTTTTCACCTTATCACGGTGGTTTTCCAGCCTTTCCTTGCACTTGTATCCTATCCCACTCTCTTTGTCCAAGCAGTCCCAATTTTCTTCTTCCACAGACCTCTCCACTCTGCAGTTCCCAACTGTTGCGCTGCCCATCATGTTCCTCATCTCCCTGCACGAGATCCTCAGACAGAACATGTAACTCTTCCTGCATTCATCTCAACATCTTCACACTCAAAGGAGTTCAGGAAAATATGTTTTTAATATTTTTGGTTTTTTGTTCATTACAAAAATAGCAAAAATATTTTATTTGCTTTTTTAAATGTGGTTTTATTTACCGAACACTATTTAATCTGTTGTATTCCTGCTAGATACATTCTGATCTTGAAGATACAGGGGTAGTGGTGACTTATACTATATCTGGTCAAGGAGTAACAGAACCCCCTTATGGATTATTTGTTATCAATGGAAAGACTGGAGACCTGAACGTAACAGGAAGGGTTGACAGAGAAAAGACTCCAATGCTGTTTGTAAGTTGAATAGTAACTTTCTCCTTAGAGGTGCCCTTCTATCCATTTTTTATTTATTTTGTTCAAATGTGTTTGCTTCAATTAGTTTTAATCCAGGTTCTGGATATTTGTGTGTATAGGTATGCTTATACTTACAAGCATATTATATATGCTTACATAATGCTTACATTTTGTTATATATGTTATATATATTTTATATATTTCTGTTTTGCGTATGTATTTATATTACAGTCACTCATTGTATTTGCTTATTGTTTCTGTCTGTATTATTTCAGCTCAGGGGTCATGCGCTAGATAAGACTGGAGCAAAACTGGAAGAGCCAATAGACCTCCCAATTAAAATCATCGATATAAATGACAATTTTCCAGTGTTTTCACATGAAGTTTTTGTTGGTTCAGTTGAAGAATTAAGTGAAACAGGTAACATTATTTTAAAAATTGGGGTCTTTTTCATTTAGCTTTTCCCAACACATGCAAGGGCACAAGTGAATATACTCTTTGCAGCAGCATGTCTGCAATAACAAAGATGCATTCTCTTGCTTGTGTAGGCCAGGTTATCCATGTGTGAATGCAAGTTTTTATTCAGCACTAAGCTGTGTAGTGTGATGACAGGAAAGTGTCCACATAAAGGCAACAGAGGACAACACTTCCTCTTATGGCGTCTTTGGTTTGGTGTCAAAGCTACCACAAATCCAGGGACCAGAGTCCTTTAGCAGGAATTGCAGGGGAAATGCAGTCTACCTTCTGGCCTAGCAATCCCAGCCTATTTGGGAGGGACTCCACTCTGCCATGCTCATGAAAACCCCTACTTTATCTATGGGCTGGAGAGGTACTTCACTGTTAAGCACATATGGCTGTGACCTAACCCTCAAAGAACGAGTTAGTGGCAGTTTTCCTATTGATGTCAGTAAACATAAGAGCAACAGATTATTTCCCAGAAAATAAGAAAAGCTGGAGTAAAACAACCTAATATATACCTGACATTGTGTCCCTTTCAATATCACGGTAATCTGAAGAAACAAATTATTGACCATCCGCTTGGGTGAGGTATTGAGTTCCCTTATCTCTCTTTCAGGTCAGTAGCAGCCATATGGTAATTGCTTCTTTGCCTGAAATCCAGTTAATTTTCAAACTCAGGCACTGGACTCTGAGGTACACCCTTTCCCAGGGGACAAAATCCTGTGCCATGAGTTATAAGGGGATGGCACCATGGGGACCACCATGTATTTTGCGTGAAGCTGTTGGAGGACATCAGTATAGAGCAATTGTTTTAATAATGTTTATGTAGAGGAGTTAGTAGTGCTCCCTTTAGAATAATGTGTGAGGGAAATGCAGCTTGTTGTTCAAAAACTTTTTCTTTCTTCTCTATGTGATATCTACAGTTTTCTGTCAGAATTTTTGAGAGAATTCAACCTGTTCTGTGATTCTGGTGCATTGAATTCTATGAGTTACAGATTTGTGGATACAATCCTTTTGTTTGCTAGAGGATACACTGTTAACATGTATTATAGGAACGCTTCTTCAGCTCTATTCGTTAAATGAATAAAGGCAAGAGCATCAGAAAATTATGCAGCGCATCTGATAACAGTCTCTTAATCTGTGACATTACAGTAAAAATACGTGGCAGCGCATGGCAGTGTAAACATACTATATTTTGTTTGCTTTTTTCCAGGTACAATTGTAATGAGGATAAATGCAACAGATGCAGATGAACCAAATAACCTAAATTCCAAAATTGCTTTCAGGATTGTTTCCCAAAGCCCTAGCGCTGCATTCAGCATGGATAAGGATACTGGCGAGGTTCGAGTAGCAAAAATAAACCTTGACAGAGAGGTAAAAAACCCTCCTATTTTTAATCTGTTAACAGCGGTCTTCTGATGCTTGTTGTGTCACCTTCAGCTCCGCCTGCTGGGTTGGAGACCTGGCCCTCTTACCTTCCTTCACCTCCCTTAGGATTAAAGCCTGGTCTGGCTGATGCATGTTTTTTCAGGGATTGGGCGGGGGGGCTGGTGGTGACAGGAGCGAGGTTGTATTCCCCCTGGCACCTCTCTAGCACAGCACCAGCCCCATGGCTGTTGCTTTCTGTCCCTCCCGTTCAGCCAGGGCAGCAGTTACATGAAGCAAGGGGTCATTTCTCTGTGCTGGAGAGCATATGGCAAAGACAACCCAGATCACCGTCTGCAAAGCTGCTGACTGCATCTAGATTTTTTTGTAGCCTGCTATGCAAATCACGGTGCAGAGAGTCAGGATGGGTGCTGCTGTGAGACAGCATTGAAAGCCACATATTACCAGCAACTTTACCTGTGCTTGCATGAATTTTCACTGGCCAGCAGATGGTGATCTGGATGTTAGCTCTGCAGCTGAGGGCAACATCTCTGCCTCTAGCCCTATCCTGACATGCAGGTATCGCTGGTCTTGTCGCTGTTTATGGCCATTCAGATTTTTTCATTTGCTATGTAAGTACAGTCTTAACTCTTCATGGGGGAGATGCAAAAGTCCCAAATCCTTTTCAAAGCCTCAGTTCTACTCCAGCAGAGCCTGTCAAGGTAGTTGTGTGTGAGATTTACTACTAGCTAGAGAAAAGAGGAGTTATAATTGGGCCACAAGAGGGATTACCAAAATGTAATAGAGATAATACAGTGAAGGAAAAATTTTTAGCTTGGTTTAAACGCTTTTTTCTTATCATGGCAGACACAAAGTAGGTATTCTTTGGTGGTGGAAGCAAAAGACCGTGGTGGTGAATTAGGTGGGAATGCTGCAACATGTTCTTTAGAAATCAAGATTTTGGATGTCAATGACAATCTGCCTGTAGTTGAACGTCATGCAGTAAGTACATTTATCACAATATTTGGCGTGTTCCTACACCTGCCAGTATCCCATTGCTTAATATGAGGTTGTGCAGACTTTCTTGCACTGGTGAAATGAGGTAAATCATGACATCTTTTTAAAGAAGGGTGTTTTTCGATTGCAGTTTGAAGGAAGCATTGAAGAAAACAGAGCAAATGTGGAAATTCTGCGAATAAAAGTATTTGACAAAGATGAAGAGTTTTCTGATAACTGGCTGGCGAACTTTTCATTTGTTTCTGGTAATGAAGGCGGCTTTTTTCGTATAGTAACAGATACCCAAACAAATGAAGGAATTTTGATGCTTGTGAAGGTTAGTATATTCTTTAGAAAGTCTTCTTTAAATATTAGAATAATTTATTCCCTTTAAGTTGATATACAAATTATTTATATTCAGTCAGTATGTAAACCGTAAATTTACATGGTGGACACTCCTCCTTTGGTATATTCTTTGTTGGTGTATTCAATAATTCCGTGTAAAATAACAATTTTGTCCAGGTTTACCATTTACATGCTGTGTGATCTCAAATATATCTGGTGAGGCAGAAGTGCCCAAGCTTTCCTTGTCATTGGGCAACAGTGCTAACACATATGCTGTAACCTTTCCCATATTTTTGCTCTCCTTGCTGGTCTCAGTCTAAATTTCTTTATTTCCCATGGCCACAGATAACGTTGCAGGCAACACCTACTCCATGAGCCATGGGCTACAGACTATTTTATGAATTTCCATAACTTGAAATTTCTATTTTATGAATTTCACTCCTCTTTAGTCCACAAGAACTGAAGGTGCATAGTGCCCTAAGTACCTTTTTTCTTTTTTTTTTCTGCTCTGGTTTCCTTATCTGAAAACTGATAATTGTAAAAAATTGATAAGCACTATTGATAAGCACAAATGAATTGGGTTTTTTAAAAAAAAAAAAAAATTGGAAGAGCCAAGTAATATTGAGCACAGATTCACTGAAAATAAAGACAGAATATATGGGTAGGACTCATTGCACCTACCTTACGTTAGTTTAAATTCAATAATATAAAGACATACCTATGGTGCCATCCATTAAAAATAAGAAGAGTAATCTTCCTTACGTGCTTTTAAAGAGTTGAAGCATTATATATTGAGAGTAACATGTTAAACAACAGTTCTTTGCACTGTAGCACCCTTATTACTTAAATAAAGATCCTACAGTATTATTTAAATAGTATTATTTAAATATTAAATGTATTAATGTTGTCTAAATATCAGATTCTGTCAAATTCTGAGTGGTATTTTTTTTTAATTGCTCTAGGAACTGGATTATGAAAAAATGAAAAGCCTAAACCTGGGCATTGTTGTTACAAACAAAGCAGAGTTCCACAAGTCAATTAAACACAGTTATAAAGCACAAACAATTCCAATCAAAATTAATGTGATTGATGTGCGGGAAGGCCCTATATTCCCTGGTGGCACAAAAATTATTCAAGCAAGTGAGAAACTGGAGATAAGACAGGTTATTGGACAGTATCAAGCCTATGATGAAGACACTGGAAAAATAGCAGAGCGCATTACGTAAGAATCTTTTTATAACCATCGTAACTGAGTATGTCAGAAATCACATCTTACTGTAAAAATGTGTATATTGAACTGAAATAATTTCAGAGGCAATCGTTTTCTACTATGCATAATTCACACCTAAAACAACATCATCATCTTCAGTATCCTCTTATGCAGAAAATAGCTGACTTGAAAATCCTTCTTCTTTGGTCATACATGGTGAGACGTGAGTGTGCTGAAATTGTCCGTGCTTGCACACTCCTTGTCATGCCTGTCTACTTTTGAGAGTGGATTTACTGGTCTGACTTCATCCGTCTGCAGAAACATTAGGAAGAAATATACAGAAACATCTAGCAATTGGACAGAAAGGGTGCAAAGCAGATAAGTGTGTGTGTGTGTTTAGCTCTTGAATCATAGCTCTTCAGCTAGAATGTTGTTGATCCGCCACTGTGGCATTTACAAATGGTGCAGACCAGCAGAGGTGCATACCCAACAGTGGACCCCTCTCCCCGCCTGTAATACAGTCTCTCCCACGGGGCTGCTGCTCAGCTTTTGCTGGGAGCAGGGACGGAGGGGAAGAAGACGATGACCAGCAGCACAGCTCCCTCTCCTGCTCTGGTCTCGCTCCTTGAGTCTACTTTTTATAATGCCTCCACACCTAAATCCTGGCTCCAGGGGGAAAAGCAGGTTTCAACATTCAGGGTAGGTTTATAATCTTAGGTTTATAGTTGAAACCAATTCCAGTGGCAGGAGCGTCAGATCTCAGACCTAGGGATTTGGTCTCTGCTTTAAATGAAGAGTAAACATACTGTGAAGCTGCTTTTTCTGCTGATGGTTGTTTTCCTCATTATAAATGTGTACATTTTTCTATGCAATTTTAATCAGATACTTGAAAGGAAGAGATACAGCAAACTGGATCACAATAGACTCAGTCACAGGTGAAATCCTCCTTGCCGAAAAACTTGATTACGAATCATCTCATGTAGTAAATGGTACCTACACTATCACCATGTTGGGTGTAACTGCTGGTAAGTTGAGAGGGTTTTTGTTTTCACACTAATTGGTTTGTTTAGGGTTTAGTTCGCCTTTCTACAGCTATAGTTGGTTTAACCTCCCTATCTTTAACTGCCTAAAAGTTAGGCACTTAGTGTGGTTTTCCATAGGCTCTGTATTTGGAGGAGGACACAGGCAACTCGCTGAAATGGGATGAACCTTGGAATGGGTTCCCAAGGTGCCCATTTCTCTTCTTTGACTAGATGGAGGTGAACTTCTTGTAAAAGTTTTGCAAAGACTAAGTCTGATAGGAATATCCCTTGTCAAGGTAGAAATTGCCAGTATCTCAGAATGCTAATCGGCAGACTTCAGAGTCCTAAGTTTTCTTGAATGCTAAGCAAGAAAGACTCCCTGAACTTCTTGTGTATCTAATTAGAATTCTCCTTTTATAATCTGCATGTTGCTGTGTAACCATACACAGGAAATATATTATTGGTTTTTAAGTTAAAATAGTAAAACAGCTTGCCTTCAGAAGAACTTTGTCAACATGTTTATTAACATTAGTAACGAAATACTGCTCCCATAAGCTCCAGGGAGAGCTCTTTCAACTTGTTTCAGCAATGTTTGTGTTTTGGAAAATACTAAGGGTTTTTTTTTATTTTAAGATTAAATTTTTGCACTTTTAAAATCAATTTAAGTTTTTGTGTTTTAAAATCTTAGATTTTCCTAAGAAAACGGTCACCGGCACAGTCATTATTCAAGTCAAAGATGAGAATGATAACTGCCCAGTTATTGTGAACCCTGTGCAGACTGTGTGTTCAGATGCAAAATTAGTTGATGTTACAGCTCATGATTTGGATGGTTACCCAAACAGTGATCCCTTCAGCTTTACTGTCATTGATGAGCCAGAAGGGACAGCAGAAAAATGGATAATTGCATCCAAAAATGGTAAGAAAATACATTTTTAATTACTTTCAGTTCTTAGGAGTCCTAGTGTTGTAATTTGTTCATTTCAGTCAAACCGACAGTTTGGCTGATTCGGACTGAAAAAACCCATATATATGGAGTCAGGCATGAAGACACATGACTCGCATTCTGCTCCCTTCTCTAATAGCTATAAAAGCACAGTCATGTCTTCTGGGGCCTGTCACCTTCCCTCAGTTGGACCGTCTTTGCCTAGCCTGATGACCCATATATGGTGACCAGGATTTCATGGGTAATGCTGGGATCAAGCCATTCCCATCTTCACACAAAAAACATGCAGTAGTGGAGGATGTTTTTTGTTAAAACTGAGCTTGGAGATACGGTTGTGTTACTGACTGCAGTTGCTCCTAGCTTAGAAATAAATAAATCGATCGGTCTGCACAGTGGGCCTTGAAAAGGGGAAATACAGTGTAACCTGTCTAAGATTGTCCAGCACGGTAGGAACAAAAATAAGTCAGAAATCATAAATAATTTTAATGAGTATTTCAAAATGAGATGAGCATTTTCTTCTTGCATTTCTGTTCATATAAGCCTGGGAAATGCTTGAAAGAAATGCTTCAGGTAGGTTGAAGGCACCAGAAAACACTTTTTTCTTCTCAGACTCATTATTCTGTCCTCTGTAATCCTACAGCATAACACTACAAAGCAATCAGCAGAGTCATCCTAATGGCCAGGTTTAGGACCACGAAGGAATCTTCTCAGCTTTCCTCACCCCGCTTGCAGCCAGAGTAGCAGTAATTGTGGGGATCACAGCTTTTCCAAATAGGGCGGCGTTCCCCAGCTGGGAACATCGTCTGGGCATCTCTTGCCTAGTTGTGTCCTTGACATGACACGGCCACAGGAGCAGGTGGTGTGTTGGCTCCCCGGTCTCTGCCTGTGACCAACAACAGATTAATCTCCTAAAGACTGAAGCTGGTTTTTTGTGAATTCAGCCTTTAGTGATATTTAGTGATATCCTTTTGTGATAGCCTTTTGTGATATTCAGCCAATATCCAGATGATGTGAAAGTTAACACTATATAGGCGGTCGGGCTGTCTTCCATGATAAGTCTCTGCCGGTGTGAAATTCTTTGCAATTATCTGAGACTGCAGTGAGCACGGCTGCTTTGATACCAGCGTGAACTACTTGACAAAAATAAGAGCACATATGCTGTAGCAGCAGCTAATTAAACTTAATTCCATTGCATTGGCTGGACTTAACTGGAGGGGGCTTGTTGGGAGGCTGTGAAGGTTTTATTTCCCTTAGTTTACAGGAGTCAACTTTCTCTCCACTGATTTTTTGTTTGTCTTTTCTTTTTCTTTAATCCCCCCCCCCCTTCTGCCTCAGGCACCAGCATACAGCTGGCATCACAAAACCTGAAGCTGGGCAGAACTAAAGTTCCCATCCTTATAAAGGATTTCCAAGGGCTCAGCTGTGCTCAAGCACAGTCTCTGCAACTGACGGTTTGTAAGTGTACGGATGACGGCACATGCAGAAGTAAAGTTATTGGTGCTAAGTCAGTGGGTCTGGGACCAGGAGCGGTTGTGCTAATCATCTTGGCGTTTTTACTTTTGTTGCGTAAGTAATTGTTTCATATTATCTCAGAAGCACTGTAAATATGGTCTGCAAGGCATCAGGAAAGAAACGGTCCAGCTCCCAGATTTTGTCATCTTGATATATTCTGTGTAGACTCCTAGTCTGTGTGAAGTCATGGCAAATCCCCAACTAATTTTGGTAACATCAGCATTTCACCCTCAAAGGATTTCAAGCTGTGCATTTTAAAATTAATATGTACAACTTCAATATTTGTTTATGGTGCTGTAAATAACAGGTGGGGAAGCAGTAAGGAATCCTTTCACTGTTTCCCACACCTCCCCATGTGAACCCTAACTCTCCCCACTCAAACCACAGCACTCTTTCCACTCTCTTCTCCCTCACTGCAGACCCAGGTCTGGTGCCTTGCTCTGAGCAGCACATTACATTGTTCTTTAGTAAGACAAAAGAGAAGCTCGAAAATAAGAGAAGAATGCTTGTAGTCAGGGTATGGCCATGCGTACCAGTGCTGCATTTAAAATGGCAATAGTTTATTGCTTGTACTAGTAGCAATCTAGCTGTGGCAAAACAAAGTTCATGCTGCGTGACTACGCTCCACTGCTGAAACTGGATCGAGTTCCCCAAGCAATGCTCTAGAGTTGTCACAGGAGCGGTGAGGTGGAATTTACATGACGCCATGTCGTTACCTAGTAGTAAAAGAACAGGAGGTAGAAATGCTGAGTGATATTTACGGCTTGGTTTTGGTATATGAGATCTTCGATAGAAGTATAGCTATATACATGCGTGGTCATCTGCAGGATTGAGGCCCTGGCAGGTTAATTGTCAGTTTGGTCTCTAAGAAACCATCCTGGCATATGTTTCTAGGAAATACCTTGAATATTTGGGAACGTGTCTTCAGTCTATCAGCCCTCATACTGATCACTAGCTCGCTAAAGATATGTTTCAGTATGAGAGCTGACCGAACTTTGGTACTGGCTGTTAGCATGCTTTGACCCTAATCATCACATAGTTAATGACAAACTTCTATTTCCCTGTAGTTATTCCACTGTTACTGCTGCTGTGCCCCTGCGGCTCGAGAGCCAAGGGATTTGCTGCCATACCAGACTGCAGCGAAGCGATGTTGCGTCAGTGGAACAGCGAAGGGGCAGCTCCCGAGGAGAAGGCATGTATCCCTAATAGCATTTCCCTTTGATTTCTATCCAAGTGTTCAGTCTGGCACTTGGCATCTCTTCCACATTATGGGCTGATGTTTCAGGGCTGTACAGCAGATTTTAACCGCACATGAACATTAATTAAAATTAACCCTGTGAGACTCAGCGAAGAGTGCATGGAAGATGAATTCCACCAGCAGCTGTAGAAACACCAGCCATGGTGTTTAAATGCCAACGTAAAGGGGAAGCAATCAAGCAAATGTTGACGGTATCTGAGCAGGAGATAGGAGTGTGGGAAAAGCATTGATGCTGTAAAGAGTGAAAGATTTGCATTTGCAAGCCTGGAATGTTCTGTGCCCCTTTGGGAGCATGGTAAAGAGCAAAAGAATGGGTTATAAAGCTTAGCTTCTAGTTTAAAGTTTCAGGGTGCATTTTTAATTACTTCCCTGTGTATTTGCCTTCTTAAACAGAGTAAATTCTTTAAAAAAAGGTGGGGGGAAGAAGAAAGAGCAGATCTGCAGAGGGAACAGTGAATGCCAAGAGAAGTTTGCCCTTTCTTGTTATGCTACAAAACCCAGTTTTCAAAAAAAAGGGCATGACACTGGCATGCTTTTGCACAATAACAAAGAAACAAAAGTAAGGTAAAAGACACTGATTTAGGGCCAATGCTCACCAAATTCTTTTACCAAATTCTTGATAAAAGACAATTAGCTTAACAGGGAAGCCAAACTGCTAGAAAAGAAGAAAGGGTCAGGCAGCACCATAGAGGTAGCAGGCAGTGCACACTCCCCCAGTGTGTGTCTGGGGAAGGCTGGGAAGAGTCTGTCTTGGAACAACTGAGCTCCCTGGAGTTTTGCAAGCCTTTTTTTGGTGTTTTTTTTTTCCTGCTTTCACTCCCAACCCTTTGAGTTTCAAGAAAACAATGATCTATAGAAACATTTCCATGATCCTCCTTGGGAACGCAGTGTATTTCAGGAGGCCCTTTACTCTTTGCAGCAACATGTATAAGTGTGAATTCGAACAAGTCATAAGATGGCACCCTCCCAGGTCCCACCCAGCCCCGCTGCTGGTTTGGTGAGTTCCATGTGCTAGACAGCGCAGCTTTCATGTCACATCCTAATTTGTGTTATTTATGTAGCCAGTGCTAAGCCTCTTCCCACCCACTGCACTGGGGAGCTTGAGAGGAGCAACCAGCGGAGCAGCAACAGCAGTGGCAGCAGCAGCAGCAGGAATGAGTGGAGAGGAAACTGCAGCAGGAGGAAGCAGCTCTGCCTCTCATGTGAGAGAGCATCACAACACTATTACCAAGGAAAGATGGGAAGAGCAAAGACATCTCCTTTCTGGTGCTGAGTATGGAGCCATGGCAGCTGGAGGGGCTGAAGGCATGATGGGTGTAGAAGGCAAGACGGTGGTGGCTGGAGGAGGAGTCGCAGTAGGAGCAGCAGGAGCCATGAATGAAGGATTTTTAAGAGACTACTTCAATGACGTAAGCATGTGACCCGAAAATAACAGTATTTTGATATTTACACTTATTACACTTAGCGTTGTGAAATGCTGTTCATGTTATTGCAAACACAGCTGAGTAGATATCTATATAAACAGTCCTGATACAATGGCCAATGTTGCATGCACGTGGAGTGGGGGCATTAAAGATTTTTGGGTTAGGCTTGCACGTGGGACTTGGAGCATGACAATGCTTGGTCTTGTAGTACTGGGTGCTTATAAGATCTCCCACAATGAGACCCTTCTCTCAAGGGAGGTACTTGGGAATGAGATCCAGAATATTCAGCAATGACCAAGGAGCCCCTTGCCCAGGAAGAAGCCATGAGAAAGACTATGTGATATAAATCTCAGGGACTTAAGCACATTAAATTGGCCTGTAGGGAGGTACCTATGACTCATCATGAGTCACAGCTACAAACTTTATAATGGAGCAGGTTTTTGAAAGATAAGCCATGGATGTCAAATGGTAGAGGGTGCGTCTGCATTTTCAAAGTAGCTGAAGTAAGCGGTGCTGGACTTGTCTCTTTGCCCAGTAGCCTGGGTAGAGGGCCATTCATCAGAAGTGTGAGGCACATGTTGCAATCCCCTTTCTGACTTTTTTTTTTTGGTGACCTAACCATTGACCAATAGGCTATTCCTACTGCTTGCAGCCATTCCTCTTTGCGTAATGCACATCATTAGGCTGGTGAGCTCCTTATAGAGGAAGTTTCACTTCTGTATGCCAGGGAGTGTATGAATTGTCCATTGCCTGTACAAACAAAACATCACACCCTACAGCTGGGTGATGATGGGGTTCTGCAGGGGAGTAGCTGTGCAGCTTTGAATCACCACCTCAGGCCAGGGAATGATTTGAGCTTAAGACACTTGTATGTCTCCTGAGTGCTCTAGCTACTGGTCTTCTGGGTGAACAGATGCAACAGTAGCAGTTCTGCTTTCCTTCCACTCTTTGCGCTTCCTAATATTAAGACATAGTTTAAGCATAGCTGCCTGCTGAAGTCCTGCAGGAGGACTTCATAAAGGTCATACTAGAGTAACCTTTACAACTTCTGGGAGGCTAAAATATCTCAGATTACAGAAAAGGAAAAAAAAAAGCAGACAAGTTACCAAACCAAATAGTTTCAGATGTGTGCTGTTTTTTGTAGAAGCATCTTGGGTAATGTGTCTACTTCCAGGATCAAGTGCAGATAAACATACACAGTCAATTTGGGTCTGGATATATACCACATGACACAGCTGCCTGAGCTAATATGCACTCCAGAACTTAAAATGTGGCAGAAAAGTGGTTCTGAGCACAAGCCAGCAACCGTATTCGGTAAAGCTGGTTCAGCAGGCCCAGAGGATTTGGCTGTCTTCACTCCTGGAACCGCAGCTGGTGCAAGCATGTACCTGGATATTTGTGCTAGCGCTGGCAGCAACTCCACTGCACAGGCTGCTTTCAGACTGAGCTGGCCCTGGAAGCACTGTAGGCAGAACCCGTGAGCCCTCCTTCTTGCGAAGTGGCCTGCATAGAGCCTAAAAATGTATATGCTGGACTATGTTCCCATACTTATCAAGCCAGTTAACTTTGTGATTTGTTTGCTCTTGGGCTACTTGGGTGTGATCCTGCAGGCTGTGCTAGTGAAAGGGCCATGGTAGGTGATGACATGTCAGCACATACTCATTAAACGTATGTTTAAATGTTAGGATACGCTCAGGTGTGGTTTTGGCACTCTCCTACAAACACCTAGTTACAGGTGAAGTTCATTCACTGAACCAAAATAAAAGCAATCTGTTTGTGAGGATGGAGCAGTACCACAAAGGGCACAATTCCTGGTAGGAATAGCAGCAGGTGGCGATAGCACCCAAGGTTTTAAATTTAATTTCAGATTTTTCTTCTCATCAAGTGTACTGTCAAGTTCAGACTAACTTCAAAAAAGCAAAAAGCACTTTTAGGTACTGCCCTTGGTTGGTTGACGGTTTCTGTGGGTTCAGTTAAATTTTCTTATTTTAACCTTTTTGACCAAGTATTCCTGATTTTCAGATTTATTAAGTTTAGAGCTGACATTAATGAACTTTTGCTTGCTTTTGTTTTCTGTCTGTAGAAAGCTGTCTCTTTTGCGGATGAAGATGAAGCCCAAGCTGCAAATGACTGTCTCCTGGTTTATTCCCAGGGAGAGTCAGGCTCCCCCCACGGCTCCATCGGCTGCTGCAGCTTTATTGAGGGTGATCTTGACGACCACTTTCTTGATGATTTAGGAGACAAATTTAAGACTCTAGCAGAAATATGCATAGGCAGACACATCAACATGAGAGACGGTAGCTCAGGTTTCGGTCTTAATGACGCAAAGTCACAGTTCTTAGATCAGCAAAACACTTCCAGCTCGGAACAAGCCTTTGCCTCAGGCAGCTGCTTCCAGCCCGCCCCACCGGTGCATGTGGGTGGTGGCACAGGAGAAGACACCGTGTCCAAGGAGGTGTTCGTGGAAACAACCTTTGCATCCCGCTCTGGGCAGCATGATGTCCGGCCCCTTCCCACGGCCCACGCAGAGACCAATTTCACCATGACAGAAACGTCCTACTCTGCGGGGGCTCCTGCCTGCTCAGCTGCTGTCTTTCTAGACCCCCAGTTTAAGGAGAACGTAGTGGTGACAGAGAGAGTGCTGGCACCTGCATCGAGCTTGCAGGGTATGGTGGAAATCCCCGACTTGCCGCACACCAGTAATGTGGTGGTTACGGAGAGGATGGTGAAGTCGGAGGGCGCTGGGCTGGGAGCCCTGACGGTTCAGGATCTCCCTGACTCCCAGTATGTCGTGGTGAGGGAGCGGGAGAGGGTGCTTGTGCCTGCTGCAGAGCAGGGCTCGCTCAGCTTCCCCGCTTTGGCAGAGGGGCGCAGCGTGGTGGTGAACGAAAGGGTGGTGGCAGCCTCGGGGATGCAGAACAGAGCCGAACAGGCTGCGGTTGCTGGCTCGGGAAGGCAAGAGCACGTGCTGATCACAGACTCCCTGCTTAACCAGGCGGGCTCCAACTTAGAGGGGCCGCCTCCTGCCAGTGCCACGCTGAGCAAGTCTTCCAGGGTCACCAAATACAGCACGGTACAGTACACTCGCTCGTAGCCTGGCCCCTTGCGAGGGTGGTGGTGTCCAGCACCCTTGTGTCAGTGTGCGTCTTGCCAGGGGCTTTTTCTTGAGACCCGAATTTGCTGGAGCTTTCAGGATGATACAGACTCACTTGCGGTAGTTTGTATAAGTAAGGATTATGACCAAGAAGCTGTTGTTATTAGGCAGCATTGGCAGCGATGCTTTTGAAGTGGAAAGATACGGGAAATAATAATACTTTTTTTTTCCTTGTTTGCTATTTTTGTAATTGCTTTTTATTATTTAGTTAGTGTAATAATACCACATAAACACAGCTGCATAGTTATGGGAAAGCAGAAAAAAAAGTCTAAAATCTAGTGATGGGTAGTAGCATGCAAAGCACAAGTTAGGTTTCTGACCTGCCGTTCAGTGTATCTGCTGAAGTCCCCCCGAAGGGGCATCAGTTTCCTATTGCTGTTTGCCATCTGTTACTTTGTGGGCCAGGACAGCTGCCCCTGAGCTGCAGCTGCAGATCTCTGCACCTTGGTGAACTGCTAAGAAATCTCTCCTTCCTGAGAAGCCCAGGCCACCAAAGTCAGTACGGCTTCAGGGCAGTGGTCTGTTGATCTCCTGGAGGGGTGTCACAACTTTGGGTTATGAGCGTTTGTACCTTAAGCAAACAATACTTGCGTATTAGCACAGGGGTTAAAGAGAGCAAGTAGCAAAAAAGCTGAGAACTGCAATTTTTTTGGTACCTCGACGTAAAAATTCTATTACTTGGTGTGGGTCTCGGCTGACATGGACAAGTAAGCATTTGCATCATACGGATTTTTCGCTGGCTCCTAATTGGTCCTTTAATAGTGCATGAGAAACAGCCAAAACCTACCTTAGCTTTAAAGCCAGAGATTCAGTCAGTGGCTTTGCTAGCAAAGTTTATGGCCCTTAGAGACCTGTAGGATCTGATTTACAAGTGCAATTAGCTAAGTGATTTTAATTCTGTCTGTGAACTCACAGATACAAGCACAGAAGTGCAGCCGGGACGGGGGGGTGGGGTGTCTGTGTGTGTGTCTGCGTGTGTGGTTCCACTGGCTCCAGTGGCCTGTGTCATGCCATATAATGGCACTTTTCCTTAGCTCTGACAAAACAAGAGAAAGCTTCCTATAATTCTGCAATACTTACAATTACTTTTCTTTCCATGAAGTTTATGTGGAAGAGAGTACTGCATACTGTTTGGCACTATGTATATATGCACATGTAAATATTTATTTGTATGCAGTTTGAAACATTTTTAAAGTGAATTTTATAGCCATACACTCTGTATGTTTTGTCAGAGTAGAACGAAGTATTTTAGATTAGGTATTGGTACTGTGTTTATTTCATATCTGTAAAATCAGCAAAGCTGGTCATATGGTAATGCAAAGCCCGTGCACCTGCAGAGATTTCTGGTTGCCTCCATCTCTCCTGGAGCTTTCCTACAGCTGCAGTGTTATGTTTTCCCCTGATATGTTGTGCCTTTGACTAGAAATGCTTTCAGTGTATTTCATTTTCCTGATAAGGATGTAAAAGTTGATTCAAAAACATAAACATAAAAAGTAGGAACTATGGCTGTGTTCAACAGGGTGCATCTTGACAGATGGGCCATTACATTAAGTGGAGGAGTACTTCCAAGCAAATCAAACTACTCGCTTGCTTGGACCTGTTGGTTATTTATCTCTTAAACTTCATTTTTAAAGTACATGTATTTACTTTGAAGCGAGCATGCAGTTTTATGTGGTCACCACTTTTTCCTGTAGTTAGAGGGAGTGAACTTATTTCTGACTTTTTAATGGAGTATTTCTATGGTTTTATGCAATCTCAAAATAAAGAACTCTACTGTATATTTTTTTTATTCTTCATTCAGTTTTAAGACAATTACCCCAGTGAAAACACTGACTTTCCTACTGCAAATAAAACTTTAAAGATAGAATGAGGATTGGGATTTCCCAATCCTGATACCCTGATACCTTTCAGATATCCTGAAGGAATATCTGAAAGATACAGATGTAATAGAAGTTGGTGTCCTGCTAATTTACAGATTCTGATAAAAATGTGAATTCTGCCTGCTGGTTAAGCACACTAAATTCTGTAACAACTTGATGCAAGACAACAGTATTCCATCCACGGATTTACTTGGCTTTGAGTCAAACTCTTCTAATCAGTTTATACTTCCAAACAACATGTCATAAAATATTGTCTCAGTTTTATAGTTGTTAAAACATACAGTTGTTAACATCCAGAAGAGGACGTAAGAGTCAGGACTGTGTCACAGAAATCCTGACTTCCTTGTGTATTGTTTATATAAAAACTTTTATCACAAGTTTGCTAGTGCTGTAAAGAGTCTATTTGAATAGAGTCATTAAGAGTGAATCTCCATTATTTGGCTTAGTCTTGTACCAAGACTTCAGATGCTATCAGCATGTGCTAATGCTGGCAGAACATCCATCAGATTAAATAAGTCACTTCTAATGGAGCTGTGTTTTGTAAATGGTGGTGGCTGGTGGGAGGAATGCACAGACCCAAACTAATGGAAACCACCACTAGATAACCCTGAGACCAGGACTAGCCTTAGACACTCATCTTTGCGAAAGATGCCTCATTCTGACTTCAAAAGTAAAAATGAAGTCTGTAATTTTCTTATCTAAAAATAACAGAGCACAGCTATGCTGAAATACCAGTGTGACAGGGACTGTATCCACGCTGCTCTTCCGTGATTTGTTTTTCCTGCGGATCCTCACTCAGTATGTCAGACTCCACGAGTATGAACCAGCATGCCGCAACAAGGACGCGGGTGTCCCAGGCAGCAGGGCAAGTGGAGTGCCTGTCCTGAGCACCCACAAGAAAGTATTTCCCGTGTCGTGCCTTGGTGTATACTTGGAGCCAGGCTAGACTTTGCAAGACAGGATGATCTCTTCCAGGCTCTATTCTTTCCTGGGAATTTGACCATTGCCCACCATCAAAGGCTTAAAGCTTGTCGGGGTTATCAGCAGTAAATCAGTTTTTAAAAGGTTAAATAAATTAGCTGCTCTCCCGAGGAGAGTGATGGTGTTTATGGCCTTGAGGCATCCCAAAAATGCATCACTCCCCCTGCTTGCTCTGTGGTAGCAGAGCTACCAGCTCTGGCTGTCTCCTCTGCTGGCCCCTTCTCTCTCCTGGTGGCCTTTGAGCTCCCCGTGAGCTGAAAAGGCCATGACAACCATCTACTCTTCTTGCCTTGTGGGTAGGAAAGCTGTCCTCTGCCTGGCACCAGCACAGGCTTTTCAATGCACCCCTCCAGGTGAACCAACCTGGGTGAAAATCAGGGGGGAATCGGTGTCAAACTCCTTTTGCATGCGAGGACACGAGGCTGGGCTGAACAGGGCCCCCAGGGTGCCAGTTGGGTGCAGTTTGTGAGCCCATCTTGAAGCACACAAGCTAGGAAGGTCAGCCCCTAGGTGCCTGAGGTCCTGTAGGTGCTCAGTGCGTCATGCAAAATTTGCCAGCGCACACGGAGCTGCAGGGCAGGCCCCCTACGGGACCTGTTCTTGTTGGCACGACAAGAAAAATGGCTCCTGTTCACCTGGGCCTGTGTAGGCAGCTTGCAAGCATGCTACTTCAGCCTTGCCCACACCGACCTGGGCTGGAGCCCAGTGGTGGGGCCGGCCCTGCACCGTGTGTCATAGCTGGGGGGGGGGGGGACAGATCATGGCCAAGGACTCAGGATTTTTGGCCTTTCCGTGAGGGATTTGAATCCACTGCTCTCCCAGCCTGGGATGCTCCATGTGGGAACAGGCACCATGTCTCCTGTCCCACAGTCCACACCTGAAGCTGAAGCACACACTCTGTTACAAAAGCTGCTGTGAATGGCAGAGTTTGCACGGATTCAAGGCACAAGTGCATGGAAAAGCAAGCCACTGAGGGTTACTGAATATACAGAAATGGCTTCCAGCTCTGGAGAAAGCTGAGAGTCCTGGTGGGAAGACCCTCTTTCCTAGGCATCCCCTTATGGTGACAGCTGATGATGGCATACTGGATGAGAAGGACTCTTGGCATGATCCAGGAGAGGCTCCATGTCAAGGGAGAACAGGACAGCAGTCACCTGAGGCAAATGGGCAGTAGATTAGGGAGGTGACTGGATGAGGAGATACAGGGCATTTTGCTCTCCCTGCAGAGAGAACAATCATTGAATAAAACACTAGCGCAGGGCAGGGACCTGATTGCCAAATAAGCCATGCTCAGTGCCCCAACCCTCCTGGGAGAGTCCCTGCCGAGAAACAGCAGCACAAAGGTAGGCAGTGACCATTGAACCACACAGAGAGGTTGCAGTCTCCAGCTCCCAGTTTCTCTGGGTGGCCCCACCTCAGGAGCTGGCACTGCAGGTGGTTAAGTCTCCCCAGCACATCCTATTGCTCAGCACCTTGGCAGCTGAAAATCAAACTCGGGATCCACCCACTCCCAAGAAGGGGATAGATGGCATTACAGTGTATGCAGAACAGATGCTGAAAGCTGCTCCCCAAATGAGCACGTTATTTAACTTCAGGTGCTGCTGCAGAGAGCATCGCTGTGTCCGTGGCTCTGCTGACTGCCTGCCACGAAGGACGACTCCGTGGGCAGTAGCGAGTGCTGGAGGGTCTCGGGTTTTGCAGTCCAAGGATACAGACAAAATAAGCTGTACTGGTATTTGGTACCAGTGGTCCATTGTCATCCTCCTCACTGCGCCAAGCCTTTATTTCCACAGCTGGAAAAAACACCAAAGTAGGCAAAGCTGCAGATCTAATTTTGAGGCAGAGCAGGGCTGGGTACCTGCTCCCCTGTTGCACTTGGGGGGGGTGGAAAGGTTATCCTCGTTTTTACAGCTCCCCATTCATGGAGCCACTGAGGCTGTAACAAAAGGGGGCATGAGGGTAGGGGTCATAGCTGAAAATTGTATTTTTATTTAATACTAAGCAAATTTTTTGAATTGCCAAATGCTGAGGGAAACTTCCATCATTACCTTGTATTAGCTGGGGAAGCCCAGGGAGAGAGGGATTCGCACCGCACAGATGTTCCCTCTAGTTACTTTGTTATTTTCTTTCAGTTACTGAAATACATGTACAAAGTGATAGCACAGGCTTTAAAATTGCCGTGAAACTCATTTCCTTGAAATGTATAACAGAAAGTGTCTTCAGCTGAATGGTGGGAATGCTTCCAGAAGGTGCTGGGGATGCGCTGGGGGAAAACTGCATGGCAGTTGGTTCTGCAGGGCGCTGGGGCGGGAGGGTTTATAGCCCTCCCGCCTCAGCTCCAAGCTGGTTTCTGACCTATGATTTGAATGTTTCATCAGAATATTTCTGTTAGATCTGTGATCTCTAGCAAATAAAACTCAGACATGAGGTATCACCTCCCAGTGATTAATCATAGAATCGTGTAGGTTGGAAAAGACCTTTAAGATCATGAAGTCCAAACCATTAACTTAGCACTGCCAAGTCCACCACTAAACCATGTCCCTAAGTGCCACATCTACACATCTCCAGTGACTCAACCCCTTCCCTGGGCAGCCTGTTCCAATGCTTGACAACCCCTTTGGTGAAGAAATTTTTCCTAATATCCAGTCTAAACCTCCCCTGGTGCAACTTGAGGCCATTTCCTCTTGTCCTATCACTTGTTACCTGGGAGAAGAGACCGACCCCCACCTCTCTACAACCTCCTTTCAGGTAGTTGTAGAGAGCAATAAGGTCTCTCCTCAGCCTCCTTTTCTCCAGGCTAAACAATCCCAGTTCCCTCAGCAGCTCCTCATAACACTTCTGCTCCAGACCCTTCACCAGCTTCGTTGCCCTTCTCTGGACACGCTCCAGCACCTCAATGTCCCTCTTGTAGTGGGGGGCCCAAAACTGAACACAGCATTCGAGGTGCGGCCTCACCAGTACCGAGTACAGGGGCACGATCACTTCCCTAGTCCTGCTGGCCACACTGTTTCTGATACAAGCCAGGATGCTGTTGACCTTCTTGGCCACCTGGGCACACTGCTGGCTCATATTCAGGTGGCTGTCAACCAACACTCCCAGGTCCTTTTCCACTGGGCAGCTTTCCAGCCACTCTTCCCCAAGCCTGTAGCGTTGCATGGGGTTGCTGTGGCCCAAGTGCAGGACCTTGCACTTGGCCTTGTTGAACCTCATACAAGTGGCCTCAGCCCATTGATCCAGCCTGTCCAGGTCCCTCTGCAGAGCCTTCCTACCCTCAAGCAGACCAACACTCCTGCCCACCTTGGTGTCATCTGCAAACTTACTGAGGGTGCACTCGATCCCCTTATCCAGATCATTGATAAAGATATTAAACAGAACTGGCCCCAACACAGAGCCCTGGGGGACACCACTTGTGACCAGCCACCAACTGGAGTAAACTCCGTTCACACAACTCTTTGGGCCCGGCCATCCAGCCACTTTTTTACCCAGTGAAGAGTACACCTGTCCAAGCCATGAGCAGCCAGTTTCTCCAGGAGAATGCTGCAGGAAACAGTGTCAAAGGCTTTACTAAAGTCTAGGTAGACAACATCCACAGCCTTTCCCTCATCCACTAAGCGGGTCACCTTGTCATAGAAGGAGATCAGGTTGGTCAAGCAGGACCTGCCTTTCCTGAACCCATGCTGACTGGGCCTGATCACCTGGTTGTCCTGTATGTGCGGCCTGATGGCACTCAAGAGGATCTGCTCCATCAGCTTCCCCAGCACCGAGGTCAGGCTGACAGGCCTGTAGTTCCCCAGATCTTCCTTCCAGCCCTTCTTGTAGATGGGTGTCACATTTGCTAACCTCCGGTCAACTGGGACCTCCCCAGTTAGCCAGCACTGCTGGTAAATAATGGAAAGTGGCTTGGTGAGCACTTCCACCAGCTCCCTCAGTACCCTTGGGTGGATCCCATCCGGCCCCATAGACTTGTGTGTGTCTAAGTGGTGTAGCAGGTCGCTAACCATTTCCCCTTGGATTTTGGGGGCTTCACTCTGCTCCCTGTCCCTGTCTTCCAGCTCAGGGGGCTGGGTTAAGCAACAAACCGGATTGATTCCCTGGCTAATGATTATCCAAGATCTTTGGAGTGTGGCTAAAGTTTAAACCCCAGGGGAGCACAGGAATTTAAGAGGACAGTGCTGGTACCAACTGATGGGTCTCCCTCAGGCCTGGAATCCAGCCTCCATAAGCACCCGACTACCCTTCTCCTGCCGGGGACAGGGTGTCTGGGAGCAGCTGTGGAACACAGGATGGTTGTGGACGCTGAGCTGCTGGGAGTAGCTCAGTGGCAGTGACATGGCACTGGGCAGCAGGAGCGCACAGGCCTCCCTGGGCAACCTCCAGCTTGGCTGGTGGCCTTCTCCGCCTTCTCCTGCAGCCCACACTGGTCAAGCTGCTGCCTTCCTTGCTCCCCTTGATTTCTTCCCCTTGTGAAAAACTCCTCTCTAATGTAAGGCAGATTTATTTTTTTTATTTTAATCTGCAAGCATTACCAATTACTCCTTTCATCCTTTCTTGAAAAGAAAACTAAAAGCAGAGCTTCCAAGTAGAAGGAATTATGTTCTTATGGCATCAGCTTTTGGATGGAGCCAAATCACATCTCCCAGATGATGCATTGCACCTGACATAACTCACATCTGACAACACAGCAGGGAGAAACTTGCTCTGGGCACAGGGGCAGTCACCATTTTGCCATTTATCATCCTGTGATACACTTAACACTTTTGTCCTGTAGCCAGCAAGCTTGATTTTTGCAACAGCAGGAAAGACAAAGCCTCTCACACTCCTTTTGAATCAGGACATCAGAGAGGTACTGTCAAAATAATAATCTGTTAAAGAAAAGCTTCTTTCTCATCCATCCTGCCTTTGTTTTGTTCCTGTAAGCAAGATGTGGGAGAGCTGAAATACAGATCCATACAAATATTTAATTTTCCATAGTCCTGGTAACTTGGAGAGGGGCTATTCCTCCTCCCTACACTCTGCCTCATGGGAATAAAATATTTTTCCCTAACACAAACAAACCAAACCATATCCATTCAGAGTTCTGTGTGAGGTTTTTCAGGCATCTCTTAAAACAAACAAGAAAATTAGACTTAGTGTCAGGTGGGTAAAACTGTGGTTGCCCCCTAAATGCCCCAAATACCTTTTTCCAGGTTAAATACTATCCTAATGGGTGGTGCTAGTGGAATTAGTAGTTGAGCTTACTGTGCTTTGGATAAATGACTGTCAGCTGGGGTGGATGAAGCCCAGACTACAGCAGGTAAACAGCTGGAGCAGATCTCAAGGACATGTCCTAAACAAGGGATGGAGGATCATTCTCACACCCCTGTTCTTTGACTTAATGAGCATTGAAGTATTTGATACCACGTGCAACAAGTCCAAGCAGAGTGACCTTACAGCATCCTTGAGGCTACTGGTTAGGATGCTCTTATCAAAGAAAGGGAAGATAGGATGGAACTGAACACAAGTCTTCTCACGTGAAAATTTCCCTTACAATTGAATAGAGGCAACCACCATTACAAACTCTGCTAAATTTTCTGGCTCACTCTGCTCATGTTACTTCATAAGATTAGTTCAAAATACTTGTGAGACATTCAGAATAGAATTTTTTTTAAACATACAGTTAGGAAAAAAAAATCTTAGCTGCCTTTAAATCCTCACCCCTTCCCGTTGTGTTCTCCTCCTTCCAAATCCAAGATAATTCCTGCAACCTGGTTTGAAATTAAAAGAAGACCTAAGTACCTTGCACCTGTTGAGCATAACAGAGTATTAGGCGCTGGGACAGCAACCACAGTAAAATTGGACTTGTAAATGAATCCAGGTCAGTATAGAAGTCTAGTTAGCTGTTCAAGGATTAAGGAAGTCTTTTAAAGGAGATATTCAAGCAAACATTCTGCTAAAAAATCCTGAGCATTCAAGGCCCCCACTAACCCACTTACAAGAGATATTTCAGTGTATAATTTACCAAAGACCTCACCATTTTATTGTGATACCCTTCCTACAAATCCCACTGGTAACTTCTAGTGCAGTCTGGCATCCCACTGTACTGGTTTTGGCTGGGATAGAATTAATTTTCTTCATAGTAGCTCCTATGGTGCTACGTTTTGGATTTGTGACCAAAACCGTGTTGACAACACAGGGATGCATTAGCTATTGCTGAACAGTGCTTGCACAGCGTCAAGGCCTTTTCTGCTTCTCACATTGCCCTGCCAGCAAGTAGGCTGGGGGTGGGCAAGAAGTTGGGAGGGGACAGAGCTGAGAGACTACACCCACAGTGCAAAATCCAAAAGGAAGGGCAGAACGTGGTGCTGTCCCAGAGTGTCTTTACTTATTTTTCAGATATCCTGAAAGCACATGAATGGAACAGAAACATTCTTGATGTGATAGGGTGTGAGGAGCAAGAAAATAATTTCAGGTAGAAAGCTCCAGAGCAGTGAGGTTCTGCTGTAAATGCGATTTTAGGCTCCTGAAAGCTGATTTATTGCATCAGCTGAAGTTTGGGATGAGCAGAAAAGGCCAACGTGACACAATATGTGATGGCATGGAAGAAGGAGAGAAGCTGTTATTTTTAAAATGGTTTCTGGAAGAGAATATGCTGAACGGTACCGCTCAATCTGAGCTTACAAAATTATCTGCTGTGTGTTAGGGAGAAATAATCGGTGAGGAATGTTTGCTACACTGGAAGGAATTTGTACCACAAATAAATTAGCAGTTAGTACCACAAGGGTTCATTTCAGAGAGAGCCTCCTTTGGAAAGCCCTGCCCCTCAGATAACCCCTCTTTGTTTCTCTCCCACACCTACCTTTTCCTGCAGCTCTGCAGCCAGATTAGGGGATCAACAGGAATTGAAATACGCCCCTGTGCCGCCTGCTCGTCCAGAAGACTCGGTGCTTTTGGGTTGAGAGGAGCTGGAGTTTGACAATATCTGACCTGTCCAAGTGCATCAAGTTTGTTTGTGGAGTGCAAGTTTGTTTGTATCAAAAATAGCGTGGCCAGCAGGACTAGGGAAGTGATCGTGCCCCTGTACTCGGCACTGGTGAGGCCGCACCTCTAATGCTGTGTTCAGTTTTGGGCCCCCCACTACAAGAGAGACATTGAGGTGCTGGAGCGTGTCCAGAGAAGGGCAACGAAGCTGGTGAAGGGTCTGGAGCACAAGGCTTATGGGGAGCGGCTGAGGAACTGGGGTTGTTTAGCCTGGAGAAAAGGAGGCTGAGGGGAGACCTTATCGCTCTCTACAACTACCTGAAAGGAGGGTGTAGCCAGGTGGGTGTTGGTCTCTTCTCCCAAGTAACAAATGATAGGACGAGAGGAAATGGCCTCAAGTTGTGCCAGGAGAGGTTTAGACTGGATATTAGGAAATTTTACTTCACTGAAAGGGTTGTCCAGCATTGGAACAGGCTGCCCAGGGAAGTGGTTGAGTCGCCATCCCTGGAGGTATTTAAAGGACGTTTGGATGAGGTGCTTAGGGACATGGTGTAGTGGTGGACTTGGTAGTGTTAGGTTTACGGTTGGACTTGATGATCTTAAAGGTCTTTTCCAACCTATATGATTCTGTGATTCTGTGGTAGGAAAGAAATCCAGGCAAGAAATCCAGGCTTTCAAAGGGAAGGGAAATCTGCCTTCAGCATTTTTTTTTCTTTGTTTACCTTGGTGACAGAATGATTTTTAGGGTTTTTTTTTTATGGCTGGCTCTGCCTGCCACAACAGATAAGCTTCTGAATCATAGTGACAGAGGAACGGCAGGCATTTTCCCTGGTGTCGCTGAAAAGAGAATTGGTTTATTATCTTTATTACCAACAGATGAGCAGCTCCTTGCCTAGAGGCACCAGGGGTGCGACGCATTTCTCGAAGCAGCACCATTAAATCTCCCCTTCTGTAAGGACAGCACGGCGCTGCCTTCCCTGCCTGCCTCCTGCCTGCACCGGGCCCTGCCGCCGGCCCTCCCGCCCCGCCGCCTGGAACAGAAGGTATCGCCCGGGGCAGGAGCGCAAACCCGGCGGTGGGCGGGGCGGCAGGCGGTGCTGAGGCCACCAGGTGGCAGCCTGCGATCGCGCGTGTCCCCGGCCTCCCGGCGCGCAAAAATCCCCCGCGGCATGAGGGATGCTGAGGGAGGCTCGGCCAAGGCGGGGGTGCGGGCCGGGTCACCCGGCGGCATCCGAAAACGCGGTGATAGAGAGGCTTCTGCAAGGGCTGGGCAGCAGAGCGGCTGGCAGAAACGCCCTCACGATGCGACAGCCAGCGACATGCGACAGCCAGCGACACGCGACAGCCAGCGACACGCGACAGCCAGCGAGGCTTTGCTGGCGGCGTTGTTGCAGCTGAAAGATGCTGTCGCCGCTGAAAGAAGCGTGATGCGGCAGCCAGCGAGGCGTCTCCGGCGTTGTTGCATCCGGAAGATTTTTGGTTTGGTTAGAAAGACGTCTTTACTGGCGTTCACGTGTGACCAGTTGTGCTCAGTGAAGCCCGTGGGAATAAAGAACAAGGTCCTGGACTGCAATACAGCCTCTCTTTTCCAGTGTTTCCTTTCGTATAGGTAACAAATCCCTTCCAAAGAATAATGATTTTTTCCAGCTTTGTCACTGATCTCTTAAATAAGATGTTCTCTGGCAACATACCAACACTTTCCTGTTCTCAAAGGACAAATCCCTTAGGAAGCACTTACAGCATTTTTCTTTTGGAAGTTTTGACACACGTTGTAATGAAAAGGAAAAACAATACTCAACCTGATTAATAGAACTGCAGCTAACAAAAGGCACCCTGGGGGAGCGGTAGGTTTCCTTACTGGTCTTACCACCGAGTAATGCTGGAGGAGAGTCTGTAGCAGCACCTCTCCATCCCCCTTTCCGTCACTCTTCTTCCTCTCAGCTTTGCATAGTTCTAACCTGAGGCAGCTCTACCCATGTGCTGGGCTTATACAGGTGGTGAGTTAAGCTATAGGGGAGAAAAAAGACATCCCAGTTCACTGTGTGGCGGTTTCTGTGTGACTGTCACCCTAAGTCAAAAGGAACAACCGATCAGTGACACCTTTAGAAAAGAGACCTATTATGGATGGGTTGTTTTTTTTTAACGGCAAAAATTAGGAAGGGATCAAGGCAAAAAAATTACACAAAACAGCACAGGATGTGCCCTCCCTCAGAAAGCTAACAGTCTGCTTATGTGCTATGCAACACAGTATGTTTTTCACCCCTTTTCTCTCTCCTTGCTTCGTAGGTTTTCCACAGAAAGCTGTTTTTCTTCTGTTGGTGCTTCTTTCTTTTGTGGTCCATCCTTTCCATCCCTATGCTGGAAGAGTCATAAGAGGAGACCAGACTTGACCTAGGGTCAAGACTAGACCCTGTTTTCCACGAAGGCACTATTATGTTTGCTTCATCAGGGTTCACTTGGTCGTTTCCTCAGCATCTAGGCAAGGGCACCATGAGAGGGTCCAGCAATTCCTTTTCCTTCTGAGCAGAGCTCAGCCTGGGGTGAGCAGCAAGTGTAATTCTAACAGGAGTTGCTGTGTTAATCACAGCAGTCATATAAGGAAATGTATGTAATTACAAGGTCAGGGACAAATTAGTGACCTGTCATAAATGGATATTCTGACAAATAGCAAGGCTGCCATAGTCCTAGTAATGTAGTTTTCATAGGTGCAAGGAATTTAGTTTTTGATAACTCTGGTCAAAGATGGTGTTTTCACCGCAGATAACTAATCACAAAAACAGTAGGATGTCTGTAAGAGTGAAAAGAGAATGCTTTCTATTTTTGAAGGGTATTTTTCTTCCTTCCAGAATGACTTCAGATGAAGGGCCCTACCTGATCTTAGGCAAAACCTTTTTTTCCAAAAGCAGACTGCTCATGGGGGCACCAATCAAAAGCAGAGGCTGTGCATATCCCTGCTCAGAAGTACACGCTGGTCCCTCTGTCTGCTCACTTCTCTGCTTTCCACCATCTCCACAGGGAAGTTCTCCCAGGCCCTTACTTCTGGAGTGGTCTCTGGGCACTGCCTTGATGAAGTCAATGCTACCCATTCAGACTGAAATCCAAAAAAACTGTCTCAGAGCTGAAGATCTGAATGGACTCAGATGGGAAGGAAGGAAAGGGAGTGACCTCCTATCCTCACCCAGGGTTCTGTGCCAAAACAAAAGAGCTGCAAGGGCAGCAAACACCTCCTGCAGCTTGCTGCTAAGGATGGAGAGAAATGAAAACCGATTCTCTTCTTCAAGTCTGAAGGAGACCCATAACATACATGGGAAAAATCTGTTCTGGGGTAGGAACTGCAAAGTAAATGTTTGCCTTGCATTTGATCAGCTGAATTAGCACATCCCAGCAAGAGGAGTTCCATTTTTGGACCCACTACTCTAGTCACTAGCTACCCTGGTGTGGCCACTGAGCTAAAACCGATCTTAGCAAACATAGTGTCCTGTTTGAAAATAGCACAGTTATCTCCAAAGAGAAATTACATGCAAAGCTAAGGCAGAGTGGGGTGACAGAATTACACAAGCTCTTCAGAAAAAAGGACAGCGCATATTCATGCCTTCTAAAATTTGAAATCAAAAAAACCCCCAATGTCTCCTTTGCAAGGGGCTCTGTAAAGCAGGATGTCCATCAAACACAAGGCCTTGAGTAGGCACATGGGCAGCACATGTTTAATGTCAGATACAGTTTAAAACACAGAGACTGCCCCAGAAAATATCATTTCAGCCTTGTTTTTTCTTGAGTTACTGCTTCCCTGGGAGACTCAAGCATAAAAGACATTGAAAATACCAGTCCCCTGGAAAGCAGGTATATTGAACTGCCCACAGCATTGCTTTTCTATACATTGCTGCTTTCTGTTTGTGTGTTTTATTTGCATGACAGTCTGTGTCCATCACCTCCTGAAAGTGTATCCTTCTGTTTACCTCACTCCCTCCACACATCCTTCCTTTCTGTTGTTTTTGCAGCTCTTGTTTCTCACCATCCCTCCATGCCAATCCTACCTTTTGCTTCCATTTTAGCCAGGCAATTCTTCTCCTCCCCTTCCCTGCTCTTATTAAATGCTTGGCTCGTGTTCCTTCCTCCCCCTCAGTCCCAGGGACGGGTCCCTGTGCAGCTCTGCCCTTCTTTCTGTCTCCTCTTCCTCGCATGGTGCTCCTCAGTGCAGCTTTTCTAGTTCAAATAATCTAAACTGCTTTCCTACATGAGGAGGCCTTTGCTCCTCACACTTCTGTGAATGCACGTGCCATGCACAACCATCCCCTGCTCCCAGGTGACAAATTACATCTCCTTCCCAGACTCCCTTTCTGTCTGCATCCCCAACGCCGGCCAGCTGTGCTGTTTCCTGATTTTTCTGTGCCCTTTTCACTGGTTCCCTCTCAAACCCCACTCTAAGCAATTTCTGCCAGAGGTTCACCCATAACATTTAATAATTATCTTGGACACTCAGATTTGTTTCTTCCTCCACTTTCTGAAGCTGCTTGACCACTTTTGCTTGAGAGTGGAACCGCGTTGACTGGGAAAAGAGAAAAAGAAATGGGGAATTTCTCAATGAAGGAAGCAAATGGGCAACCTCTGAAAGATCTGAACTCTCTAAACCATTTTATACACTCTTTCCTGCTTTCTCCCAACATAAGCCATTCAGAAGGACTAAGGTAGGACTTTAGTTTCTGAGGCCCCCCTCAGAGCAGAGACCCTCGGGGTACCCTGCACCCTGGGGCGCAGAGGCTGAGTGTGGAAAGGAAAGGCCAGTTGTTCAGGATCCTGACCAGCCCTTGAGGATTACAGATCTATGGAGGGTGAGGGTGAGGTAGGAGCACAGCAGCTAAAAATCAGTTCTCAAATAAGTAACTGAAATGTATAATTACACAAGAGCACTGAATAGAGGTTTGTGTTAATCTATGATCCGATAATCTTCTTTTGTTGCCACTTAGCAACAGAATTACAAACTGAGGACGGAAAGCCAGGGTGACTTAAAATTCCTCTCTTTGCTGAGCAGAGAGGAGAAAAGGTCCCCCTCTGGGCAGGCACAACAGGTTTTCCAGGTACTGGCTATGTCATGCCTTTCAGCACCATTATGCAGAATTTCAACTTGTCCAAAGTCCAGCTCAGCTGGGCGAATAAAATTGTTTATAAGAATTAGCAAACTTTACTCACAGAAACACAAGATTAATCCAAACAAATAGATCCATGGACTGTGTTAAGATTGTACATTGTAAGCAGGAGGAATGTGGAAGAAGGGACCGGTGGGCCAAAACTGCTGCACTGCAAATTACTCTTAACTGGTGGATAAAAACAACAATCATCACACCTTTTGGGGGATCCACAACGTCACAGAGATGCTCAGAGAGTGGTGCAGGAGGGTGTTATCCCACTGCAGCGATCCCTACCCAGAGCCGCTGGCCTTCATCGTCCTATCTTTGAGAGACACTCTGCACCCAGCAGAGTGCCAGCCTACCTCAGCCCTCTCCTCGGTTCAGCTGTTTTCATGAACATCACAAAACGTGTTAGGTTTAGGTGCCTGCCACCGTGCCCTTTACATCTCATCTTCTTTTTTTCCATCTCCTTCTTACCTTTTTTTCCTTCTTCTTCTTACCTTTTTTTCTTCTCCTGTGCTTTTTAACTAAAGAGTCTGGAGCAGCCAGACAAGCCATCGTCTTTTGCAATGTCGCTATGAAGCTGGGGGCAGAGAGGCAGTTAAAAGGCATGCTATAAGCTGCTTGACAGCCAGGCTCAGCCGCATCTCGGAGCGGCTGGTAAGACTGCACGCCCCGCTTGTCATTTGGCAGATTCTCCCCCATAGTCCAGCTCAGATGCCTTTTTCTTTGCATGTGTCGTGATCCTCAGAGACAAGACTCCAGCGACGACATCTTCCTCCCACCTTGAGCAATTTGTTCCCTGTATTGAGGAAGGGATGGGCTCCCATCCCAGCAATGCTGCCCAGCAGCAGAGGAGAGAGGGGAGGTATTCCAGCCAAAGGGTAACAGACCCAAGGGTCCTGTTAAAAGGAAAGTTTAATTTAATATTTACATTTTAAAAGGATTAACTTTGCTTTGCTGGGTTTGTTTATCTTCAGCCAAGGACATGGCCTTTTTTTGTTTTTTACAGTGATGTTTTGCTCTGAAACTGAGCAGCCAAGACCTGCCTGTGCCAGACCCATAAACCCCGTTTAACAGAGTCACTTTGTACCATGACACAACTCTGCTCCAGGTTGCTGGAGCCATTTATTCCCAGGCCAAACCAACCGCGATGGCATGGGTCTGGCCAAGGGGGCTGCAGAGCTCCACGACCACTGGGTGCCCTGCCACAGGGCAGGGTCCCCTCAGGAAGGAGCTGACAGGCAGGCGAATGGGAAGGGCAGAACAGGGCACTCTGCCAGCCCTCCTCTACTTTTTTGGGTGGTTGGGTGAAGGGAACAGCTGGAGGAGTTCTGGCTTGCAAAACAGCCCAGGGGGTGGTTTCTCAAAGCAATTACACCTGTGTTGGTAGATGTTACTAGAGTACTTAATGGACCTCTGCAGGAAATAAACCCACCATCCACAAGCCAGTTGCGCATATGCAGCATGCAGTTGTGCATGCTGCTTCAGGCAGCGGGAGGGAAAAGCCCCATAAGCCACGTATAGCTCAGTGCTTTCATGCACTGAGTTTTTCCCAACTTCTGCATGCCAACACGACAAATTGTTCAACGCGAAGGAGTGTGACTAGCAATTACACACTTTTCCTGCTATTTACAGCCTTCCTCACATAATGGTACAAAGAAGAAGCAAAATTAGTACATGTTCCTCTTTTTATGTGACTTTGTGTACTTTGCAGAGGAACTTCAATAGACTCATCAAGCTGATACTAATAAAAGATCTGCAATTCTGTCTGTAGTCAAATATTCCCCAGATAATAGCCGTGGGCTGGAGTTGTTTGCTGGTTTTGCCCATCTCAGGCTATGCTTCTTTCATCATTTTTCAAAGACTAAAGCACCTACTTGCCAAGTGTCATCTTTAAAGAAAAAGATAAAATTTACTTTTTCCCTGTCACCAGGAGCCCAATAGCTAACGATGTCAAGCTCACGGGAAATCATCAGTACAAAGTAGTAGCTGACAGTGTAGAGAAGTCAAATACTGAGGACAGAGGGAATCTTTTGAATTGTGTGAAGGAAAGCAGACTAAAGAAAATCATCCAGAGTGCGTAAGTCTTTTCTCCTCTGTTGGGGGAGAATGCTAATTAGCAAGGGTGGATAAAGATTTCAATCTGACATTTCAAAGCATTTTGAGGGATCCAAGCAATCCTAAGGACTTGCCTATTTGGCCACGCTTGCAAGTTAGTTAAGGCAGTATGTGAACATAAAGTGTGGTAACTATCCTGCCAGGTGTGGACAAGCTGCTGGCCTCAGTGCCTTCTCTGGCCTACATGAAAGGGGATTAAAATTCCTTTGAAACACACTTAGAGGGGCAAATGACAGAGATGAAGGGGATTAAACGAATTTAGTTTACCAGTACATATTTCCCTAAGCTGGTTTCCAGTGGCTCCAATATTATGGGCTGTGATGCAGTTTCAGGAAGACAGGGGATGCCGTGCACTGTGTCGTGTAGTAGTGAAGGGACCATAGTGCTGCCCTACAAACAGGGAGGGCACTACCTGGCAGATGCCTTTGGGCAGGAGGCCTTGTGTGGCCCCCAGATCAGCTCTGCACAAACACTGTGGTGATGAGGATCAGCAGTGGTCCATGAGCTCTGGTCTGGGAACTGCTGTTAGAAGGACCAGTACAACAATCACGGTTCATACTATAAGGACTCCAGATTTTCTTGGATTACTTTAGTCAAGCAACACTGAATTCCTCAGAAATTTGAAAAACCCAAACTCAACCTCTGGAGGAAAAAATGTCCCAAAAGGTAAAACACAACCTAGGCATGTTTTACTGGTACATTCTACAGCATAATCTGCATTATAGAATTTATAGATTTTAGAGCCAAGCAAGGAGAAGGGTTTAGACTAATTGCCTGAATATGAAAGACCTGTGGGTTTGTACTGAAATTAAGTCATTGGTATATAGCATTCAGTGGACAAACATCCAGCATCAAGGGATCCTTTGGACAGCTCTGCTATTAGCTTGAATTGCTGCGAGCAAGGAAAATGAGCCTTCATAGAAAGCTGCTTGAGACCTCCACATCCCATGACAGTGAGCTGTGGCAATAATTCCCCGACAGCTCCATGCTCATCCAACGCTGTGGATCATGCTGCTTGCACGGTGTTTTTTTACACAGTATTTAAAATCACTATGTGGACTCCAGGGTTGTAAAACAAGCTGTTGGAGTCAGGAACTCAAACTTCCTACCTCTCTGACTTGAGTACAGGTATACATCTTTTTTCCTAACTATAGCAGAGATCTGACTGGCTGCTGTAAGCCAGCTGCTGTTTCACCCACTGGACACTACATACTGCATGACACATAGAGGGTCTGCTGGATAAGGTGGTGGTTGTTCTGCTTGAGTTTGTCCTAAACACACAGCAGGCCTCTGCTTCATTATTGTTATTCATAAAGCATCCCTGGATGCAGAACAAATCCTGAACAGTCCTGCAACAGAACAGTTTCTCAGCAATGGTATGTGGTGGGCCATATACTCTGCAGACCAAGAAAGAAAAGCTATATGCTCCCCAGGAAGAACATACACAGACAGGGATAAAATGCATACCCCCACTTCAAAAAGCAGATTTTATAATAGCTGTGGTTGTAGATCTAGAACAGTGGCACAACAGCCATACATACAGCTAAGTTGTAGCCTCAGCTGATATATATTTTATTTTTGTGCTACAAGAGGTATTCTGAACCTAGTTCAGAGACAGTGAGCAAAGAAACTGCTATTTTTACCCTCAGCAAGTGTTGCACTGAACTATTCACAAGATTGCAGTTTATAAACCTGAGCATGTACCTGTTACATGATTAGAATTCAGTCTCCCAGCTTGGCTGGCAATAGGTAAAGGGGGTTATAACCACGGAGGCTTAATCAGGGAAAAGTATATACGTGTTGCCTTTGTTCATCCATTTAAAGGAGCAATCTGTGTTTGCAATTATGTAAGGGAGACAGCACTTCATACAGAATGCATACTGGAGACTTTGTGTATTTATATATATGAAAACATACACAAGCTAGATTTTCCCTTACAATATACCAAGTCATGACTGCCAGTTAATCTCCTGTTGACTCATGTAGCCCACAGCATTTCAAAGTGTACGAATGATTTTTGTCCCACATAGTACAAAACTAGCTCAATTTACTGGCAATGTGGTGAGAAGCACTAGGAATCTCAGAGCTACTCATATTTTTTATAGTATGCCTTCACCACGTATTTCCTACCTGGCTCACAGAGTTAGCGTTCACGTCTACTACAGGTATAACCAGCGACAGCTTTTGGCTCAGGTAAGCTAGTCTAAGAGCAGTGGCTGGTCTACAATAGCTATTAACTCTTCTCTTCTGCTTATGCATCACACTGTTTGCTGGTTCCGCGGCATAGAAGTGTCTAGCCCTTCTTCAACAGTTTTTCTGCTTGCAATGTTACAGTATACTTTATTCTTGTTCTTAAAAGTTGAGGAAGAGCAAAAAGACAAAAAAAGGAAATCCAGATGTTCTTACTGTATTGTACATGAGGGTCATAATCTGCCCTGTTCCTGCCCTTTTGAGATACCATTTTCTCTCTATCCCTCAAAAGATACAAGGTTGTTTCCTCTCAGATCCATTTTCATGCGGTACATGTTTGTTTTTGCCAGACCAGTGACACAGGTAAATGTACTTGGAAGCTGATGCAAAGGTTCAGTGAAGCCCGCAGTAGATATAGGAACACTGTTTATGAGATAAAATGATTAGTACAGCGTTTCCTCAGAGCTTTTGGCAGGAAGCAGGCACTGGTTCAGTTAATAAACAGAAAGGCATAGATGTGTGACTGTCACTGTAACTCGGTAGCTTCCCACTCAACAGCATGCCCAGTGGATTTTATTCCAGGGCAGATGGGGATCTTACTCCGAGGTGGGGCAGATGGGCAGGGGGGACGTAGGGGCCGGGCAGCCCAGGACACATGACAGAGTGCACTCCAGCGACAGTTCACATCCAGGCTGCATCCAGATGAGCCCATGTGGTGATCTGCGTATATTGATCTCCACTAAAGAAAGAATTGAGTAATTTAAATGACATTATAGGATGATTAGCCATTAACCAATGGCTAATTTGGTCCTGTGCAAATTTGAAGAAGCTTTTGAAGAGACTACCCAGGTTGCCCTGCATGCTGGAAAAACAGGCATTTCCACACACCTATTTGCATTCAGGTACCAGAATGAAGTGCCTTAGACTCAGCATTTTACAATCTTGAACAGCAAGATGCTGAGCAAAGTACATAGCTGCAATAGCTTTAGCAAATATATATATAACCTAAGAAAAGATTATAATTTAACCCTACAGAATCTTTTTAATGGTCATAATAGCTAGGAGAAGATTTTCATTGTCATGTCTGACCTAATTATTCATTTGACATCTGCAGTTCACTGAGAATAAATTGAGAATTTATGGAGACTCCCTTAAAAAATGTCATACACTCCCAAAAGAGCCTAGCCAAGACCCTATGAAAATAGTGGCCTCTGTTAATGTTTTTTGCTATCAGAAACATTTGCATCATGTTGTAGATTTACTGTGTACCTTTTACTGTAAGAAGGGGACAAAGAATAAACTTATAACCTAAACCATCTAATAATTTTGCTAACAAAGAAATGACCTTTAAAAACATTGATCTCATGGCAAGTTCCAAGCATCTTTCAGCAATAAGAAAGGTTAAGGCATCAGGGCTGGCACAAGGTTATTTGGTTAGCTTTGTGTATACATTGATTTGGGGTTTTTTTTGCAATCACTTGATGATGACTGATGGATTAGTTTGTAGACATGAATACATATCAAAGTTGAAGAAGTTTGTTTTAGAAGGACCACAGGAACTATAGGGGTAGCTAATGAAGTAGTACGTCGTAGTGATCAGTGCCCAGTGACCTTGGAGTTTAAACACTTCAGAGCAAAAGCCTGCTGAGATGAGCAGGTGCCAGGTGAATTCATAGACTACAAATGCCCCAAAGCAACAATCATCTATTTAGATGTTTCTTTTTCTGGACTTCAGGCTATGTCCCAAGATGCTCCTTGGACATAATCTTGAAATGATCAAAACCTGTGAAGCGCAACCCAACCCATCTGTCTTCTAAATTGTTTGTTAACAGTTTACACTTCCTTGTTTTCAAATTAACTAGATTTGATGTAGGATACAAGATAAGGATGTTTTATTTTTCTGTTTAAGATCAGTAGTCTTTCCTTACTTCCCATTAAAATAGCCAGTGTTAGTCCTATGAACAAAGAAATCTGAGAATGATCATTAAAATTCTAAATCCAGACATACTCCTCATATAGAAAATCAAAATGGGCAGCAGGCTGACAAACATGCACACACCACACACACCTGGAATGCCACTACTTTTTAATGCAATTCTTTAGAAATTGAAATTCAAGCTCAAACATGAACCTCCCTGAGCACATTTTTTAATTGGAAAAGTATTATCCCTGGCTTTGCGGAGAGGGAAAGCGTTACATAATTAGCAAATAGTGAAATCAACAGAAAATCTCTCACTGGCTTCAGCAGTTACTGCACTGAGCACTTGCTGACGTGCCAGAGCTCTGCCACAGCAACCCCGTGGCAGACACCTGGAGTAAAACTCCAAGAGTTCTTGACTCTAGTTCAGAAAATTCAGGCAAACTTCTCTGAGAGGTAAATCTCAGGTCTTTTCTTGTAAGTCCCTATGGAATGTTACTCCAGAAAAGTGAAAGAAGGTGTCATATTCAGGTCTCTATACTATAGAAAGGATTTTTTTCAGCGCTCGGGAATTGATTAATTCTTTGGAAAGTGCTGGGGAAATCTATCCAGATTACTGAATGGCTTACCACCTATCAGCCCCTTTCATTCCAGGAGAAGCATACAGGTTTTTATGTCACAGGAGAAGCATACAGGTTTTTATGGTCAAAATCAGGTATTCCAGCCTGTCTGAGCATTTTGTCATGTAGAAGCAGTTGGCTTTCTAAATAAAATCAACTAGAAGGGAATGAAGCAGAGAATAAGGAGCTTATCTATGTAAAACAAGCATAAGTGTGTGAGACTACGTGGAAGAGAGAAAAATACTGTAGCGCAGTTGGAAAAATCCTTGACATGAACAAGAGTATTAGCGGGACATGTTTGTTCTTGACCTGAACACTGTAATGCTTCCAAGCAGGGAACATGCTTTCATTAAAAATAGGCATTAATTCTAATTATTCAGAGATGAACTTCAACTGATTTGGAATTCAGATAAGCCTTAAAGCATTTACATATTTGAGGATTATCTAAAGTTTTCCATAACTGGGGGTCTCATACTTCTTGGCTTCCATAAGGCTGAGGTTACTGTGCACACCAGGGACTCTTTGCCATTCTCTTCTCCAGCCCCCTAATCACCCTGGGTGCTGGGTGATCACCAGTTCCTCTGCGTTTTGTGTGTCCCCTAGCCCCCAAATAGCCTTATACTATCTCTGTATTAGCTATGCAACCCTACCGTTTCTTCCACACCAGGATTCCTAAATATCTCTTTCTGAGGAGTTTTCAGTGACTCTGTATACTCTTTTCTTACACTAGGGCTTTTATGCTATTGCTCTGTGCTAAGGCTCTGTGTTGCACCGCTTTCCTTGTGGCATGTATCCTGCTAGCAGTCTCTGGGAGCTGCCCTGTTCCCTCCTCTTCATGGCAGCTTCCCTACTCCTCCAGATGGCCTAGAGTTTCCCAGCCCCCCTTACTGCTCAGTGCTCAGCCCCGTGTCATTTCACATTCCCATATTTTTTTGTCTGGGGTAAGTTATTCAGTTTATAAGCTTCAGACTCCCATTGCACAGAAAAGGTTTAACAACAATGGATAATAGTCAGTCAGCACTTGTTGGATGCCCAGCAGTTACCCATCCCCTTTCTCCTTTTCCCTCCCACAATCACATGTTTTGATTCTCCACCAAGGGAGAATCATTCTTCTCAGCCAGCTATTCCAAATTCCTGAGCCCTCCCATACATTTTATGGAAAGCATTAGCATATTGTGCTAATAGGTTGAGGCTGACAGTGGAAGGAGGAAGACCTACCTAGAATTGGTTTCACTAGGCTATAGTAATTTTAAATTAGGTTCACATAGGATTTTAAGAGAATTCTGTATAAATTCTAGACACTCCATGGCCTTCCAGATCAGAGAAATAATAAAGACTTTTTTTTTTACCTTCTCACTGAGTCCACTTCTATCTTAGAGCTTACAGAAATAATCTAGTTATCTGCAAAATGTGTGAATGGAGATTCACAAACACACGGAGCCTAATTTCCCTTCAGAATGGTGCCCCTGCTAATAGTCAAAGGATCCCTATCTAGGCTATGTATGTGATGGCAAGAGTTGAAAAAAACAGCAAATGAAGGACAAGAAAAAAAATTAATGTTTGGGGTTAGAATTTTCCATGCTTCTTATTTGCTTTAAAAACCAGCTGCCAAAAGGTCAATGTTATAAAAGAGGAAAGTAAAATAGGTAATATGGACAGCTGAAATGTACTATCCCTGTAGACCTGATTTTTCAGAAACTGCTACCTTGCTGGAAAACCTAGGAAAAATAATTATTTTTTTAAGTCATTCTCCCATAGGAGAGCAATTTCACATGCAGGCAGGTGCCAATATCATTAGCTCCTTGGCATTATTTCCTTGCAGAACAGCCGATAGCAAATGACAGGACAGCCTACTTGCACTAGAATACAGATAATTTCCCTTCCTGACATACAAAGCTTTACTGCTTCAGAGAAATATTTACAAACAATGAGAGCAAAATAATCAAGTAAAGTGTTGATGCACAGATCTAAGAGCAGTATTTACCTTTCCAAGATCTGAATACAACCCACAAGCACTAGATTGCAGCATGATTTGTTACTGCTGGGCACCTTGCATTGCCTTCTACGTGCATGCAAAGCGAGTGCAGAATGCTACCTACGTATCAGCCTGCTTTGCTGTAAGTACAAAGGGCGCTTTGATCCCAGTTCAGGAGATTACTGTAATATAGATTTTTCTCAAAAGCCAACTTTGCCTGAAGAGAACAACTGCATAAAGCAGCCTGAAGGCATGAAAGCCACTGGAAAATACCGTCCATGACTTCCCTCTAAGACCTTCATCATAATCCTGTTCAAATTAAGAGGCAAAATTGCATTTTGTTAGAATACTGTGAAATCAGTAAAAACTAAGTGTGCCAGCTCCTGAGAACAGATGTGTAGACTCAGGGTTGTTTAGGACATGCGGAGAAGGATATGCTGAACAGGACTGTTTCTTTGTCTCTCAACTAGCACAGGGTACAATATGGACAATTTTTATGTGATGCAGCTGGAGAAATCCAGCTACACCATGCCTACTCCCCCAGTTGACATCTTCTCCCAACTTAGGTTGGGGCTGAGTTCCCCCCTGAAAACCCTATACCTAAATGTACATTTCAGAGCATGGCAATAACATTTCCAGCATAATAAGAGTTTGGCAACTAGAACGCTAGCTAGATGTTAACATAAGCTACTAGTCTATGCTAGTTGCCTTGGCTCCATCTGAGGTACGTGGAGCAAGAGAGGACTCATTTCACTTTTCTGAGACCTTTATCTTCCCAAGGGGACAGATCTCTCCAGGTCTCTTCCCAGTGACTAAGATGAAACCTCAATGTCTACCTGAAGATTGGGCAAGATGAAGCCTTAGAAACGTCTGGTGAGAGGCAGATGTTGTCAGATCCTATCTAAATTAGGTTTCAGAAAGAAACATTGCTGCTTTTCAACAAGCAGGGGAACTGCTTGGGAATCTGTCACCCAGCATGGACCATTAGCACTGCTTGAGCTAGACAATGAACAAACTCCATCTCCCATATACTGAGTCTGCATCTATATGTGGGAACTGGTCTTCAGAAAGCACTGAATACACTGAGAAGAAACATGGAGCAGGCGCAGAGAAAGCAGTGGGGCATTATCGTGCACAACCTGAGGGCAAGGTAAAGAAGATCTCCTAGAACTGGTTGGATTTCTGGGCAACCAAAGGTCATTTGCATCATTTTGTGGAGGGCTTTCTACGAGTCTAATCTCCCCAGGCAAGGGTCATGTTTGTGTCCGTTACTTATTCTCTTTGCTCTAGTGATCCTGCAGTCCTTCCATTGCCTGCAATGGCAGTGCTATTCATGGACTGACTCTAGGATTGGACTGTTTACTAAGCAAATAATCAGAATCAGCAGATTTGGAGTCATATGGGTACCCAATAAGTAGCCTGTTTTGTTGTCGGATTGGCTATAAAATCCCAAATCCCCTCAGCTCCTAGCTGCTGGCACCAAGGCTCACTAACAGCAAACAGAATGGCCTTTCACTCTGTGCTCTTTGTTTTCTTAGCTGGACTGGTATTTTTCTCTGAAGCTGCACCACTGGTGAGTCTTTTTTTATTCAAACTCAATCATTACAAAATGATAATCTAGATTTTCTAGATGACTAGCATCCTCCTCATCCATGACATTCTGTAACCATTAGGCTTTCCTAGAGTGTTATTTTACTACCATTTTTTAAGTAGCTTCTTCAGAATTCTTAAAACTTCTTTTTTGCCATTTACCCATCTATTTTAGGATATTATGAAAAGGTCAGGAATCTAGGAGGTGTGACCTTTTATTTCTGTCTGTTTCTGTCAGTTCATGACTCACATCCTGCATCTTCAATATAGAGGTAGCTTTACCTTCTTCACCAAACAAGTGTTTCTCTAAAGCACTAAAAAAGTATTTTTGAAGTATGACTAGGGATTCCTTATAGTATAATGAAGCTCAAGAAACAAATATTCTTTCAGCCCTAGGACGTCATAGGTACTTGGTTTTTTTATTTCCTAGGCTAACATACTCTGCCTGCACTTATAATAATGTACTATTTTCTTATTTGTGACCTCATTAAAAAGGTATACTTTATAACATTTTTCCCAGGGCCATATGCAACTCTAAATATTTATCAAGCAATCTCTTTGTGTGTGTGTGCGTCTGTGTGTACAATAAAGTTGTCAGTATAAAGCTTTAAGATATTCTGCTTTAAGAAATAGATGTTTGCGAACTAGCTTTCAATACCATTTGGCAAAGAACTTGCTTTTAAGTCAATGTTAATTCTGCAATAAGAATCTATCTTTTCTTTGAAAGAAGGTTTTTGTAGGGCTGGTGAACAGCTCCTATACAACCTCTCCTGCTTTCCCCAAGGTCTCCCATGGCTCTGTTGATTCCAAATGCCCTCTCATGGTGAAAGTGCTGGATGCAGTCAGAGGAAGTCCTGCAGCTAATGTAGCTGTTAAAGTCTTTAAAAAGGCTGCAGATGGAAGCTGGCAGGATTTTGCTACTGGGTAAGTTATGTGGTCCTATAGAGCCATTTTCAAGGTGCCTCGGGCAAACAATTGAGATATAAGGGGAATGGAGCTCTGATCAAAAAAGCAATATGTTTTTAGCACGTGTCACACTACCACTGTTAACAGCACGTGAATTCTGGTCTAAAATCCATCAGATTCAAGTGGAACTTATCCATGACTGAAATACATGCTAATTGCAAAAATACGTGGAGATGCTCGTCTTATCTTTGTAAAGGAATAGGTTTAATAATTAATTTTTCTCCCAGCTTCAGTACTACCTTTCCTTTCTATAAAAAGAAAAAAAAAATTAAAAGCCTATTTACCAGAATTTTCTAGGTAATCAAGACTAACCTACTGTCTTTGTATGCAATGGATATAGAGCTTTATTTGCAACAGTCACATACTGAATCCTCTCTGTAAGCTTTATTCGTACACACGCAAATAATAAGCACATTAGTCTTCTACTGTGTAACAAACGTGCTGGCTGGAAGAAACTCCTTGACCAGAAAGTTTTAGAGAGTCCCATTGTAACACAACACAGAAGCACAATCTCAGTATCTGTTTGTGGTCATTGCTATAGATTTGCATGGCTTTCACTAGAATGACAGCTTAATACTTACAAAGCATCCTGAGAACATCACTGAAGGGCAGGCAATAATACTATTATCTTCAGTCTGTGGGAAAAGTATGGGTAACAGAGGATTACAGTTTACTAAAATTCAAATAGGTGAGGTATACAAGCATTTAAGTTTCATTGTATCAACTCATTGAATCCGACTTTTAAATAAGTCAAGAGAAAACTCTAGTAACAGCAGGATATTCAAGCACTAACTGACAAGCACAAGCATGGACAGGAGCCACCAGAGCATCCAACTGTCTTTTACTAGGATTTTTATAGCATGATTTACATAAATGCTGCAGAAAAAACCAGAGGAGAAGACTCAAAGGAGAGAGGTACCTTTCTCTCCGTCTGAAGGATTTCTTTTTATAAAACTCAAAACAAAAAATACTTCTCCCCATTGAAAAGGAACAAGAAAGGTTAGGAGATTGCAGGAGAAACAAACACCTCCACTCCCAAATGCTGAGTGTTAATCTAGGAACAAATGACTCTCAGAATGGATTTATGTACTTTAACAAACAGAGAAACCCCATGAAAAAATGACACGTTGTTTTCAAGGAAAGCAGAGACAAGGATAATGTCTTGTCCTTAGTGAGTATTTCTGCCATTATTAGGAAACCCAGATTATTTCAAATGTTTCATCAAGTGCTCTTGAGCATGTAATACAAAATACAGTTTACAGAGGAATAAGATAAATGCAACATCAGTGTTAAATGCCCTCACTTCTTGGGCATAACAGTGTTTTCTTGTTCAGTTTGCAATGCTGTTCTCAACAAGCCCAAGGAGACAAATCCCGCAGTTCTTAGCCAACCACTGTTGACACTTTAGGTCAGTACACCCCTGAGAAAATCAAATCACTTCTTCTTAAATATAAATTGAGAAGATTAACTCTAGGCAAGTGAGAAGCATTTTGCTGGGGGAAGGCAGTGGAGGAACATTAAACCACAATTTTTATTGCAGGTAAAGATTTTGACCTTTCCCTTGACTTGCATCTTAACCAAGGCTGCTTTCAGCGATGCCATTGACTTTAGCTGATGACTCTTGTTTTGAACTGGGTTTTCACACGTGACTGCAATTTTTTTCTTTTGGGAAAACTAGAGTTTCTCTGTGTTAACCCAGATGAAAATCTGAATGCAATCAAGGAACACAATCTGTAACTACTCCTGTCAGGTTAATAATATTTTGAAGTTACAGTACCTAGCAGATGCATATGGAAAAGTTACATTTTGTACAAATGTCTATAAAAGTTATTTTTTTACCTTTTTGTTTGTTTGGTTTTACTTTGCTAACACATCTTAGGGAATTAAGCAAATGCACCTAGCAACTGGTGAATTTGGAGTAATAGTATTTAAAAGACAGGGAGGAAGTTAGCATAGCAACAGCTGACTTTAGTATTTCAAAATTAATCTAGCCAAAAAATATGAAAGAAGAGATAACTTGAGCTGAGACACACTGAGGAAGGCTTTAGGGCAGAGAGACCTGGGAAGCATGTGATTTGGGTTCTATATGAGCTCCTCCCATGACTAGCTTTGACCTTCTCACTCCTCACATGTTTTTGGAAATCTAGGTTTTATCACATAGTTCAAGAGTTGCATTCACCAGACATAGTTGTAATGTGACCTAGGTTGTAAATCATAAAAAAAAAAAAAAAAAGACTGCAGCATATTTGAAGCAGTTCTCCCCACCCTTCTTTTTTGTTTAAACTCCAAAATAATAATTCATGTTCCCGAGATATTGTCTCAGCAGTCTGCATCTGAGGGCAGAGCTTATCTCAGTGCAGCATGTGTCCCAAGAGTTCATAAATGTAATTGCACAGACAGTTTAGGTTTAACCTGGTCACATTATACAACTAAGGTCCAGACAGTGAAAAAGAGGATCAGGATTGCCATCTAGGCTGGAGCCGTAGTAACTTAACCAGTAGTTTGCAAATTTTTTGCTGGAAAAGCACAGCGTTTTTAATTTAACTGTCCATCTTACAGCAGATGCTGGCAGTCGGCATCCTGTTAAGAATAAGCAGCCATACTATATTTATTCCCCCACTCAGACAGAAATACAAGTGCTGTTCAGAAGGAATCACTTGTAGCATTTTGCTACCAGGGCCGAACGCAGGGCATCCTCTGCCTTGTGCTAATCCCATCCAGGCTCTGAATCGCACACTGTCCTGTTGGCTGTCAGTGCAGCAGTAACGCTCAAGGGTTTGCTTGTGAGACCACTCGCATTGAACGGCTACCACTTAATAACTAAAATTAAGAAAGTGCCATTAACTCCCGGTAGTGGGTGAGAGTCGTCACATGAACTCTCGTTTCCAGTTTCCCAGCTGTTCTGGATGGTTAACATCTGCAACTCTGGGTCAGCACCCATTAGGGAAAGCACCATTCAAGCTGCATCCACACTTTTCTCAAACTAAAACTTATTTGTTTACCTGCACATAGATTTTGAGGCAGACGCCATTTTTCCTTTTAACTGGCTTGTGTCTAGACTATCCAACTTACAAGCAGATGTATGTGAATTCCTAACTTGCACTCTGAACACTTCTGCAGGATCTCAGCAATTCTGTTTCACGGTTTCAAGGACACTCGCCAATGAATTCTTTGTCCTTTTAGCTATTGCCTTTCATTAAGGCAATATAGGTTAAGCTGGGAAGTACTAATTAAACCAGAAGAAAACAGATGTGCACACTTCACAAACTGCCTGTGAGCCACGTTTCAAACAGGGCTTGGATTCCCTGCAGGTTTGGTCTGCCCTGAATACAGTTGATTTCACTTGTGCTGGACCAGTGAGACTTCTGTCAGTCTTCAAAGTGCTAAAGTTGAAATATAAGGAAACCTGAAAATTAGCATGGGGTTTTCAATCCTGTTGCTTCTCAATTTAAGCAAAAGCTCTGTCATTCAGACTTTTTTCACTTACCACCATTAATCAAAGCTGACAAATAAGATGAAGGAGGAGACAGAGGCTGGAAGAGAAAAGCTGCAGTAGCCCAGCTGATTCTGTCTCTGATAAGCAGCATGTCACTGCTTTCTCCCCTCCCTCTCTTCCTTCTCAAGCTTTTCTTTTTTCTGCCTAGACAACCACTCCTTACCATAAGATAGGCAAGTTCCACTAGTTCTTCAAGTCAAGGCTTTCTTCATTTTTCCTTCAACTACATCATGTGGTTATGAAGTGCTATAAATATCAAATAAATACTTTCAGCAGGAAAAAAAAATGGTAAAAAAATCAGAAATAAAGTAAAAGGAGGGAAAAGAGATAAATGGGGTTTAGGAGCTAAGTATGTAAATATTTAAACAGCTGTCATATAAAGCTTGCTCCTTTTCAAACAAATAGGGTGCTGTGCTAGCTATATTTCCTTCTTGCTTCTGGACTTCATTCACCCACAGTTTTTTGTTATGAGCTGAGTACATAATCTCTCTGAGCTGGGAATTCCTATTGCTCATTTATATGGCACCCAGTGGAAGAGGGCCCTGCTCTTTGACCCAGGCATTGTAATTCAAATTAATAAAATCTTGTGATGCTAAATTGCTGTTCCAAGACACTACCACTCAGGGTCACATAAAAACACATCAGTGTGTAGGGGTAAAACGTATAGCCTCAGTGCTAATAACTAGATAATAAAATAATTTTCCACTAAAATCTCTCTTCTCTCTTTAATTATAATTTGAGATTTGGCATCTTGCCTTTCATCATGATGATCCTTTTCCTAAGCCACTAACATCTGGTTCCAGAGGGCACTTGGTACAAGTTAAACATGATATTAAAAGAGAGGCCTTAACTATAATCCCTGCCATAGCAACAGAAATGACAAAAAAAGCCAGCCAGCTTTGATTTGTGATGTATATGGATGAGTTGGTAGCAAGGACAGGCTCTGTAAGATGGAAACATACACTACACAGAAGGAAGGAATTATTTCAGGTTATTAGAAACTATTCAATGTAGAATTTGGCTGTGCAGCACCTCTGCTATTTAATATTCTACATTGACTGTTTCTGTTTAGGATCTAAATGGCAGTATAAAATATTTATGTAGATATTTTACCATTACAGGAAAACCACAGAGTATGGGGAGATCCATGAGCTCACAACAGAAGAACAGTTTGTAGAAGGAATATACAGGGTTGAGTTTGACACCAGCTCTTACTGGAAGGGACTCGGCCTTTCCCCATTCCATGAATATGCTGATGTAAGTATTTGCAAATGTACCGAATAACCTATATACTGTGTAGTGGCATCACCTGGAAAGAACAAATACAGTCCTTAAATACTGAATTTGGTGAAATGGTTCACTGCTACATAAGATTGTGTAAATAAAGGCAGTATATAGCCAGCTAAGCCAAAGGAAGTAGACAACTTCCCTGCAAATACTGACATAGCTCTTCCAAAGTGGAGCTATGCCCATTCACCTCTTCAGACCAGCAGGGACCTCTGTTCAAAAAGAGCTACATTATTCAAAAGCACACAGCATTTAAAAAACAAACAAGAAAAAAAAAAAAGACTGCTTTTATCATTGCTGAAGGAACATAGCAATTTGAACACCCTCATCTTGTAGGAAATGAGCTCTTCTTTAATGAGAGGGATTTCCCTCATATCAGTCACCTGAAAATCCATGAATTCTAGTATGATCTGTAATTACAGGATAAAATGATTCTTTCTGATGTGCCCCTTTTTTTTAAAATGTTGCTCAGTACTGAAATATGCAATAGAAAAAAAAGGCATAAAAATATAAAGAAATAACCATAGTGGGAAAGGAAAAATAGGCTGTTTCATCAATACCTAAATTTCATAAGCAGGCCAGCAATATAATCATGTCTTGTGCCTCCCTTTGCTCTCAGCCCCACACTGGTTTATTGTGTGCTTTATTCTATCATATTTACTTAGCACTTCCAAAAAATTTGTTTAAATCCTTCAGGCTTAATCTGCCATTAAATTTAAGTTTCCCCAGACTAAGTAGTCTAGAATGGCTACCAGTTGTGTTGTAGAACATTTTAAACCTCAAGTTTATGAAGCTCTGTGGAAGACTAAAACATTTATGACTGAGGCCCACGTCCATAAAAGTCTGAGGTGTGGCTTGAGTCATTTAGGTCAAATAAACAATCCTCAAAAATATTCCCTAAGCATTTGGATGTCTGAAAGTTGCTGGGGACTATGGAAGGACTTCACCTCAAAAGATAGTTAAAAGCACCTGGTTAAGACTGTTCTAGCTAGGCTGTTGAGGAAGCTTTCCTTTGATGTAGTAGCCTACAGGTCAACAAATTAGCCTGGGAAGTGGGCAAAGTTCAATGGCTGTCTGTGTACAAGGTAACTGAACCCTACAGTCCTCACGTCCCAGCAGCTTAGACTTTGGCAGGACCGGGACAACACCAAGCTGAGAGGTGTGGTTGACATGCCTGAGGGACGGGATGCCATCCAGAGGGACCTGGACAAGCTCGAGAAGTCGGCCCATGTGAACCTCATGAGGTTCAACAAGGCCAAGTGCAAGGTCCTGCACATGGGTTGGGGCAACCGCTGGTATCAATACAGGTTGAGGGATGAAGGTATTGAGAGCAGCCCTGAGGAGAAGGACTCGGGGGTGCTCGTGGATGAAAAGCTGGATATGAGCCAGCAATGTGCGCTCACAGCCCAGAAAGCCAACCCTGTTTTCGGCTGCCTAAAAAGAAGCGTGGCCAGGAGGTCGAGGGAGGTGATTCTGCTCCTCTACTCCGCTCTGGTGAGACCCCACCTGGAGTACTGTGTCCAGCTCTGGAGCGCTCAGCACAGGAAAGACATGGACCTGTTAGAGCAGGTCCAGACGAGGGCCACAAAAATGATGGATGGAACATCTCTCCTATGAAGAAAGGCTGAGAGAGTTGGGGTTGTTCAGCCTGAACAAGAGAAGGCTCTGGGGAGACCTTACTGCAGCCTTCCAGTACTTAAAGGGGGCTATAAGAAAGATGGGGACAAACTTTTTAGTAGGGCCTGTAGCAATAGGACAAGGGGTAATGGTTTTAAACTAAAAGAAGGTAGATTCAGACTAGATATAAAGAAGACATTTTTTACAAGGACGGTGATGAAACACTGGGACAGGTTTCCCAGAGAGGTGGCAGATGCCCCATCCCTGGAAACATTCAGGGTCAGGTTGGATGGGGCTCTGAGCAACCTGATCCAGTTGAAGATGTCCCTGCTCATTGCAGGGAGGTTGGACTAGAAGACCTTTAAAGGTCCTTTCCAACCCAAACCATTCTATGATTCTATGAATCTTTGTGGACCTGGGTCCAAATCTCACAAATTTCTCAGTCTTCAGTGAGCATCACAAAGTAATGGGGAGCACTACCCTTCAGAGGGGTAAAATCACTGATTGAACAAAACTGGCAAAGTAGTCTGCAGAGGAAATGGAGTGTGCTTGCTAATTCTTAATAAGGTAGTTTTGAATGTACGTTGTTCATTGTGATCACAAGTTTTCTCTTTTCCAGGTGGTGTTCACTGCTAATGATTCCGGTCACCGCCACTATACCATTGCTGCTCTCCTCAGTCCTTTCTCTTATTCAACCACTGCTGTTGTCAGTGATCCCCAGGAATAAACGTGTACTGTCATTACAGAAATACCCTCCTCCACTAGAACTATTGTAGGCTTTTAGGAGGAAGGTTTTTCCTACTGCTAATGCATAACTTTTTGCTACATTAGTTTTTTTTCCATTTTGTAACCTGGCAAACTTCAGGCAAGCCAATAAAATGTTACTTCTTTAAAACAGTTTTGATTCTATTGGTGAAGTTTTATTGTGTTCTAAGGTGTCATGATTGGTGTTCAAGTGCAAAAGAAATCTGGAAGCCATACATGGCATATAGAAGCAAATTAACACTTAATTTGGGTCTGTTATCTTCCTCCACTACCTTAAAAAAGTCTCACCAAATGCATTGGCTCAAAATAAGAAAGTTATAGAGTTGTGCTACCTTAAACAATTTGACCAAACACACTCCCAATAGGAAAGTCATCCATGCTACTCATTGTTTACACACAGAAGAGACAGTCCGACTATCAACTAGGCCACAGAGTAAACAGGAGAAATTCTGAATACCTAGCAGCAGAACAAACAATGCAGAAAGACTGTTGAAATATATATATACAGAGAGCTGAAAGAGTTAAAATCTGTGTAGCTTCACTCAAAACTTCAGGCAAACCTCAGCACTTTGTTGTTTCAAGAGGAAATTTTGCTGCTCAAACAATCTGGGAAGTTCTGAAGCAACTTCAATTAGCACTCTCTTCAACAACTTTGATCTTTAACCCAGTTGGCTACTGTATTCAGGTGCATTCCAATTAAATCTCTAATAAGTCAAATCTCTAGCCATTATTAAAAAAAGTCCTAAAATAGAAGCATCATCTTCATAGTCTCTTCATATTTTTAGAGACAGTAAAAGGTAAGCTGTAGAGTGACTGTGATTCAAATAATGTTGTTGATAAACTGACCAAAGAGTTTGAGGGCTTTAGCAGTGATTTCTGTAGACTGATGGCCTATTGTATTTAAAATATCCTGAAGCAGAGGAATTGTTGTTTAACAGGATTACAGAAACTACAGAGTTTGTTACTGAAATCATGCCATGCAGAAACCATCAGCACTCAGCTGCCGCTGACCTTGGAGTTTATCTCTACACCCAGAGCCTGCTGGGATGACTGCATACCAAGTGAATTCACAAGTTACAAAAGCTTGCCTTTAACGTTTCACTATTTGGTTACTTTTTTCCTTGATTTCTGGACACTACCACAGTTACACAACTTTTGTAAGCAGTGCAAATAGTTCCAAAAGAGCAGCCATCTTAAAGCATGCAGATTTCATGGGATCTTACTATTCCTACAGCTTGAAAACCAGTAGGTTTGGTTTGCAGTGGGCTACGCCCAGCCCTCAAAATAGGACATAAATATGTTCATACAGTTGTGGTGTAGTCATAAAAAAAAACCAAACCAAAAAACTGCTCTGCATGTAGTCATCCACCTGAGGACAGGATAAACCGAGCAAGAGAGTGTATGTGCATGCATCTAAGCAAAGATCAGAAAGACAAAGTTTAATTTCAAGAAGTAACAGTTCCCTAAAACGAAGCGCAGACTTCTAGTGGGGGCTGACTTGCAGTTGAAGTCCTGAACTTGTATTGAATCTAAGGCACAAGTAAAGTGACAGGACTTGAAACACTATTTAACTGTGCTCCAGAAATGGGTATGTAAGTATCTAGTCATCATGCTGGAAACCAAAAGTAACATGTTTTTCCTCCAGGGGAATGCGTAAGATAACTAGGTAGCCCACACATTATCCACTTACCTTTTATGAGAGGTGGGGGCGAGGCCACCACAGAGAGAAATCTCGTAATAGATAAACATGGGTGAGCCAATTAAGCCAAGCTATAACCACAGAGAAATTCTCACTGAAACTGAAATTGCTGAGTGGACAAGAAATTTGTATTTCTCTCAACTATATGAGATGCATACAGCACTATTCCTCAACAAAAAGAGAAAAATAAAACAGAATAGACATTGTTTCCAAGAAAATAGATCACTGCAGTTGAGCTAGGCAATATTCACAGTATTTCCACAGGCAATGACAGAAGAGACTTATTTTTGCAGACAAGGTTCATGTTTGTATGAGTTACTTATTTTCTCGTTGTTTACTAAGTAAATAGTATGAATCAGCATGTTGAAAGTCATATGGGTTTTCTGATAAGTAGCCTCAGTTTAGAGGCCTTGATATAAAAATCACAGATCCCACCAGTTTCTAGTTGCTGACACTGAGACTTCCTAGTGGTAGGCAAAATGGCTTTTCATTCTGTATTTCTTGTTTTCTTAGCTGGCCTGGCATTTTTCTCCGAAGCTGCACCACCGGTAAGTGTCTCAGGATTGAGGTCCTTCATACTGATGTAGTCCCAGCTTTTTTTCTTTTTTTTTTTAATACTTTAATTAGTGTAAGTGAAAAATAGAATATTCCATTTTATTGCAATTATTTTGATTTTATGGTATGTATTGACTGTAGTTCTCTCCTACTGCTCTTTTTCTGGTCCTTCTTTCTCCTTCTCTAGTGATTAGTGAGAGGGAGGACTTTATGGTTAGCGAAGCAGCACTTGTCATTAGACTCAGCGACTACGTGAAAAACAATGTAAGACAAGAGAGGAAAAAAATACCATATTCACTACACAAAAGCCGTGGGCCTGTTGAAAAGTAACTAATAGCCCTTACAACACAATGAACAAGCTCCTTTGTGAGGGATTTCATTTCCTGTTGTCAGATCCATGCTGAAGAAATGCCTTCTGTAGTCCTCTCCCTCACTGCTCTACCCACTCCAGCTCTATCCCATGCAAGCAAGGAGGGATCTCAACACTCATTGCTGCAAGCAAAGTACAGAGCCAAAGCCAGGATCCCACTTCCAGAGGGCTCACTTATTCCAGCAAAGCAAGCTAGAGACACAGACGCTTCAGCCTGAAATTCTCCTAGAACAGACTTGTCTCTCTCCCCCTACTCATTCTTCCTCTCAAGCTCTGATCTTTGGGAAAATGAATACCTGACCAACCTTTGTGAGGAAGCAGACTTTCATCGAGCTCTCAGGGTGTAAAAGCCAGGAAAATAGGTGGTGGCACTCGAGCCCCAATGCCTCAAAAGAAACACTAGCCAGGAGCCTGTGCATTCCAGAAAGGGAGCCTGAGGAGTCTGGGCATACAGGCGGTACAGATACCTGCCGATACATTGGTCTGATACAGGGCAGGGTTCCTGGCCGATGGGATATTCGGAACGTCACAGACTGTAAGAGGGGATGTAAGAGAGGGTTCTTAGTTTTTAACACCTACATCATGATCCATTCCACAACGATTAAATGGAGATCAATGATTGCTATTTTGAGATCATCCCTGATTAGCACCTTCCACAAAGCTCTATTTTCTCACTTTTCATATACAGAATTAGGTAATGGAAGGTCAAAGCCCTGATTCAACTCTACCTTTGAATAGGTAAAACACCAGGGCATAACCACTGCTGGTGATGAACATGTTGGGAGTGAAACTACAGCCATCCCATCTCTGAAGGAAGGTTTTCCTCTCCTATCCCTGCATAGCTGACAGGGGCGGACAAATCTGATCCAACATGGTGTTAGGAGAGAGTCCGTATGTGGTGCTTATCAAGGTTACAGCAGAATTAAGATAACTCTATGGCAACAAGACAGTAGAGGCTCTCAAATCCAGAAAGCTGTGCTCGAATTGCCACTCCAAAATACAGAGGAAGAGTTGCCAGATTTTTAAACATTCCTACCACCTTTGATGATTTAATTATTTCCTGTTGATGTCACAGTTTAGTTACAACTTCATGCTGGAGATGACGTGTAGCTAAGCCATGACAAAGAGAAAACAGAAATGTGTTCCCACACACAGCCGCAGTGCCTCCTGAAGCACACATGGCTACGCTCCCCCTGACAGCTCTTGACATCTTCCTCCACGGTTCCACCATATCCAGCCCCCAGAAAGCTTCAGGCTACATTTCTGCAGTGATCTTGCTGAGGAAAATATGGTATATTCCGTAGATCTAAAGAATAAGATTCCTTACTGCTTTATTATGCACCGTCACTTATCTTTCTTACAACGTAAAAATTCTCCCTTCCTACCTGAAGGACTCTGCTGACTCCAAGCATCCTCTTTTTATAAAAATTCTGGATTCAGTCCGAGGAAGTCCAGCTCCAAATGTTCCAGTTAAGTTATATAAAGAAGCTGCAGATGGATCTTGGGAACTGTTAAATTCAAAGTAAGTCATACCAAAATAATGAGTGAAAGAAGGGAAAGGCAATGGGAAGAGGCCAAATAGTTGAAAAAACAGTTTCACATTCTCTAACGTAAGATGTCTTTTTTACTCAGAGGAAAGATAACACACTATTGAATGAATTTGCTGCAGACTTTTAACTGTACTACAGTTTCAACAACCAAAATGGTTTTATAATGCTTTATAATTACTGTGAGCACAAGAAAGTATTTTAAACTATCCTTTAACTCAATCATCGCTTCTCTTCAATTTCATTACAAAGGATTGTATTACTTTTTAGTACCCACCAATGAACTGCTGCATTGTTACCAGAAGAATCAGGCAGACACTTTTAGTTTGTTTGAAACTAAGACTCTTGTTGAGAATCCTACCTTTATTGGCTATTTTCCTTCTTTCTAAATGGATTTTCATTTCATACACCACCACAGCTTTAAAAAGAAAACACAGAACTGTTTTGAACATAAACCACATCATAATTGATAGCTTGCTTTGCTTCAAGAAAAAAGAATCAGCCAAAAGGAGAAAATTTGGGGATAAAGTTTTCTCACCTCCTCCCCCACAGAGAAGCAATTACATTTAAAATGAGAAAAAGAATCTCCCAGATATTTAAATGCTGCCATGTCTTTTAAAAAAATATAATTGTAAAATTTCAAATGTAGATAATTTTTTTTTAAAATTGCCCTCAATTTTAGTTTTTATTAACATTTTAAAAACTCAAAAGCCATTTTTACTTAAAGTATAATCTGAAATGAAATTGAAAAAATTCTTAGTGGGTACACAGAATGAACATTCTTTCTCTGTTCAACAAGCAACATCCCACTTCCACACTTTTCTCCCCAAGATATTTGCAAAGTCTCACACTCTTTCCAGGTCTGTTAACGGTCTGTTCTACCTAAAAAGGTGAAATAGATAGGGCTCACAAGGGCTAACGCTGGCATAGTGCAGGAATTTCAATAGTAGGATCCCAGACTCAGATGCATTTGTAGAAAGTCCATGAGAAACTGTACCCCAGTGGCTCTTTGGTGTCATAGCCGCTGGCAGAAGCAACAGTGATCTCCTACGTGTCCTTGAAAAATATAGCTACAGTGAAGGCTACACATATTTGTATGGGGGAGTGGGGCAGGGGAAGAACAATCTATTCATGTTGTCCTACTTAAATTGCCTCCCACCCCTCAAGTGAGAAGATAGCTTCACACATTGGAACACGCTGGAAATGTGTGTGATTTTCCATTAAGAGGGTGTTCAGTTTACTTATCTTCAAATCTGAGCTTAGAGGCTTCATATAAAGATACTCGGCTGAACAGCTGGATGTTGACTGAAGCCTTAAAAACATACTTAACATCTGAAACAAAGAACAAAGTAACCTTAAATAAGGTATGCAAAAGTCGTGATAATACTAAATCAATGTCTCCAGCCTTGTTAATTTTTAAATAATTGAATGCTAGCAAGAGATTCTGAAATAACTGTTCTCAGTTAGATATATGTTTGGTTTTAGCTGAGAAAGCTTATTAGAGAAATAAAGTTATCTAACAATGATGAATCTATAACAAAGAAAAAATACAGACAATTGAACAGATTAAAAAAACTCTGGTAACTGACTACAGAGCATCTTGTAAGATACAAATGGTGTTCTATGACTTCATAGTTATAAGCTATATTAAAGCACAAATCCTAAGTAATGCACTGGATAATGACATAAAAAACCATTCAATTCTTTATTTTTCTCCACATGCAATTTGAATAAAATATGTTCAGAAAAAGATGTGGCAGCTAGAACACAAACAGTAGCTTGTGACTACTAAAATCAGGCACCAGCAGCATTGTTATTTGCAGATAACCTACCCAATCAAAAACCTAGCATTATATAACATATTTCACAGAAATAGGTTTCAACCAAGAGACATGTTTGAGAGACAACATTCAATATTGGTTCTGGAGCCCCAAACTGGTTGGTGTTCAAAGGTCTATAGTTTAAAGCCAGTACTATGGCCTTGGATAGCACTGATAGCATCTTCAAATCAAACAAAACCATCTGTTTGTTGAGGATGGAAAACCAAGTGATCAGTACAGACAACAGGGAATTCCATAAGGCTACACTGTTGGCTGACCTACAGTCATTTCAAATAGCAGATCTCGAATTTCAGATAGCCAACTGTAAAAAAATATTCATACTGATAAAACAACTCAATGTATTTAAATAAGTAGGAAAACTACAGAAAAATCAAGACAGTTGACCCTACTTACTTGCATAGTAAGTGCATCATAGAGTTTCCGCATTGCTTACTGAAGTTTTCCCTCTGAGTGGGTTCATTTAATTAATTCCAAGACTCTGCCAAGAGTCTATGAACAATAATGCCAGCTTTTGGCTCACCCCCAAACCATGCAGAGGAGCGACATGGCAGGCAGCCATCTGCTGTGGCGATCGTGGAAGTAGCGAATGCCAAGATAAGCTCTGAAGCATCCATAATACAGATGGACGTAAGCCATTCCAGATCAATAGAGGTATTCATCGTATTACTTAAGCTACACAACATCACTCAAGTTCAATTGCTAAGAACTGCATTTTTCTCGGGCTTTTAACCAAAAGTGCATTCTTCTGCCATCACACAGACAAACCAATGACAACGGAGAGCTCCATGAGCTCACAACTAAAGAACAATTTGTAACAGGGATATACAAGATTGAGCTTGACACAGCCTCTTATTGGAAGAAACTGGGCTTGAATCCCTTCCATCACCATGCTGATGTGAGTATTCACTTTCTCCTGTACTTTAGTTGCAAAGAATAAAAATACTGTATATGTCTAGGCTTCAATTACTAATCACACGTGTTGAACTTTCCTTTCACTTGAAAATATTTTTGCATTAACACTTTAAATCCAGTGTCTCAAAGCTTTGTAACAACACACTCATGAGAGAATCTAGTTACTAGCTTCCCCATAACTCTCAATAAGCTCTTAGATGAGGTACTTACGAAGAGGTTTTCCATCCTTCTACCTCTACTTAAGCCTGGGACACTTTCTGTGACTATATCTAGACACCCGAGGGAGAACAGGTGGAGTACTCTGTTAAGTCTCCTGGGAAAAGAATTCTTCTGCCTTTTGGATCCAGTATTTGTACAGCTGCAGACAAAGTTTATAATTTAGATTTTTAAAGATAATGGAAGCATGAACTGTGTTCTGGATGCTTAGATCCTCAGCTTACAACAGAAAAAAAACGTGTAACAGGCCTTTTTAGTTTGCATGGGACAGACAAACTGGTTAGATGAAGGTAGTCCAAACCTGGTACCAACTGAGGCCAGCTCCAGGGTTTGGGACTCCTTGGGGGCTGTGCCCGTCCCCTCCACAGCATCAGCCCTTTCACATGACCTTTCAGTAACAGCAGCAGTCCTGTATTAGTTGTTTGCTGTCCTGTCACCCTTCAGTGAGCACCACCAGCTGTACAGTTTGCAACTGCTGCTCAAACAGCCATTCCTCATCTCCTTGCAAAAAAGGTGGCAAACCCCTGGGTTAAATTTTGTTTCTGCCTCCCTGAAATGGATGAACGATGACATTCTTATTCTAGACAATAATGAAGGTTAATGCTGGATAGTCTTGCCTTCTGTGATAACCGAAATAAAAGAGGCAAGACGAAAGATTTACAGTGTGCAAGTAAATTGATTAACCACCAAGATAACGTTTAAGTCTATATTCCAGACTAGAAATGAATTTAATCCAGAGTGCAAGAGCCTCCTTTCTTAAAAATAAGCCTCAGTAGGGATCATGTTTTGCTCAGTTCACTGGGTGTTTCATACACATCTTTTTTATTAATATTGAAAGGAGCACAAGCTATGCCTCACAGCATGTTATTGAACTGTCTGTTTTAAAAGTTGACAGCCATGATCTCACAACACAAAATAATCTACTATGCAGAGGGAGAAATCAAAGCACGGGACATGAGTTGATGGGGGAGATGTTAAAAGGGCTGTTGTAAATGATTCATACGTCATTATCACGTTGTGGCCAAAGGACTAATGCAGTCCTTCTCTACCTACTAGATATGTAAGTAGGATTAAAGAAGCTCATTGCTTCATATTGTGGCCTGATGATAGTTACTGTAGCACTATGTTTAATTCAAACATAGTTCAGGACTCAAAGTTCAGGACTTCATAAGAGCAACAAAAATATTCAAATACTTGAAAGAATGCCTTTTTTTTTTTTTTTTTTTAATAAAGACAATGGGGTTCAATGTAGATCTTCAATAAGGAAAAAAAATCTTGTTGCCATTTATGAGTACCAACAAGGAAACCCCAACTTGGATAATAAATACATTAAATACATTTTTAAATAATATAAGTGGCATGTATGCTTTTAACAAAGGATATTTAACCAGTGGAAAAACTGTGTGCGACAGGCAGTCACAGATCACACTGATCAAATCACCACAAGACAAGGTATTTCCATAGTTTTGTGGGAGGTTAGATAAAATGATTACAATGGTTCCATCTAGGCTTGTATCTAGAGGTCACTCCTCATTTGTCTTGTATTTGTTTTTTCTTCTTCCAGGTGGTATTCACAGCTAATGATGCTGGTTATCGACATTACTCCATTGCTGTTCTCTTCAGTCCCTTTTCTTACTCAACTACAGCAGTAGTTAGTGAGCCAGTGGAATAGAAGCTGACATTAAGCATGAAAATTTAGATGTGTAAATTACAATTTCCATGAATGATAAGAACTTACCTTCTGACTATCAACAGCTTTAGATTTCACAGTAAATCACTAACTAACAGTCGTTTATTCACTTTGTTAACTTTAGGAAGAATGTGTATTGACTTTGTTTTCAAACATTCTTCTGAATAAAAGTATTCTGTATTTCTATATTCTGTAAGTATTGCTCTTCTGAATAAAAGTTTAGGGTTTGAAAAAACACATTAAGCTTAGAAAAAATGCATTGAAACTCTATTACTAGGATTCTGAGAATAAACCAAAGTCTTCCATGAAGCTAATAAACTACATTCCTTCTTGCAAAGGAAACGAACCAAAGACATCTGAAAGGTGTCTCATGTAAAGTAAGCATACAGGAAGCGCAATCCACCACCTACCATCATGTACACTTTATTACTGAAGCCCACAATAGATGAAGTCACACAACAGATGAAGTCACATGGGACTAGCACCCAGGGCCCCACACAGTCATCACATAAAAATCAGAATTGGGAGGTGAGTTTAAAACACAGAAACAAAAGCCGCTTAAAAATGACAGCAAGGTAGAATAGCATTTAAGGATGCTAAGGATGCTGCACATACTTAAAATGCCTTCTTCCTTGCTTTCCAATATATTATAACTGGTGACACTTTCAAGGAGACTCCATATCCAGCATTGCAGAAAAGTATATCCATCAAACATACTTGAAGAAGTTTACTCATGTATTTTCACAAAATTCTGTAAATACCTTTGTCCCCAGGTGCTGGTTTTGGCTGGGGTAGAGTTAATTTTCTTCATAGTAGCTAGTATGGGGCTATGTTTTGGATTTGTGCTGGAAACAGTGTTGATAACACAGGGATGTTTTCCTTACTGCTGAGCAGTGCTTACACAGAGTCAAGGCCTTTTCTGCTCCTCACCCCACCCCACCAGCGAGTAGGCTGGGGGGGCACAAGAAGTTGGGAGGGGACACAGCTGGGACAGCTGACCCCAACTGACCAAAGGGACATTCCATACCACATGACATCATGTTCAGTATATAAAGCTGGGGAAGAAGAAGGAAGGGGGGGACGTTTGGAGTGATGGCGTTTGTCTTCCCAAGTAACTGTAATGTGTGATGGAGCCCTGCTTTCCTGGAGATGGCTGAACACCTGCCTGCCCATGGGAAGGAGTGAATGAATTCCTGGCTTTGCTTTGCTTGCATGCACAGCTTTTGCTTTACCTATCTGTCTTTAAACTGTCGTTATCTCAACCCAGGAGTTTTCTCACTTTTACCCTTCCGATTCTCTCCCCCATCCCACCGGAGGGGGAGTGAGCGAGTGGCTGTGTGGGGCTTAGCTGCCGGCTGGGGCTAAACCATGACACCCCAGTTAAAGTACTCCCAAAAATTACTTGCATACCTCTAAGCATCAGACACTTTTGTAATAGCTGTAAGATACAGAAAAAAATAAGAAGGATAAATGATGATTCCTGAGAAAACCAGCTCCCTATTTAATGCCAGGAGAAATATGGATTAATCTTTCTGTTTCCCATTCTTGTCATCCATATATAAGGAAGAATACTCCTAAACAGAAATAAGCACAGAGAAGAGCCATTATGAGATTCAACAGAATAGCAACCCTATCTTGGAAAAGTACGCAAAAATGTTGAGTCATTTAGCCTAAGAAAACCGAAAGCATATAAATACCAATAAATAGAAAACGATTTGTTAGCCTAAGGCTTGATTCCATCACAGCCTAACCTGATGCATTTGCTGGCCAGGTTTCCCTTCCTTTTCTTGTTACTTCGAGGTACTGAGCACTACAGAAATGAGCACTTCGTCTATAAACAAAACGCAAAGAAGATATGCTCTCCACAGAACCTCAGAATAAACAAACCAACACAATCTTTAGAACATTATATTTCATAAAAGACAATGATAAAAAAGTACAAACATTTTCATGAACAACAAAAAACCAAAACTATGATAGTACACAGGAAATTCCCAGCATTTGTTTCAGTGCATTTTTCATTAAGCCTATCGTACATACCTCTACAAATAAAATAATCTTAAGTACACTTCTTCTTGATGATATGCAATGGATCCTTTTAATATTTTTAAATAACTGGCTCATTAGTAACCCACTACAACATAGTCAATAGTAAATATAGTGATAGAAAAATAGACTGGCAAGATCCAAGAAAAAGGACATTTTGCACTTGCTTTTCAATATACTGTCTATTGCAAAATGGATTTTATATTTCATATTCTCCTACTTAAATTTGAAATATAGCAAATGGGCTTAAGAGTATCTTAGCATATCAGCCAGATTCCACTGTTAATATTTCTGTAATGTTTTTACTTGTTAATTTGCAAGACCTTCAGAATCTTGTAAAATACTCCCTCTTTCTTCTCCCTCCATGTTCACTCTTTGCAGAGAACACATCCTTAATTTGCCTTGTCAGCAATGCAAAAGCCAATGTGATTGGCTTCTCTCTCCATTTTACAAGAATCATGAAAATATCAAAAGGAACGTGCACAACTCTTAGTTCTGCATCGCATTTATTTTGTTTGAAGGCACTGTCTATGTTAAAATTCACTACAGAATAGTACTGAGTTCAAACAGGTAGTAGACAAACACTATTTTTGATGTAATTTAAGATGGAAACTTTTAAAACTTCCCAACAAAGTGATAAAAGGTATTTAGAGAAGAGTGTTGGTTAACAATTCATAACTTAACATCCATCACTTTGGGGCACCAAAATGTAAACTTTTTAAGAACTCAGCTATATGTCATAATCCATTCACATACTGGTTTAAATCACATTTTTCTAAGACCATACATGATTAATCACTTAGAGCTGTAGAGTTATATTAGTTCAGCCACAGCATATGTGTAATATAGTATGTATATATGTATATATACACACATATATATGCATTAGAATTTTTAAAAATTGCACATTAATTTCACAGAATGCCTAACAAATGGGCACAAAAGCATGCTTCAGAAAACAGTACAGACCTACAGTACCAAAGGACGTTTCATAATCATAGGTGTTAAACTGTAGGTGAACTTGTACTGAAAACTAGAAATCACTTCAAAATTACATCAAGGATTTAAAAAATTGTTCAACAGTTCTTGAAGAATTGTATTAGTCTGTTATGAAATAAGACTAATTCTATTTTGAAGATGTAATTGTTCATACAGTGTATTATCTCCCCTTTATCCATATGCTTCAGAATATTCTATACACTCAGTTATAGAAAACTATATCAGGAGGTGATCAAACCACTTAAGCATGCTTTTGAAGGATGTTTTGTTCACTTTATGCTCACTTTTTGTTATTTTCATTGCATTACATCATTCCTAAAGAATATTAGATTAACTGGTAGATTTTAAGGTAATTCCAATACGGTTTAAAATATCCCTTACAATTGTTCTCAACTACTTAAATTAAATCATTACATTTCTACTAAATATTTGGGATACCTACAACTAAGCTCATAACTTTACTGAAGAATGGCTAAGGGCAAAATTTGCTGCTGGGATGTCAAAGAAATAAAAGGTGTTTATGGCAAACAAACTCAAATATACAAAGTACCACAGCATCTGTGGCAGCAATTCAGGAAACCAACACATAGTAATGAGTTAAAGTTAGTATTCTTTGTCAACACTCTTACAGAACACTCTATGGATAAACAATCCTTATTATATACTGCTTTCCATTCTTCATGGGAGCAGAAGTCAGTCTTTGGTTCCTAAAGAGTTGAGTAACTGTGACAAACAAAACAGTTCAGTAGATCTTGGTCAATAGCTTTGCATTAACATAGAAAATAAATGATCCGGTCCTTTTCCTTAGTATTAACAAGGGATGTAAAAAAATATTAGGAAAAGATAATAATGCTTAGCAGTGGGATACTTTTAGGTAGCATAACATTACAAGCAAACAGAAAATAAGAAGATATGTTTTTCATTATAAGCCAAGGAAAGAGGCTAGTTACTCATACATATAACACCACAAAAATAGAGAAACAGACAGGACCAATCTTTAGTGGGACTGCACAACCTCAATCTCATTGAAAGTCATCGACTTGAGGATATTTAGTGCATCATAGAAGCACTCAGCACTCTACCAGAATAGGTCCTTAAATAGCTATATTGATTAATATATTATGGGTGGAATTTTAAAAAGCACTTGGGATTGGCCTGCTTTCAGTTCCGCTTATGCTGTCATCATCATCATCGGAACAGTTCGACCAACACCGTGGTTCTGAAAATCCCACACTGCAAGCATTAGAACTATTAGAACTATGTTTTAGTATTTTCTTAAAAATCTAACTTTAATATTCTTCCAACGAAGACACATTTTTGGCTCTTCTGATTTTGGAGGAATAAAAGTGCTGTTTACTAGGATTAAAAAAAAAAAAAAAAGAACAATACCAAAATACTGTACGCACCCAGACACGTTGTTTTAGGCATTAAAATCCCTGACATTGACACTAGTGGCACACTTGGAAACAGTTAGAGTTCCTGTAGATCATAATACGCAACAATCGCAAGATTTTCCATAATACACATGCAATATGCATATAAATAGGATTAAGATGGCAGGCAGGGTATCATACAATTTTGCTGGCAATAAATAAAATTAAAAGCTTTCTTTCTAGAGAGTTCATATATGAAATTGATTTTTCTATATAGATACGCAGGAGGCCTAGAGCTCAAAACTAGTATAACAGTTTACAGTCATAGCTGGCCAACAATTAATATTTCCTTCATTTCACATAAGGTATAACCTTTTTTTAAGCATACTTACATTTTACACTTGTTCTTTCATGCTAATAAAAACATTCCTATAGAATTCAAATGAGAACACACTCAAATACATACTGAAGCATAAAATATTGAGCAATTTAAAAGCAATGTACACACATTAATTTACATCACATATTTACAAAACACATTTTAAAAAGAAACAAAAGCATTCATTTAAATACGGGGGGGGGGGGGGGGGCAGTTTAATATAAAAAATTTCTGGAAGAAGAGGCCTCTGTCCCTACTTCCAGAGAAGCTACCAGTCTGTTTTCTGCAGTTTATTTAGTTGAGTGGTTAAGATAGAGAATATGAAGAATGAAGGCTTGAACAGTAGTCTCATGCTGTAAACATCTGAGTGGTAGCTGCTGGCTTTTCTTTCAGAATCAAATGCATGGTACATACGATCACTTTACTTCTCATCCCAAATATGCATCATCAAATGGTCAAAAATCTCTAATTCTAAGCTGCTGTGTGTTGGGTTTGTTTTGTTTTGTTTTACAGTGTCTATTAGTAGCTTCCAGTGTTAAAAGTTTATTCTGGTAGGGTAGCTTGTCACTCCACTTCCATCAATAGTCTCTAACAGGAGCAAGTTCTGGTATGAGATTAACAGTTATATTTTTATACAATCTACTGACAAGTATTTTAGGAGTATATATTAAATTGTTTAACCCATCAATATACTGACGTTCTCTGGAATACCTCAGAAGTTTATATCTGCAGAAGGAGTTGGAAGAAGATAACATGAGAAAAATTTGCAAGAAACAATTCAATTGATGTTAGACATGATACTGCAACATTAATTTCATTTTGAAATATGCTTTAAATTCTGAAACTACCTCTCAGCCCTTTCAAATTACCAAATTACCTACCTAAGCTTTAAAAGCAAGCCACTTTCTCTTTTTTAATACGCTTACATTTTATGTTCACATATACAAGTTAACATTAAGACTAAATAACAAAGGTAGCATTTAATATGTATACTTTTTATGGTCCCAAACTAAACTCATTTTTAAAGAACATTCAATTTCTTCATGTTCTTTTGCTATAAAACTCAACGACAGAGCTCAGAGAAGATTTAAGAACCTTCACTGTTCATCATTATATATTTAAATGTCTGAATTGTTTTTCATTTCATTCTAGAGAATCCTGCATTTGCAAACATCTAAATTTGAGGTGATTAAAAAAACAGTTCCTCTCCCCCTCCCCCAGATTACTGATATATGCATTTTAGTTTCATATCATGTATTTACTCATGTCTACTGTACGTGTCTATTTAAAAGTTATGAATAAAGCAGAAAACGAAGATGTTCGCAGAAAAAGAGACACCCATTGATAACAGAATTGAGCAGTATTTCTAATTATCTGAAAACACATACCATAAACCCTTTATTTTGCGTTTCACATTCTAATTTTTAGGTGTAGCTCATCTGCTGCATTCTGGTTGCTATTCCAATCTAGGGGAGCCAGAAACTACTGGCCAGTTAAAGTGTTTTGCATCTTTGTAGCAAAAGAAAGGAACCCCAAAAGAAAAAGTTCACGTCAGCGTAAGCAGGAAATGAGAAGACCTGTATCTCAGAAAAGACTGAAAGATGATGGAAGAAACCAATCCTTAAGGAGTTTTAAAGTGTGTTTTCATACAGGAGTCATTTCCCCTAGCTGTACTGCTTCCTTTTGCACAATATCCAAATTAACCAACTAATGGAGCCCTGCCAGTACTAATGACCAAAGCATTAAGGAACAGTAACATTCTGCATCAAAGATTATGACGATACTATCTTCTGACACACAAACTCAGTTTCTCTCATGGTTAAATAAGAAGTATCTGAACACCAAACACAATGTGTTTAAGAAAATACAGTTTAGCACTAAAGAGGGAATTAACACTGATAAGCACTGACTGCTTATTTGTATGTGTGGAAGATTTGCATGTGTGTAAAAAAAAATTTATATCTTTAGCTCTAGTATTTGAACAGTTCTCTGTTCTTCTTACCGTCCTAAAAACTGGACTTCACCTCTGTGATGGTGAGGAATGGATTTGTACTTCCCTAAGTCTCCCTCTGGCCTTGTTACGTTGTACCCAGCATAGTGAACCCTACAGTACAATACAGAAACATTTGAATGAAGAATATTAAAAAGATGTTTTTACAAGTTACAGCAAAAGTGAAAAATACACATCAAATCTTTTAAAGCTAAGTCTTTGCGTTCACTGACATTCTCTCCCTAAAAAACCCAAAACACTCCTAGCCCAACAACTAAAAAAGCTGGCAAAATGAATGAAGTGTGAAATAATAATTTCATATTTAGTATTTCCTGCTTTGTTCTTAAAGCACAACAGCATAAAAATATGAAAATAGTAAGGAAAAAGAATAAAAACATAGAAACTCTTCCTTTAAAATATATCTCTTTATAGATAAACTCATGCAGACAGTTAGTTTCAACAGCTCAACTGGAACATTTTACAGTTGTTTACTGTGAGCAGTTAGTAATACAGTGAACGTTGTTGTACATTGTCCTATTTGTGACTATCAATATAGTCACAAATTAACTTCTCTCTCAAACACTGCTCCTAAGATATGAAAGATACTTAAACTCATGCTTAATCTACATGCCTGTGGGATGGTATTCCATAATGCTAGCAGCAAGAGAGATGCAAATTAAAATAAAAAAGTAACTCACAGAGGAGAGAAGGAATGAGACTAAATATGCTTAATACTGCTATCTGTTGTTATATCCATTATTTGTTACAAGACCTGTCTCAAAAGCCTGTTAACTGTCCCCAGGCCAAGAAAAAAGAACATCATACTTATCCCTTCAAATGGTATGTTCTGATATTTCTAAAGTGAACTCTTCAGAAATGTTAGAATTTGTTCATTTAAAACAAATAAAAAAAAGGTAACAACTGGAAGAAGAAACACCTAATTGCTTTCAAGGGGTGGATACCACAGAACAATGAGAAAAATATAAGCACTGCACACTCACCTGTTCCAAAGATCATCATCTTCTCCACCCCATCCCCAAAAGGCATTTGGAAACCCATTGATCTTCTTGAATTGTTCCACTGTCAGGCCACTTACACCACCAAAGAACTCATTGTATGGAAGACTGAAAACAAAAGACAAATTCTATATTATTAGCTGAACTTAGACAGGTAGCCCTCTCTTTGAGCAGTACCTTTCAAAAAAACAAGAACAACCCCAAACTAAGGACATGAATAGATGCTGTTCACTAAGGGAAACTGGTTCACAGTTCGCTGGCATTAAGTAACATATATGGAAGTTGAATAAAATGTTTGCAGTAGAGTCTGGTTTGTATAAAAGTTATTCTTACATTGTAGCTCCTAATGCGTCGATTCAGTAATGTTAATTCCCTACTATATTCTAAAGAACTGTTAAAACTTGAGAGGAACAGTATTCAACCACAGTGAAATACATACTTATTTAAAAAACAATTTTCAAGTTTTTAGAACCTAAACTTTTGAATCAAAAAGATCTATAGCCTTTTTTGTCAGTAAGAATGCAGTAATTAATAATACATATTAAGCAGTATATATAAGCAGTTGGCCAACATGAACAGCCACTATAGCTATATAACATAACATACTAAGGTCCAGACAATGTGATTTCCAGTTCTCAAAACACTTTGTCAATCTAAAAAAAAATTATATATTTAAGTATCTATATTTAATTCTATCAATATTAACTTGCATCCTTAACCCAGAAGGTGCTACAGTAAAGTGTGTTCCTCTTTCAGAAACAGCATACAATTTCATCAAGTAAAAGTAATTGAGCATACTTCTCAGGAGATGCTTCCAAATATGGAACCTTCAAGGAGTTAGGACTATCTACAAAAAGATTTACCATTGCTTAGGACACAATTGCCACACTGAAGGACAAATAACTCCAAAATGCAAGGGGAAAGAAAAAGAAATACGTAGTCATGTAATTTCTGATCTCTGTGGAAACACCAAATCAAGGATTCAACCAAATCTTGGTAGCTTTTGGGGAAGGTTGTTACTATGTATCCCCTTCAACATTTATCTGAAATAACAGGTGTTCTAAAAACTCCCCAAAAAACAAAAAACCCAACCTCCTTCCAAAAAAACCCAACCAGTAATAAACTACCAACAACCTAAAAGCAACCCACCAAGCAAAAATAAAAACAATTGGGGTACGACAGTTTACAGAACTGTTTGGGGGTTTTATTCATATGTATGTGTGTGTGGTGCACATGCACTTTTTTGTATATATACAGAAATATGTATTTATTTTTATATTTTATACCTATGTATTTATATGTACATTTATCTATTTTGAAAACATATTTTGTAAATATTTATCTGTATTTAGATATTTTATACATTTTATAAATGGATATATAAATACATAAAGTATTTTATAAATACATATAAAGATAGATGAAATTTCTTATATATTTATATGTGTTTGTTTATATATTTTTAAATACATATAAAATCTTCAAAGGTTTGACTGCTAATTGGCTGACAACCTGAAGTCCAAACACACAGTCATATTTTCAATGCATTGCTTTTGATCTGCCAGGTTGACCAGCTTGTCAAGTTGATTAGTTTCACAAATAAAATTTCAGGATGGCAAATACATACATGTACCAAGCAATAAGCTACAGCTTTATGTGACTGGAAGAGTGTCATGAGATAGCAGAGTGTTAAAAAGCAAGTAAAACATCATTAAGGTAAAATGGCAGAAGGAAAGGAGGTAATAAAACTGCAGGACCCACTACATTCATCAAATTTTAATAGACTGAATACAAGATACGAAATGATCTAGCAGTAAGAAAATCTTCTGTTTAAAAAGCAGTACAAAGCAGAAATAAATTGTACATTTATGAGAAAATTAAGACATTTTTCCTGTGGTATTTTGCTGCAGATTATCTGCTTATCTTTGTTAACAGCCACCGCAAAGGCTTATGTAGCCAGAAAAGATTTCTAATAAGCAAGGTAAGTTTTTCCCCCTTGACACATGAAGCCATCTTTTTTTTTTTCTTTTAAAAGATCAATCTCACTGCAACAAGTTCAACACTGAAAATCATAAATAGTATCTTCAAATTAGCAACATATAAAATGTAGACACTAAACTTAAATCTTCCTTTTAATAATTAGATAGTAATTTATGTAAATAGCATGGTAGGAGGCTATTTTATTGGTTTCACCTACTGCATATACTGTCACAAAATTCATACACACTGCAAGAATATTTCTGGGTCTTTAAGAAACAACGTGAATAAAGCTAACTACTTACATGTACATGTATTTGTCGAGCTTTGCTGCAAAATGGCGTGGCATTTCTCCACATCCATAATAATTTCGGTCATTTTCAGGTAAGTGATCCACATCATGAAATATTATGCAGTCCCAGACAGCATCCTTCATAGCCTCTTTGAAGCCAACATTAAAGAGCATTGCACGATTAAAAGGTTGTGTACCTGTCTTCAAACAGAAAACAAAGGACACATTGTAAGAATCAAGAAGAAATAGACAAAATTTCAATACTATGAGAAATACATTCTCTACCACATTAAAAAAAGCATTGACAAAGATGCCTGTTATTCCTCTAGCTAAGCAGAGCAATAGCTCTGGTTACCACCAACTAACTAACTAACCAACTAGCATCAACTGTATTTTGTGATTTTAAAAGTCTAGATGTTCTCCCTTCTTACACAAAACTTAACAGCACTAGCAACTTATAGCACTAGTAACTCTGAAGTATCAAAATATGGGTGGTTTGGCTTAATACAGCATGACATTACAGGTAAAAGAAATATTGATACAAACTAAGAAAGAAACATTAAGTTTTGTTTCTTGTTAAAACAGTCAACTACTGAAAATCTTCCAATAGTGTAAAAATGCCTACAACTTGGTTACGCATTTATAATTAACCTTATATTAGAACTTACTTCCAGTTTCTTAGAAACTTTAATAAAGTCAGATTCAAATAATTTTTATTTCCAGTACAATTTAAATCTCCTCATGTCCATTTTGAACAAACAAGACAACATAAGACCTTTTGATAGAGCAAATGAATCCTACATGCCTTTTTTTAAATGACAATTTAGAGGATCTTGTTTTCTACAAATTTTTCACTTTGTCACCTGAAAATATTGCATCACATAAACCATGAAAAGTAAGTCCTGTAATTTCTTTAGGGACCTAGCTATCTACTACAGCCAACAATGGTGCAAATTCCTTAAGCTACCCATCTGAACTACTTTATTCCTTGATTGTAGCTCGCAGAATTTTTTTTTTAAGTGTTTTTTTCTTCCATTTCCATTCCTCTCTGTTTCCAAAAAGTCCCCTAGCTAAGGTACTAGTTGGTAATTTTGTATCATTAATGCCTCCACTACATTTCACATATATTAACTGGACAGTATACACTTTAATACCGTTGTTTTCAACTGGATTTCAGTGAGCACATGCTGTAAAATGGCCTTCTGTAAATGACCATTTCCAATTCTTACACATAAAACTTTTTCTCCCTTGAAAATTTACAAAGACAATAGATTCAAAGAGGCCATGTTATCACCTATAAAATATCAGCCCATATTTGAAGAAAAGCAACATGTATCTGGCCACTGCTTAAAGTGGGGAAGGGAGCTGAACTTTTTCATTCAAAGGATTAGAACAGTGGCGTAACAATTTTTAAATTCTGGATTCATCCAAATCTTGATAAGAATATCAAATCCCCTTTAGTAAGGAATCTTGAAGAGTCACTTTTCAAGTAAATGCTGTTACCTGTTCAACAACATAGAAGGCAAATTCCAGCCGCTGCTTCTGCAACATAGGTATCAGATGACGGAAAAAAATTGGAAGATGCTCATGGCGATTCCGAAAAGGAATAAGGATCGCCACCTTAAAAAAATGATATATATATTAAGCTATTATATTAGCATTTTTACATGTATATATAATTTATAATAAATTAAATAAAGGCTTACATAGGCTTTTCAACTTTTACATCTAAACTGGCTCAGTGTTTTACACTCCTGTTCCCGCTAGGAAAGTGTGTTGCAATTTTGCTCAAAAAAAAAATAAAAAAAGAAAAAAGTTCTGAATAAAATATAAATTAGATTTTTCTTTTAAGTTCACTTGCTTCTAATTATACTTTAAGCAACATATACATAGGACAAGTTTGCAGACTTATAAAAAGTTTAGTAACTACAGTTAATGAACCTTTAGAAGTTCTTGACAATCCATTTCAAGTTCTTCTTCAAGCTTTAGTCTCTTCTTGAGCACAGATAGCATTATACATATACTATAACATAGTACATATTATATAAAATATATAGCAGTAAAAGACTGAGTGCTTGCAATGGTAAACTATTCTTACATACCAACAGAAAAACAAAAAACAGAAAAGCAGCATCTCACCTTCCATCGTGGCTTACAGTCTTTTGGTTTCCAGTGTCCTCCTGGTTTAATGTCTCCATCTTTTGAAAACAGTTGCTGAATTTCATCAAAACTAATTTCACTCATATTGACATCGATAAGGCCTCCTAAACAGAGGAAGAGAATTTTATTTATTAATTTCAATTAAGATGACAGATCTAACGCTACAAGGTATATCATAGACAAATAGCATCAGAAAATTGTATTTACGCTACCTACAGATAAAAAAGAAACAATTTATACTATCCTCTTAATATTCATTTTTTACAGAATGAATGTCAGTATTTCCCAATATAAACACTCCTTCAATAAATCCTATAAGCAAAATATGCATTTCAGAGGACACAGAACAAGCAAAGTAATTTGAATTCTGTACCTATTCCAGAAAATTAGTCACCTTTCATTTCAAGTATCACTGTTAACAATTCCACATTGTCAGCACTACTGAACTGATACTCAAATCCTGGGTGTCTTCCTACCTGCACTTCCACAAAACCAGAAAATGCATCATCACTACACTCAACAAAATTCCTCAATTTAAATTCTAGATAATTACACACATTCCATGTACAGCCTTCATCCATTAATTCCCCACTGTCTGCATCAAACCAATTTATAGCAAGTGGCTGGATTTGAGAATTACTGCTGATAGAACTAATTAGCCCAACGGGAAAAGCATTCGCAAATGGCTACTGATTAGAGTGGAATTCAGTAAGATATTGAATAAAGACGACAATATGGTAGCAAAAACACCAGGTTAGTACTTATTGTACTTATTATGAGAAAACATTTACACTTAGTTGATAGCTAAAAGTTGTCTGTCATTAGCTTATGCATGTGTATAAATTTCAAAACTGGAAATAATGATTCATAGTAAATACTCTATCCTCAAAAGCAGAATTAATCAAGAAAATTTGGGGAGAAGAATAGTGTAACACTCATGAACTAGAAGCTCAAATTGTTCTTCAGCAACTATTATACTAGATCATCAAATAAAAATCTTGCAATAACTATCTGACAGACACCATAAAATATTCTACTTTTTTTTTTTCTAAAAATTTAAGTCTTTTGGTGAGGGTTGGAATTTTAAAGTCAATGAAAGAAATCACTCCCATTTTCTCCCCTGAGCCAATACCCAAAAGATCCTATTTGTGTCCAAAAGATTGCTTCATGTTGTAACACTGAATTACCTAGGTATCAAAGTGTTTTGGAAAGATTGAAATTTTTGGAGCATACTAGGAATAACTACTGTTTTCAGAAAAAGGCAGAAGATACTGCAAGAGCTATTTCCATTTTGGATACGATTAAATGTAGGACTACTTGTAAATGTAGAAGGTAACTTTAAAAAAAAAAGGAAAATTATAGGAAAAAAAGGATCAGGAACAGCACAATAAGAAGATCTTTTAAGAGCAGATTTAAGCAAACTCACATTTGTTTATTTATTTATTTTAGAAGAAAAAGGAAACCTGGGAGTTGCTGAAAAAAGGCTATAAATATACACCAGAACAAGCTAATCTTACAAAACTTAAAAAAAAAAAAAAAAAAAAAAGAGACGCTTAGATCATCATTATGGTTGTATCTGAAACTCTTCAATAACCAATAGCCTGAAAAAGAAATCTTACAAAAAGTAGAAACAGAGGCAATCAACAAAGGACCAGTATATAGCGTATAAACATGTAGAAATTAAATTTAAAAAATTAAATAAATTACTAAATCAATTTCAACTACCAAGAGACAGAGAAGCAACAAGAACCTTTCAGTTTATTTATAGAATCTAATACGAAAATAAAGATAAATAAAGCTCAATTACTACACCAGAAAAGGAAGCAAACAACACGTGATGCAAAGGACTCAGGTGCCTTCTTTTCTGAGAAAAGTTTAGATGTGATCAGATGCTTACAGAGTTTAAATAAAATAAAATAAAATAAAAAAGGGAAGAATTGTAAAACAGTATTTCTATGAGGCAGGTGCTTTAACTTGATCAGACATGATGAAAGTTTCTCCAGACTGTTTAAAAAGTAGCTATAATAAACCCTGAAATATTGGTACTGTCAAAAGTACACAGGACATGGGCGAATAGAAATCAGCAGTATTTCCCTGTCATTGGTGGGGGGCAGGAGAAGGCATCTCACTAACTATCTGGGCTTAGCATTCACTACTTCCATTACTGTCTAGCAGGCTGCAATAAAACATATTTATACAACCCACAAAAAAAGAAAGCTGAGGAAGCAGAAAGCATTTTGAAGAACAGAATCAGAAAACAAAATAATTTCAACAAATCAGATACATATTGAAATCAATAGTGAAATTAATAAAAAAAAAAGTATGGATTGTTACTGAAGGAGAAATGAAGCATACACACACAAAACAGGAAATACCTGGCTATGCTGCAGTATGCAGAAAGATATTTTGACGGTTTATAATGGATTGCCTATTAATACGAGACAATAAACTGTAATGCAATTGCACAAAAATGGCAAATCTCATTCTGGAACACTTTAACTGCTGTTATATGAAAGACAGGGAAGGTAATTACTAGGGTTTTTTGTAACCAGGGTTTTAGCCAGATATGATGCTTCAAAAGGAAATAAAATTAGAAAAAGTCCACAGTACAAAAATAAAAAATGAAAAGAGCTTTAGAAACTATGTAGTCTAGACAGGCTGAAAGTACCGGTTTATCTACAAAGGAAGAGACTGACAAAAATGTAAGTCTTTTCCAAGACAGCATAATTTGGTACATACATAGATGGTAACCAACTTTTTTCCAAGCATCAATAAGGGCAAGGGGAAATCCGACTAACTTGCAGGGGGAGGGGGAGAGAAGTAAATGCAGGCTGAGTATCAGGTTGAGTATTAGGAAAAGCTTAACTATTCAGTTGGTGGAATACTAGAGTATACTACTTCTGGAGACAGTAGAACTTCCTTTTTTTTAAATACAAAATATATTTTTCTAATATCTATTTAAAATGGTTTAGGTATATTCAACCCCAGTGTACTGTGGTGATCAAACTAGAAGATCTGGAAATTTCTTATAGCTCATTAAGTACCAGTTCTTAGACAAACCATGAAGCGACTTGGGTAGACTGCTTAAAAATTCTTAACATGAAGTCTTAAAAAATTCTTAACTGAAAAAACAGATCTGCTTTCCATTTACCTCTCAAGTCAGTATTAAAATTATGCTAATTAAATACTCTTTTGTACTGCTTCTATCTCAAAGTAGAGGTGTCTTGCTTATGAATTAGCACAGCAGTGCTCAACCAGTGGGTTATAACCTGAAAGACTGAGTCACACACAAAAGGCACTAGTTGGTCCTATTTTAAGAGCGTATGTACTTGGGACAAAACGTAATTTTACCATACTCCTTCCACGATACAAATTTGGCAAGTTGATGTAAAGAGTAGCTGACTTCTATAATAACCTTAGACTATTAAGCAGGTCAAAATATACATGATTCAAGAAGCTTTCTTCCCTGCCTATCTCAGGACCACCTACAACATTTCATTGCATTAAATAATCTTCAGAGAAGTTTTATTTAGATTATAATTAAATACACAGATGGTGATTAAAAAGGTATACAAGAAAACCAAAGGGTGAGACATACATCTCTTTGCTGAACAGTAACTTATCCAGTGAACTATTTTCTATTAAAATTATGATTTCTCTATTAAATTCAGCAGGACAGAATAAGTACAAAGAGATTACTAACAAAAACAATGGAAAAGAGAGCAGCAATAAGATGACCTATAGACAAATTCTGGTAGAATTACATATAGCCAATGAGGTTGATAGCAACCATGGCAGAGTAGAATGCATCCCTACTCCGGCAATTCTAAATACCTGTCAGTGCAAACAACTCTGCATCAATGATTTAAGATAACATGGTATAAATAGGCTGACCTACTAAGGTACTTTAGTACCTTCTATCTCCCCTCGTCCCTCCACTCCTGGACAGCAGACTAATACACAAGTAGAACAGGTAGAAGAAGCCAATATGGTTTTGAACTAACTAATCTGGCAGAATTCAACCGCCAGATTCCTTGAAAGTTTCATTAAAAATACTAATTTATATGCATTTTTCAATCAGCATAATAATCATTCTTGTTTCTCTGGTTATCCAGAGTTGACATTTTTCAAACTTTTTATTTGTTTCCCAAAGTATATTTACTATTAGAATAATCTAGTTGTATTTGTTTATATGTGCAATATTACAGAAAAGAACTTCCACGTGATTTTGAAAGTCAACCATATTTCTGGAGGGAAAGAGATTGAAATAAGGATATAATCACACCGTGGCTAACTGCTACTTGGCTTAAGACAGTTTTCTACACGATTTAAGTTCATAAGCAACAGCAACTCATTTATACTTTTGACTATATGTCTATATCTTTACAATGTAAGAGGCAAAGTTTAGAATTTGGAGGCATTGAAAAGAAACACAGATAACAAGCACTGTTACTGTACTCTTCACTGGATAAACTTCTCTGTTGAGATTAAAAAAGAAGTTATAATGGAATCTAGATTAGCCTAATAAAAGCCTCTATTTTCTTTGAAGAAAAAATGATCAGCAATTCAGTTGGCTGTCAGCAACATTGTTTGGTATGATATGGATCTGAACTGCTATATTAAATAATTAATACTTGCTCATGCTGAATGACAGCCCATGGCTTAAGGCAGGTATTAGCCTAAAAGACAAGAGGTTAGAATTCTGGAAGGTGTCACAAATATCTTCAGAAACTATTTCCAGTCTTCTCTCTTACAAATCAGTAGTTTACTTGTTTGATTTTAAATATAGCAAGTAAAATAAACATGTTAGCATAACAGATACTGCCAGATACTAATGAATAGTCACCTCTAGTAACATATTTACACTTATTTACAGAGAGTTGTTGATTCTTCTTCTCTAGGTGGTACATTCTGACACCAAATGATATATTTCAATTTAACTAATTAGTTTTGAGATCTATACTAATGCTACTATTAGTTCTTCACTCAAAAATATTAAGTCTGTCTACAAAACATTCACTGGAACTAAAGTAATTCCATGGATTACTGACTCAAGTTATGATTTCTTCCAAATGCAGAGCACAAAAAACCATTTATACTTACTCAACCCTTGCTTCCTACAGCAACTCTGATAATGTAACAACAATTCCTAACAGAGAAAAAAGCTGAAAACTGAATAGCAGTTTCTAAGAAGGAACTGTTTTAGCCAGGGGACTGCAATTTTATAAAGGTTAAATATAAGAACTATCTCTAATAGCAAACAATTAGTGGTGAAGGTCAAGGTAAAGCAGTCACCACCAGGAGTGATTTGCCTCTTTCTTTTTATGTTCAAAACTAGTCTTCTACCTAACACTTCTTGGTCTTTAAGGATTGCTTTCTCTACAAGCCAGAGGAGAGCAAACAATGCCCAGAATTTTGTCTGAATCTGAAAAACAGCAAGTTTGCAGGAAAGGGGAATTCACATGAAAATTTACAGTTCTTAACAAAAATTTTTAAGAATATTCCCAAAGCAAGCTATACTTTGTCTATAGAAAGAAGATTAAAAAGTCATGCCAACTGCCTTTCAGCCACATTATTCAATCAGGTTAAGGACACTGAATTATATCAAGGAACTCTTAATCTCAGTTTGTGTACCTACTTTAGTTGTGCAATACCTGCTTATAAGACCTTCTACATACACTAGGATACTGCTACTTAGGACACCTGTGATATTACAGGTTTTATAAAAACCCAGCAAACCAAAACAGCAACGGTGCCAAAGTACTGAACTCAGTTTCTTATTTCTGCATGACACTCCTCCGCAACTGAGTATTTTCGAACAAAATAATTAGAAGTTTAGATTCTAGGCTTAAAGACAAATAAAGTTAGGGTTACCTAATCAAGTTCTATTTAATAGCTTGGGATCTTAAATATCTGGGTTTGAAAGCTTAATTTTAAATTTTCCTGAGGATCACAACTTTTCACTTGTTATGTAAGTACTACTTCCTCATTATGACAGGGCTTTAGAACTTTCTTACCTCTATCAATTCTCACTTCACTACACCTTGTTCAGGTTCCTATCTATTGAAGTAACTGTGATTAGCTGATGAAGATTTGAGAACTAGTTTCTGACTCATGAATCTTTGTATTAGGAATACCATTTCCAAAAAGGAAATTTTTAACTATTCCTTAAAATATGCAACTCCAAATGGGTACTTTTAATAACGTTAGAGTATTCCTACATATTAATAAAAACATTTAGTATTTAATTTGTAAAAAGTAAAATTATTTGTACATAAAATTTAAAACACATTAGATGATTAGTAAAGAGCACAAAAGTTTTAGTAACACAATAGTTACAGGCAAAATTCTGCTAAACATTATTGTCCATTCTCAGATGTATTTTACTCATTATTTTCTGCTATATATTTGGACTCCTTACAATAATATTTTATATTAAAATAATTGTATTTTGTTTTAAGTACAATCCAATTTACTAGATAAAGATTAACGTCATTTTAAAACTTACTCATGTAAGGCAGCTTCTCTGGACAAGCCTGGTAAGGAGAGTAAGTGAAGTTTTCTGGAAGATACATTGTTGTTTGAGCAACACAGTCACTAGAATTGTTTCCTTCAGGATAATCTTAAAAAGAGGAATTGATTTTTGTAAAAACCTATGTTATCCACTGAATTTGTAACATATCATCACGCAGGTGAGAGCATTAACTTTGGAAGTAACAAACTCCTAACAGCATGATTAAAAAAAAAAGCATTTTACTGCACTAAAGGAACAATAATTAAATTAAGATATCTTTGTTACAGCTATGACAAATATTCCCTACTAAAGTAAACCGATATAACAGTAACTATTTGGCCTTCACTCCAGTTACAGAGAAGTAGGCTTGGGTCTAGGTTTTCATAATCAAGCTATGTCATTAAGGTTTGGCATGGGTTTTTTTTTTTTTTCATAAAGCTCTTTTAAAAATGAAATTAAATAAGAAATATTCTTACCTGTGCCATTCAGTGTAGTATTTTTGTTAGTGTACAATCTGATCATGTGTCCTATTGTTTTTACATTTTCTCTCAACATTATACCACGAGCTTGCACCATAAAGAGATACGTGTTTGCTGATAAAACAAAAAGCAATTTTGAATTTGAATTAAAATAAGGTATTTCCAAATTACTCTAACATCCATTTATAATGTGTTCAATACTTGTTGTTATGTCTGAATCCACGGCTAGTGAACATTAATCCTTCGAGATGAAGATCCACAAAGAGTGAAACCTAACAGCAACAAAACAAAAGAATAAAACGGATTCATAACCACAGGTCTATATAAAAACTCAAAATCATAAAATGTCAATACACACTTTATATGACACTTTCATTTCTGTTTAACTTACAAAAAGCAACTGACAGTGCCAAGAAACAATTGAATTTACCAGTAAGAAGGTTTTCATATGTAGATACATCCCTCATATATGGATTTACATATACATCAGAGAAATATAGGACAAAAAATGTCTAGAAAACCTTTTAGTCCCATAGAATAGTCCCCCTTTTCACTCATTAGTTAACACAACTTTCAAAACATACTGCTATTCATTCACCCCAACAGCTGTTTCATTATACAACTGCTACAAACCACTGCCAATCTCAAAGTATTGTTTGATAATTATATGTGAAATATTTATTACAGGCATCAAGGGTGAGTAAATCAACATTCTGAGTAATTAAGAGACTCACTAATAACAACAGCATGAAATATTCCTTTGTCTCAGCCTTGCACTCAAAGCCCCAAATCTGATCTCAGGACAATTCCTTGTCCTAAACAGAAGAGAGTAAGTTGGAAAATAAGCTGCATTTATGTCTGAGTAAGCAAAAGACCCAGGACTCACAGAGCTCAAAAAATAATGTAAAAGGAAGGAAAAATTCCCTTTGCAGAACAGTTTTTACTCTGGGTAGCAAGGAGGATCAAAGGGATCAACTGTCACTTCACCTATGTTAAGCACCCATTTGTCTGGCAGGTATGTGGCTCGCTGAAACTAATAACCACCCTAACCAAAAAATGCTCTGAGACTTTGGAGGAAAGAACTAAACATTCCAGAAAAACAACAGATTAATCTTAATCTGGCCTAAAGAGATTAAAGAAAGTTAGAAAATTATCTCAGGAACTCCACTTCATCAGATGACCCAGCACCAGCGGCATGACACAAATAACTCCAGATCAATTGGTGTCTTCTTACAGCGCAACACAAAGAGACTAGAGCTACAGGGAACTGTTCATAAAGGACTGGGGCATTTCCAGAGGAAAATACAGTGACTAATTCCACCACATTAGGAAACAATACTACCAACGCCCCCAGAGATAAAAATACCAACATCATCTTCTAAGGAACTTTATTTGCAAACACTACAATAATGTTTTTGTTTTAAAAAGAATGGATGGGGGGCCTCCTGGCTTTCAAAGAAATCCTTATTAAAACAAGAAATATTATCACTTAAAAGACAGGCTCTGAGTATGTCAGGTGCTGTGCATGGCATGTAATTCTCTAACTCTTGGCCAGCATGACTAGCTGTTTTGGTTAACAAGAGTTAACCAAAACAGAAACAAAACAAAACAAAACAACTACAACCTTGGCCTGATGACAGAGGTAGGAAATCCAACAAGAATGATTCTTACTCGGATCCAAGGCAACTGGATCCAATACAACAGCTAACATTCAGATTTCCTTACAGAAATCTTGCACAAAAACTTCTCAAAATTTTAACCCAATTCACCGTAAAGTAGCACTTTGGGGTTCCAATTATTTTCTTACATTTGTAGTTTTCCATTAAAATTCTGGTTTTTAGGGTGTCGGTTAAACATTTCAGGGAATCTGTACAATTCTTGAGTTCATATATGAAGTCACCTACTCAAGAAACCTTCTCCTTTAGGAATCAACATAAAAGCAGTTTGATCTGTTCTTCCAAGAGCAATTATTTACCTTCAAACAAACAATTTCAAAATTCAAGGCTTCCCTGGAAGCAAAACTAAGTGGATTTTTGCCTTTCAAATAGGACAAAATTTTCCTAATTAACAAAGAATGACTTTCTTCAAACTTTAACATATTTCAAATTGGTATCCTCCCTTCTCTTTTCCCCACATATTACTGTACAGCTCTTCTCTTCAACATGTACCTATTCAAACACTAAAATAAAGTTCTTTTTTAATATAAGTCAGTTAGTAAATACTGATTTCAGAGATAACCTCTGGAAGATTGTGTGCTATATTCTCCTTTTTAATGTGATACCAAAAGCCATAGTCACTTCATTTTTTAACACTGCAGAACAGCAGGTTTATAGAAACATAACCTTAATTCACATATATCAGGTGTGGTGGGTTGACCGGGCTGGCAGGTAAGCCCCCACCTAGTTGCTTGCTCAATCCCCTGCAGTGGGATGGGGGAAACAATCAGAAGGGCAAAAGTGATGAAAAACAAAAAAAACCCCAAAACTTCTAACCAAACTCACCACCAGGAGTCAGGTGCCCTGCCAGTCCCCAAGCAATGGCTATGCTGGGGGAAAAAAACCCACCAGTTTTATTGCTGAGCATGACATTACTTGGTATGGAGTATCTCTTTGGTCACTACACGTCAGTTGTGTCAGCTGCGTCCCTTCCCAACCTCTAGGACTGCCTTGGTTTAACCCCAGTCAGCAACTAAGCACCACACAGCTGCTTGCTCACCCTCCACCCCGCCTCAGTGGGATGGGGGAGAGAATGGGAAAAAAATAAAGTAAAACCCATGGGTTGAGATAAAGACAGTTTAATAGGACAGCAGAGGAAGAGGGGAAAAAAATAATGGTGATAAAAGAATGTACAAAACAAGTGATGCACAATGCAATTGCTCACCACCCGCTGACCGATGCTCAGCCAGTCCCCAAGCAGCGATCACTGCCCCTGGCCAATTCCCCCAGTTTCTATACTGAGCATGACACCATATGGTATGGAATAGCCCTTTGGCCAGTTTGGATCAACTGTCCTGGCTGTGCTCCCTCCCAGCTTCTTGTGCCCCTGGCAGAGCATGGGAAGCTGAAAAGTCCTTGACTGGTGTAAGCATTACTTAGCAACAACTAAAACATCAGTGTGTTATCAACATTATTCTCACACTAAATCCAAAACACAGCATCATACCAGCTACTAGGAAGAAAATTAACTCTATCCCAGCCGAAACCAGGACATGCCCACCCCCAGCCTACTCACTGTGGGGGACAGAGTGGAAAACAGAAAAGCCTTGATACTGTGCAAGCAGTGTTCAGCAATAGCTAAAACACTGTGTTTATCAACACTGTTCTGGTCACAAATCCAAAGCATGTGCCTCCAGAGATCTATGCTTAGACCTCTTTCTGATAGCCCATAAATCATTTCATTAGCTGCTTCTTGTTCCTTTTTCATCATCAACACTACAAGCCCCTATCTTCAAACTTCCTAAGAATGATACCACCTTTCTTAATGAGAAAGATCAGTGCCTTTTCTTCTACTTACATGTTCACCAGCCTTAGGAATTTCTTTCTGGCTGCTACCAAATCACATTGATTGCAAACACTTCAGGTGTTAGACAGACAGATGTCACTTCCTACACACACAGTGACAAAAATTATGGACACTGTACAGCCAGCAAGCATACTCTCCAGCATTGGTCCTGATATGGTTTAGATTAAAGATTTGCTCCAGAAGTCACTGCAAGGAATATTAGAAAAATCTACTCAAGCCTGTTACTATTGCAGTCTTAGGAATCTGATGCAGTACAGAACTGAGACTAAGACCTTCAAACAAAGTCCACAGGAAAGTCAAGAGGGCCATGTAACTGTTCTCAGTTCCTGTGGGAAACTTTACTGTAGCCCAGATAACGCAGACATAAACCTTGATAAAACAGATTTTCTGCAAAAGCATTTGCATCTCCCCTTTGTTGAAGGACAAGTTCCTTCTTCTGACGAAGAGGAGAAAAATTAGAACAAATACACCAGATTTCTCTCAAAAGCAGGCATCATGAAAAGACAGGATTAAAAAAAACCACCAGGCAAAGTCTGCTGCCACCTTAGCTTAAGTATTCTCTTGAATAAGCTGCTCTTGCTAACAGGAAGACCTAGCCTTGCCATGTTTTCATCAAGCTACTCTTGTAGTCTACCCCAATCCAACACATCCTCTTCCTGGCTGATCTGCTTGTCAACTCACCATCCAGCTCTACCCAAATACATAAACACAATGAAACATCTTCCCTTCTGTGCACTCGTTGTCCCAGCTACCTGGGTCTCCAGCACAATCATAGTTACACGGAGTACAGACCTGACTGGTTTATTCCACTGTCATTCAACAGCTGCTTAGGTAGTAGCAGATGCTTGAGTAGCCAATTAATTACTTCAGAGGCTAAAAGTATGAGGCAAAAATCAAAGATATTAATTTAGTCCTAAAAATAAACCTCATCTACTGGGCATAGGTTTGTCGGCAAAGACCAGTGAAAAAGAGCACAGTTCACATGTCGCATCAACCAGCAGTGACAGCAACAGAGCATTCAAGATAATCCACAACGGCCAGAAGCGTAGCAGAGAAATACATCTTTTCTGCTAGTGTGGTGAGGGAACAAGACTGACAGCAGAATACTGAGGGCTTCAGTTTGATGACTTCCACAGCAACCCTCTTTTCAGCTGTCATCAGTACTTTAATACTGGTCATCTTCCCGAGTGTGGCATGGGTTTCCACAAACCTTACCTATGCTGTCACGAATATGACCCTTAACGTGCTTGGGTGCCCCTCAAGTGCCTGTATACTAATGCATGCAGTATGGGGAATAAACATGATGACTTAAAAGATCTGTGTGCAGTTCCAGGGCTATGATCTTATTGGGATCACAGTGACATGGTGGGATGGCTCCCATGACTGAAATGTTGCAATGGAGGGACACAGGCTGTTTAGGGAGGACAGGAAGGGAAGATGAGGAAGGAGAGTCGCTCTTTATTGTGAGAGAGCAGCTGGAGTGCATGGAGCTCTGCCTGGCGTTGGAAGAGAAGGATCTTATGGGTTAGGATTAAAGGTGACATTATGGTGGGTGTCTGTTACAGGCCACCTGACCAGGAAGAAGAACTGGATCATGCCCTCTACAGACAGATATGAAAACAGCCTCACATTCACAGGCCCTGGTCCTCATGGGGGACTTCAGCCATGCTGCTATCTGCTGGAGGGACAACACAGCCAGATAAAAGCAGTCCAGGAGGTCCCTGGAGTGCATTGACAATAACTTCCTGACACAAGTGATAAAGAAGCCAACGAGGGGACATGCTCTGCTGGACCTCATACTCACCAAGGAGAGGCTTATTGGAGATGTGAAGATCAAAGGCAGCCTTGGCTGCAGTGACCATGAGATGGTGGAGTTCAGGATGCTGGGGGGCAGGAAGAAGAAAGAAAAACAAGCTCACAACCCTGGACTTCAAGAGAGCAGGCTCTGGCCTCTTCAAAGATCTGCTCAGAAGAGTCTCATGGGATAAGGCCCTTGAGGGAAGAGGGGGGCAAGAAAGCTGGATAATATTCAAGGATCACCTCCTCCAAGCTCAAGAGAGCTCCATCCCAATGAATATGAAGTCAGGCAAAAATGCCTGCATGGATGAGCAAGGAGCTCCTGGAGAAAAATCAAACACAAAAAGGAAGCGCACAGAAGGTGGAAGCAAGGACAGGTAATGTAGGAGGAACGGAGGAACACAGTAACAATGTCCGAGCATCCAGGGATGCAGTTAGGAAAGCTAAAGCCCAAATGGAATTGAATCTGGCCAGGGATGTCAAAGCCTACAAGAAGGGTTTCTGTAAGTACATAGGTGACAAAAGAAAGACTAGGGAAAATGTGGGCCCATTGGTCAATGAGACGGGGACCTGGTTACACAGGACATGGAAAAGGATGCAGTACTGAATGCCACCTTTGCCTCAGTCTTCACTAGCAAAACCGGCCTTCAGGAATCCCAGGTCCCAGAGACCAGGAGGAAATGCTGGAGCAAGGAAGATGTACCCTTGATGGAAAAGCATCAGGTCAGGGAATACTTAAACAAACTGGGCATACGTAAGCCCACGGGCCTTTGTCCTGGTTTCTGCCGGGATAGAGTTAATTTTCTTCTTAGTAGCTGGTATGGTGCTGTGTTTTGGATTTGGTATGAGAATAATGTTGGTAACACAGTGATGTTTTAGTTGTTGCTAAATAGTGCTTACACTAGTCAAGGACTTTCCAGCTTCTCATGCTCTACTGACTGAAAAGGCTGAAGATACACAAGAAGCTGGGAAGGGGCACAGCCAGGACGGTGACCCAAACTGGCCGAAGGGATATTCCACACCATATGATGTCATGCTCAGTACAGAAACTAGGGAAAAGCTGGCCAGGGCAGCCTCTGCTCAGGGACAGGCTGGGCATCGGTTAGTTGGTGATGAGCAATTGTTTTTCATTTGCATCATTTGTCTTTCTTGGGTTTTATTTCTCTCTTTCTGTTATCTTCCTTTTCATTACAATTTTTTATTATTTTTTTTTTTTTCAGTTCTTAAACTGTTCTTATCTCAACCCATAAGTGTTCTCACTTTTACTCTGCTGATTCTCTCCCCCAACCCACTGGCAGGGGGGAGAGTGAGCAAGCGGCTGTGCGGTGCTTAGTTGCCAGCTGGGGTTAAATCACAACAGTTCTTTTTGGCATCCGATGTGGGGCACAAAGGGTTCAACATAACAACAGATCTGACCAGAGCGTGTTAAAAACAAATTTGCGATAAGCATTTATTGCATTAGTTTAACAGCCGCTGATCACAATGTTGATTCACTTGTTCTCGGAGCTGTGTTATATAACGCCTTACCTGCCGTATGCACTCCCTGTGGGGCTGTTTATCACCTCTGGGAGTCAGATTAAAGTTACCGCTTTGCTGTACTGTGTCACACTAGCTTACGGTATGATAAAATTATTGGTTGTGAGATTGTACTCAGCACTGCTGTCATTCCCATACTTCCAGAGCCATCTCTTGGAAATTATTAATAATTACACTTTTTACCTCTTCTCCTTGGAGAGCCAACCTACGGGGGAGACACCTTCCTTTACCTTCCCCTTCTCCTCCAGGCTGATTACAATAGTTTTTGAGAATTTTGAATATCCTTGGGATGTTCAAACCAGCATGTTCCTATTGCTATGTCTCTTGAATGTGTTTCAGGCTTTGTTTAAGATTAAACAACTATTTAAGAATACCACCCAGAGATCTGCCTTGAGGCTGGATAGTAACGAGTGGCAGGGTGTGTGTGATAGCATGGGCAAGTACCTAGGACAGCAGGCACCTCCAGTGTTTTGGAACTTCACCCCTGAACAAGTGCAGAATCCTGAAAAACTAGTAGAATATTTGGAAAAAGTATGCTGTCACCCTGGGAATTCCAGAGAGACACAGATCACTGCAACGTGCCAGGGCCTGGCCCATGCCTACCAAGCCCTGTTCAACACTATTCAGAACCCTCAAGGGGAAGAGGTGGTCTCTGGATCTGACGACAAAACAACAGGCACTGCAGATACTCCAACCCCCGTGACAGGCACTGCAGCTGAACCAGAGAACCAACCTGTGCTGGTATCAGTCGCCCCTATACACAAGAAGAAATACTGGAAGTGGAATTCGGCTCATTTAGAAAGGGATGAAAAAGCTCCTCCTGAGAGGGAGCAGGAGGAATAAGCATACTGTCCTGCCAGCAAGGAGGCAGACTACTCTACATCAGGGCCATTTGAGAACAGGAGAAGGAAGAGGAAGAATTTCCTGCTTCACCCCGAGGAAGAACTCAGCGGGAGGGTTCCTCCTCTTCCTCAGAGGGAGAGGAAGAACTCGTAAACGAGACTGAAACCACCCAATCTCTATCCCCGAGCGAGCTGCGAGATATGCGAAAGGATTACAGCCATCGTCCAGGCGAGCACATTGTCACCTGTCTACTCCGATGTTGGGGTAACAGGACCAGTAGCCTGGAACTGGGGGTAGGGAAGCCAAGCAGCTGTGATCACTTTCTAGGGAAGGGGGCATTGACAAAGCGACTGGAAAAGGGGCACAAGCCCTCAGCCTCTGGAGGCAACTCCCATCAGGCGTGAAGGAAAGGTATCCCTTCAAGGAAAATGTTATATGTCATCCAGGCAAGTGGACCACTGTGGAGAGAGGTATCCAGTACCTGAGGGAATTAGCCGTGCTGGAGATGATTTATGATGATCTGGAAAACAAGCAGTTATCCAAAGATCCAGATGAAGTCAAGTGCACGTGACTCACGTGGCGGAAGTCTTTACAGAGTGCACCATTGTCGTATGACAACTCATTGGCAGTAATGACCTGGAAAGATGGAGAAGGACAAACAGTGGACAAATTGGCTGGCCAACTCCAGCAATACGAAGAAAGTCTCTCTTCCTCCTTCATCTTGGCTGTGGAGAAACTGGTCCATCAACTCAAAGAGGATAGATCCTACTCCCCACCTGTATGGACCAGTATCTCAGCTATAGGAGTAAGCATTCCTCTGCTCAAGAAGGAGGATATAGTGTACACACCACGGTCCACCCTGTGGTTTTACCTGCATGACCATGGAGAGAACATGAGGAAGTGGGATGGAAAAATCTGCATTGACCCTAGAGTCACAGGTACACGACTTGCAAGGAAAAACAATCACAAAAAGGGGTTCTTCCAGGAACATTGCTGCTCCAGTTACCAGTGGGCAGTTCCCCAGACAGAGTAGAAGGGCTGATCTTACTCCTGATCTTAATGAAGGGACTTCTGATTCATATTTACAAGAAGTGAGCAGAGAATACCAGGACTAGAGGGGCCCTGCCTCCAGCCAGGTGGAGGAAAGGGACAACCAGGTTTACTGGACTGTGTGGATTCGATGGCCTGGCACATCAGACCCACAGGAGTATAGACACCGGTGCACAGTGCACCCTAATGCCATCAAGCTATGTAGGGGCAGAACCCATCTGTATTTCTGGAGTGACAGGGGGATCCCAACAGTTAACTGCATTGGAGGTTGAAGCGAGCCTAACTGGGAATGAGTGGCAAAAGCACCCCATTGTGACTGACCCAGAAGCCCCGTGCATCCTTAACACAGACTACCTCAGGAGAGGGTATTTCAAGGACCCAAAATGGTACTGGTGGGCTTTTGGTATAGCTGCCTTGGAGATGGAAGAAATTAAACAGCTGTCTACCTTGTGGACAAGTGTTCTCACTTTTGCTCTTCTGATTCTCTCCCCCATCCCACTGGTGGGGCCGGGGGCCGGGGGGCGGGGGGGGGAAGGGGGGAGTGCACAAGCAGCTGTGTGGTGCTTAGTTGCCAGCTGGGGTTAAAACACAACAGTCCTTGATGGGCTGCACCCACAAGTGCTGAGGGAGCTGACAGATGTCATTGCGAGGGCACTCTATAATCTTTGATCAATCATGGTGACTGCAGAAATGCCTGAGGACTGGAGGAAAGCAAATGTCACTCCTATCTTCAAGAAGGACAAGAAGGAGGACCCAGGGAATTACAGGCCAGACAGCCTCACTTCAATCCTTGGGAAGGTCATGGAGCAGCTAATCCTGGAAACCCTTCTTCAGGTACATGAGCAACAAGAAAATCATCAGGAGTAGTCAGCATGGTTTCACCAAGAGGAAGTCATGCTTGACCAACATGATAAACTTCTATGACAAAATGACCAGCCTGGTAGATAAGGAGAAAGCAGCGGATATTGTCTACCTGGACTTCAGTAAGGCCTTTCACACTGTATCGCATAAGATCGTCATAGACAAGCTGCTGAGGTACAGGCTGGATGAGCAAACAGTGAGGTGGATCAAAAACTGACTGACTGACCAGAAGCAGAGGGTGAGGATCAGTGGCATGAAGTCTAGTGGGAGGCTAGTGACTAACAGTGTACCCCAGGGGTCAATACCAGGTCCAGTCCTGTTTAACATTTCATTAGTGATCTGGATGATGGGGCAGAGTGTACCCTCAGAAAGTTTGCTTATAACACAAAACAGGGATAAGTAGCTGATAAACCAGAGGGTTGTGCTGCCATCCAGAGGGACCTCAACAGGCTGGAGAAATGGGATAACAGAAACCTCATGAAGTTCAACAAGGAGGAGTGCAACGTCCTGCACCTGGGGAAGAACAACCCTATGCACCAATATACACTGGGGGCCACATAGCTGGAAAGCAGCTTGGCAGAAAAGGTCTTGGAAGTCCTGGTGGACACGAAGTTGAACATGAGCCAGCAATGTGCCCCTGCTGCAAAGAAGGCCAATGGCATCCTGGGCTGCATTAGGAGGAATGTTGCCAGGAGGCCAAGGTGATCCTTTCCCTCTACTCAGCACTGGTGAGGCCACACCTGGAGTACTGGGTCCATTTCCAGGATCCCCAGTAGAAAGAGACATGGACATACTGGAGAGAGTCCAACAAAGGGCCATGAAGAAGTCAAAGGGACTGGAGCATCTCTCCTACGAGGAAAGGCTGAGAGAGCTAAGACTGTTCAGCCTGGAGAAGAGAAGGCTCAGAGGGATCACATTAATGTATATAAAGCATGGGTGCTTATGTATATAATGTATATGAAGCAAGGGTGACAAGAGGACAGAGCCAGGCTCTTTTCAGTGGTGCCCAGTGACAGGACAAGAGGCAATGGGCACAAACTGAAACACAGGAGGTTCCACCTGAACATCAGGAAACACTTTACTGCGAGGGTGACCAAGCACTGGCACAGGTTGCCCATGGAGGTTGTGGAGTCTATCTTCAGAGATACTCAAAAGTCATCTGGACACAGTACTGGGCAACTGGCTTCAGGTGGCCCTGCTTGAGCAGGGGGGTTGGACCAGATGACCTCCAGACATCCCATCCAATCTCAACTATTCTGTGATTTTCTTCCACTACTGTCTTTCCGTGTTTGTACCAACCATCACTCCTGTCACAGTGCAAAGCAATGCACAAACCAGGAAGGCAAAATTTCACATTTAACCAAATAAAACATCTAAAAATGTAACCACCTAGAACTAGTTTTATTCATATTCTCCTTATTTCACTGTACACGGTCCATAGTAAGTAAGAAACAGCACTTCTGATTCAAGAAACACACATAAACCAGACTGCCACACAGTGTACAAGGTAAGCAAATGGGAAGTGCAGTGCAGGATATAAAACAACACACCCATATAGGACACCTTGGAATAAATACTGTACTAATTGTTCCACCTAAAGCAACTGCAATGTCAGCATGAGCTCGTATGTAATTCAGATGAAATTTTCACTAGCAATTGATCCAGATCTGTATCAGCAATCATGGACACACAGCTCCAAGTCAGTCATTAGAAGTCCTGGTTTCAGGGCATTATTTAAAACTCATTCTGATAAAGCACATTAGGGCATTAAAGGGATCATCCTGTATTTCAGAGGAGATGTTAAAAATATCAGATGGATCATTTCTTGTCTCCAGTTTGTTTAGCTCACTAGTTATTAATAGTTTTATGTATTAGACTGAAAACAAGACCACTGGGGAAGATGTATCAATTCTTAAAATATAAAAATATCTGTGAAAATGGCTCCGTGTTTTACCTCAGGTAGCTTCTTGTTACTTAAATATTCACCCAAGGACTATTTACACCTTTTCTGACGAAAAAAGTCCCATTCACAGATCAGTCTCCATTAGGGAATCAAGCTCCTCCCAAGCAGTACACCAAAAATTAAAGCACTTCTCACAACACTGCATTAGTTTATCATCCCTTAGCTTCACAGAAAAAGCACAAGACTCAGTTTTATATAGAAACTTAGTAATTTATCATGGTGTACGCATACACCAAAGCAAAGCCAAAACAAGTGCACCATGCACTTAGAAGCAATCAACATAGTAAAGTATACAACAGAACAACTGAATTTAAAACTGGATCAATGACTAATGTTCTGAAGAACAGTAGGAAGTTAGGACTGTGATTAGTTTAACAAGCTAGTCAGAAAAGCATTAATGAGATTACATACCATGATTTCTTAAATGCCAAAGAAGAAAAGATGAACAGACTTGGAGATCACAAATTTCACTTAAAAATGCAGCTTTTATCATACAAAAAAAAAAACCCAGAACACACAAGAAAAAAGCCTTACATCAAGAATGCTTTCAAAGCAATTAGCAAAAATAGTTAACAACCCCATACCTAAAATGTGAGATCATCATCAGAGCAGCTCTAGCAACATCATACACTGATCTTATGGGGAAAAAAAAATACTGAAAAGCTCAGATAAGCGATACTTCACAGAGAATCCAGGGACACTGCAAAATTCAAATGCAATAAACACAGCTTTACAGAAAATAGGTCTTGCCAAATGACCATCACCCCTAAAGTTACTCATCTGCTAGTCAACACCTGTTTTCACAGGACTTCTGAAGAGCACATTCAACACACTGCATAAAAATTGACATGGATTCAAATGGGTTAACAGAAAGTTCTCCACTAGTAATTGTAAATGGGGAATAATCTCATGGGGACATTTCTAGAACAAGTCCCACATGGATCTCTTCTCATCTCAAGGTTGTATGATATTCTCAGCAATGAGAGTTATAAATACACTACTGGCAGAGTTAATGCATGGCAAATTAACACAAAAGTGTTAAAAATTAAATTCTACAAACTAATCTAAATATACAGTAAGTAGAGCGCAGCTGAAGATTCCTTCTAAAACATCACAGTCATGATTTGAGCAGCTAGGAATATTTTCCACAGCTAAAGATAGGGACTTTAGTCTGTAAAACAGATTCATTAAACAATTTTGCAGTGAAGGATAATACCCAAAGTAATGTAAGACTACTATAAACTGGTTCCTAGTTACAAATTGAAATCTACAGACAACACGGACAAATCCTATAGCAAGTGTTCAACTTCCATAGGATTTTATTGTTACACATCTGTTGTTAATTAGAAGTTGTTTCTAAAACATATGCAACAACCAGAAAAAGGCAAAAAATTGTATGCCTTGTTACTTGATTTGCTGTTGAATATTTAATACCAGTTTTGCACTATTTGTAATTTAACAATAAATCCAAACTTACTTCATGGGTATGGTGAGACTGTATTTGAGTCTGCATATGTATACCTCCTTGTATGGAAAATATATTCAGAAGATAATCACTTCAATCTACTGAAAATACCAACAACTACAGATATTTCTGGAGGTTAACAGGGATCATTCATATGGTGCAGATGGATGAATCTGTATCAGCTACAACAGAGAGTCTTCAAAATTTTTTTAGTGGTAGTGTTTTTTCAATACTCTAGACAATGTATACTCACTGCCACAAAGGACACGTCAAATGGATGAGTCCTCTGACTGCAAGTCTGAGGGTTTCAATAAATGTCAGTTCACTGTTTATTGGAGCCAGTAAAAGAGGAAATCTCATTGGTCAAGTCTCCATTTATTGGTGAAGAAAAATAATAAATCAAAATTTCTTTCTCTAGCAGTATTTTTAAGCATGATACATGACACAATGTTCAATACAACTTCTAATACATTTGATACTATTCTATCCTCCAGTCTCGGGCTATTAGTTGATCAATTAGCAAGTTAGAAATAATTCAATAGCTAATTCTGAAACAGTATCCTACAGAAATCTAAAAATCAGCATTGCTGTAACCACGAAAAATGCAGCTTATATATTTACTTGGTTTGGGTTTTTTTTCTCTACTCAAGGCAGATTCAATCAGGAATGTAAATATGTTTCTTTAAATTTCTAGTATTTTAGTAAAATTTCAACTCCAACTTTAAAATACTTAATTAAATTTCATTAAGACATTTGTTCGATGAATTTGGACAGGATGACTTTGGACACCAACAATTAAATGGTTTTATGCTGACATTTTAAGCCTAAGCCTTGCCAATTCTTCCAGAATTTTGTTTTAATGAGCTCAGTTATTGAGAAAAATAGAAAACTGTAGTATCTGTAAACCAAATATTTCAAGCATCATCATAAATTAAATACATAAAAAAAGAATACACAAATGATAACATGAAGGTAAAGAAGGACAACTGCAAATTTAAGAAAGTGAACTGACCATTGGGGATACAAAAGACACCTTTTTGCAAGGTTACCTGAAAGCCCTGAAACCAATCTCTGCACTGTATTCACACAAATCTAGCACTGGATCCCACATGATGCACAACCATTGCATGCTGCTCCCCATAACATCATTGCATTATCTGAATACAAAAGACTACCCAAAACAGACTAAGAGCTGTAGAAAAACAAGCAGATATAGTCACTTGTAGAAACAGTCTTAGTAATGAAAAGTCAGTAGATAAGCTATCTTTCACCGCAGACAGATGTGGAAATGGTTGAAGATTGGGCCATGTCAGTGAAGCACCATAGTTCAAATAAATGTTTCCAGGGCATACAGTCTCTCCTCCTCAATGGATGAGAGGAACACATTCAAATAACTGGCTGGCTGAAGTGAAAACTCAGCTGAGTGAGGTCTCATAATTACTTTGTCCTTGTGAAGTTAGCTGCACACCAAAGTGCCTGTATTTTTCTCCCTTTTCTGACTAGGAACAAGACCACAAAATGAGTACTCCATGAAATCTTATGCAGGCAAGTTCCCTGACTAATAACTAAGTATACCTAAGGGCTTTAGGAAAACTATCAGATAAAGATGCAAAACAACTGATTCAGAAAGAAATATGCATGTTGAGTTAAAGCTTATCTGTTGGTAAAAGTGAAAGACAGTCATGAATGACTGAACTGCAATAATTTATTCAGCATCAGGTGCTAGAAATGACTGTACTGGGCCAACATCATGGAAAAATCTTTGCACCTCCCAGAATACAGCAGAAAACTTATCCATGAAGCTGCCTGAGCTCATAACAAGCTCAAGCCAATAGTCAGAATGCCAAGGAATTTTTGATCACTGCAAATCAGTGATCGACCAGAAGAATGTGTAAGCCTCATAATCCTCTTTGCACAAGAAAAAAAAAAGGAAGACACTACTCATCAGAAAGTTGACTAAAACTTTTCTGTTAAAGGGTTTGGTTGTAATTTGTGGAACTGAAGTGAAAAGCTGCACTGCAAGCAAAAGACCACTGCAGGGAATGAAATTACTCCTGCCTCCAAATGAAGCCTTTAATAACAGGTGAACCTTAATAAAGGAATATAGCTGAAAATAGCTCCCAAACAACCACCAGGTCTGTAGTATAGATATTTCCCTGCAGAAATTATGAAACAAAGGGACAGACAAGTTTCATTCACTGAAGAAACCTGTAAGAAGCCCATCAGAACAATTCCCTAGAAAGGCATAAAAGAAGACAATAGCAGCAAAAAAATCATGAACTTCTACCACATCCTGCAAAGCCCATCAGTCTTTTATCAGATGGTATCTCCACACAGCATCAAAGGAGGAGAGTAACAAAGGATTAGTTTCATTTTAAACAGGCTAGCTGTATTAATGCTATTTCAGTGCAGCCCTTGAGCTGTATTAAACCTATTGCCTTGAAGACACAGGCTTTACAAAACCCTCAGACAAGGTCTTATCATCTGTGTATCGTTGTGGCAAACACAGTCAACAGTATGCTGCCCTGTATTAGCAACAGCATAACCAGCAGATCGATAGAGGCAGCTATTCTCTATTCAGAAACTTGTGAAACCGTATTTGGGGTACTGTGTCCAGTTTGGGGATCCCAGTAAAAGACAGACATTAACATACCAGAGCAAGCCCAGAGGAAAGCTTCCAAGATGAAACATACGATGTACGAGTAGAAACTGAGAAGAAATGGGTTTGTTCAGTCTTAAGTAGAAATGGCGAAGGGGAGGATGAATTTTTTTGCTGTCTTCAACTATGTAGTAGAAGTGTATAGAGAAGATGAAATTGAACACTTGGAGGTACACAGAGAAAAGGCACAAGGCAATGAACACAAGGTGCAAAATCAGAAATTACAATTACATATTACAATTTTCTCCCAGTTGTCAAACACTGGAACAGGTTTCCCAGACAGACTGCAGAATCTCCATCCCTGGAGTTACTCAGAACTCAACTGGACATCATCCTGAGCAATTCAATCTAGTAGGATCTGCTTTCAGCAGGAGGCTGGATCAGATCACCTCCAGAGGTCCCTGCCAATCTAAATTATTCTATGATCAAACAGCAAGTCTTTAGAAATACCACAGCTGCCACAGATGCCAGGAACAAAGACTATTAGCATAAAGGCTGTGCCCATATCTGTGGGCTCAGCACCTGGAAGCACTGACAACCATTTATCTTGCTGATAGCATTTTCAGCTTTTTCCTCCATTTCTGCACAAGTTCAAAAAGGAGTGACATCACCCTTTCCTATTAGGAAAATTATTTCCTAATAACCAAATAGGAAATAGATTGATATCAAATTGTAAGCTGAAACCAATGGAGATGTTTCCAAGTTCCACCTAGGCTGCACAGCTGCCCTTCAGTTAGGATTGCCAGAGAAGTAGTAAAGTTTTAATAAGAGAAGCAGAAGACTAGAAGAGAGAAAACAGTAGCTGTTTTTTCCTCCTCAATCTCATTCTACTGTTTAGGACTTCTAGTTACTGATGTCAAAGACAGACTGCATCTTCCCTGATCACTGTACTGTTCCATAACCAGTTCTTATGAGCACTACAAAGGTCATCATGTCCAAGCTAACCAAGTTAGACTGCAATTGACTACAATATTGAGAGCTCTGATGTATTCTTCCACCCAATCTGATAAAGGTTCTCTGCTGGAGTCTGACAGAAAGGAATAACCCAGAGATGAGTAAGAGAATTTTCTGAGACCAGTTATGTTGTCCAATGTGATTTCAGATATGATGCTGATAGAAAATGGGAAAAGCAAAGAAAAAAATTCTCTGGCAATACTCAGATTGGCTTAGCAGTGAAGTAAGATCACCAAATGCTCTCTCTTGGTCACCACTGCCTTGCTATTTTGTCTTATTCTCCTCACCTTTGGATCCTTTCCATGATGTAAACTTGAACCTAAGTAAGTGTTCTGAATAGCTGTCAGCACCAGACATTGACTATTCAAGTCTCTTTTATCAGTACTGTTATCTACAACACTGAAAAAGAACTTATTGGTGCCAAAGATTTCTGCTCTCAGCTAACTTCTTCAGTCTAACTGCAGCAGACATGGATATTTGTAACTTCCAGTTAAGTTTCAGAATCACAGGCCATCTTCATTGACTAATTCAAAAACAGCAACTTCAGTTTGTACCTTTTCATTTCACATACCAGAGAAGGAGCACCAGATGAAGCACTGTCAGAAAAGTGGTCTTTCTGGAGAAGTAGCACTTCTTATCTGCTTCCATCAAATACTTGAGACTATCACATAGAATTATCATTTAAACATTTAAATGAGATCTTTTACACATTTAGAATGTTTTCTACCATTTTACCTTGCCATCCTATCCCTCTAGGTTTTGCTTCAAAGCATCCACTCAATTAAACAGGGAAAATGAAAACCAGAAAAATAGTCTTCTCTCATCAGCAGTTAGAAATCAATCTGCTTCCATGTTTGAGCTCCTCTGACTATCAAAAGACCACCGGGGTGCTGAGGTAAGGTTGCAGCCATCTCTACCCCACCCCATCTTCTGGTCTTACAGAAGAGGGGAAAGGAGGCACATGAACAACCCCACCATAGTGTATGAATTCTTCTCAACCATATGAACCTTGTAGTTTTATATTATGTGGAATATTACGTGTCTTAGTCTCAAAACACAGAACAGTGTCTGAAAACCTGAAATTTAAATGCTTTTCCTCTCCTCATATTCTGAAATACATGGGATAGTAAGTTTCTATTTCCCAATGAACTAACATTCTGTGAGGCCTCTACAAAAAAAAAAAAAGTGATACAGAGGTAATTATTGTGCAAATAAAAACATTTAAATATTAGAGAGAAATAATTAAAGACCTTAAAATAAGTAATTAAGATTTTCCCTCCAAACAAATCATCAGCATTCCAAATTGACCCAAACTGCATTTGTCACAAAATCTGCAATTTCGCTAAAAAATGCAGTAACTCTATTTTCTAATTAGCATGAAGGACAGAGGGAATGTGATAATGACCTCTTTGAGAATTCTCCCAGTGCTGTGGGCTTACTTGTGCAGACATCTCCTCCCTTTGATAAGCCATGAACTGCTTGCTAGTTCCACTCTATTAGCCCATAAGAATTCAAATTTTGACTCAGCTTTGACGTCTCAGGAAGCCATTCTGCTACATCTTCCCCCTCCCACCTTCCAGTACACTGCTGCTTCATAAAACATTTGGAAGTTCAACTTCTCCCTCTCTTTTCAGTTCCTTTGACCATCAGGAAGAGAAACCAGCCAGGGAGCAGCTCCAGTTCCCTACAACACAATTAGAACTTTCCTCCACTCTGCCACTGTGCCTTGTAGCTTGCTGAAGAAGAAAGTCTTCTGATGAACCAAGTATCTTCACTAAAACACGTCTGTACACATAAATTATGACAGATCCCAACCATTTATGACTTAAATGCAGAATATATTTCATGAAAAGCTGGTAACAGATAAGGTGGCTGAACTTCCGTAAGTAATCTTAAGCCCTCCTTCCTCTCCACACACAATCAGCTTTGATTTAGATACACCTATTCCACCACACACAATGGAACAGAGCAAGCACATATTGCAATATGCAAATGTCATAAGCATACAGTAAAGGATTCTTAGATGAATTATCTGCCTATAAACTTGGGGGGTGGGGTGTTACGGGTTTTTTGCAAATCTTCCATTCTTACAACTTACATTTTCCCCAAGAATATTGCCAGGATGCCTATTGGTTTTAAGATAATGTTTGACCTTCTTCTCTCCATTCTACACAGTAACATTTCCAGGAGCAAATTCCTGGGAAATCAGCATCACTGCAAGCTGATAGTTTTAGATTACCAGTGTAAAATTTTCCTACTGCCCTTTCCTTTACCATTTTCTATATTCCCTCCCCCCCGTAAGACCAACACAGCATGGAAGCATTTTGAACTGGATCCAAGAAGTGCCGTAGACAAAGAATACCCAATATTGTAGGGTTTTGATTTCTTTAAGCTGGATGAGTTCACAACACCACTGCGTACAAAGTCAGGACAGCACACCATTGAACGGTAGCTGGAAAGAGCTGTCATCTCAGAAACTCATGTAAGTACTGAAGATTTTTTGTATCATTAAACCACAGCTTGAAAAGCCTAACTGCAGTATATACGTCTGAGAGAGCAAGAGAGACCATTTTAAGTGAGTAGTATTTTTTTCCTTGAGGTTGAGCAGATCTCAATAACCTAACCCAAGAATTCTTTTGCTGCATATTGTTTATTTCATTTCACTCCTGGTAGAAACCTAACAGACCTCTAAACCCCAGTAGCTGAGCAGCAAGATGAAGTCAGGAAAGAAAAGCATCATCACTAGAAGCTCCGATTCTGCATACCTAAAACAAGGTACCTAAACAAGGTACTGCATAAGCCTTGTTTAGTAAGAAGAGAATGTACTTCTAAGAAGATACCCATTGAAGAAGAAACATTTAAATAATGAAGTAAACATCTTACCTAATGTATGCAGCTGGAGTTTAATACTTTCACTTACTTACAAAGATGCGGAAACTGCACTTTGCTTTCTAAACCATACACCAACCGCTTGTACTTAAAGTCTACTCTGATATTGCACTAGTGTCTCATAGAACTCAGATATCTAAAGGGACACCAGCAGCACCATTCTCTCACTTACAAGACTAAATAACATCCCTTTCAGCGGGGAAACACTGACAGACAAGAAACTCAAAAACTCCAACCCATGATATATTCCCTAATATTTTTTTGTATTTATTTGAACTGTAATAATAATTGACAGGCATGTCAATATTGTATGAAGTGCTATAAGTATGGGAGAAGTAACTGCACCTTGAAAGGGTTTACAAGCTAAATAGAAGATTGTGAACAAAAGGAAGCCAAGCAGCATAAAGACACCAGTCAGTGGGAAACAATTCCTGCAGATTCAGTGGCCAAATCAATGTGGACATTTTGTAATAATAACTGCAGCGAGGACTTTTAAGCACTGAGGACAAAGAGCAAGATGGTTTTACAGGTAGCACCCAATAAGCAAAGAGAAGTGCAGGAGAAACTGTCAATGTTCCCTGGAAAAAAAGGAAAACATTGCCTAGCCAATAGACACCCAAAACAGTGAAACACCATACAGGATACCGCTTGCCTTAGCTCAGGGGTAAGGCTGACCAGTTCTGAAAGGATCATCCAGTGAGAAAAAACCTGATGGTCTCCCAGAAACAGCAGAATTAAGGAAAACAGCACATTTTTTTTGTCAGACCCAGACGTGCACAGTTATTTTACGTAGCTTTTCTTAAAGAAACTGTTTGTCTCCCCTCTGAAGTGGTTCTTTCAGAAGTGGAAGTTAACAAACCGTAAAACCTGTGAAGAGAGATCCCACTGACGGAAGTAAACGACAAATATTCAAATTAGTTCTTAATTTCTGTTCACACGTGCTTTATTATTAATGCAGTTACTAATCATTTAGAAGATGAATGAATTCAAGTGACTCCAGCTGGCAGTTTCGCAGTTCTTTCCGGCTTTCCGCCATTAATTTATAACATGATGAAACGGTGAGCTGCTTTTTTGCCTCACTTTTCCGGCCTGGGAAGCAAGAACAGCGTTTACCTACCTCGCGATGGCAGATGAATCTTCTAGAGCATTTGAAATCAACAGAACAAAGATGCGAGATTAACACACGTTACCGCCGCCGCGACGGCCCTCGTCAGCCGCCCCGACCCTTCCTCGGCAGGGGGGCTCGCGTTTCGGCACCCGAGACGCCCCTCGCCCGGCGCCGCCCATGCGCTCCCCGCCGCGGTGCCCGGCGCCACAGGCCGGGGCAGGCGAGCGCGCACCGCTGAGGCCGCCCCGCAGCGCCCGCCGCCCCCCGCCCCTGGGGCCGCGGCGCCCACCCCCGCCCTCGCCCCCTCCCCCCCGAGGGGGCGGCTCCCGACTCACCGATCCCGGGGGCCACATAGATGAAGTAGAGGCAGGAGGAGGAGAAGGAGAAGAAGAAGATGAAGGCGAGCATGGAGCGATTGGAGACCCGCAGCACCTTCCGGAGCAGTGGCATCGTCCCTTCGCGCCGGCGGCCGGCCGCTCCGCTCAGTCCCGGCGAGCGGCGGCGGCGCTTCCCAGAGGGAGGCCTCCCATGGATCGGGCGGCGAGAAGGTGACGAGGGGGCTCCGCTCGCCCCCTCCCTCCCGCCGCCTCCCCGGGAGCGGGCGGGCCGCTGGGGGCCGGCAGGGGCAGCGCCGCGGCTCGAGGAGGAGTAAGGGCGGCGGCGGCGCTCTGTGGCCGGCCCGGCTGCCTGCCTTCGCGCCGCGCCTCCGGGCGGGCTGAACGCGCCGCCGCGGCTCGCAGGTGGCGGCCGGAGCGGGGACGGCCCCCTAGCGCTGCCGCGGGGCTCGGGGAATGTTCCCGCCGCTGCTCATGCCGCCGGGCGCCGCGGCCGCCCGCTCTCCCGCCTGCTGCCCCCTCACAAGCGGCGGCGGCGGTAGCGGCAGCAGCATCCCCGCTGCCGGCGGGCAGTCACCTCCGCGCCCAGCCCAGCCCAGCCCCGCAGCTCCCGCCTCCTCCCGCACCGGCGGGGAGCGCGCTGCAGCCGCGCGGCGCGGCCCGGCTCCGCCCCGCCGAGCCCCGGCTACTGCGGCGGTTGGAGCGTGCGCGAGCCTCGGCGGCGGCGGCGGACTGCAGAACTGCGGCGGGCGGGCGCGCGCGCTCCCACCGCCCCCCCCCCCCCCCGCGCTCCGGTGGAGGGAGCCGGCAGGGCGCTGGCGGTGCCGCCCTGCGCCGCGGACCAATGGGAGGCCACGGAGAAGCGAGCCCGCTCTCGCGATTGGCTGGTGCGTGGACGAGCGTTTGTATCGGCGAGGCGGGGGGAGGGGGGTCCTCCGGGGGCCCCGTGGCCGTCACGTGAGGGCGGGGCGGGAAGAGCCGTTGTGCCCGGCCGTCAGGCGGCGGACAGCTCCGTGCACAGCAGCCCGGCCTTTTGCGGGACACGGCGGGGAAGAGCCGGGTCCCGCGGGCGGCGGCACCGCCGGGCCTCTCGGGAGCTTGGCCTGTACCCCGCCCGTGCCCGCTTTTCGGCGGTGGTGCTGCCGTACCCCTCTCTTCCCCGTGGCAGGCGGGACTGCCCCTCTGCCGAGCGCAGGCGTATCTCTTCCTGCGGCTGCTTTTAGTGCAGAACACTTGGAAGTGGGAGTCGGGGCTAACACACCCAACGGTTCTCCACAGGGCACGCTAGAAAACATTTCCTGAAGATCTGGCTACGCTTGCGCTTTCAAATTTGCCGAATTAATATGTGATAATCTACACACTCCGTTAGCAGTTTGCTCTGGAGCCCATTGCACGCAAAAGGTATTTTAAAAGTCGGTAATATAAGCCTCACGTCAAGTAGCTGTTCTTCTTGCTTTGGCAACTAACCTTGGCTACCGCAAGTTGCTAGGTGATCCGGTCAAGTCGGTGATCTCTCCATTCCTCTGCAGAATGCTGTCACTGATGGGAAGATGCGTGCCAAGGGGCTGGCAGCTGGCCAGGACGTGCCTGAGTGCACCTGAGATGGCAGCAGGGTCCGGTTGCATAAGAATCAAGCTCTGCATTGTTAACGTGTCTTGAGTTTATTCAGACGTAGGGCAAAAAGAATGGAGATACAGAATTGCTTCCCCCCTCCCCCCCCCAATAGAATTTCGTCTCAGTCACTATACTTGCGCTATGGTTTTTATGAAGTAGGCGTTACTGATAGCTTCATTTTGTTTGACCCAGCACAGCTCATGGTCAAGTGGAGTTGTTTAAGCTGAGGGGATGACCTTACCACTTCCTTCCCTTCAGTCACAGGCAAAGCTTCCAAACACTCTGCAGGCTTCCATATCAGTATTTTTGTATCATAAATATAAACAGCCTAAGTCACTTAACATGTAAAAGTCTGAGCTGGAAATACAAAATTACTGGTTAATCAGTGAAGTAGTGACGCAAATAAGTGATAGTAATAACAAAAACGCATTTTTTCTTAAAAGACCTTTTACTTAAACAGTCAAAAGGAGGTTCCTCTATCCTCCAGTCTTGCTAGATATTGAACAGGAACATTTCTATGTACAGTAGAATACAGTACACACAGTGATGATCTATAGCCACATCATGGAATTTCCTGATTGTCACTTTGATGCAGAACATAGACATAAGAATTTCCCAGTAAGGGTTTCCATAGGAGAGAGAGAAATTCTGCTCCTTTAGCTCCGAAACAGAGATTTGTCAGTAATATTTTGATGGATGTTATTGCAATGGGTATCAGATAGATGGATAGACAGAGTGATGCATTTTGTCACAAAATTGTTTCTGAATTGCAAGTAGCAGCTATGTAACTTTATGTATGTCGTTTATTTTATTGAGCACAGTGTAGAACTAGCTATAAAAATATAACACTGAACTACTATTTACATATATGGCTTAAATTTGAAGCTTCAGCTGACTGTAATATAGAGGGTTCCTATGGACATGAACTTGGGTTCATGAAGCAAAAATGTACAGTATCTTTATGTTTGTTACTATCTCACATTAAAGTAAAATTTATTTTATATGTGATGCAGTGTTATTACTGCTTTATTTTTACGTATTAAAGCTATTGATTTACTGTATTCACTGTAATAACTGACTGTTAATTGACACATGCTTCTCTGGTATTCCACTTTTATTAGTGTTTTTGATATTGTTTTAGAAGATTTTTTTTCTATGCTGTAAACATAGAGGAGAACATTAGAAGATCAATAGAATGACAACTTGCAGAATCTTGTCAGAGACAAGAGTGAGATCCATGGTAGGTGAAATCTTAAGCCCTAACTTTTGTGTGGAGGAACATTAAGTGGTGCCGTACATACCCCTGTCTCTGCATAACTAAAAGCAAGTGCCATGTTTTCAGCTCAACAGTATTAATTTTGGTTTAATTGCTTAGACTGTTAGGTGCACTTTTGTAAGACTTTAAATGCTACTGTGATGAGCATGAGAAAACCAGCGGAATAATATCTTGAACTTAAATATATAGAGACATTTGTGGAAGAATATCAAAATGGATTTTCAGAAGAGAGATGTGTCATGTTTAATTGAATCTCCAGCAGCAGGACGCTGCAGGAGCAGCAGCATGACTCACACACAGTTGCAGTAGATGACTAGGCCCAGGTATCTGCTCTGAAAAGAATACTTGAAACATCCTCCATCTTCTTTAAATATTACTTTCTTCAGTAAAAAGATTGCTGCACAATAAGCAGATCACTTCTCTGAATGAGTCACACTATTGCAATTTACTTATTATTGTAAGAAAAGCAAATTCCATTGAGTATACATTGCTCTTTGCTGTATTCCATCCTGCAATGGAATTTATGCAGAAAAGTTCTTAATTGTAGCATACTCTGGAAGAAGATAATAGTTAAAAAAAACTCCCTCCTCATTCCTGTTTTTGGATGGTTAGATTGATTCTATTGATTCTATGGATCAGCAAACATGAAATCAAACAAGATCGCACCAGAGCAACAACTGCAAAACCATCAACGTCTCCAAAGCTACAATAATCAACACATCTGTCAATCATTCCAAAAGGTCATATATTTCATCAAGTCCAACAAGTGCTGCCATAGGAAGTACATGCGTGAAAATAAACTAACATGTTTCCCATGTTGCTTTGGCACAATTGTGCATGGCGATGTTCTGTTAACAAAATCAGGGCCCTGATCTGTTGGAGAAAAGTAACAGCACTGTTTTGGATAGGGGAAGAGGGAGAGGTTTGATGATTTTTCATCTGGGTCACTTCTGGAATCAATTTGAAAGAGTGACACCCCAAACCATTGTGGCTTTATGATTGTGGACATAGGGTGCCATGAGACACGGGCAGGAAGGAATGTCAGAAGACCTTGAGGGAAGCAAAAGTACCTTAAACTACTGTAGTTACCAAGTGTAGAATCTGAGCCTGACACAAGCGTCACTGAAGCTGTGTCAGAGGTTCCGCTATCCAAGGAGGCAGAAGGTGGTATTCTCCTTAAATCATTTGTTAGAGTTGGGGGTTAGAACAATACATGTATGAATGTGCTGTCCATGTAACATCCAGTTTTACAGTCTGCAATACTAATTTAAAATCTCATGTTTTGTTCTCCAGGTCATTTACTGCTGCATGTTTATGTTATTTCTTATTGGTCATATCCAGTCTTTGAATCAGGTGTAGTAAACTATTGTTTAACTAGCTGTTTTTTTCTCTTCCGTGTAATGGTCTATCTTGAGTCTGTCTTTCCTCCAATTAATACTCCTGTACACATTGCCAAGTTTTACCTGGCTGCCTCCATATTCTGTATTCTTCAGGCAGAAAGATTGTGTGACTGTCACAACTTTTCTTGTCATTTATCTGTTAAAAACACTTTTTATCAACAATAAAGTACTAAAGTACCACATAAATCTTGCAACTTTCGCATTGTCGTCTTTGTTTCTGCAAGTTTAATGTTTAACACCAATATTATCATGTCTTCCCTACACCCTACCTTTAAATTCCAATACAGTCATGTTTATTTGCTCTCTGGTTGCTGACTGTCACTTTGTCTTCACTTTCAGCTAAGCCAGCCCAACTGCCTTATTTAGGCTGTAGTTAATAGCCCATCAAGCAGAACAATTCTTTCACACTCTTTTTGCAAGAACTCTCTCCCACTCACAACACCTGTTTCCCAAACAAGCCCGGTGAACTGCAGCTGAGCCCCAAACCTCCCTGCAGCCAAGCCACAGGCAAAAGTACATGATCAGCTTTCTCCTCACCACAGGGAGTTCCATTAAATCTTCCCCGTGGCTTGGCTTCTTAAATCTTTTGCCATCACTGCTTTAGTTTTCTTCTTTGCGTTTTCTGTTTTCCTAAATGGTAGTGAGAAAAATGCATAAATGAGCGTAACGTGGTTTTGTTAAATCCTGCATATAGCAGTTACTTTGTTGGTATTGTTCATAAGTACCTTTGGTTTTTCATTTACTTGGATTTAGAAGCTTGATTTTTATTATTAACAATTTGTTACACAGGGCAGCAGCATTTCGGGATCCTGTACAATAATTGATATGTAATTCTTCTTGCAAGGTGAACAAGGAGTTAAAATGCCTTGAGTTAAAAAGCTCAGGGTAAGAAGCACGAGAACAGGCCTGACAATTCCAAGAAAATGCAGTCTGTGTAAGATTTTTAAAGATTAAGATAAAGATTAATTATGATCAAAGATTAAATCAAGTTGTGTCAGGGTGATCTAGACTGTAATTTAGCAAGGAAAGTTACTGTCCTTTAATGTGGCACATAAACACATAAAACTCATACCAATAAATACTGAGAACTAGAGTAACGTACTTAAGTTTTGGGTTATGACCTAACCTCATTACATCAGTTACCATCCCATTATTAAATCAAATCTCAAATTGGAAGTATTTTGAGAATGTTTTGGATTTTTCTGGTAGTACTACTTTGGACCTGAAACTTATTTTTCATAACTGCAGTCTCTGAGTTCTACATTCAAAAATAAGTTCGTAAGTGTGTTGTAGTTGCTACCGTAAGAGAGTATTATCCAACAAGAAGGATTGTGAATCTATTTTCTTTCACAGGTGGAATGAAAAAAATGAAACAGTAGGCAAGGAAGGCCTTGTATTCTTTGCTTCCAGCATTTCTCCCATATGTTTCCCAGGCTGTGGTATTTTGCAAAATCATACTCTTTTATCTTCAATTAAGTTACTAGGTAACAACTAGGTTCATATTTCACTCATATTTAACTTTTCTAGCTGATACTGCTTTTTTTGGTTTGAAGTAGACCCAGATGCCATTTCTTATAAAAAGCTTCAGTTACTGCTTTAGGAAAGATTACCTCTATGGAAAGAAAGGCAACTTTTTCTAATGCTAATCACAAGCCGTGTCTGTTCTAGAGCTAACCCATGCAACATACAGAAGAGGGAAGAAAGCTGTTAGTTTTCATGAAAAGGCTCACCCTAGGATCTCGTGTTGTTTTAACACTGCAGATAACCCAAAATAAAGTCATTTCTCTCAATAACAGTTAAAACAAAAACTGGAAAAAAATATTTGAGGGGGTGTTGCTTTTGTTGCGTTTGAAATTTTAATGTTAAATGTTAGAAAGCTACTTCCATTAAAATAATTTACTAGCCGTTACATATGCATGTACCAATAACTATAAAAGATGCAAAACTCCTCAGCCAAGTTGTAACACCCAGTTTTATAAAGTCAAGAGACAGGAATATATAATAAACTACTACATGCCATATTAATATTTTATGAAAGAAAATAGAGCATGTAGTTAGGTGGGGGTTAAGTTTTAAATTCAACAAATGAAGTTAAAATATTCCTATTCAAGAATTTGTCAAGAATTTTCTGCCAGCAGAAGGCCGGTTCATCAAAGCCAAAATATTGGAACATACCAGCTTAGGTGAAACTTTTCTTGGAAAATGTGTTTGAAGTTCAGAATGCCATTTCAGAGGATTTCAATCCTTATATCCCTAATTTCAGGTGAGTATCAAATAGATACTAGGCAGCAACTTGGCAATTGCAGAATTTGAGGAACAGGCGTATGTCCGTCTGTGTGTGTGTGCATGCATTCTACTACACAACAAGAATGTTTGCAGACCCTTGTTTCTGCAGGGTTTGAGTTTGGTGCCCTGTAACTTTTGTCATTTTTATACTTTGATGAAATCTATCATGATAAGGAAGTCTTAACTGTCTTATCTTCCCGATGATAGAGCACTTGTGTTCAATCAATTTCTCAGAGTCAGTTCAGAGCAGTTAGTAATTTTTATCACTAGCGAAATTCTGTAGTACTGAAAGGGACAAATAAAGGGAGACACAGTAAATAAAAGAATTAATTGTCACCTTTAGGTTTACAGGTGAGTCTTCTACCAAAATCAGGAGGAGCAGGGGATTGACATTTCAGAGTATCATATGATCAAAGAAACCATTATCATATCATTACCCATGAGCAAATTCTGTGCCTGAGTCTGCCTCTCGCCTTTTCCTCCATAGCACAGATCAGAGTCACAGAACACGTGTTCTTGTGCAGTCCTTTATTGATACTAAAGAGAGTAAAGCGAGACCTGCACAATTAGATAGAGGGGATAATCCCATCACATAACTTTAGGCTTTCTCACATAAGCAACAGAGAGAAAGAAGCACCTCATCTACATTTTACAGACTCTACTGTTGGCATAAGGAGCCCGTTAACTAGGCTGTATGATTATTCTCCATGCTATCAATCAGAGGTACCTGAGATATCCAGAATCACAAATAATCAATCACTACTGTGGGAAAACACTCATTGTCTTTGTCAATGGGAAGACACACATTTTTGGGAAGACTCTTGGGAAGACACACATTTTTCTGTGTCACAGATATAACTATTTGCTATGCCATAACACTGTAAGCCTCTTATGTGGAAAAGACAGTATCTTGCATTAGATCGTGTACAGATTCCTTTAAAATGGTGCGTGCATTGCTGTTTGAAATCTACATAGCAAGGATATTGTGCCCATAAAAAATATTTTTATTTCTGTAAAAGTGCAGTATGAAGAGACATTGATAAAACAGTAGGTTTACTATTTGGGAGTTATTTCACTGTAACTTGTACAGGGGAAAAGTAAATGTAAAAGGAGACGTAATCACCACTAACTAACATCAAATACTGTTTTTACAGAAATCAGAATTTAAATGGCCTGAATTACTGACATCAGAATTAGCCTGAAACCTCTATTTGCTACATTTGGAGTAAAAGCTGTTCCTTAAAACATTTCTGAATAAGGAGTGTGACTAAGAAATCCTGAGAGTAGACTGCGGGGTAAGCTTACACTCTTGGACTGCTTCCCTAACCTCACTTTTAAAGATGTCAACCTCACTTTTAAAGATGTCAATCAAGTCTTAAAAATCAGAGTACAAAACTGAATCATGCAGTTTGGCTGTTAATTACTTCAGTGGTGAAATAAATTAATAGAAGATTTTGTGGAAGGCTTGAGGACTTTTGCTTTGCTTTGTTTTTCATGGCTAAAATCTTATCCTCAGAGACGCAATTCCTTTGCATATATAAATAGAAACAATCTGGTCCCACTCTTTCTACTGCAATTAGGAAAAAAGCAATCAGAATTTGTTAAACAGACTTCAGAGAGAGTAGAGTCTTACATCTTAGAAGACAGATGTTTTCTGATTAAGCTTTCTATTGCGGTCTCATTTAGAAATTGCACAAGTCACAGATAACTTTAGCAAAGGTTACAGTTGGTGCAATTCCACTGCTTTGTGCAGTTCTCAATACCAGCTTTATGTAGTTTATGAGATAGTGTTTAAATAGTTTGAACCTTCTTAAGAGCTGAGCAATGCTACTGTCCTCAGAAAAACTCTTTGGTGTACCGCAAACCTAAATAATAGAGTCTAAAGTTTTCCTAAAGTGTCATCTTGCTACTTTTGTGATTATGCTATGCAAAAAGGGAGTGCTAAAAATGAATAAATGTATTTTCCTGAATACAAGCTCATTTACGCACAGGGTCATATTCTGACAGTTGTGTAGAGATGGTGATGCTGACCATAATTGTTGTTGCTTATACTTCCCACTACAAAATCTCTGTTTATTTGCCTGTAATTTAAGTAAACATTAATTTGTTAAGATAAAAAAATTCTGTGTAAAGTGTCTTTCCTAGGTTGAACTTTTCCCAAACCTAGGAAAAAATTCTCTATGTAGAAAAAACAGAAAGCAAAAATCCACCAAACTCTTCACCTCTCTTGCTCCCCAAGAGAAAAACAGCAAGACTATTTGGTCATAATTTAAATTATCTATATTTTGAAAGAGAAATAGTGGCCTTTTTCACCATCTGTTTGCTCAGTCATGGGCGTGAACATCTTCCTGAATGTTGCCAAATAGTAAGCATTTGAAAAAATGCAGCTGCTCTCTCAGAACAAGTGAAATTCTAAAGATTCTGCCCCCACTGAGAATGTGCCAACCTCTTAGAGTTTTAAGAACTGACAATAAAAGTATGTTTGGCAAAAAGATTAAAGATTATAACAGTATTGCGGTTACTCCTTGGGGAAGTGAGACATTCTGGGAGGAAAGGATACTATATTTATTATACCTGATACAACAAACACCCAGTCTTTGAAATTCTGGAAATAGTTACAAATTCCAGTGAATGTTCCAGACGCCATAAGAAGAATACCAAACTGGAAGGGGTTTTTTTGAATCGTATTTAGGTCTAGATTTAAAATAAATTTTGAATCACAATTCTAGCTTACCTTTGTTAGAGTTAGCTAAAACTCCTTACTTCTGTGGGTTACTTTCCTTGGAGTAGATTTCTAAGTATGTCTGACTGCTTATAGATTAATGGTGATCTGCTGTCATGCCATAAGACCTCCTTTCCAGTGTCCAGGCCATCCATCACAAGAAATAAGGCTAAAAAAGGCTAAAATAGCCTTTGGCATAACCTACAGCAACCTGAGAGCTCATCTAGGACTGTACTACTATCTGAGGGTCTTCAAGGCTTGCTACATTATTTTTTTTTTCTGCTAGTGGTACACTTCCTATCCCAAAGAAAACTAGTAACAAGTATCCTACACAACTCTGAGGGAGTCTTAGGCTAGCCATCTATTCCCGTTATTTATTATTGGTACTGCAATAGTGCCTAAAAGTCCCAGTCACGGAAGGGAACCCTAGGATTGTCCTACAGTCTGTATAAATGAAAAATGAAAATAAACCCTACATCAGGAATGTAAACCCTACATGAGGTCTGTCCTACCTTCAGCATCTGGTGCTTCCATGATAGGTATTTATACACACACACACACACACAAATGTCTACAACTTGCAAAAATACAAGTCTTTTAATCTGCTTCTCGAAGCCGGTAATTTATCTCGATCTGAAACACAATGACAAAAATGAGGTTCGTGGAGCTCCATATGCTTAATAAGAACAACCAAAAACTGCTGTGGAAATCAGTCTGCCAAAAACTGATTAGATGCTGTAATTGTGTATTGTTCCTCAGAGAGTTTTTCACAAGGGAAAACTTGGTAAGATGAATTTTTCCAAGTTCTTGTGGTAAAAGCAGTAAGAAATATTAAATTGTTATGAGCTGTGGTTATGAAATTATTTTTTGTGTTCTCGAATATAACCAACAACAGTCAGGTCTTAAATATATTTAAATTTATTTAGGAATAAAGATTTAAAAAAGCCTAAAGCAAGAACAGCATCTTAGAGAAATTCTTGAATCTGAACATTTTCTGAGCAAGTGTCTACATTTTTCCCCAAGATCTTTTGGTAGAATGACATTGCAAGCATTTAAATAGAAACTGGGAAGAAGAGAAAATAAAAAGATACAAGGAAAAGAGGTTCTGCATTTCAGAACACTTTTGGAGAGAATCAAACAGACCAAAGAATGGGTATGAAATTATATTTAAATTGAGGATTAGTGACATGGCACCAAATGCACATGCGATCAGATACAGCAGTCTGGAAAATATGTTTTGTGATAGGGACAGAAGGTCTTTTCGTTCATAATACCTTCCACATAGGAATGTAAATGTTCTCTCTAGCTTATTTATCATCTAGTTTCCATGGCTAACACACCTCTTTGAAGAGAATTCCAAGTTTTAGTGATGATAGAGAATAGGACTTGACAGCACAGGAAGGCAGAGATTACCTAATTAAGTTACCGTGTACTACTTTGGAAGACTAACATCCTTCTGTTCTGCTTTTTTTCTGTTATACTTAGGATAACATGGGCATTTGATTTACTTTGGAGTTAGCACTTTCCTTCTGTTTGTCGTGAGGTTTTCTGCAGCTACCCTTTTCATATCACTGGGTACCCTCCCCATAAAAGCTTCCTCCTCCCTAAATAAAAGGTTCCGATTCAATTGTCCCAAGGGAAAAAAAAACGCAACTTAGCTTCTGTGGAAAGCAAACAAAAAGTCACAGGAAAAACTTTATATTGGAGAAACTATACACAGAGCAACCAACCAATACTGACAGTTACCCAACATCTATGTGGTCTGTTAGTTCAAGTTTCCAGTTATTTCTTTTCCTTTTTTTTTTTGTCCTAGTTTTGTTACTTAGGTGTTTTTCAGTGCACTTGCTGTGATATTTGTGCTTTCACTGATAGTTTTTAAATTGCTTTACTTTCTTCATTGATCTGTTTTCTTCATTTCCTGTTTCTTTTTCCTGTATTGTCTTTTCAGTAAATACAGAAGTTCGCAAATAAATATGTGAACAAAAGAAGCATTTGAAAATAAAGTCTGTAACACAAAATAAAATTAGCAGTTTATAATATTTGTGGTTCAACAGAAAATACTTTCTAGCTTTAATTTCCTGAAAATCATATGTTCATTTTAGTTATTCCTGTACTCGATGTAGCTTAGTTCAAAATCCTTAGCTGATGATTTTAGAGCTCCTTATGTTTGGCTAAGTCTAGAAAGAGTTTAAATGACCCAAATGCTTTAAGAGGTGACACTGAACTATCAGATTTCCAGGGCTGTTCTCATTATCCTAGACGCATAGGGGATTTGCAGAAAGGTGGAGATGAAAATACCCAGAAAATATGCTATTGCAGTCCTGCAGGGAACGTTGTGATGTTTGTGTCCACACAGGTTTCATTGACGGATCAGGAATTAAGTAGGAAACGTGGTTTTTTAAGTGCTGTATAAAAAACTTCTCTTTTTCAATGGATGACTTCATGGTTGCAGTTCTGATCATTGCACCTCCGGAAAGTATGATCTAAAAGGGTACAAAGAAAAGTGAAAAAGACAGGCAGAACTGTGGGTGGCTTTCGTACAAAGGAAACTAAATGGGTCAGGACACTTCAGTTTCGAATCAGACAGCTAGGACAAGGTAATTAGTGAATTATTATTGGGGTTTTTTTTTCCTCCAAACACAAAAACTGGGAATCCTCCAACTAAATGATCAGGCTTCAAGTTTAAAGCATACAAAAAGAAGTATATTTTCATTCAATGCAAAATTAAATTTTAGAGCTTGCTGCCACAGGGACTTATAGGGGGCAAATATTAATGTGGTTTGAGAAACATCAGTAAATTCAATGGTTCTGTCTGAATTTCTGGTTCTGGTAACCCCCAGCCTGCTGACTGCAGAAGCTAAGGAGTTTCTGTGTCATGGAGAAGCAAATGTATCCACCCTCTTTCTTGACATAGTCCTTCTGTCTGGGACAACATTGAGCTAAATGAATCCCAACTGTTATGGATGTTTAAACATTTTGCAGTATAAACAATCACAGTAGGTTAAACAAACAAATAAAAACTCTGTTAACGGAACACAGTAAAATAACATTCTAGCTCTGAACCTAAATTTGTGAAACTATTTACTGCTTTTGGCATAATAGTTCTTTCACACATACAAGAGCCACATTACGAAGCTGTTGTGCCACACAGATCTGCAGTATGGAGAGCCAAAGTTTCAGTGGAACTTATCAGACAACCTGCCCCCAGAGCAGAACAGTAAGGATGAAGACTTAAATTTTGAAGCAGGGCTAAATACCTTGCAAATTTATTACCCAGAATTATTTATGCTCTTGGAATCCATGAGCCATGCTGTGACTTCTGTGATTAGATCAATTCCATCTTCATTTTTAAATACTGTTGTGGTTTAACCCCAGCTGGCAACTAAGACCCACACAGCCGCTTGCTCCCCCTCCGGTGGGATGGAGGAGAGAATCGAAGGGTAAAAGTGAGACAACTCGTGGGTTGAGATAAAGACAGTTTAACAGGGAAAGCAAAAGCCGCGCATGCAAGCAAAGCAAAGCAAGGAATTCATTCACTCCTTCCCATGGGCAGGCAGGTGTTCAGCCATCTCCAGGAAAGCAGGGCTCCATCACGTGTAACGGTGACTTGGGAAGACAAACACCATCACTCCAAATGTCCCCCCTTCCTTCTTCTTCCCCAGCTTTATATGCTGAGCATGACGTCGTATGGTATGGAATGTCCCTTTGGTCAGTTGGGGTCAGCTGTCCCAGCCGTGTCCCCTCCCAACTCCTTGTGCACCCCCAGCCTCCTCGCTGGTGGGGTGGGGTGAGGAGCAGAAAAGGCCTTGACTCTGTGTAAGCACTGCTCAGCAGTAAGGAAAACATCCCTGTGTTATCAACACTGTTTCCAGCACAAATCCAAAACATAGCCCCCTACTAGCTACTATGAAGAAAATTAACTCTATCCCAGCCAAAACCAGCGCAAGGTTTTATTTGAAAGGATCAGCAACTAATAATCTGTATTATCCAAAGCTATAATTAATGTAGCTTTACTGAATATAATGGAGATTAAAGATTGCAGTTTAGATCGAACCATTATGTTCAGCACACACACAAAACAATGCAAAAGGTAATAACTTCAAACAATGAGGTTGCTTGTAAAAGAACAGCTTAAAAAGAGGAGCTATGTCTAAGGCTCAGACTTACAATCCACATGGCTGGTTTTGTAACTCACTGGACATTAGGAGGTCTTCCAGTAACTGAATACATACGCATTCTTAGCTCCAGAAAATGCAAAACACTAAGTAGGATTGCATAGGAAATCTAAGCCAAGGCACACAATTGCTGTTGCCTGGTCCTGCACTACGTTCTGTGCAGCTGAGAAAAACCAGCAAGGTCAGTGTAGTTTATTGTTCAGAAATCGTTTTGGGTGCCAAAGCTCAGATTCATGATCTCCCCCTTACTCTTGGGTCACCTTTATGTCTCGAGACTGCTCCTTCTTCCAAGTCATTGGTCTATACGAGTATGCGTGCTGAAGTCAGGACGATGCAGAGGAGAAAGGAAGGTGGCGTCTCCTTTTCCTAAAGAATGGGGATCAGAAGAAGAAAACTTGCCAAGTTCCTGTCACAGAAGAGTTTGTCCGTCTCCACTTCAAATTCTCTCCTTTTGTCTCCTGTGAAAAAAAAGATGTTTAGGCCTGCCTCATCCATTCACTTACAGCAGTTTGACCACCCTCTGGCTCTTCTTTCCTCTAGGCTTGGAGGTCTGCCCCATCGCCTTGCTGAAGGCCACACACAGAAATAGGATGCAAGTATCCATAGCATCTAGGCATCCATTCTGTTCCACCCTTACTTAGCTAAGCTGCTGAGGTTACAATCATCTTTTGGCTTAGGCTGAGGAAATGCAGTAAGTTTTCACACATAATTGTGGTTGGTTTTCTAAACTTTGATAAAATAACATAGGAACTTCCCATACCTGAATACAGAAATGCTGGCTACACAATATAGATTAATAGCTTTTAAATGCCTACTCTTTATTTCAGGAGGAGGATCTACTGACTCGTTTGATAGTATGTTTTTGTTTGTGCTTAGGATCTATGGTTAGAATAGCGTGCTGTAAGGTGGTATGCCATTCCAGCATCACAAACAAACTGATCATCCCTCACCACAGACAAGAAAGGGCCACTGGCATATTAGCACCTTCCTCCCCTTTACCCCTTCTCTCCGCCTCCTGCTTGTTCATTAGTCATGACCATGCTTCCAAACCTTTATTCAGTTATCTATTGCTATAAAAACTGCTCTATACTGCTATATATAGCTATAAAAGCAGCCCTGCACTACACTAATGGGCAAATGAAAAGTGGAGATGTTTGTCATGGAAATAAAGCAACAATAAAGGCTTTTTAATCATTTTTTGGAACTGTCAGCTCTTGAGTTTCACTTGTGATGCATTCAGATTTTCTTATTGGGGTACACACTGAGCACGTCAGCCTTGCTGGTGACTCAGGTCTCATTTATTCTGTTCCAGATGGCCTGTCCAGGCAAGAGAAGGACAGATAGCTTCAGACGTTTCGATTATAGGAACCAGCGAGGGAGCAGATTTTCCCCTGCATGTGCTTTGCTTTTCTAATTCGTCTTTTTCCTGGAAACAATCTTTGTTGCTGCAAGACCAGTTAGGTGACAGTGAGTGTTCATTTAGTCCACTGCCCTTATAATGGACAGACTTTAAGTCTCAGATAATGGTTGAAATGTCTATAACAATTGCGGTCTCTCAGATTTCTCTGATGATTATATTCCAGTCATTAAAAAGGCGTATGTGAGAGAGGAAGAAACAAAAACATTGATCTCTGATTTTTTTTTTTTTCCTTTTTAAATCCTACTACCCAATCAACTTGTTCCTGCCAGGAATGCAGTCTTATCTGTGGCAGTGAGGTTAGCACTTCTGGAAGTTATTCCAGAATTCTTATTCACAAAAAAATTGCAGAAATAATAAGAGCTTAAGGACTTTCTGTTAATGATTTCACTACCATCCTGTTATTTTATTACAATTATGTTATTTTATTACAATAAATTCCAGCCATAACAGTGCTTTTGTTTTCTGGAAAAAAATGAAATCTGGAATTGTGTTCATCATAAGCAAGCGTGAAGTGCTGTGAAAGTGCACATCAAACTCTGAGTTACAACTGTCACATCTTCATAATCCAACAAAGCTTTAAATCTGTTCTTCAGATGCTGACTGTAGGGTAATTAGTTAATCCTTGGGTGGGTAGTTCAGCCTTCACTGGGTCCTTTTGCAGGCCACTAGCTTCTGGCCTGCAAAATGGACATCATGGCGTTGCTATAATGCACATGGAGATCTTCAGATGGAAAGGCATGGTATTAATTCATATTTCTAAATGTTTTATTGGATTATGTTTATCTGTCATTTCCTAAATTATATAGTAAGTGTTGAATTATTTTCTGCAAACATTGCACTTTGGGACATTTCCTAGGCATATGGCATTAGCTTTTCTGACAGGAAACCAGAAATCAGACTCGAGACTCTCTCAGCTGCTGTAAAGTATCACAGTTCCAGTAAGCCAAAGATCAATCAGCCTATTCAGCAGATTATAGATGACAAACAGAAATCCACTCTTTAGCAAGGGTCAATATTTGCTGTCGCCTCAGTTTATAAAACAATAAAATGTCATAGTGTCTGAATAGAAGGGAATAGCCTTTAAAAATAAGAAGGGGGAAGGAGCAAAATTGGTCATCTTTATTACAGAATGCTTCCCAGTGAGAAAGAAAAAAACCTGTGATAGAGACAGTACACATATTAGGAAGAAAAAAGGAAAAAAAAAGGTACTCTATGGCAAAAGGAGGGTGCATTCTTAAATAGAATCATTGTGCATATACTGCTGTAGTTTCCAGCAGAGATAAATAGAGCATTTTTCTGCAAAGCATCAGGATAAATATGATATCCATCTTTCAATCTTTGGAAATAGGCTGGGTTCTTATATTGAAATATTACCTGAATAGTACATAACCAGGAAAAATATAGAAAAAAACCCCTTAGTTACTGGAGGGCTGAAAAGAGAGCTGAGGAGGGAAAAGCACCCCATTTCTCCAGGATGCCAAAAGCTAGAAATTATTTAGTGGTGAATGTTCAATGTGAAACCAGCAGCCTGACTCCATTACCTTATGCCATGTAGGTCAACAGGAAAGACAGAGAGACAGAGACAAGTATTTAAATTAAAGATTATTTTCACTCAGCTTGCATAAATGCAAATCATACCTATGTTATTTGCCTCTTCCATGAACAAGGCAATGTAGTTTCACATTTCTGGCTTTAGAATTCTGAAATACTTTAAATATCTAACTTAGAACGAGATAAATAGCCTTCAGGAAATGTTTGGGGTTTTTTGTCTCTCTGCCTTTCTACTCACTGTAAAGCCTAGACAACTTGTTTAAACATTAGCAATTTAATCCCATCTTCAGAGTTCAGGATTTTTACATCTGTCATTTTTAGACTTTTCTAATAGATGGCCAGGGAACATCAGACTCTTCAGAAAGACTGAGGCAAGGATGAAAGAAAATTAAAATCAGCCAAAATGAATTGTATGTGTAATAGTTGAGAATGGCGGTATGTTGACTGAAGTTCATTCTAGGGCCAGTCCTATCAATAGAATGAGGACTTTCTTTCACAGCATCTTCTTCTGATCCCATCATCTCCATCGACTGCTTTCAGTTGGCCTTTCTCACCTACCATTAGCATACTGCAGTACCATTTCTAAAAGTGTTTTATTTGCCACGTGCATTTTGTTGCATTTCAATTTCATGTTGCAGAGATCCTGTGAAAGAACATTGAATTCATGGTCACAGGTCACACTTCATAACCTCAAGACACTCTTTAATAGACTACAAGGTGACTAAAGCATAAAAGACACTCTAAAAGCACTTTATGGGAGTTATTTGCAGCAAGCGCCAGTTGTTAATGACCCAACACAAAATGTCATCTAGATTTCACATACTAATGATCCCTTGTAACCTAGGTAACTCATTTTAATTACATTTGCAAGAACAGAAATGCCAGCTCTTTAAAATGAACCAGAAAGGTGGTGTTCTTAGTAATAAGCCAGCCTAAAAATTAACTATGAACTCCAGTAACAGACAACTGACCTGAAAATTTGGAGCATCTACTTTAGTTGTGTCAAATGTCCTTCTATTTTCTGTTCTTCTTATACTCATTTTTCCCGTGAAAACAAAATTCCATGAATGCAAATTATTAACAGATAATGGATACATCATCATTAAAAATTGCAGGATCAAAAAAAAAATTTTTTTAATAAGACATATGCCTGACTTTTTCTTTAAAAATCTCAGACATATGGTTTGGGAGATTAGAGTCCTTTGAAATATTGTAATATATTAAGAGAGTAGGAGAGGAGGCCATTTGAATTGAATTACAAAGGAATGATGTAGCTTGCCTTGTAAGCTGACCAAAAAATTACCTCTTATCAACATTTATTAGAATCATGTTGCTAATCCTAACTCCATGGACCTTTATGAGACTTTTGGAACACTTAGTTTATTTGTCATTTAGATATCATTGCATTAAAATATGCTTATACATCCACCCACATGTATATTTGGTTTTAGTAAAGACCAAGTAAGTAGCTGGAGATACTGTGTACTCTGAGAAGTAAGCAAGTGGTTAAATTCACTAGGTTAGTCCCAAATCTACAAATCTGGTTTTTTTCTACTTCATAGTGTTAAGGAGGTGAAAGACAGATTTCTCAGGCTTATCATATTTATTACATTATTATCAAACAGAAAATGCAATCTCATTGCAATAGTCATTTTCATAATCAATGCAGGAAATAGAATTTGCATTGAAGAATTTTTTGTTTAATAGGAAGGACCTTATTGCTGCCTTCAAATGTAAAAAGAAAGTTAATCAAATCCTAAATATTCTAGACTTCCCTTTTCCCTTTTAAAAAAGAAGATAAAATACTGTACTGTGTTTTCTCATGTCTGTCTTGATTTTTTAAAAACTTCTTTCTGCACCAGAGTGAGGCAAATCTCCCAAATTCTTTTCAGCAAAGTCATGTCGTGAAGAAAACATAATTGTCAACAGCTGAAAACCAGACAAAGGAATATTATTCCTATTTTATAGATAGAAAAATCAGAGCAGAACTAAAAAGTATATGTAAATATGCCAAAAATAGACCAACCGTAAGTTCATTTTTCTTTTTTGAAGTTTTAAAAAAGTGCTATCTGCTGACAAAGTAGATTGTTCTCAATGTTTATGTACAACCCCTTTTTCAAATAAATGGGTTGTGCGCTTTTTCCCCCCCAAATAAATTGGACAAAATTCCCAAAATACAGGTAAGTTTGTTGTCTATTAATTTATTTCTGGATTTGATTATTTCATGTTGTGTCTGAGTCATTTAAATGTAAAATGGGTAGTATTACAAATGAATCCCCTACTTTTTACATATTTGTGATATTTCTCTGAAAGATGAGACCATTTTTTCTGGAAAAGTTGCTGTGTGCTTGGGTTTGACAAGGATGAGTTTATTATTTCAGCTGCAAAGAGGACACAGGTAACCTCTTAATTTAAAAGTGGATAAACTGTATGGTCAAATGTGGAAAGCATGGTGAAAAGCTCTGGACACATTCATTGGCAGGTGAATTCCAGGAAAATATTTAAAGTGTGGCACGGGGACTAGAGATGGAGCAAAGCACTGGTTCAAGCAGCTGCAGCATTATTTGCCAACTTTCATTATTAAATGAAGTTAATGAAAGGCAGGTAGGGCGCAATGCTTAACCTAAGCCCCAGCACTTCGGAAAAGTATAACCAAGTGGGTGTAATAGAGAAGACTGCAAATTGGCACATAAACTTTGATGGCCAAGTTAATGAACAGCACAAACACTGGTTATTATATGAAAGTGGAAGACGCAATTAATGTTCCAGTGGCACAGAACAATTCTAGTAATTAAGAAAATCCTTCTGTGATTTTAAGGCATAGTGCCAAATGTACTAATATCTTTCTTGTCTAGAAAGTTAATTTGGGATTTTGCTTGTGCATTGTCCATAACTTGGCTACTGGGCACTGAAAAGCTTCTGATTTAGACTGCCTGGGTTCCCCAGTCTTACATTTTGAGTGTTGCTTGTTCTGAAGGTGGAGAGTTTGTGCAGAGCCAACAGTCCTCCAAAACAATCCAGTACATTCCTTCAGGTTCAGGCATCCCAATATTGCCCCAAATAAGAGGGTGGGTAAATTTGTGAATAGTTCAGATCACTGAGGTCATAAACCTGCCTTTCACTCAGTTAAACCAATTACCCAGATTAACTCTGTAATGAAAATATAACACTAGCATTCTTAGCATTTCCCAAATATGAAAGGGATCAGATAGCTTTTCTCTAACCATCTGTGAGAACACTGAGAAGACCAGCAATACCATTCCTCAATCACGTGTGTTTAATTTGGTTACCCTTTCTGTAAATTCAGGCAGAACAAAAAATCATTCTGCCTGCTAAGAAGATTAAGCATTACTCATAAAGGACCTTGTCAGCTAGGACTTCAAAACATTTTTACAAAGTTATTGCATGTAATAAAAGATGCCGCATTGGTTACACAGCTGGGATATTAGGAAAATTAGGTTCTGTTTAATATGCTTGCTTGAGTGTATTTTCAAAACTGCTGAAATAGGCATGAAATTAGGTACTGTAAAAAGATATATTCCTACTCTTTTATCATGTCCAAGTGTAAATCAGCAAGAGGAACTACAGAGAAGTAATAAAAAGTCCCCGCAAGTGAAGCGGCTATACTTCGCCTCTGCAGCAAAGTCCCTTTCAGCTGACTTTGGAAAGGGAAGCAGGTTGTGTTCCCCTGCCCGTGCAGTACTGCGCCTCGCTTTGGTCTGTAACCGGTGAGCAATTAGGCCACGGACACAGCGAAGTGGAAGTACTGCACAAATTGATTGCTATATGAAGAAGCATATGCTCGTGTATTATGAAGAAGAAAAGCAATTCATGTGAAAGACTAATCAACTGTAGCCTGGAAATGAAACAGGAAATAATTGAAGTTTTTTGTCTCGCAAAGGGTATATCACATATTTTAAGACAGTCACACGGCGCAAGCTCTTAAAGGTAATTATGTATGTGCATCTGTTTAGAGGGAACTTAAAACTTCAGCGTCTCCTGAGCATACTATTCCCATGAACAGTCAGTCAGCTCATTGCAGAGGAACGGTATATCCTATAGGAATCAACCCACGATAGTAGTGTACGGGACAAAAGAGGAACTTCAACTACAAATACCCGACCGGAACATGAGCCATTCCTCAGTTTTTTCTTTTAGAGGATAGCAGCAGTTCAGTGCAGAGAAAATTTTCGATAAAAATCAATTCCAGCTGAAGAAGCTTTCTGATTTTCTGTATTCTTCTGCATCTTTCTAGGTTTATATGACTTCTCTTACCATCTCAACACCACTCCAGCAATTAAATCAGCACAGGGCACTTATTTTAGTGCAGGCAAGAGAGACAGGCAAGAAGGAACCATTTTCTAGAAAGAAAAAGCGGTGTTTTTGCAAATGCCCCTTTTCTCCCTTCAGCTACTTTTTTGTTCTCATCAGCCTAGTCTTTTTCAACTTTTTATATTTTTTTGTTGAGGAGGAAGGGGGTGGCTGGGGCTATTTTTAGAAGCACTGAGTCACAGTCTTTTATGCTTCCCTATTCTGATCAGGCTGAGATGAGTGCTGGTTATTCGTGGAGTACAATATCTGGCATACATCACAACAATACAATTACAGCATCACCTGAAGTTACCTTAGGAATGTGCCAAAACAAGGAGACCCACACATTTAATTAGAATGTGGTGGTTTCTTTTTAATGAGTTAGATTCATAATTCAGAGTTTATTTCAAATGAGTATTTAGTACATTCTTTCCTTCCAGGTTCAGGGATATTACAATTTATGTCTGAAGGGGCTCTCTTAATCACTTTCATGAAGAAGAAGATCATATCAGTTAGCTTTGTCAATAACCTCAACCAGTGTGAAACTAGCAGAAGAAGGAGAGACAGAAAGAGGCACTGAAGCAGAAGTTATTTCTTAGTCTGCAGTATTCATTAATATTTTGATTCATTTTTGTCCTCAGCCAGTCGAGTAGAATACATTTTATTTTTATATGGCTTCTTACTGCACAAATCCCTCTCTCTGAATTTCACTTACACTTAATTTATAACCTCTGGGCCAGGCTGTTCTTTCACATCCATCTTGTCCTGGGGAGCTCCATTAATTCCTGCGGAATTACTCCCAATTTCAAATGAAAGAAGAATGCATCTTCCCTTCATTCCCTCTCCATTAGAGCAGAGCGTGAGCAGCAGCTCTGCTCCTACTTATGCTCTGCAGGGAAACATCTTCTAATTCTGTCTAACAAAGCAAGGTAGATATGAGATACCAGCAATAGTGTTCCTCAGTTTAAATAGGAATTGCAGACTATTAAAAGCAGACAGCTGTGCAAGGTGTCACTTTTTTTAGTAATTGTACATTCCTCCTTGCCAGGGAAAGCAGGAGCATCACATTCAGAACAGTTCATCCCACTTACCAAAGCAGAGGGATCTAGCTTTATCTCTGTTACATCCATAGTACACAAGAGAACCAATACTTCTCAGCTGAAGTTTTCTCATTTGGTCTCCATCACCAGTCAAAGGCAGTATGAGAGCTAATTCCATTATCAGATCTGCGGGAAGCCCGCCAGCTCCCATGATTGTCTTCAAGTGGTTGGCTCACTGATCTTGATTACATCAAAATGCTGCAACCTTGCACAAGGATTGCTCTTAGTCATTATATTGGAATAAAACATGTTCACTTCCCAGTCACTTTGGACCCCACTATTTTTCAATAAAACCGATCTGACTTAAAAATCAGATATAGAGAGATGAACACTATTCATGGAGAGTGACATTTCTCCATCTGTATTTTGGTTAAGAAATGCCACAGCATTATACCTGGGCAGATTGAAGGAGAAAAAAAGAGGACAGAAATTAAACTTCTTCTTACGCGTTTGTTGTGCACCCAGGTATAAATACGCTGAGAAACCCTGAATTACAGTCCCAGAAAACCTGTCCAAAACTGTGCTTGGGCATGGCTCAAGAGCTGAAAACCAGAGGAAGCTCGGGGAGCAACTCGATGTAGGATCTGATTAGAGTACACCTATAGTTAATTGACGAATCTGCATATACTGGCTGAACTTAATAAAGACAGATGTTTTCTAAGAAGATTCAGTTACGGTATTTTTACTTGACATGGGAACTAGAAAGTCACATATTAATTGTTTCAAACTGTGAGATGCTGAACATCCTGTACAACTTAGCATGTGATGCTTATTACAGGATTTGCTATTGCTAACTTCTGTGAAAGTTTTCAAATGGCTCCCACCTGAGTTAAGAAAATGGGAAGTCATGATTTAAGACAACTGCATCTAGGCAGCTTGCCTGCCTGTCAAGCAGAATAGCTTTGCAGTACTGCGGTGGTATGGAACTGATCTTGTTCTCCTTTTCAAAAGATGAAAATATGTGAATGTCTTTAATATATATGATAAGCCCAGGATGTTAGCAATCTATTACTTTAGTGTAATGTTCTTGCAATAAGCCTTTTCCATGGTCAGTGAATAAAAATGGTTCAGGCCATTAATTTCCTTTCAGCTTTAAAAAAAAAAAAAATCTAGCAATGCAAGAAGATCAAAATATACAATAAAACAATGCTTGACCTGAACTGCCAGAAAGTTTTCAGATAAGATATTAGATTTACCCCAGATTCTGGATAAAGGAAATAAATACTCACCATGAACTCTCTGGAGGTAACTCAGACAAACCCACTCACTCATTTGCTCTTTGTGGCAGTCAAACCCCCTAATTTTAGCTGTATACACCCCCACAGAGTCTAGCTGATTTCAGCAGGGCACTGCAGAGAGCAGAGCCCCCCCCACTCTGCCAGCACTAGGCCGTCAACTTGGTATTTATCAACGTGAACCTTCTGGATATATTCTGTTCTCTGCACATCTCAGTAACCCAGTGATTTGTGTCTGTCGGAGGAAAACAAACAAACAGACATAAAAATGAAACTGGTAAATTTAGAATAATTAAGGAAGATAGCTTGTGAGACTCTGTCCTCTAACATGCGTCGCATTTCCACATGTGCCAGTAACTAGTGTCAGAATCTTTTTTTTTAAACATATATTAACTGCATCATTCTTTCCTAAAGAAGGGATGGTGACTGAAATAGAGTCAGTCCTCTCTGGCTGCCACAGACTTGTCAGGCTTCACAAGCTTAAAGAGAGATTCGCTAGTCTCTCTATAGTCTTGGGTTTCTCTGCCCCCAGGTCTGCACCTTGCCGCTTTGCGCTGCGGCGCGGTGCAGGGCTGCGGCCGGTGTGCTGCTCTCACGCAGCCGGATGCAGCAGCCCGGTGATGGCCCTGAACAATCGTGCCTTCTAGAGGAAAGAGATCGCTGCTCTGTAGTAAGCGGGGGATATATGCAGCCAACGTACTGCAGGAAAGCTTTGCGCTCAAAGGGGCCCTGGCACGCTCCCTCGTGTGACCTGTGCCACAGGCGTTCCCTCATCTCATTTTGATGACCTCATCACATGATTCAAATTGGGTAAAAAAAACCATGGTTTACCAACATGAGCCAGCATGATGAGGCTTACATTTTGGAAGACAAATACGTTAACAAATCTGGAGGTTTCAGGTGGCTTGGAAGTAAGGTTTGCATGTATGCGAGAGCTTCTTCTTACGCTCTTGTTTACACCTCAGAAAAGGGTTAGATAAGGAACCAGAAAACCTCATGGAATTGCTCCAGAAAGAGTGACACCACCACGGGACATGTTTTGTCACTGCAGTTACCGTAGACAGTGATTAGCCAGAGATTAATTCCTCAAAAGACATTATACCGATTGTATATAGATACATGATTATAGATCTATTTCCAAATTTAACTTTTATTTCAAACGTTTCGTACTGTAAAATGGAGTGATACAAACGTCAGGTTGGTTATCAACGTAGTGCTGGGCACTGCGGTGAGCTGAAGGGCCAGCCTATCCGGCAGGTGGCTAGGTAAATGAGCAAAATGGCATCCTCAGTTTCAGCTTGGTGTCGTTTTGCCTCCATGTTTTCATAGTCTTACTCTACATCATTTCTTTGTGTGTTATTATCCAAATGAAACTCCTACAGAAGCCGGCCAGTGCATGCAAATACCCAGCTGAACACGCATTTTAGAATTTGTGTAGACAAATCGGGCTTTTGTAGAAAAAAAATGTTTGGTAACCTGGGTGTAGTAAACATTAAAAAGAGCTTTAAGAAAACTCTTGATTCCCTGTCAGCATCTGTATCATCAGGTTTTAATATGCTATGGGAAACAGTTTCCATATCTGCTCCAATGAAGTTCAGCTTTAGGTCTGCAGAACAGAAACTTATCCCAGGATGTTTTTACTGAAAATGTAAGGGTTTTCCTGCCCTCACCCTTACACAGAACACTATTTTTTCTCTGAAAGCCTGTCACATCAGACCCATACTATCTGACACTGACATTTTCTGACCTTTTCTGTGACTGGTTCTCTTATAAGCAATGCCCACACAGAGTGAATCAAACCAAACATTAAAATACAGACAATCCCAATATATTCCTTCCAGGCTTCCAGTTCACATCTCATTTTCTCTGTTCCTGCCTATTCATTTGTAAATTCTTTGTCTCTCATACATTGCAGTGTTCATTGCTGTCACTTAGGAAATGAATAAGGGTGAAAAAAAGTTTTGTGTGCACTGACTATGCAGAATGCCTTCTATCTGAAGCACATATTGGCTCTCCAGCCTTGCTGTGTGCAAGTATATCATGATATTGAATATATTCATCCTCAATATCACTGCATTTTACAACTCCCTCTGCCCTGCAGATGGGGATCTGAGGTATAGAAAGAGTATGGATTAGATCCCCCAAAGGAACTTAATATCAACTTGTTCTAGCAGCCATATCAGGGTGTAAACCCTCATTTAGAGTCTCCACTCATGTGTTGCCTAACCCTAGAAATACACACAGTCTCTAGATAACTAAGTTTGCACCATCAAGGTCACTAGATACTTATCTGCGTTTTCCTGAGGATGCCCCAAATCATCCAAGCCTTTCCAGTGTCAAGTAGCTATGTTCTTGAGACAAAATGGGATTCAGAAACTGAATGCTTCTCCAAGGATTTTATACAGCTGGGTTTCACAAAGTGTTCCTAGATAAATCTAACCAGAAAGTGCTGAGCAGACAAGACAGTGATGGCAGTCTTGATCACCGAGCCACGCCAGACCCCAAACCACAGGAGTGCCAATACGAGTGCCACTGTAGTGAATGGTAATATCTCCACATGTTAAATAAATAACAGGAGGTTAAGTGAGACTTATCAGAGGACAAGAGTAATGACCAGTAAAGAGCGTTATGAAAAGGCTTGGGAGATCCAGAGCAGAAAACTTATTTTACCTACTAAGAAACATCCCAGGTAAAATCTAGATGCCACAGAGATTACCCGTTTCAGGGCAAAGTACTAAATCTAAAATGTTCATAACGCCATCAGATCACTTGTGTTTGACTCTTAACACCTCTGAAATAATCTGGTGTAGCCGTATACTTGAGTGCTTCAAAGTTTGAGAAATAGTGTAACATTGCCTGAAATTATGAGAAACTGTCTGGGGAACACGAAACCAATCCTCACAGTCTTGTAACTTCAGCGTATTTTCCTATGCCTTATAGATTTATGTCTTACGCATTTTCACTATGGCACAAGTACTCCATGCATAGGCATCAGAAAATGCCACCGCCCTCACATATTCTTTTCTCTGTACTTTAATGAGCACTAAAATACTTAACAGTGATCTTTAGAGTATCATGATCACTTAACAGTGATCAAGTGATCAAAGATCACTTAACAGTGATCTTTAGATCCTATCATGACTGACATTTGTACCTCACCACTATCGTTTCTGTTCTCTGCAGGTTCAGGCAGATGTACGTGTAATGATTGCATGTTCGTTGTAGTCTCACAGTTTGCTTTCAAACACTGCAATTAGAGAGTCAGCTTTTCTTTTGAAATGAAGCTGAGCGTCAGGAGAATAATCTTTGGCTCTGCGCAGGTGTCCTGTCCTATAAAGGAAGCATTCCCCTTACTTAGGAACACTAATCTGCTGTGTGTTCGGAGGAGAAAACATGATTGGAAAAAATCTTTAATGTAATGAATGTACCTACAATTTTCAGTGAGAAAAGCACAGTTCAATCTTTTCCAGCCATATATGAAATTATATACTTAATGAAAACAATTTGAATCTTCAATAGGATTAAAAATTACTTTTTGTCTCTACTTTTAGAGATAGAAATTACTTCTTATCTCTCTACCATCCCGTCTCTCTCTCAAATTTCCATTGTCAAGAGCTTGTAGCTCTGTCTCCAGTATTAGACATGAAAGAAAGATGTTTGCGTCTTGTTAGGATTGACCAAATACAGACTTCCTCCTGTTAATGTTAAACATGCATGAGATGGATACCTTATGAACCCTTTCCCTGTTGCACCCCGCTCTGTGAGTCAGTAGAATGGTTATGTTGAATGGCAGAGGACTGCTGATTGTCATTCAAAAGGGAGGCTTTGGGCCTCTGTCAAACTGCATTTTCACAACATAGGTGAACTTCCATTCCTGATCAGGAACCTATTTTAAGGGACTTTTAACAATTTTTTTCTCTGAGTATATTCCATATAAAAGAGAAATGTTAGATTATTTCCTGAACAATAAATTCATGTTGAAGAGTGGGATGCAATCCTAATTTTGAATTTCCAGAGTCTCACAAACATGAGGTATTTTATTGCTTTTTCCCCTTACACTAATGCACTGTTTGCCTTTAACCCTAATTTAACTTGATTTTCTTTCAAGTTTTATTGTCTCTGGATATGGTGTGGAGTTCTTTGTATTTATGTCTTTCATTAGGGGGCAGCAAAGAAAGAATCAGAAGATTAAAGTAGGGGTTCTGTTTCTATTTTTATAACTCAGCATTAGAACCTGAACTAGTCACTAGATGTCATTCTAACACACCAAATAATTTTTTTGAAATTATTCATTTTTCTACCATAAATGCTACCTGCCTGTCTCTGGAATTTCCATTTACAGCTAAATGCTTACTCTACTGCAATCTCTATTAGTTGCAGCTAATTCACTGTTCCAATGTTCTGACAAAAAAAAAAATCTATAAAATTGTTGGAGCTGAGTGATTAATAGCAAAAGCAATTCATACATTACATTGAGTTGTCTGCTGAGTCTCATGAAATAATCAGCCACTGTGAGTTCACAAAATTTCAAAGATTTCATAAATCCTAGCATGTTTGAACATTGTCTGAAAATGCATACTGAAAATGTATTATTCATTATTATTTCATTATATCAGCCATCCCAGGAAAGCACAAGAGCGATACGCAACTTTGGTGACCATTATGCTACTTTAGTGAGTAGTCACAGGAAACAACCTTCTTACAGGATTTTTTTTGTAGAAATAATAATTCAATCTCTTTTCAAATTATGCATGTCAGAGGAATGAAACATCATTACATGGTGCCATCATTCTGCAGTGGAGGAGGACTGGGCACTGCCAGGGACATAATAGCAGGGAATTCTGAAGTTTTAACTCACTGGAGGAGGATTGTCTTCTTGCTGCCTCCTTTTGCTCTTTGATCCCTAGGGTTCTTCCTCTCTTGTTGGTACTTTGATGTGAGTGTGATGGCCTAAAACATGCACCCAACATTAGTAGGTCAGCATGTACAAAGATTCAAGATTGAAGAGGATGAAGACAGGGAGAAGGTCAGCCCATTGTTATAATCTTTTCCCTTTATTTTTTTTTTCTGTTTCTTTTTCCTCTTGCTTTCAATCCTCATTCATTTCCCTTTGAAATCCCCATGGTATAAGATTGCTATTTTCTAGCTAGATCTATTCAATATTGCAGTCATTACATTTCTCAAATTTTCCTCCCATTGAAACATTACCTTAAGCTCCTGCATGTGGCTGGATACTCTCTTTACAGATCAGTCCTGATGTATTTACTGAAGAAATTCCCACCCTTGTTTGTTCAGGGCTCTTTACTGGAAATTATCCCCTACTCCCCATTCAGTAGAAGGAAATGTGTGAATCCCCAATCCATGATGATCAAAATCAGTTACTTTAAATCAACTAATCAATTAAAGAAGTCTCAATAAACTCAGCTGGTTTTCACTGAGGTAATCTAGGCAGGGCTCCTAGAGCTCTTCAGAAGAGAAGTGGGAAGTAGCATGGGAAAGCAAAGAACAGCTGAGGGCAGCCAAGGCTCTGCCTGACATGGATCAAGAAAAGAACAGCTGCCTACAGAAAATGTGGAGAAAAAAGACTTTTAGAGAAAACTTTAATGTAAAAAATGTTTGTAAAATTCAATTTCATCTAGAGAAAACCCAGCTTGTTACATGCACCAGAAGTGAACTGAACCAAGCATGGTGAGAAATTCACACATTGAGAGCTTGCTTCTCTGTTCATATTTTGTTCCTGGCCACTCTTATGACAGATTAAATCTTCATCCTGCTAATCCATGTACTACTGTAGCAAGAAAGAGTGGCAGAAATGGCAAACTACGGGTAGAGTCTCATAAACAATTGTGCCCATGCAATTAATTTTTAAGATATTATATTGCATATTGTTCTACAAGTGAACACAATTTGTACCAACTGATGACTGAAGCAAGTAAAAAGAATGCCTAATAAAGGTAATGAAGCCTATACTAGTTTATATGGAATCTCTGAATAAGTGCAATTTTTAAATTGATAATTTATGTAGATCTGTATTTATACACACAAGCACATTTTTATAAAACATTGCAAACCTACAGTGTGACACCTGATGATTTACAGCTACCTAGAAGGTCCATGAAGTTAGTTTGCTGCAGAACAATTTCTACACTGAAAGTTACTTATAATTTTTTTAATGGAGGACATGGCGACAACCTAAAATCTTTGCATTTCTATCCAGTTCTTAATTTGTGCACCCACTCCTTTCCCATTAGAATTATATTGTTGACAGGATATTGTTGACACACGAGAAAGGAGGGGAAGGGGCAAATACTGTTGCAGTAAGGGAAGGTGAACTTCTAGCCTATTCATATTTTATGTAGAAATTCAAAACTTGTACTTTAATCATTATTTTTACAGTAGAAATTAGCACAAATTTATGGTTGACAGTAGCTCACTGGTAGATATCACTGGTACATTTGTCTCAAACCAGAGAGGCGCACAGAGCTTATTCATGCATGCAGCTAATTCTTCATTTCAGGAATTTCTATTTCCAAATATTGTCAGACACAGAGTTACCCTATACTACCTGCACAGTGTTAGAGGTTATTTCTAGTGATTGAAAATAGAGTATGAGGTTTCCTCTCATCTTCGCTTCCATTAATTTCCTCTGGTGGACGTGGGGTAGGTGCTGCATGTCCTGAAACGGCATGACATTAATGTATGATCCTGCTGCACATCTGGAAGGTGTATTCCGAATTTTGCCTTCTTGACATGGGACCCAGCCTTTCTGGAAGGAGGCATCTTCATACCAACCGGAACCAGCCCTTCATACCAGTCCTTTGTGGGGGTCAGAGGGGGAGCAGGGGTTGATCTTAAAACTCTCATTATGATTTTTGTTGTGTGTGCCAGAAAACAGACTAGCCCATGCCCAGTTCTGCATGAAATTGTCTTAGTTGAACAACTCATATATTTCAGGGTTGTAACTGGAAGAGTTACAGAAATGAGATTGCATTACCTAAAAAAGTTTCTCATGCTGTTTGCAAAGGGAACAAAGGAACAGAAAGTCTGAATGCGGGCTACAAAGAAGAAAAATAAGTCCTTCAGATACAGTTAAATGTTTTTGTCTCACAACCTTTCAATGAGACAACACAGAGCTATTGTCCTAACCTGAATGACTCGCACTAATGCAGTTTGAAACCAGCAAAGTTAACTGTCTTAAATTATTCTTTCTTAAGTCAGAGCTTCTCTTTGATACAACATTCATAATCTTATTGAAAAATTCTTGGGATTAAATTATCCTCCTAACAGCAGTTATCAGAAGCTAAACAGGAATCAAAGTGATGAATTACCTAATTTTCCAATGAAAGATAGTAGAATTGTTGCATAGTTCTATATTTTTATTTGTCACCCTTTGTCATTTTAATGTTGGCAGCAAAATTATTATACCCCGGACACTTCAATCTCAGCAATTTATAGAAAGTATCTCACAAATATCGCATGTTGAATTTACAAAATCCATCAGTGTGGAGCTGTTTAAAAAGACAATCATAATTTCAAGCAATGATCATGACCGATTGGCAGACAAAAGCTTTGTTCTTTTGTGGAAGAGAAACTCTCTGTTAGTGTAATTCAGGGCTTTATCTAGCAATTGTAGAAGCCTACAAAATATTTTTTTTCTTTCCACCTACACATAGTTAAAGCTAACTAAGGGCTTAAACGAAATTCTGAAATGGGATACTTCAACATGGTCAGATTTCTCTGCTTTGAGCCATTTTTACATCCCTGTTACAGAGATGCTTCTGCTGTCGCTGTACCAACATAGTTGTGTTGGGGAGATGCAATATTTGCAGAAAAAAAGATTTTTCACCCATTTAGCTCTTCTACCTCTCCAAGCTCTACAAACAGCTATGCTTTGCTATAAGCACAGTGGGCAATGGCATTATTTTGCTGGCTAGCTGATATAAGTCTAGGGTTTAGGCCAACACCACCCAGTTTGAGCGTTGTAGAAAGAAGTGATATTTCTCCCCGCTCCTGGCAGATGTAGCCATGTCACCAGAATCCTCGTACTGAAAACTGAAATTCAGGCCTTTGTCATAGGCAAGAATTTCCCACGTTGTCAATGCTAGTCAGATAAAGTGAAGTTTACTTGTGCAAGGTGGTTTAAAGACTTGGGCCAGGGCTTGATAGAGACTTTAGAGTATAAATCAGTTTTCACTGGTTTATTTTACATAAAGTGTATGTGAGTGCCTCTGTGTGAAACCTTTAGGACTTCCGATCTTCCTCCTGTGCATCCGAGACCCAGTCAGTCTCTTGGGCTACATGTATAATTGCCAAAATGATTGTTACTTGTAATTAATGAGCGTATGAAAAGATGGCTGGTTCTAATAACTCACCTCGGAGTACCCTGTGCTGTTGTTAAATTACCTTGAGCCCTGCTGCCAATGTTCATTAAATAACTGCTGCAGCCCAAGGGATTGGGCCTCACTTGAGTATCAGAGCGTGTCTTCATTTTGTTGATTCACAGTGGTAAATGTACCTTTGCTGAACATGAGGAGACCGAAAAAAATGCCATCTAAGAGGAAAATGCCAAGGACAGGGAGGAAGTTTAGCTCATACTTTGGCTTCGCCATTAAGATTTTTTTCATTAAGTGGCTAGCTTCCATTAAATTAGCACCTGGACAGCCATGCCCTTTTTTTTTGCTTTTATAAGAAACTAAACACTGCAGCTCATTCCACCCCTACTAGAAGTCCCGTATCTCCCCCTTCCTCCTCTCCCCTGTGTCCTCCCTCAACTTATTCCTCATGCAAGGAACTTTGAGTATTCCCTGTCTCTCAGTATAATTATCCTCCACCTCCTCAGCTCCACCAGATGGATATGCCCCCCTACATATACATTAGACAGTCTATATACCCTCTTTCCCGCCTTCCCTTCTACAATTCCATACTTTATGTGAGCTGGTTCTGGAAGGAAATCTAGAAGTTCACCTGCTCACTTTCAGGTGATTATTTGTAGCAGCTCAGTGAAAGAAGGCATAAAATAGCTATGCAGTGGCTTTTCCTTTTCATAGAACAGCAGGAAAAAGCAATGTAGATTATTCCTAATGGAGCTAAGATTACTGTTCAAGGTTGTGCAGCCATAAAGATTGTCAGGCTGGATTGGTTAAAAGTGTGAGCAGCTTTTCCAAAAATGGTAACTCTTTGGCTTAAGCCAAAGACCCAATGTGCTAGGAAGGACCTTGCCACATCACAACAGGGCAGTAGTTAGATGGTGAGGTTCACTCCAGGAGTGTGCCGGTACAGGGCCTCTGTCCTAGTACAGGCTATATGACAAATGGAGGAAGAATCGTAGAAAAAATATAACACTTGTTGACTGGGCAAAGGAAAACTTACTTGATAGCTGGGGAAGTACCTCTAAAACCAAGTATCATACATTTGGCTTCTGTGTATGTAAAAATGATCCTTATCATAACAAAGAAAAAGGAAAAGCCTTCATAGTGCAGCTACTTTCCTTTGCAAAGCACTTGTCCTCTATTTTCCTAGAAACTTGCATGAGAAACTTGTTTGACCACTGGCAGAAGGGAGAGGAAGGAAGCGGTTTACCCAGTGGTAATCTTCAGCCATCTGAAGACTTCAGCTGCTATTACTCGGCACTAAATTGGCTCTGACAACAGAGACAAAAATCTGTCCTGTTTATTTTAAAAGCATAGCTTTCTGCTGCTTCAGCTGGAGGAAAGCATTTGCTGTCTGTCACCAGTTTTTGCTGTGCAGCTGAGCAGCCTGACCTCCCCCAGCTGAAGGCAAACCCCTGCGTGCACACAGGCTAACTCACAGCATCTCCTTCCAGACAGAACAGGCCATCAGCACTGCAGCTACAACACGTTACTTCAGCCTGGTGGTGTCCAGAGAGCACCAAGTTGTTCAACTATATAAGCCAGAAGTGCTTTAAACTCATCTCTTGGATTTTGCACTGAAATTGGCTTGGGGTACTTACGCAGTCAGTTACAGCCGAAAGGCCCCTCACTGCCTTTGGCAGAGAGCTAGTGTTTTCCAGCTAAGAGCAATACCTGACAACCTGGGGGCAGACTCAATATGTCCAAAAAGTCATCTCTGGTGCATTAAGAAGCCATCCATAAAGGAAGTGTCAACCGCCTGCCCGCACCTTGTGGGGTCTCCTTACAGTCAGGAGGAAAGGCAGACCAAAGAACCAAGCCTGGAGCACCTGCGTGCAAATGCCGAGCTTTAGGCATTGAGCCATTTGTCTTCTGTTTAACTGAGAGTGGGAAGAGAGTGGAAATATACATTTATTCTGCAAAAACTGATTTAAATTTTTAAAAATCCAGAAAGCTGAAAACTGAAGGCTTTGGTTCATGGGTCTGTAGCTCAAAATTAATTGCTAAAACTGCTACCACAATAAGATCAGTTAATTAGGGCTCTCTGGTTCCTTGAGCACTAGAGGACACGATCATCTGACTTTGCTGTTTGTATACCGCAATGTACTGAAAATAGAAAATAAAAGTTACACATGACAAAGTATTGATTAATTGTCTCCAAAAAACAAAAAGACAAAACAGCATTAACCAATTATACAAATCTTTAAAAGACAAACTCATGGAAACAACATTTCCTTCTGTTGCAATTTTGTTTGGAACAGCAGGCTGTGCTCCTGAATTAATTTTACAGCTGAGACACAGCTAATCCACAAATAAGCCTGTTACAGTTGGTGGGCATAACAAAAGAAGTGCTTGCCAATAGGCGCACATGACATCTGGAGGAAGAGTATGTTTGGTAATATATTAAAACTTCAGGAGTAGGTCCCCACAGAAAAAATTATCCACAAGAAATCCATACCTTCTATAGACGCTCATGAAAAGCACATGCTCACAGCGCATCCGCAAATATGAGAAAAGCTATTTTTATGATTCCCACTGATATAACATGGTGTATAAAAAAGTGAAAACTCATGCTTTTCTTATTCCTTAAGTGAATTTCTTCTGCAGAGAGAACTAAAATAATAGACTAATTTTACTTTTATTTAATTTTACTACTACTGAAATCTATTTTCAATGGATTAAATATTCAAGCGCAGAAGTCTTTCAGTTTGAACAGGATTGTGCGTAGTACAGGTGAGATCCTGGCCCTTTTGAAGTCATTGGCCTATCTTCTACTATTTGTAAGGAGACCAGAATGTTATCCTGCATATTCAGGTCCGTGTAAAACCTAAAGGTGTAAGAGGAATTGACTCTAGAACACTTAAAGTTATTTAATTTCCAAGAAATTTGCAAATTTCAAGAGTTTCACTTCTGAAAAAGGAAAAGTAGTTTCATTCACATCCTCTCCCTGTCTGATAGATACGATGCCAACCAGGAGAGTAAGCTCACTGCATGAGTGTTGGCACTTATTACACCCAGGCAATGTCAGATTTTTTAAACATCCGTAGGCCAATTCAAAGCCCTGTCCTTAGTGCGGAGATGAGGAAGAAATGAGACGCTACCGGCAAGGAAAACTACATCTGTCACCTAGCTCCTGTACGTACTGCTCTCCTAATTAAAATGATGTTCAGACAAACACTGGAGCACGTGCTAATTTAGGTAATGACTTTAATAGAATGAGTCTCATGCTTAAACATTATGTGCATAATGAAGTGCTTTGAGAACTAAATCTGTCACTCAAAGAAAGAAGTATGAGGTGATTTTAAAAAGCCAATGGTTACGACTTTCTCAAGCAAAAAAGATTTCTGTGTTGGTCAAACTATAGAGAGTTACACACCAGTAGAAAAGATTAATTCTCAGTATGTGTGACTAAATTCAAGCTATGTGAGAGTAGCTAATTGTAGTCCCATTAAAACTATGTGTTCCACATCATTTAAGGAAAAATATAAAAGGATACCAGTAACGTGAAATTTAATGACAAGAAGGAAATTCCTAGTTTATATGGGAATGAATTGCTAATAAGGGCTTTAATGTGAATAAATTGATGCTTTAATGCTAATTATTTCATTCTAATGTGTACTGTTAAACTTAACTGCATGTAAGGGAGCAACTATAACTTGAAATGTACTGACCTTTGCCCAGTGGTCTGGAAAATGCACTGCATAGTTGAAATCATGAGCCAACTGTGTAAAATGTTTTGATATTGTATTATGGGATGAACTGTATGATTGCTATTAAAACCCATGTAGATGGCAGGGCTCAGTATCATTTTTGCATTGCTTTGACAATGCTATCCCTACAACCCACAAAATTTCTGGTAAGCTCAAATTTTAAAAATCCAGTCCTGAATACTGTCATTTCTACTTACGGAGAAGTTTGCATTAGATTTGCAGCTGCTCTGCCAATAGCATTTATGTAATGGAATATTGTTAATGATGCTAAAACATTTGATCTTGGCTTAAGACATTGGCAAGTTCAATTTCAACATATTTGACTGCTTGTTGCCTTTATGGGTTTCCAGTAGAGGTGATCCAACCTCTGTTTTACCTTCTGGAACAGCACTGGAGTAATGTAACAGCCGGTCGAGTCCCTGACTTCTCCCAGAAAAGAGTTTATTCATCAAGGACGTGTGAAAAGAGAAGTTATAAAAACAAGCTGTGCCAGCTCTGGAACTTCCTTATGCAAAACCTGCTGTGAGAGCTTTGCAAAAAACTCACACATTTTGTTGTTCTTGCTTCAGGTTTGGATGGGATATAGTGGGTTTGGGTGTCTGTTTTCTCAGGAGAACATTAATTGTTCTCTGGGCTGCACTAACTTGTTTGCAATAACAATGCAACAGGGGGGTAATAATTTGGGACAAATATATGCCATTGGGACAGCTCTTCGATATCTTTAATCTTCTGAGATTTGCTTATCTTTTCCTAATGCAGAAATTGCACACATCATCAAATAACCTGAATTAGCAGTGGGACTGGAAGTTGGCGGTTGCCTAGGAAGCAGCAATTGCATTCAGTGTGGCCAAGCTAAGGTGAATTCATGCTGATAACATGGTGTGAAACAAGCACTGGGCTGTTTCAGGAGAGTTAATTTCTCAAAGCTGATGGAAACTTTTCTTCCATGCTTATCACGGTCACATATTCAGACAAAAATGTGAGTGAATGTACATCAGTACAGAAGCTGGTTAGGACCCCATATGGTGTTTAAATCCCGAAGCGAGAGAAGCTTTGCAGCAAAAGAAACCCTTTGACCAGAGAAACCCTCTTATCCTTTGTATGCAGCTCTTCTTTTCATCTTCAAGCAGCTTCTGGGTTTAAAGTAGTTTTCTCCTCTGTTCTGTCATGGATGGGAAGAACAAGATGACGATTCCCTTTGTGAGCTTTCTGAGCTGTCTCCTCAACATCAAGATGAAGAAGTCATCTGCACAATAGAAGCATGTCTTTCAACCTCTAGTTAGAGAAGACTTCCCAGCATGGAATCAGACAAAATCATGTTCTTGGGGAGCTTTTTAAGATAGCCTTTGTAAGTTGGTTCGCAGATCCAGCCATCAGCTATGAGAAAACACAGTGCAGTGCAGTCCAGAGTGGACCTGTACAGTCAGTAACTGTAAGGTACTTTTGTTGTGGTTAGATCTCCCAGCAAGCCCATGGCTAGTCCCTGAGCCTCTTTTAATATGCCCCAGGAGACCGTGATGCCAGCAAGGATTAATATGGATTCTCCATTTTAAAAGCCAGGATAATAGAGTTCAAATATTTATAATAGTCCATGTGTACCATAAACTGGGGTGAACTCAGTCTGCTATGGCAGCAATAGTTCAGTGCAAAGAAGCTGGAGAACAGTTTGGGATGGGTATCTGTAGACTCCCATATTTAATTTTAAAAGCATATTAAGAACATCCCAGCTGTTTGTTGAATCTGAAGGCCTCTAGCAAAAGCTGGCTGATTTCTGAAGGCCAAATCAAAAATCGAAAAGTTGCAACACAGGCAGAATTGTGTCAATTTTTTTTCTTTTTTTAAAGTTTACAATCAGATGTTTTCTCCTTAGTGTATCACTTTTGCTAGCCTTCTATTGAAAGACCTCACACCTGGCTTTCCTGAGTTGAAAAACTCAGCACTGTTAAAAAAAAAAAAAGATAAATTGTGTTATTTGATGCATCATATCAGCAGTTTGGTTTGAGATTTTTTTTTCTTTTCTGCAGAAAAATTGCTCTTCAAGGAGAAGGTGCCAGTGATGAACATCTCACTGATTCCCAGCTATAGTACAATTTTTTTTTAAAACCTCTGTGATGTCGTTGATTGAAATCCAGTTCATGTTATTTGAAATCCAGGCTTGCATAATAGTTTATGAAATAGCATTTTACAAATTCTAGAATTTTATGGATAAATCTAGTAAAGTCAATTATTTTGGCAGTGGAAAACCTGGATCTGAGGAGAAAAAATACTGATCTCTAAATGTTTTTTAGGCATTCTCATGCACTAAACTAGAACAATCTTATCTGCTCACTGCAAGATGAACCCTTATCTTCCTGGTAAATAAAACTCAAGTTTCTGTTTAACTTGTCTCTCTAGTGGAAACGTAGAGTAACAAATTTATATATATATTAATAGTCACCTCTCTGTTCATCATCTACAAAGAACAACTCTTATAGAGCACATGTAATATCCAAGTGCCTCATCACAGAAATAAAAAAAAAAAAATTACTCATCCAAATTCATTGAAAGACTTTTATTCTTGCTCCTCTGGTTTCTTTTGTTGCATAAGATAGAATGATTTTGCTGTTCCCATTTGCTGATGATCTTTTTTTTCAGAGGTCTGAAGTGCTGCCTCTTTTTGCTATCAGCAGCCTTAAAATGTGATGCTACCATCAGGACTATTTCCGTTCATTTTTCAAAGAAACTGAAAAAAAAAAAATCAATACCTTCACTATCAGTACCTAGCTAATAAAAAGTCTTGTCAATAGAGCGTTAGCCAGTTAACTGTCAAAACACATTGGTATGCATCTTACAATTTCACAGCTTTACACGGCAGATTGAAGCAGTCTATAAAAACACTTGCTTTCTATCACCAAAAGAAGCATTAAAACCTTCTGGTCATCCAAGGCACACAAGCGTAGCAGAAGGCCTCAAATTACCCCTCAGAAAGAGCGGCTGTGAAAGAAAATTCGGAGAATGGTTAAAACCTTGGGAGAAAAGGACTGCACATTTGTAATACCTTATTAGATTACTAGACCCTCTGGTGGTTATCAGTTAATTCCGTCCAAAGAAGCTGAAAGATATAAAAAAGTATAAATCAAGATAAAATGAGTTGTAAGAATCATAAAATAGTAGGTGCCTGCTCTTTCTTGTAGCTGGCGTCTTCTCCAAGCAACTCTCAGTTTGCATAAGCAGCTTCAGTCTCAAGGACATCCATATATTTTTTTACTTTTTAAGTGAATTGTTTGAACTGCTACTCGTAAAGAGCAGACAATGTTGCTACGGCTCCTAGAGTTTCTCCCCTGAGGCAGTCAAGTGCTTCTCTTGCACAGGGTTCTCAAAAGAAGTCTCTTCTACCCAGGCAACCTACTTCCTAGGTGTATGAAGTGATAACGAACACCAGACTCAGCTCCAGAGGGCAGAAGTCTGTAGGAACTCAGAAAAACTTTGTCCTCCTTAGAGAAAGATTTAGACTTCCAAAATAGTTCACTACAGGAAAGTTTTTCAGCTTTTCAGAGCACATGGCAGACGTGCTTGTCTGCTTATTCCTATTACAAGTAAAATGCATCACAGCAACCAGAGCCTCTATTTATAGTCATAAAATACACTAGTATGCAAAGACTGAGGGGGAAAACAGAATGAAGGTTTTGCTCATCTGTTGCAGCAAGAAATTTGACGTTTTTCTTTGAAGAAATGCACAGACCGATTTTCAAATTAAGAAGGTAAGTACATAAGTTGTGCTTTCCTAAGTCAAAACTAAGTAACACTTTCTTTTCAGTAAAGTAATTGTAGGATTATGAATGTCTCCAAAAACATAGATTTAAAGACAGCATTCTGTTTGTTATTCATTATGTTAATCCTTAAGTTTTCTTTATTTAAGTTCATATTCTGAATCTTATTCCTGTCCATATGATTTGGGGGTTCACTGTATAAGCAAAAATTCAATCCATTAAAGTTTTTGCTTGTCAGAATAGTTGACTGAGCACAAGACTCAAATACTGAATTTTAATCTAGAGGAACATAAAACATACCAGCAGGTACTGAGCTAACTCCAAGTTTAGCTTTGGCCACCACTGAGAGATGTTTATAATAAACAAATGTATGATTATTTGCCTGCAAGAAATGTTACTTCCTGCTAGTCAGAGTTTGGCAAGTGTTCTTGAGCAAAAGAGTTTATTTTCATTCCAGAGCCTTGTATTTTGTTTTGTTTAGGATTATTACACAGTTTATTATTTAATTCTGTATCTTGTCACCTGTTAAAAGTAAACTGTGTAATAAGTTCAAGACAAGATGTAGGATCAACATTCCACTTTCTGTTCAACTGCAGTACCACTGCCTGCGTAGACACCCTCAAGAGGGATCGTTCTATGGTTTCCTTGTTTTAAATTAACTTGTGGTTGTGCATCACATTAGTTTAATTAGTATAAGTGCCAGTAAGTCAAACAGCTGTAACGGGTAATTATGCAATTACACATAATTACTTCACTGAGGTGAGTTATAATGCAAGCATTTTTATTAAGCTTGAAAGTCAGAAGGAAAGCAGTATGTACAAGCACTGGTATTAGCCAGCCATAAGATGTTACCACATTGATTCTTGCATCATGAATGTGCTGCAGCCATACAAGGAGACAGCATCAAGTAAATGAATATTATTTTTAAAGTATGTGTAAAAAGATGATCTCAAGTACTCAAAGATGTGCTGGATTTTTTTTTAAAGAGTAATGGTCACCCTTTCAGTCTATTAGAGCAGGCATTCAATTGCTTAGGGCAACCAATAAGTGCATTTCTTGGATAAGATGATATCTAGTCATCAACAGCTCTGCTTCTGGTAAAAAAAGAGTTAGGAAAAAGGCAGGGGAAAAAAAGAAACATGGGAAATGAAGCTGGTGAAAATGGCAAGAGTGAGGAGAATATGTAAGAAAGAAGAAAAATGGGTCAACTAGAGGAAGCAAGAGGCAGAGGGGAGAAAAAGACATGAATCTACAAAAAAAAAAAAAAGGTTTATTCTATCAGAAGTTAGCCTTATGTGTCACTAGGAGTTTATTACCCTCCTGACTCTTCACGGGAATCTTTCTCTTCTTACCACATACAAGGATCTTTTCCCCATGCAATTTTTTTCTACTGTGACATGAAAGTTGAAAAACAATCTGACATTATTTCTCTGGCTTTTCCTCTGGAGGATGATCATGCTTGAAAAGAAGATAAAGAATCCGCAGTTTGGTGCCTATTTTGATGAAAGAATAGAAAGTGTAAAGAATTGATACCCATTCTGTCAACAGAAAGTCAGTTAAGACTAACAGCTATTCAGCCAAATACTGCTGAATTCAAGCATTCCTCATGTGTATAAGTGATCTTGGACGGGCATAATTGTTCTACTCATCCCAGAAACCACTGTGGACTAACACAAAACAGTGAAAATCTTGGCATGTGTGACATAAAACTCTGCCATGGAACTGCTGATACGAAAGGGCACTGGAAATGTCTGGGTTTGTCATTTTAATAAGAAACTTAGGGTTTGCCTTCCCAGATAAGTCCAGTGACTCATTTAGGAAAACAAAAACCTCTCCCTGCATAGGAGATGGCTATGAAATACTCTCTACGCAGAACCTCTTTTTGCAACCAAGTTAATTTTTTGAAACATGAGTTTACCACAGAAGCTCATTTTATTGGGTAATGGATTCAAAACAAACCAAAAGAAATTATTTTCACCTGTAGGATTGCCTACTACAGGATGTTGCTTCTGCTGACCCAGTATGAACAGGGTCACAGAGGGACTGGACAAATTCATGGATGAAGAGTCCACCAAGAGCTGTGAAACTCTATGATCTAAATCTAAACTCTGGCTTAGGAAGTACCTTAGAGACAGATCATTGGAAGTAGATGTGGAAAAAGCAGAAGTATATACTTGCCTTGCTATACTTTTCTCAAAGTATCTGCTCCTGATCATCCTCAAAAACATGGTGCTTAGGTAAGGAGACCATTCACCTGAGTTGCATTAAACTTACCTTTTGGCCAGGGAGCATAGTGTCTCCCTGCAGTCCAGGTGCTGTTTGCCTCAATAATTTCTCTAGTTTTTCTCTTTTCCTCCAGTTAATTAAACTGGTTTCCATTCTGAGCAGGTATCTGTCACATTCAATTTAGAAAGGATCCTGCCCGTCTTCCCTCTCTGCACCCACCTGTGTGTCCAGCCCGACTTTACAAGAAACACGTGTAAAATGGGGCAGTATCTCTACTTCGGTTGCATCTCCAGTCAAGATACAACGCTGTTCAAGTTACTGAAAAATTGTACCAATGTAGGGGGAAGTAAAACTTTATCCTGTTTTTTTTTTTTTTGGGGGGGGGGTTCAAGCTGCAGGCTTGTCTTTTCAGTTAGTTAATTGTTCAGGACTCAGAAACTGGCTTTCCACAACGAGCTTGATCAACGCAGGCCCCAATAGCCAACATTACACTGAGAAGTTAAGTTTATTTTTTGATGTGTAGAATTGACAAGATGAACTGCAAACCACCTAGTCAGTGCTTTCTGGAGTACAGTTGTGCTCCACTTTTCTCTTGTTTATTGAGAAAAGAAGAGCTCCTGAGAAAAAAAGGGATGTGCACTGAATTCAGATTTGACAGCTATGGTGGTGCAACAGTCTTGGCTACAACACACATCAATATTGTTTTGGCTCCACAGAGTGCAATGCAAGAAGGAAGCCCTACTGGTCACTGACATCCCTGATTGATTGAAAGATTCCAGCAGACAAGATTTGGGGTGATGGCTAAAGTGAAGTGAGAAGCACTGCTATCTTCCTGGTCTAACTTGACATCAATGTGTACCTTGAGTGTGAAGAGGGCATTTCAGATCTCCACAAGCTTTACTTAATACTAATGGAAGAATTGCAGTCTGCTTCCTCTGTGTGGAGTTACTCCTTCTGTTTCCAAACCAGAGCAGCAGGGAAGGATGTGTATATTAATATGCTGGAACGGCGGGCTGAGCTCTGCAATAAATGGTCCGTGCTACAACACCAGGTTGAGATTGAGGAACCAGAGCACTGGACATGCTCCCTTCTGTCAGCTCAGGCTACAAGAGGTAACCAGAGAAAGAACTGAGAGTGGGGAACACTGACTTCTTCAGTTCTTTTAAAGCATTCTGGGAAAACGTATTTCACTACAGCTTGTACCTTGCATCTCACTGTGGATACGAGAAGGCAGAAAGCTGATGGTTTTTTCTTCACCTTCCACACCAAATTATAATTCAATACAACGTAATGTCTGTAAAATGCCATGTCTCAAAGTCCTTTAAAAATATTCTTGTGAGATTACTTTGGATTAATCTTACATCCACACAGACCTAGGGTGCTTAGTTATAAGCCTGTCATATTAAAAAGTACTTGTAAAAGTCATAAAAGCCCACTGAAGGATGCGGATTTTAAAATTCATCTCTTGCTTAATGTAACATGTCATGCAGTAGCATAGCACAACCACTGGGTAGAAACATAAGCCACTTAGAAACATAGAGGCAAGACATTTGCTTGGAACAGATCCAAGCCAACTCCAAGAGCCCAGCCTGGGAAAACAATGAAGTCTTTCACAAGAACTGTAATAAAATGAATATAGGTCTTTGGTACTTCTCTGGGAATTTCAACTTACCACTACAGATTGTGATTCATGGTTTATGGAGGAACAGGAACTCATACACTCACATATCCCAATTTTATTGTCAGTGGCATCTGATGCTACCTCTCTTCATTTCCCTCTCATAACTACTTCACTCCACCCTCTCCTTATGTAAGTGAACAGGATTTCTTGCCAGACAAGCCAACAGCATTTAATGCAATTTATAAAATATGCATTGTAAATTATAACCATCTTAAAATGAAAACAATTTGCATGAAGAGATATAGGAAAAAGACATTACTTAGCTAGAAATTAATGTAGCTGTGCTCCAATTGGCTTTATTGTGGCCAGTGTCTGACATTTTACTGATAATGATCAGTTAAGCTGGCAGGAAAAAGAAGGCTATTTCAGATGAGGAAGACTCATAAGACTATTAGATAAATGTTTTTTGGCTGACTTTGAGTCCACAGAAATCAATGTAAATATTCATACTGACCTTTGGATAAGGTCCATTTGAGATCTTAATGAGTTAGTTCATTTTAATATAACAGAGTTGTGGATAAAAGGCCTCAGTATCTTGTTGATAACTAAACAGCAGAGTCAAACTAATCCTTGGCTTTGGATGAAACTGAAAGACATACTGATTTGCGGTTTGAACCCTGTTCTCATTATATATTTTGCTTTGACCAAGACAGACATAGTTAAACAATTTTCATTGGTGATCCTTTGGACAAGATGCAACTTCTTGATGGAGTTTGCTTTCCATCTGAGCATGTGTGCAGAAAATGTGCATAATGTAGCACAAGGCAAAGATCACCAGCAGAGCTATGGCTAAAGCTGGAAGCACGTTTTGCAGCTCAAGTGGTACAATCGTGAGCTAATTCGCCTAAATATACCTCTCTTAGGACCTGTGATACTGTCTCCATATGGCATTGCACAGTGTGGTCATTCCAGCAGACTCAAGCTCTTGGAGCTAGCTGCACAAATTTGCACTGCACAAAGCACATCAGTGTTGCCTCCAAACAAAACCAAAAACTTTATTTATTAAATTGATTTAAAATTAAAAGATTTACTGTAAGAATTCTGCAACTCCATTTCTTTGCCTTCCAGTCAACTTCCATCGGGGTGTCTAGTTCTTTTCCAGATGAGTGCTGATGTAGGCCACAGTTTCTGCACTAAAGTACCAACACATTTGCATGTAACAATGGCAAGTACAAAGGGGCACAGAAAGAAAAGAATATTTAATGGTCTATGTAACTAATGTTTGGAGAAAACAAGTGAGACAATGGAGACAGATCTGAAGAAAAGAGGTTGCCTGAAGCTCATTACAACTGATAGTTAAAACTTGTTCCACTAGAACAGAAGAGCAGGACAGAGCATGTGTATATATCTGTGTCTGTTTCAGTGTCCACATGTATATATGGAGCAGAAAAAGAAGCTTTAAAACTAAAAATACCATTCCCTTCTACAGAGACATTGACAATTCAGGACCTCCGGAACTTTAGTGACCATGGATAAAATTTCTAAATAAATTAATTAAATGGGAAACTAGAAAGCATCTTTACTGTCCATCTCACCTCATTAGCTAACAGGATGATCTGCTCCTAAACATTAACAAGATGTACTTTCCTGTACCAGAATGCACAGAAAAAAGTCATGTTCTCACAAATGACCTCAACCTGGAGACATTCATAGATATCTCACGTAGGTTTTGTACTATTGCAAAAAGTAGTAGATGATGATTTGTAAACATAGGAAGTCCTGCACTTTGAAATAACTGCTTATTGAATCCCACACTGGCAAAGGAGAGTTAATTACAACACCTAAAATCAGCCATTGCACTGCTCCCCTGATGACGATTACATGTCTAAAACATGGCCCCATTGTAACATACATGCTTGGGACTCCAGAATAACCATTTTCTGAAGTCCCAAACCCCAGTTTTTGCATAAGTGACTGGGAATACACATGTATGCTAGGAAGTGTTAGTGAAAAATGAGACTTGTTTCAAGATACACTACTAGTTACCCCCAAGAAAGCCACAATGGGATTGCGATGTAGAAGAGGCCGTGCTGGCTGAAAGAAGGCATGGAAGCAGAAACAAGTCATTCAAATAAGTAATATGTGTGAAGGGAGAATAGGGAGTAGAATGAACATTATACTTTACATACTGGCATCTGGTAAATGAAGCTGAAGGAAAAGAAAAGAGCCTAAAATGAAGAAAACAGGAACTGCACCCTGTGAGTGCATCTGGGTCGTAAGTCGGGTAGTATAACAGTAATTTAAGACTCTATCAAAAATAATTTAAGGCTAAAAATATCGTGGCTGCTAGTCAATGGGGTTTCCAGGAAGCCAGACCTTGTCAACAATCACAGAATCTGCTTGTAAGCAGAAGGGCCTCCAGGTTGGCATTTTGGCCTGGCACAATATGATACAACAATCAGCATCCTAGATGCAAACAGAAGACTTCTGCTGATGGCAGTTTTCAGAAGATGCAGACCAAAAGGATTGTAAAGGGGATGTTTCTGAAAGAAAACTTGATCTGATTAGATAGCCACTATCCAAATATATGTGTGTGTGTGTGTATTTTTGTATATGTATTTGTGCATATATGTACACACACACATACACACATACGTGTATATATATTAATCCTATACATAGGATTAATTAATTAATTATGCCTATATATATATGAAAATACTAGCAGAAGTTTGGAGAAAATCCACAGAAATACCTCAAAGCTCTCAGAAGTCTAATCAGGTGAAGAAACTATATATTTTGATCCTCAAACAGAAAAAGTTTATTTATACAGTAACTTCAATCACATAAATTACGATATATAATGCAAAAAATTGACAGTAAATGTCTATGTTGTAGCAATCAAAACAAAATTTGTTGCAATTTGGCACTCGTTAGTAGTACTTGTCTTTGGTTAGCAGCTACCTATATAGCTTAGAATGAAACAAATTTTGGTGCTTTTTCTTGAAAGGAACAGGTTATTAAAGCTATGAAAAAAATGTAAAACTTTAAATGGACAAATCATCTTGAATCAGCTAGCTAATTAGTTGTCAATAACCTCATTAAGAGTCAACATGTGTGTAAATAATTAGCATAGTATTAAGGAGTGAGATGTTTTATTCTGTTGAAATGTAATTATAGACAGTGATGTATTTAGAAGAAGAATATATAACACTGGATTATAATCTGAAATCTTTACTGACCTAAACTTAGGATAAGAAAGGGTTGCAGGTCATTTCAGTCAAAATTAGCCTGCCAGAGAAAGGTGATTTTGGTTTAAGTTTTGACCATTCAGGTCAGCTACAAAGAAAGTACCAGTTCAGTCACACAAGGGGGTACACAGGCTCTATAGCAAAATGTCCTAGCAAGGGCTTTTAACCATAAGGATTTTCTGCACACGTGCATGAAATCCATCCTTCAGGTAGTGGAGTCACACACCTAGCGAAAGGGGTTGTCACAGCCAAAAATCACATCAGGAATAGTGGCCACTGTATAGGATAAGAACTTTCCAAAGATATGGGCTTAATATAAAACCAGTTCATCCTCCTTCTCTCCTACTATCTAATGTAAGTTTCAAAAATTCTCTGGGGCAGGTGCAACTTTTCAGTACACATACAGGCACTATTTTCTATGGTATCATCAACCAGCTGCTTGGATGAAGCTCATCTGAGTCCTACTGCAGTGAAATAATTGTCATAGCAGTAAATTAACCAACTGAAGGGGGAGGGAAGTGAAATATGGGAAAAAAATCCAATGAAAGGAGAAAGACAGGAAGTATTTTCACGGTAGATCAATGAAGGCAGAGCAAGAAAAGTCAAGCCTAAAGGGGAGTTTAAAAAAAATCTACCTATGTTTATAGGAAAATGTGGACCCGTGCACTGAAAAGGACACCACCTACCTTCAAGGATTTATCTGCATTGCCAACCAGTGCTCTAATGCCAGAGGCAGTACCCAAATACGTCAGTGAAGGAGTTGAAAACCAAGTACTGTTGCACTGCAGAAATACAGATAGACACATCTTCCTAAAGATGAAAAAATGGATGGTTCGCACATACTGTTTAAGATTTCAAGATCACCATTACATTTTTCAGCAATTCTCCTGTCATTCTGAAAGCTCTCTAGGACCAAGTATCAGGTAAAAAGCATATTCTCCACCACTTTTGGGTTGCAGAGGCTTTGAGGAATGCAAATGCTATGCTAGTTCAGTCTATTAATATGATACAGATGTGTAACTAGTGTAAATCAAAAAGACTGGAAATCAAAGTACAGTTTTAATGTCTTAGGTGTGTGGAGGTAAAAGTGCCAAAACCCGACATAATTCTTTAATATAACATGTGAACACACAGGTCTGCATCCAAAACCGTCTGAAGTCAACTGAAGTCTTGCCATTAATTTCACTGGCTCTAGAAAAGACCAATGTCTTCTAGGAGCTCAATGTTAATTTGGCAAGTAAAAAACCAGCCCGTATTATACTTGGCTGTTGCTGTTTACATCTCTTCCCTTGGGGACATGCCTATACATGCATAATTTTATTCCACGTATATCAGCATGCATTAGCCAATATAAACTAGGACTGCGTTATTTTTGATTGATAGATTTCTGTCCCTCATCCCAAAATCATGACAGAACATGATTATAAATGTATTCAATTTCATTGTATTTTTGTAAGTCAGAAAATTATTGTCCCCATTTTACTTACAGACAGTTGTTTCAATACAAAGTCCCAGACTGTCAGAGATTTTTAACCACATACCTCTCCCTGACCTTGATCAGCTTAAAAAAAAAGACAGACTTGTTTTTCCCCCCTGAAGTCCTTCATTTTCTGACCTGTGTTGAGAAAGGTGAAGGGGTTTCCATATCAGCACCACAGCAACAGGTTTCTGCATCTCTTTCATAGGACAGGGAATGGGCCTCTGTCTTCATTGCAGTCAACTGCTGTTGTATGTATAAAAAGTGCTCATAAAGGCTTACAGGAGAATAGAAACAGTCCATAATGTTTTCATTTCTAATGTTGAAGCCATCACGAAAAATAAAAAACTAGCAAAAATATAAACAAAAACCAAAATCTAGGACTCTTCTTAATGCTAATATAATACTTCCCAAAAACATGACTTTATTTGCCTCCTTTATGCAGCTTGTTTGCTCTGCATTTACAAGATGATTTGTCAGTAGTTCTGGGGTACATGACATGCAATCCAGAGTTATTTTAAAAGTTAAGTTATCCATGCTTTTTGTTTAAAAACAGAATATCCTGTGAAAACTGGTTCAGACATCTTTTAAGATGAGCACCATTCTCTGGAACACTCTGGGTAAAGCAAAGCAACATCTCTGATGGTCCTCACTCTTTCATAACTATTGTCTTTCAGGTCAACAAAGACAATGACAGTCTTCAGTTCATATTACCAGTCATTTCCCTTCTGCTTTTGTGATCTTAAGGCAGATTAAATACCAGAGCAAGATAGGATGCTCTGCAGACTGGTGCTATGTAACACACAGAATAACGGGAACTAAACATCAAGTCTGACCAGGGAAAGAGAAAAACCTCCCAGCTGTGGGGCCAAACCCCTCATCTAGATTGTAGCCAGAAAAAACAGTTACATTTTTGCAAAGGGAGCCTAATGCCAGAACAACACTTAGCATTGTGAGAGGAAGATCTGCTATGAAACAGCCTCTCTCCTTGGATGAGCTGAAAGAGAATTATTCTTGTACCAGCTTCAGCCATCCTTCTTCTATGCTCTATATGCAGCAGAGCAACCCCATTTATTATTTTGCTGTCCAGCTCAAAATTCTGTGGCATGACAGGAGGGTCAAGAAAATTTTTTTCCTCCCAAATTTGTTTCCCTGAGGATTAGGGACCCTAGGATTAGAGCATTTTGCACTCATACTGTTACAACCCTTAAGAAGTAAGTTACTATTACAAAACAATTTCTAAATTAAATCCTGTAATGCTGAAAAATGTCTTTTTACATAAAAATCAGTGCATAAGAAGGAGACAGAGGAAGAGGGAATATGTGTAACATCAGGATCTGTAGGATGTGCCCCCTTCGCACTGAGCTGTTGAGATTGGAAGAGACCTCTGGGGTCCTCTAGTCCAACCTCCTGTTTCAAACAGGGGCAACTTCGAAGTTAGAGCAGGTTGCTCACACCTTGTCCAGTCTAGCTTTGAAAGTCTCCGAGGGTGGAGATTCCAAGGACCTTCTGGTCAAACTTTTGCAGTGCTGAACCCCTTTAATGATGAAGAACTTTTTTCCTTATGTCCAACTGGAATTTCCCTTGCGCCTTGCTGCAATGTGTGCTCATTGCCCCTTGTCCTTTCGTTTTATACTTCCAAGAATAGTCTGTCTTCACTATCACCCCTCCTTAGGTCACTGAAGACTGCACTTAAAACCACCTCTCCTTAGTCTTCTCTTCTCTAGGGTGAGCAAACCCATGGTGGTAGTACAGCACCCAGTTTGACATAAGCCTTGCATTATAAGCCTTAGCAGCTCAGGCTCAATACCAGGGTATGACGGCCACTTGCATTATAGATTAGAGCTGGCTTGCATCCTTGTGGTGCAGTCCGCAGGCAGAGCAGGCTCATACCAGCCTGCAGTCTCTCAGATCGGCAAAGTTGTAAGGATACTACTGAGTTTCTAACGAATATTTAATCCGGTGGCACTCACTAGAACAGAGCACAGTAATAACTAGTGTTACCAGCTGAGCAGCATTAGCAGGGAGTTAGAGTCTAAGCTGCTGGAACTGAGCCCAGACACTCGCCTCCTGTAACACTGCTTCAGTTTAAAAGGATCTACCATGAATCTTCATAACACTGGAGAAAATAAAACATCCATTATCATTATGGATCTGTATTTCTGTAGCAGCTGGATCCCCCCCATTTTAGGTAAAGACCAAATAAGCACAGAAGAAAACGTTGGTCCCCTGTCACACACCTTGCAAGTACTGTATATTCTAAAACATGTTGTTATAAATAAGAAAAAATATGAGTTCATCTTCCTTGAAGAGAAAGGTGAACACATTATAAAATACTGAAACTGGTGTAGCAAGAATACCTTGACAACATTACAAAACAAGTTACTGATTACCAAAGAGACTAGTTAGTTTTTGTTATTGTTTAAGAAAAAGGTTATCAATGCTGCAGGACAAAGCAGATAACATCCCTCCTGACTTGTAACTGTTTCTAATACAAGCAATTAAGCAGAATATGTAATTCATCACCTTTCATTCACTGAAGGGCTAATTAGATTCCATCTAATTTTAAAACTTCAGTAGCAACGAATCGTGTCACTTGATTTTCCCATCACCTCTGTAATCATATCACTACTGCAGGCTTTTCTTGAGGTTATCAGAGGGAGTTAGGTATGATTCTAATAATACATTTTATTTCCAATTAATTTAATTCAGTGGAAATACTTCCCTACTGTGGTCTGACATGCTTGACAGAGTTTCTGGCACTCCAAGGTTTTGTATATCAAGACTTGCTGGTTTCCTAAAACTTTTGTAGTATTCAAGGTGGAATCAAACTGAGGAATGGAGAAAGGAAGAAGTACCAGCGTGTTGGCTTTTGTAGCTACCGTTTTGCATGAAGCTGTGGAACTGAGCATGCACTGGTGTGGAAAAGACCCACTATTTTTTCTGACCTGAAATTCATGTAGTAAAATGAAATAAGGCAGCATCGTTCCTACACCTGCCCCCCTTTCTGAATCAGTCACTATAGCATTTGATGAACGTGCCAGGTAGGTTTGCTGCTTAAGATAGCACAGTATCTCCCCGAGAAATGTCTCCCAAGATTTTCTGTGGATCAAACATAGGTCACTAGGAGCTCTGTGTAATTATAGACACTGTACGGTAGCAACAATGGGACATTCTGGCTGGGCTAACTTGACTTGCTTGAAGTGTGCTTTTGCACAGACTAACACTTTTGGTTAGCAGCAAAGCATTATGGATCGTTCTATCACCTTTAACTGAAACTAAGACTGCAGTTGTGTCTCTGCAAGTTTCAAGAGTGTATCTCAGCCTATCATCTCTGCCAACTTCCACTTGAATGATAGTTGGATAGACTCTTTGTTTCAGGATGACTGACATCGTAGGAAGTCATTACATGCATGGGTGCTTGCTCTAGGAGTTTGGTTGGAGGCTTAGTCACAGTATGTTGGTTCTGGCAGGCATGATTATTAACATCAACACATCATAAAAATTTGCTTACTAGTATGATACAGTGACATAATCATGAAACAGCTATGTCACACATAGCAGATGATACACACAGATCTCAAATACTTCATCCCCTCTTCAGCTTCAGAGCATCAAACTCAGCATCAGATGAGAGGTACTCATCACATCAGCACATGAAGATGTGGACAAAACAACACATTCTTCCCGTGTATCTTCTCTCCCATATCTTTTTCCTTCTTCTCCTCACTGCTGTTCTGAATCAATAAATTAATTTCACTTTAAAAATACCAGAATTAAAATCTCCTGACTTGATATTTCAAATGTAAATGCACAGAGCCAATAGCGAATACATCCAAGAGCCAGGAAAGCATTTCCAGCATGATTTTATGTATCTGAACACCCATATGCATCTTCATTCTCAGAAATATTTATTTGCTCACACACACAAAAGCTTATGTCTGTCCCAGTCAGGGTTCCTACATTATTTTCCTATTTATTGTATTATTACTACTTTATTGTACCTGTCTGTTAAGGTGACTAAAGAAAGGAAAAGAAAAGCTGGGCTCAGGACTTCAGTGTTCAGATTTCTTTGAGAAAACATCCATTTGTAAAGCTGACATACAGATTTCCATTCTCAGCAGACCCGTGCGGGCATTAGGCAGCTAGAGTCCATTGCTGACCCCACTCAAGCTTCAGGCAGATGAACCAGGCCTGCAGAGATGCAATTTTCTCATGTTCCTTGTCCCAAAATGGCAATCAGAAGTGCTAATCTTAAGTGGTGTTCTTCCCTTCTTGCCAGTGTTATCTACAAAAGTAGCACCATTTGAATGTAAAAGTAGCAGGAAAGAAACACTTGAGAATTTAATACAACTACAGTTGCCTAAATATTCCCCAGGCTAAGCAGCCAGATTGGGCCAAGTTGCTAGCCATTACTAAGAGATGCACCAGGGTTTTAAGGAAAAGGTCCTTAGGTATTTCTTCTGCCGAGGCTGAAAAAGTGCTTACCATAATCACTGACTTCAGTAGGTTTGTCCAAGACTTCCCACTGGAGCTCATTTCAGTGCACCTTCCCCACACCTTTGCCAGAAGTTCCCTCCAGGTAGGGAGAACAACATCTCAGAGCAGCACAGTGAAATCTGGCAGTGCTCATTCCATCAGAGCCCTTCAGCTGCTGCTAGTACTGTAAGGAAAATACCTTATTACCACACTTCTTGTGATGCATTAAACATCCAGAAGACTGACTGTTTGGATCCCGGTTTGTGAAAGGACACCCCCATCCTGTCTCAGACACCACCACCCCACCTGTCTGTGCCAGCAACCCTTCCTCTCACTGCTCATTGCTCTCAGCCTAGAGAAGCCTCCAAGGCTCTTGGAGGGATTGTTGTCATGATAGCCAATGTCCCTGCCTCCAGAAGCAACTCTCAGACTTGAATCTTTATGAATTTGACTGTGCAAAATGTGTTACTGTGTTTATAGGCTACAGGGCACTGGGGAAATCAGTCCTAATTACTCCATTTTGTGAATACAAACATGTTCTTTCAGATTACTATGAAGTCATATTCCAGAGGCTCTGGGAAGCCTTGTACTTGATTAGACTGATGTCTCCTGAGTGATTCCTCAGTGGGCTCTGCCCTACAAATCTTTTGAACATTTTTGACTTATTTCAAGTTTAAAGAGACAAAGAAGACCTTGTTTGTCTTCAGCGTGAATGACAGACAACACTGACAAGTGAGGAATGGATGGGTGTTTTGCTTTAACTCTGAGAACTCACCGCCACTCAATATGATACATTGCATGATAAATGCTATGTCAGTAAAATCAAAGAGTATGTCCCTTCCTCCCAGGCAGATGTACTCCATCACAACACCTGCCTGTGAATGTATAACTTCTTATAGATCTGTCCCTGTAGCTAGGTAGATTTTAAGGTTATTCATTAAAAGAATAGCTTTTGATATATTCTCAAACTTGAGACTGTTGTCCAAACATTACACTACCAGTATCCACTAAGGAATGTTTAAATGCAAGAAAATTGAGGCAATTTTTGTAGACAGTATACATGGTAAAATACTGAGAAGTGACAAAGCCATACGAATACAGCAGTGTTTGGGCACTGACAGAAGTCATTTGCCCTGATTGACAAATACAGCTGTCACTTATTGACATTAAGGAAAGAGGCCTGTTATTTCAAGCCAGGAATATGTTTACTCTAGGGCAAAACTAGCAGCCCAGTCATCAAAGAATGATGGGAAAGCCAGCCTTAGAAGTTGCTACCTTAAATCTAATAATAAAAGTGAAGAACAGAATTTGTGAGGAAATGGTAAAGACTGAGATTATTGGGTGTCCTTGGTCATGTCCAGTTTAGTCATATAATGGAACAGTCACATTTTAAAACTAGAAGGTGCTATACATAAATGCAAAGGTGAGTTTATGCAAGCTTGGCAAATCCTTTTGCATGTATTGTAGAGATTTTATTTTAAACCTGAGCATACAGAACCTGTTATGCAGAATAGATCTTGAGGGGTGGTTTGATGTTTTTTTAATCTCTTAAGGAATCAGATGGAAAAAGAGAAAGGAAAAAACGGGAAGAAAATAAGCTTTCACACAAAACACCACCATCCTTTTTAATCTGTTAGTTAGGTCAGAGAAATTGGAGTTTGGGAAGGTGTAGTGTGCCAAACTGGCCTTGCTCTGACCCCTCAGCCTCATAAAAGAACTGAGGTGAGAGGAAGGGAAAAAAGAGTTGGTTACACTTTTCTTGTCTTTTTTAGCTTGCTATGGTTGAATAAAATCCTACCTAGCCAAGGTTTCCACATGCAATCTTCTAGCTCACTTGCAAGTATTCCAATTAGTCAGGAAAAATTCATGCAAAGAACTGCCTGTTTTCCTCAAATGCATTTCTGCTAAGTCACTCAACCTCTCCGTTAAGAGTGTTTCAGGGCAGCCTAGTAAAAATCTCTTTTCACGTAAAATGCACTGCCTTGAATCAACCTGAACAATTCCTTTCCTCTTCAGCACTCGGATGTTTTGACTTTGTTAATCCATGGGCAGTACATATAAAATAAAGTCGGCTTTGCCCCAGAGGATTTACCCTCTCCCATTTCCTTACACCAGCCACCGCGGTACTATGGTAGATTGTGCTGTTCTTCTCACATTAAAAGTTCCGGTATAGAAGAGCTAGGCAGCACCCAACCACACATTTTTAACAAATTCTCTAAAATTCATATGGGACATGGGAAAGAAAAAAATGCACCTATATTTAGTTTGATAATTCCCTTGCCTGTGAAAGGTTCACTTCTATATCTGATTTTTTGAACTTTTATCTGTGTACTGTATCTGCTTATTATCCTTCTAGTACAGCCTGAGTCCTAGATCTTCTCACCCCTGGAAAAGGACAACGGGACTTTAAGATGATCTGATTCTCTGTTCACTTCAGCTGTTACATCAGAAGTCTCAGACAAAGGCATAGTGCAGCAAACACAATGGAAATGAGAAGACTTCCGATGTTCCTTGCCAGTTACTGCTCTTTTGAAAAATTCCAATTAGATAGTCTACAGCTGTATATTTTTTAAATCAAAGTACCTTATGGAGGACTGTCAGCTTCAATTAACTTCAAGGTTAAAAGTCAGGCAGGTTACCAGTGAAAAAGTGTTTTCAAGACATCTTTCATACTCCACCTTCTTTCCTGCCAACGTACTTGGCAGGGTACTGAATTGCTGAGAGACTGGAAGCTTTCCGATTTTTTATTTCCAGGTAAACCAACCATTTGAACTGCCTTGGACCTGAAGCCCTCATAATTTTCTAGTCCCCAACTCCAGGAAAAATAAGCAATTTTATTTCACTGAGAATTACACAGTTATTGGGATTGCATTGTGGAAAACTACCATGAAGGGAAATTAACATCCTACTTGCTCCAGCTTGCATTTTCATCTCTGATATGAATATCTGTTCTTGAATAAGCCATCTGTAGGCCTCCTACATATTAATGTTAAGTATCAAGCTATGAGCCGTTTCAAACTACCTAGCAGAATGCTAAAGAGGTAGATTGGCTGTTTTCATGGTCTCGATAATATACGTAAATGTAAAGTGGTTGGATAAAAAACATCAGAAATCCCATATGAAATAGCTCTTCATTTGAAGAGCAGTCCATTAAAATCATGCTATAAGGGAACATCGAGCATAAGGAAAAAGTAGAACAATTAGCAAAAAGCAATTGGAACAAAAATCAGTCCAGACTGATTGATGTGCAGATGTCTTGGACTGGAGACTTTATTCACGGCCACTGACCTTTTGGATAAAGTAAGTTTTAGTGGATATCGAAGAACGTGTGTTTCATTCTCTGGGGAAAAAAAGTACCAAGTTTGACTATAGAAATTAATCAGTAGCCTCTAGATTTAACTGTGATGTTTCAAAACTGTAATGCACATATTTTATAAAGATAATGAGACAATTTAACTGGGGAAGAACTTCTCCTACTGGTGGCATGATACCAATTTACTCTTTTTTCAGACTTCAGAGGAGTCGCAAACTCAGTTAACATCTCCACAGGGCTGATAGCTTTCCCAACATCATGTCATCTGTAACTGGTGTACAACCTGGGTATGAAAATAGTCAAAATGTCAAAATATTTTGACAGGTCTTTCCATATTTGAAATACCTTCCCAGATTGACATAAATTCACCATTTCTCTTTGAGAACTATATTCTTCCATACAGTGATCGTGTGTTTTGGTGACTACCTTGTTTATATATATTGCCTGCTTTTAAGAATGCCTCCTTTTAAGAATGTCATGGAAGACACTGCCAAAAACTCTACTAAGTCAAGCCGGAGTCCATCAGCCACATTTTTCTAGTTCACCAGGCCAGGCACCTTGTCAGGAAATTAGACTGTTTTATTATGTTCTGTTCTCAATAAACCCATGTTATCATCTTGCAAATCAAGCTTAATAACTTGAGCAGAATCTTTCCAGTGATCAAAGTTCAGCTGCCTAAAAAACCAGAAAGCTATGGACCTTCTGCCTTTTAAAAATGCAGGATGTTGATCCTTTTCCAGTCTGCCAAGACCTTCCCTGTCCTCTATTAATTCTCCAGATAAGTGCTAGTGGTTCACAAACTATATTGGCTGTTTCTTTCAGTTCCCTTAGAAGATGCTTTTTAGTATTGCTTTGCCAATAAACTGTAACACATCTACATTAGCTAAATGTACTTGATTCTGCTCTTCAGCCTCTTGTGAACGTATCTCCCTTCTATAACCATTTAGTTAAAAGTATCTGATTGCATTAAATTTTTGTGAAGACTGAAGCGAAGAAATAATTGAATTCTTCAACATTCTTTGCTTTCCCTCTTATCTGTTCTTTTTTTTCTGCTAAGGACCAGTACTTCCTTTGTTTCTCTTCCACTTCTGACACAATCTTTTCTATTTGTTTGTCTCTTACTATCTGAGGTCTGCTGTGCACCTCCACTTTCTTTATGTTCTTGAATTATTCCTTCATACACACAGCTTGTTTTCACTTCTGAAACAATATCTTTTTCACTTTCAGGTCTGTCACGTTCAGATTTATCCCCAAAATTCCCTGCCTGCCAGCCTCATGGATGTGTTGCTTTTTTGAAATCCATTCTCCTTATTCTATTACTATTTCTCTGTCAAATTTTGTAAAAAAAAAAAAAAAAATGAAACATTCATTGTCTTTAACCTACACTTCCTTTCACTGTGATAGTTTAATCAATTCCTGCTTATTACGCAAGACCACACAGAAAATAGCTCAACCTCATACAATAACGTCTATAGTTTAAACAAGACTTTATGTCCAGCTTTTTCTGAAAACTGTGTTCTATTATATTTTTTAAGTCTGCCTGTCTCTTTTTATCTCCCAGTAGTTATTCAACTAGTTCGAGTCCTTTAATTCACTTAGTGCTGTGGGTTTGTGAGTTCAAACCAAACGACACACCTTCCACTTCTTCCCAAACAGGCAATTTGTAGCCAGTTTCTTACCAATCTCATACATGTTCATTTTCCATTTACCTTTATTCCATATCTTTCAACAAGCCTTTTCTTTCTGAGATACGAAGCAGATATTTTCAATCGAGACATAGAGCAAGCACAACTCTCTTCCCTTATTTTTCTGGCATTCCTTCCCCAAAGAGCATCACCTTTTTATGCTGGTAATCTAGTCCTGCAGACTGATTGTACCACCTCTCTGTGATCCAGTTATGTCATGCCTTTCATTCCAGTTTCTTTTCATTTCCCGTGTGTGTAGAGGCATCTCAAAGGCTAGCGCACTGCCCCCTTATTTTCTTCCTGACCCTTTTACAGGAATGAGGGATTTATCCCATGAGGGAACTAGGGGAGCTGTATGCAATTCCCCTCTCCAACCTTCCCCAAGTGTTTTAGCCTAGATTCATATTTAGCTAACAGTGAAAAAAACAGTGTCTGAGGAGATTCTTTTCACTACATGAGAACATCCAATGTTCAATATGTTAAACATACAAAGTAGTTTGGACATCCATTAGCTTCTAACTTCCACATTTAACAGGGTATTGGGAAAAGTCTGCTTTGTAAAGAGCTTAGTGCCCTGGGAATGCCCATATTGCTTTTTGAGCAAGGCATAAGGGAAACCTGGCTGCATGGTGTCTCATAGAGCATGCAAAATGCTGCATGTTGGAGCAGTTGCTCTTGCCTTAGAGTACACCAGTAGTGGGGTACTAGATGGTCTGGATGCTCCCAGAACCGCTCAGCCTGGCCGCCTGCAAGCTCTGCACGGGCGTTTCTGTGACTAACCATCAGAGAAAGATGGGCAGGTGACAGAGGGATCTGAGAGCATATTGTGATTCTTTGCACTCCCAAGGCTGCCACTGAATAGTAGCGGAGATACTCACTGGACCTCAAGCCAGAGGCTGTACCTGTGCTAAGGGCAATTTCCTTCTACAATAGTATCAGTACAGTGTTGCTGGGGCAGACATTGTTATACAAGCAAAGCTGAATTTTGTACTAGTAAAGCCATCCCATTACTTCCAAGTGGTAACCTTCAGTGCAGGGCTTAAGAGAGATCAAAGTCACCTAGCACAAAGGGTTTCCAAATTAAGGTTACAAAGAAGTAAGAAAGAGTGGAGTTACGCATTGTCGATTCCACAGAAGTGGTTCAACAGCTGCAGTTTCAGCAAACTTAGGTACTCCACCTTTTACAGCGCGTGCAGCATCCTACCACATCACCTCAGGTTGTCACATTTCTATTCCATCTCCCTCTGTTAAGTTTTCCCAGAAGACACAAATATCTATACGTTCTGTGAACAATTTCACACAGATGATAGTGAATTCTTCAGGAAGAACTTTAAACTGTATTTTTATTATTATATTAATTTAGTACCTGGTAGTAAAAATTCAGCATGATTACAAAGCATTTTGAGAATTATGTTTGTTGTAGATAATTGTCATTGGTTTTATTTGCTCCAAAGACAAATAAAACCTATTACTTCAGGGCACACTGCAGTGGCAGAGGGAGGCCACCAGCTTTCCCAAGGAGACACTTACGCAAACATGTTTTTTTAGAGCAGCTGGGCTTCAGCTATCCTACCTAGAGTAATAGCCCACCCGGTGAAAATTCACTTCCATGCTGCACAAATTACTGGGGAATTTTTTGTCCTGCATCATGCAAGCCATTGTGTATGGAATTACCAGAGTTCCTCTCTGGCATCGGGGTCTTGGGAACCTGCTCTCGCAGAAGGGAAAGTCTCCAGAGTCCATTTATGCAATTTCCTCTGTAAAGCTCCTTAAAATATCAAAGGAAAAAATTCTTAACTTCTGAAAAACTTTAAAATTTTGAAAATTATGTTTTCTTCTGTTGGCAACAATACGTACAAAGTTTTTTACTAAAATGTCTATGTTAGAAAATACTTAAGGTTTTGATTACAGGCAACTAGAAACTGAAAACTTCCAATTTTTTAACTTCCATATTTCAATAAAAAGCATGACTGAAGACATTAATTTTTCAAAATAATGTTTTCAAAATAATTTGGTTGCTTTAAAGGTTGGCCAGCTCAAGCCTATCTTCAGGTGGCTGGGAGCCCAGCCAACACAATTCAGACAAGCTGCCGAGATGCTCCAGGCTCTCTCCAAACTAAGGAGGATCAGCACAGTCAGAGGGCCAAAAAGGCAGCCCTCCCTTCCTGCGCTAAGCAGATCCTGATGCCAGAGCCTTGCACCATTTCTGTGTACTGGACTAAAGGATCGTGATGGATCAGTGAAAATGCACACCTCTGGGCCCTCTCTTCCACCCTGCTTTACTGCCAAGGGAATTACAATGGCCTAAAGCCAGTACAGCATAATGGAGGAAAAGGTCCCTTCTCTTTCTTCACTTCTAAAATGTCAGCATATCCTTCGCAGTCTAGTGGAAACAAAAATAATTACCACTGCTAATGACTTACAATTCAGCCTCTTTGGATTCCCTGCAGTATAACCCTCAATTAAAATTTGTGATAGGCAGAATGATGTGGAAAATATGGTTCTGCAGAGGTCTGAACTATGTGGGTGATTTAATCTCCAATGGGCCTATGGTAACCTTCGAAATCTCCAGAGTAAATTAAGTCACCCCGTCCGTAACATCTCTTCACATACCTGAGAACTGCACACCGAATCCATGCTTATTTAATGTAGCAGCCTGAAAGAGTCACTCCACGCAGAGGTAGCCAGTTCAGGAACACGTCTCAGAGGCAGAGTAAATGTACAGACATCAAGACACAGATAACAATACTACAGCCCTCATTTGCACTCCGTAAGACTTGGGAAGTGAATGAGGACACATTCCTCTTCTTTACCACTGAAAGGAACTAGCCAAGTCTTCTAGTCTTCCCAGCATGCAAGTATTGGGGTTTTCTAGGCTCATAAAACTGCCAGGCTTTCAAATCAGAAACCCACTGTTAAAGATTTAACAAAGACAAGAGTTGAATCAAGCTTTTGTGGCAGATCATAAAGGCAGAGGGGTTTTGTCCTCAGCTTAGGCAAAGACTGCAGTCCTTGCCAAGACAAAATTCCCGTTGGTCTCCTTGCAGATCTCACATATTCCTTCTTGAGAGTTGGACATGAGAGTCCACCTAACAGGGTGGAGGTTTTGAATCCTCCATCCATGCCGAAAGAAAAGACATTGCCTTCACTTCACTAACAACTACTGAATAGTGAGTCATATTTCCAAAGGAATTCCCTGGGGAAAAATACGTTCTTCTACCTTTTGTTTTTTAAGACTAGCTAAATACTGAATACATAACTAAAATGGTTTTGCTATTTGCAGTCTTGTTGTGGTTTTTAATGGACATAGATCACTCAGCAGCTCTACATTTTGCTTCACCTTTCTAACCAGTTGTGACCGCCCTCATATGTCATAGCCTATCCAGCTTTTTAAAATTAAGTGATAATTAATGCTCACTATGGAAACATTCACTGGAAACATTCAGAGGATGCACAGTGTTACAACAAAGGGAAATAACAGTTTCGTAACATAAGCCATAACGAGGCTGTCCTATGTCAAACAGTACAGTCTGTACAGTGAGAACATCTTTCCTTTATTTCAGTTCTGTTTTTCTTTTTTTAGCTAAATCCATTGAATACGGATACCAGAAAGCTGGCACCAACAAATGCATTTGGGCCAACACAGCAATCTGCCAGCGCAGAGTGAGTTGCAAGAGCAAGACCGCAGATGTAGGTAGGGAGCTGATAATTGAAAGAAGCAGCACAAAACCAGCTCCCATTCAGCTGGGCTGGTCAGGGACCAGACTGAAAAGAAAATAGGAGCTAATGGTGTACCTTCTGGGAAATCACTCTGCCTTATGGTTTGGTTAACACCTTGGTTTCGTTGGCCTGGTCAAACTGGGTTTAGCTGGGAGCACTGTTTATTTTGATGTGCCAAGCAGGCAGCGCTCTGGTGCGGGCACCGTGGGAGCAGAAAGCCGCTGCAGGATTCCCTCTGCCTCCCAAAGCGGCCAGCTGGCAAGGCGGGTGAAGTTCACCTGGAAAATCCACATTCAGGGCAGACGTTGCAATGTCACTGCTTCAAGAAAACTGAAAAAAACTGCACGACAAAACTGTCGTGCAGTTTTGCTACCACAGATATCCTGACTCAGGACTGTGGATTTTATAGGAAAAAATGAAGAGAGAAAATCCAGTTGTAATCAGGAGTGGAACTTAATCCAACACAGGTAAAAACTGAAAAGAATAAAGTATTTTTGGGAGGAAAAATCAGCTGAGATATGTCACCTGCATCAAGCTGTGCAGAATGCTTCCCGATACCTTGGGCCTGGACCAAACTTCTCCTGCAAAAGTATTTAAATGGGTTTTTTTGTCTTCCAGCTTTCTGGCTCTGCCTCTCTACTGGAGGTGCAGCCAGGGCATATTGAAGGAACCCCCTCCCCAGGTCTGGGGCCATTTGGAGTTGGCCTGACATAAAAAGCTGTTTAAAACCTAACTGTGATGAACTGCAGTGGGGGAACCATGGACAGGACAGTGAATGAAAAGCAAAGCATTTTTAAGCTGTGGTCTTAGCCAGCATTTTAAAACAGCATAATAATTTCTGTTGTACACTTCTGTACATCAGAGAGTACACTGACTGTGACCACAGTCCATAGAGAAGCTGTCTGTGTTCATGCATGTAGAATTGGAAAAATTGCCTGTAGAAAAAACGTCATTTTCCCTGAACGGCAGGTAATCAGCATTCAGCAACAGCCTCATCTCGGCATGAAGCCTGATAGGAAGCAGAGTGTCATAGCAGAGAAATAAGATAATTGAAAAGGAAAATGTTTCAGCACTCAGGATGACTTCTGTCAGTCTCTCTGAACTAAATCTCAACAACTGACTGGCAGACAGTGTCTGCCAGTGTCTCTCTGTCAATGGAATAGCTTGGCCCTGACCCTCATCAGAAAGTGAGACACATCAAACAAAAGACAACAAGACTCATCGTCATTTCAGCTCACAGCTATTAATTTTACGGTGTGACTCCTCCAAATAACAGATGTGTAGCCAGAGCTGTTCCCAGATTCCAAGTGATGGGAGACCAATTTCCAGCACCTTGACTCCTCTAATTACACTGACAAGTCTCCCGAAATCTCTGCTGTGGTCCTTCATCTGAAACAAAAATGCAGATGATTCTCAATAGCGTCTGTTGAGCTGAGAGGAATGAGAGGATTAATTAGTTGCAGTTCATAAAACAATAAGATTAAAATCCATGAGTAACTGCAAAGTGTAATTGGCAATAATGATGCAATCACCACAGTGCAAGAAGGACAGGATTGGTCCCAGATATTTTACATCTGGAACAAAATATATTGATTGCACTAAGACTATGGACCAGGGAGAAGCCCAGATCATCAGCTGGCTCTTCAGCTCTGCTGGCCTGGGCAGCTGCCTGCTTCTCCTCAAGGCTGGTGCACCGGCAGAGGAGCGGTTCTCCAGCAGACGAGCAGCACCTCTAAATCTCCAGGAGTCCAATGGTCTCTGCGGGTGTTACCGAAGGGCTGCACCAGGGCATCCTTCCGCTCGCTGGGGAGGTACCTTCTGAATGGTACCAAAACACCCTTATGATTCCAGACTGAGAAAATCGAAGCTTTTCACTTCAAAATTGAAGAGTTTTGACATTTCCAGCAGTGTTTTTCCACCCCACCCAAAACCACTCAATTCTCTCTCCTATCTCACAGCTGCATTTTGCAATTCACTGAAAAACCTATCCTACACATTATGGTCTTTTTTTTGGTGGGTGAAGTGCCCTTCTGCAGTCCCCTTCAGACATGTAATGCTTTGATCTTGTGTCTCATCGGTGTACTGCTTGCACTGCCTGAGCACGCAGAACTGGTCCAAAATACAGATCCTGCTTGCTTATGCAGTTGATTGTATCCAAAGAGTCTATTTCTAGCCTTCCTAGGGGCACTAAACTTGTAGCATGCCAACCATAGCTTTCCTATCCAAAGAGCCTCTCTTCTTGGCTTTTCCTTCCAGATGTCCTTTACCCATGACATGACAGGAGGAACATCACTGAGTTCTTTGGTAAAAGCTCGTCTCTAGGAAAAGACATATTTCTCTTACAGAGGGACCACAACATGAGAAGCATGTACTGCAGTAATGCCTTTACTGCTTCTCTCTACAGATAGTATTTTTGTCTAAAGGTGAAAAAATAATGGGGATATCCCAATCTCCCTTCCAAACCCATTGCAAGAACATGTCATCTTGGCAGGTGTGCTAGAGAAAAGCAGTCTTGGTACCTTGCTAAAATAAGGCCAGCGAGTCAACAAGAAAAAACATGAAACATGTAGCATGTGCTTCCGGCCTCCACAGACCAGCTCAATTCTGATAGCGATCGGAAAAATAAAAGCCATTAATCACAAAGGTTTGACATTGCACACGGAAACTGGGCAGTTCGTAGCTTTTTGCTGCTCTGTTGGGTGTAATGAGAGTGCCAGGTGCCTACTGCAGAGCTCCCCAGGGGTGCTCTGAGTGCTGGGGAGTGGGGAGGAGAGAAAGAAAGATTGGGAAAAGAAATATAAAGCTGAGGGAAGGCAGAGAGCACAACAGAGAGGAACGAGAGAGCACAGCAGGAAAGGACACAGTGTAAAGGGAGGAAAAGTGCCACAGGAGGAGCAACAAGGTGGCCGAAAAGTTATGAAGAGCTATTTCCAGCTCTTCTGGCTGAGATGGGATGTAGCCAGCTAGTTCACTTGCTTTCTACAACCTCTGACAGAGTCTCCTTCCACTGCAAGGACATCACTGCCCAGCACATGAAATGGCTTAAACAGCAAGCATAATGCTCCCAAAATATGTTATATCAACTGCCTACAGCACACATTGCCTGTCCACAGTGGATACAGAGCAAAGCCAAGAGCAGCACCAGCCTCTCCACACTGCCTCCAGGCAAGCTCCTCAGCCCTCCTGTGGCAGTGAGAAAAGACCTGGTGTCCCTCACCTGGTTTGGCATCCTTTGCATGCACAGGAGAAAGCATTTCCCACCCCAAAACTTACCATCCTCTGTAACACAAGGCCATAAATGAATGCAAGAGGTAGACGCAGAAGGGAAGTGAGGGTGCTGTGACCGTGGAGCAGTTCTGGTCCCGCTGTTCTGGCCCAAGGATTAACCGTCCCCAGCCCAGAGCCACCAGCTCTGCCCTGCTCTCCTCAGCTCAGCCAGCTGAGCCCCTTCATCCCTTCAGTCCAAGCAAAGACGGATTTTTTTGCACACTTTCAGTACTAGGTCTTTGCTAAGCTATGTGTGTGCAATGAAGTCAAGTTGTCTGTTGGTGTGTGAGCTGTGCCTATCTGCATCACCAACGCTCCCACCAGGTGGGAATGACTTTCGGTCCCCCCTGGTCAGGAGCAGGCTAAGATCAGTGACCTTTCTGAGCAACTGAGTTTTAGAAAAACACTGTTTCCCCTTCAAAAAGCATAGCAGGCAGGCAGGGCCCAGTACGTCTTCCATGCTATGCCACACTAGCAACCTCACTGGTTTGCCTTACCGTTTCTGCCACTGACACCATAAATGTTGTATTTGGTGTACTTAAATACATTGTCAGCAACAAAAATGATAAGTTCATTTGTCAGGTGAGAATAACTTTTATTGTTTTATCTTTAAAAACAAATATTTTGTTCAAATATTTTTTTAATGCCAATAATCCTTTGCCTCTTTCATCAGACCTTAATGCATAATAATAAAGAGCCCCTGCAATCGAAAGCGTTTGATTTACACATACACTTACTAGCAGTAACTTATGACTAACTCTGATGAACAACAGATGAGAAAATCCAAAAACTGGCAGGTTTGGAAAGTTTTTTGGAGATTGTGGTTACTACAGAAAAAGCTACCCACACAAGAAGGAAAACTTTCCCCACCACATAGTGGGAACATTGTCTCAGTTGCACTGTCATTCTTAGTGTCTAATATATGGGAAATTCTCTGCAAAGGCACAATGTTGCTCCCATTATCTTATAAAAAGAGCTGGCATGGATTCTACAGTCATTTTTAAAACATTACATTTTTCTACTCAAAGTTGAATGTCACCTTCTACGTAAATGTTTTACTCTATACTCAGAGCTGATGGCCAGGTTGAGACAGTCCAATGCCAATTTGAAGGAACCTAAAAAGATACAGTGGGTTTTTTCTTCACATTAACAAAAGGACATTATGTAAATACATGTTCACATATTTTCCATGAAAAAAATAGTACCATCTAGTGCAAGTCAGCCTTGGCTTCCACCACAGAGAATGCTAAATTGAAAGTGACTATAAATGCAGGCATGGAGACTCCAAACTTTCTTACTTTCCTAGCATTCCTATGTAGATGTCTTAGAAAAATGGTATTTGTGGTTTAGACTAATAGCTCATAATATTATCTCACCGTGTAGCTAACAAGCAGCACAGCTCAAAGAGCACAAAAATGCCCAACATTTTCTTGATCATTTTAGAGAGCTGCATGTCACGGCTGGGATTTCAAACATCTGTATGGAAACGGGGCATGCAGCCCCTCCGCACGACGGAAATTATAATTTTTTGTCTTTTGATAGCGTGACGTTTTTAGGCTTTGCAATGATATGCCAGTTAAAACCCCCAAACATACGCCTTTGTCAGTGAGTCCTCCAGAGATTTATTCACATACGCAGCTTTGTGTATTGACGTCAATGGGACTTCGAGCGGGAAGGACCAGATGACCTCTGAACATAGCTTCCACTCCTATTTTTCACCGATTCACCATCTGAAAATGTCAGCATTGCCTAAAGGTCCTCAAAGCCTGATCCCACCTCATCTGAAGTCAGAGACAGCAGTCGCAGTACTTGCAGCCCGCAGAACTAGGTTCCTGTTTGTGCCGTGCTGCTGACCCACGTGTCTTGGGAAGTCTTGGAGAAAACACGCACTGAAAGGACTTTCTGAGCATTCACAGACCAGATGCCTTTTCTGATTGCTTTTTTGGAGTTCCTGAACAGACACAGTATTTTTTACCTTGGGGAGGGTTTCTTTTCTGTAATGCCCTGTAAATGTTTTGTACTCTTTATTAAGTCATGTATTTTAAACATATATGCATCATGGAAATCCAATAAAAAGCATCTTAATGATTGTTCATATACAACAACATTGAGGATAAAAGGAGGCTTGGGGGGGGGGGGGGGGGGGGGGGGGCTGGTGAGGGCAGTTTAAAAACAGGACAGAAAACTCTACGTCCCAAGTAAATATGCCAAATGCCCTCTATAGCAACCGAAAATCCCTTAAAGTGGCTAATTGGACATTTTCATAGAGTTTAACATGGCTGTCCCTTTTGCAGTCTGGTACATTTTCTTCAAGTCACCACAGAAACAGCAGCAAAATGTGTTGCTAATGAATCATTATCGTTATAAAAATACAGGTATTCCCCCGAGGCTTTGGTAGTGTCTCCTGGGGAGCGGAGGATGAACTGGCTCTGCAGATGGCAAAGTCCTTGGGGGGAGGACTGCCTTATCCGCCCAAAGTAACCCCAGCTGGAAAACAAAGCTATAATCACTTTTAATAACAAAGCTATGGTAATTTTGGCTGTAGCCTGTCTAAAATGAGAGCCTGACATTTCCAGCGTGCCCTTGTTCTCACAGCAGCAGTAGAGGATATAGTGCTTCTTGCTGGCAAGCTGTGAAACAGAGCAGTGGTTCAACCAAATCCTCCCTAGCCAGTAGAAGCAACCATTTCAAAAGCCCTTTCTCCAACACCCCTTCATTTTCTTTTCCTTCCTCTTCCAGGGGAGAAAAAAGGAGCCCAAGAACAAGGGAAAGAAGAGCTGTGCCTATTCTTACTCTGCAGCATTGTCCTTGTAAGCCAAATTCAAGAATTCCTGGAGGACTGGGATCTTCACGTGGGGTAGTTTTCACAGGGTTCAGTGGTTTGCACCAGCAGAGATTCTTGCCCCTTATGGTACTTCTGGAACAGGTCTTCACCTCCTAATTCCAAGGTCCTATACAGGAAACTGGGAATAATAAATAATGTCCCAGGGCAAGTTCTAAAATTACACCAAAAGGTAAACAAAAGTTATATACTATCTTGAATTACCAGAAATATTTTGATTTCATTTGTGTGGAACAAGGTCAGAACCTGCCTGTTCATCTCAAAGCAAGGAACAAAATCACCTATACCTCCCAGCAAATGCAACATATGTGGTCATTCAGCACCACTTCTTGGAAAACAGGCATTTCAGTTAGCATTTACCTTTTCAGTTGCTACAACAATTAAACCAGCATGAGCTTGTCCTTTTAAAACTCTACATTGAGTTATTTCTTTTGAACAGACAGAATATAAGAAGTACATAGTCTAGAAAGGGTAATAATGCTTTATGGAAAACCTCTCAACGGTTAGTGTATTCTCTTGAAAACAGAGTAAAAGGATGTTATGAAATGCAGAGAGGATTTCTCTGACATAGTTCATGATGTGAACGCAGTTAGCACAACGTACTTAAGTTGGCATGGCAAGAGTCATACAGCATTTATAGCGTGTCCATGCTGTAGCACATGTCCCATCAAAGAGTAGGAGAAAAACCAGGAAAATAGTCTAGAAAGTGGAGTTGTAGAAGGACTCTTTAGCAAAAGGTACATTCATAAATCCAGTATAACAACAGCACTGTCAGAGGGCTTCATGCAAGCAGCATTAGAGGTCTGTAAATGTATGATGCATAGGTACTGCTTCCAAGGTGATTTCCAAGGTATCGATTTCAGTGCTTTTTTCTCCCTGCACAATCACCTTTACTGACTTCTTACTGGCCTGTCTCACTTTTGCTTGGAGGTTGCTCTCCAAGGACACAGTTTCTTGAGGAGGGCATTCCACAGAGCTTAGCATCTCCTGGCAGCACTTTGGATAGCTTTGAAAGCATTCGAAAGTATCACTGCACTTTTCACGGGGGAAATAAGAACATTCTTCCACAATTGGCAGAGAATTACAGCTGGATTCATTTTTGCCCTTAAATGTTCTCAGGCTGGTGTTCAAAGTTGATCTGCAGTTCTGTGGTGCCTTGACACAAAACCAACTCCTGATGCATAACTGTTGAAGAACTGTGAAATCTTTGGCGATGGTGTTTCGGAAATTGGGCTTCAGGAGGAGATAGATAACTGGATTGTAGAGTGTGGAGGACTTTGCAAAGACAGCTGGCACAGCAAAGGCTAATGGAGGAATCTTATCTATTGATCCAAAAGCTGCCCACATGGCAATGATGGCATAAGGGCTCCAGGCAGCAAAAAATCCAATGCACACAGCAACACTCAGCTTGCAGAGAAAAGGAAAAAACAGTGAGTTAAAAAATTGCATGCATGAGAAAAATAGCCACCAAAATAGTATATGCATAAAAATATCACTTGATTGAACTCCCTTGTTAAAAGTCTCCCCAAGTCTTCCATCATACCTCAACTGCTCTCCAAATGCATATTTTTCTAGCAACTTAATTCTGCCTGAAACTTACTTCTAGCTGAAACTTTCAGAGTTAAAATTTATCAACTCCTACATTTCTCTTCCTCTTCACTAAAGTGCCATGAAAACTCTTTTTAGACCCAAAAGGAAGCCAACCTACAGAAAAAGATACCATTCTGCAGAAACGCTTGTCTGGATTGCAAAGGCATCCCTATCTACTGTCTAATTCATCAGTAATACTGGTTTTCCTGGCTACAGAATGTCTTCCATAATTTTACTGTTGGTGCTCAACTGGAGCCACACACAGGCATCTGGCAGCAGAAAACTGGGTTAATCCTGAAGGTGAATCAAATCAATGAATTTAAGTTAACTCCTACTGCACAATTGTTTGTCCTAATAAACTCTATGAAGAAAGCTTTGATAGGCCTTTTTAAAAAAAAAAAAAAAAACCAAAACCAAAAAAACACCAAACACCAAACAAAAACAACAGGTTTTTTGTACAAATTATCACAGACATATATAAAATGCAAGAATAAATATCAGATTTGCAATAAACATAAACCTCAAGAAATCTAAAGTAAACTGTAAGCATCAGCAGGTATAGGAAGACTAACCTGCTGGGCACCATTCTAAGCACTGTTTATAACTGAAATGCACATATATTTTAAAGACAGAAACAAGAATATTCATGCTCTTGAAGAAGCTTCACAAGTCCATTCTTGCCAAAAGTATGCATTTCCAAATGAGGTAGACAGTAGAGAATCCATTCAATTTAGAGTAGTATTGGATCCAAGGGACAGAAAAAAATACATAGGGAAAGTACTTTTGTTTTCAGCTGCTAATTGTGCCACCTGCCTGAGCTGCCCTCTGCAAGTGGGAGTACAGAGCTGCTAACTAGCTCAGTTAACTGCAAATCCACCACTTTTCTCAGTGAGGCTCTGGCTATAGATTCAAGGTTGCAAAAATCATGGGGTTTTTTATTAAGAGAGATGACATTGTTCTGTTCAGAGTGAGAATGAAAGAGGCCCGGAGCACTAACACCAGAGGAACACACATTAGACTCTTTTAAGTCATAGAGAGCTCCTCCAAATGCTATTATTTTCTCCCTGAGTTTAAAAGTCTCATAATTTTTTTTTTTTTTGCAAGAAGAAATGCATGGTGATTGCCAAGAAATATATACCATGAGTTTTATGAGGAACGTCTGTGGCATTTAACTGTTTTTTCTATTAGGCTAAAATCTGTTTATGAATTTGCATATGTCTCTAGAAAGCCATCCACTATAATAGTAGTGGCACAGGAGAAATTTCCCATTTGTGGGCAATAACCATTTAGAGCTCTAACCTGTTAGAGCTCACATGAATTCCAAAGTTAAAGTCATTTGACAGAATTGAGAAACAAGGTATTTTGCCAGAATGAGACTAGTTAAGAAATGATGAAGAGGCAAATCCACAAGATGGGGTGAACTTAATTTTTCTCTTTGTTTCCATAGCATCCTATTTCTTTACATCAGCTGGAGGTCTGGCTCTATCTATGGATATGCTGGTGCCATATGCATGGGTTTTGTAATCCTCAACTGTCCGTGGCCAGTATTCAAGACTGAAACTAATAGCAGTCTCTGTGGCAAATAATATGCCTTGCCCTTTAGAATCACATTAAGAAGAAATGGACATTAGAATCAATTGGTGCATTTCCCAGATGGTTTATTTATGGTAGCAATTAATCTTTGGGATTGCAATAGGCTTTACATTGTTCCTATGAAAAGACATTTGGCACATATTTTCAAGGAGCTCTCAGCCAGCTTCCCAAACTGCATCAATGCCATTTCTAGAGCAAGGAGGGGATTAATCTTGCATAACTTGAGCTATCCAAAAACTTACATGCTAAATCTAAGCCAGTCTAGGTTCTTTATAATGTCAAAGGAAAGAGAGACATACCTCTTGAAAGTAATTTATATCATTCAAAAATCTATAGATGTGATATAGATTTATCACGTCTAGATAAAATAGATGTGACGGATTGCTCTCAGGTCTTTGTCACTGAAAATTTTGAGGATGTACTTAGGACAACTAACTTTTAGTGGAGCACAATGAGGCAAAAGGAACCCCCTTTGAGATATTGAAGCATATCAACTGTACATATACGTACGTGAATGTAGAAAGAGACTTTCTTATTATTATTTATATTGTCATGCCACATATTGAGAAGTCTGGAGTTTAATACAACGGAGCTCAAAAGGACTTAACACTCTCTGCCTATGGTAAGAAGTTTCAAGCCAGGTGCTTGATGAAGTACCTCCATCTCCTTAAGATCAACAAAATGACCAACATGGTTCCAAGAAGACAGGTATGAGGAGAGAGCTAACCAGTGATGCCAAACAAGATGGCAAAGAGCATCAAGATTTTCATATGCACAACAAAAGAGGAGAATTTTAGTGAGGCAGATATGGGGCAACTGTGTGAATATTCACAAGAAATTCACCAAAGGGCCAAACCAAAGGACACGTTTGCATTTTTGTGGGCAAATAAGAACAACAGCAAAACTGCATAAGGACAACAAATGGGGGAACATTGCATGGGCACACTATGCTTTCAAAGACAGGTACTTTGGTACACATTCTTGGAGACGTGGTGTATTTGTATAACTGTATCTTAGCTACCTCTGAAATACTACACATGCAAATTACAGTGGTCAGTTTTCCTAAAATGATCAGAAAAAGATTATTGAATGTACACTGTTCTAGTGAAAACAGAGGCAACGAAGCATGAGTTAGCCATAATAAGGGATTTCAATTACCTGCATGTAAACTGGTCAAAGATAATAACAGAAAAGTTTTGAAAGCAAAATAATCTTTTCCACAAGTTCTTTCACTGTAGGGGACAGAGTACTTGTGAGTGAACATTCCTTTTTGCTGCTGGTTCATATTTCAACTTTGCTGATGATTTCCAAAAAAGTTTCTTAATTCATTGCACAATATAGTGGCCAAAGGTTACCTAAAAATGTAAGTAGCAGGATAGAAACAAAGCAACATCGGTTCCGTAATTCAAGCCTCAATAACCAAGTATAATTCTGTGAATATGTCAGGAAAAAACCTTTACTTCTGCCTCAGGTAGGTTATTTCCAATGATGAGTTCCGAAACGGTTGTTCAGAATAACTGACCTGTACATTTGTTCTTTTATTTCATTTCGTTAACTCACAAAGGCCACACATCAACTATGTACACCAAGGAGAACTGTTCATAAGTGAACATGACTTTCACACGATGAGATGGGTGAACTACCCCATTTCACTGTGTGATTGATTCAATTATCTTTATGCTGTACTTGAGGGACAGATGTCAGTTCTGGCCTTGGATTTCCTCCTGTGAAGGTGATACCACCTGAGGCAGCAGTCACCTGTGCATCACTACACAATGAGACCCAGGGAGGACAACAGGCATGCTGGACTACAGCCGAGCCTTTGCATAATTTCACTCTAGACTTGAGCCCAGCACCTCTCATTAAAGCAAAGAAGAGACCTATGGCCTAATTGTAGCCTCAGCCTATAATACACAGCTGCTAAAACTGCAGTAACAGACAGCAAACGGAGCCTGTATAGAACACAAGGGAATCCAGCATAAAGTTGTGTGGCTGATTAAGGAACAATGTGACGATGTGACTTAGAAAAATATGTGCAGGCCTCATATAAAGGCATAAAAAAATTTAGTTGTTATGGAAACTATTCCAAAAGGCACTAAGTGACTCATTACACTTTGTAGCAAGTACAATCAAAGGTTTGCCATCCAAAATCCCTTAGTGTTAATAGGAAGATGATTTTAATGAACTATAATGGACTCTCTGTAATGTCTTTATTTTATCATGGAAATAGAGAAAAAAACAGCTTCAGCTCTATCTTTTCATAACTGCACATATCCATGGAAATTTCTAACATTTTTCTTATCAAAGTGACCATCAAGTGTCCCGTTGTTCCTCTGCAATAGTATGAATAAAAGGCAATGCCTTCTTCCCACATCTTGCAAGCCAGATTTTTATTTTAATTATTTGTATTTCCATGCAAAGAATCCCTACGGTCCTGTCCCTCATACAGGGACGTAAGAAAAATATTATCACAGGATACATAGTGTTCCCTACACACCCAGCACCCATTCTGACTGAGAAGTTTGACATAACTTACGTAGTTTGCCAAGTATAATTCATTACATAAAATGTAAAAATTCATATAAATGTAGGCATATAGCATTATAATAATTTCCCACGGTAAGGCAAGAAGTGAATCACCCTTGCTGTGCCTCTTAGCCTAGACAGGACTCTATCATAGCTTGTGAACAATATGATTTGGCAGAGAGGAATTTTCAAAAATCTTTTTAAACTTTGCCCTTGTGTGTAGGCAAATCCTATATACAAAAACCTTCTTAAAACTATTTCCTGGAGAAGCAAATAAACACAATTACAAATGAAAAAAAATTCTTCGTGTCTGTAAATCAAGCACAAGGATATTGTTCACATACCAAATATAACGGCAGGTGACACTGCTCAGAAATTTACAGGCAAAAATCTCTCTTGGGGAATTACGTGGGGAAAACGTTATGGTTTATAAGAAGAGCTTCACAACAAAGAACACAAGTTACAGAGGATATTTTTACATTACAGGTAAATAGAAAAAGAAAATAGGTGTTCTACACTTGCAGCATTAAGTCATCTTTGTAGTTAGATTTTCAGCTGATGTATGTCAGTTCAGTCATGCAGACTGGAACAAGCCCTGGCTGTTGGCACAAGCTAAGGATCCGATTCAACTATTTCAAACTAGATGTTTACTGGAGTACGTATTGAATAAGATGGCGTGAATTCAGCTTGTTGACACGTTTAAGTAAATGATGCTTTACAGGACTGAGCCACTGGTGAGAATATGCCTGATGCAATGACACTCAGCCAGTCACCCAGGCACAAAGAGGCAGGAGCACCTGGGTGTCAGTGTACCAGAAACAAAGTCGTGTTACTTGTTCCCATGAAACAAGTGGAAACTATGCACATGTACAAATCTTTCACAGCTTCCCTCTTAGGATTACAGTAAGTTTCTTTAGTAAGAACACACAATGCTTGGAAAAGATACTGGCTCAAAGTAAGTGAAAAACAGATTTTATCAAATCATATATTTTGAGAACGAATTGAAAAACATGAACCACTTGATGTTTTTCATTCAAAAAATTATTATGACAGAAATATCTTATTTGAATCCTTGTCATCTGACTTCTATTTCTCACTTCTAGATGCCTAACTTGTGGAGCTATTTTGCCCCATGTTTTCAATAGAAAATGACTCATTTCCACATGCAAAAGTATATATGCATTTGTGTACATGGATACTAAAATTATGCATACATATCTTGTAACTGGACATGCAAAATCCCCTGGAGTATCTAAACCTGTTAAAAAACAACAACAACAAAATGCCTTTTTCTCATGCATCTCTAATCATGCTCGCAAAGGAATGTGTATTTTTGCATGTCCAGTCCAGATTTCTCAATCTGTCCATCAAGTTTATAAAAATTACAACTAGAAACACAATACACCAACCACGCTTGATACATTCAACAAATGGAATTCTGAAACTACTCATGTTTTTCCACCGGCCATCAGGGAAAATATTTGTCACTTCCAATATGCTTCCAAATAACAATGTCTTCCGGCCTATGGAGAACTCCCATAGGAGTTTTCAAAATAATAATTTCAGCCCAAACTGCAGCCCACTACTCCAGATTTAATCAGAAGCCAGAAGACTCACTGGGCAAATTCATGTCGTTAGTAAGGCAAACAGATTTGACATCATAGACACTGAACAGAGGAATTAAGATTGACAATCACTAGAACATGTTAAGATCCTGTTAAGCATGGTATAAAAGCATTAGCATGAGAAAAGTCAATCATCTAATCTTTCATCGTCATTCATTCAGTACCAGACTGCACCAAAAGGAGTATTGCAGGCTTGGGGACAGGATGGGGCACTGCCATGGCAGGGGGGGCAACAGGCCAAGGGGCTGCCTGACACTGGCAGTTCTCTTGCTGGAAAAATGAAGGCGTTATCACTCATTTTTCTACTTAAACTACGCAGACATAAAGGTTTCTCCTGCATGGTGCTACTCAGCCAGGAGCGGCTTGCAAAGAAAAATTAACCCCCAGAACCTCTTCCCAGCACTCCAGCCGTGTTAAAAAGGGACTCCATCTAACAACTAACACACAGTACCCGGAGGTGTATCCTGGACATGAAGACTGGGTTTTATGGTCTCACTGGCTAAACTGCTAAATAAAATAAGATCAGGGACCACTGCCTGGATCTAGCACAGACTAGTCACCTCCACACTGCATAGTGTTGGGTCCTGGGTCTCACCAGCATTCTCTTGTGGTGTCTTGGTGGGCTTACGACATAATTATTGGGTGTTCAGTGTACTTTTTTTTCAGTTCAAAGTCATTTTATTGCATGATAGAGAGTATTTGTTGCATGCCCTAGGACGGGGCGTTAGGATCATGTTAGAGTGCAGATGCTGCTGGGATAATACTAGCAAACTGTACAAGAAGGAACTGGTACAAGACAAATCTTGTCTTGTACCAGTCTTGTTCATATCACCTTTTAGAAACAGTCCTTGGTTTGCCCTGTCCCCTGGCCTATGCCCAGGCATGGGTAAAAACCACACTAGGGAGCATGCTAACAGCTAAGCCAGAGGGCAACCATTGGGCCAGTGCTCGTGATCCATGGCCTTCTTTTCTTTGGAGGTACAGAAACTACCACCATTTCCTGCTACAACTCTTCAGATTCGTCTGCTTTTATCTGCTGCCTTTTGCTTCCTAATTTGATAAGAAGACATTTGGGTTCCCAGTTTTCTTGATCTGCACTCCTACAGCATCTAACAATACCAGCTCCATTGCATTCTAGTGACATTTGTTTCCACAACAAAATAAATTTCATATACTCTAAAATTCAAGGAAACAGGTATGTACCTTACACCTGTGATACTAGGCTGCCCTAAGGATTCAAACTAGTTTACAGCAACCAGTATTTCAAATAACAAGTGAAGATTTCAATAGAGGTAAAAAATTATGAATGTTAAGATATTAGGAGTCATTGCTGATCATTTTCTTACCTTGTCATAGCCCAGCATGGAGCTATAACTGCAAACTTCTAACAGATGCCATGTTTAGAAAACAGTATAATAACTACATAGTGGGCTTGCTTTTTAATTATAAAATATAGAAATACTGAGTTATCTATATAACTGCCATGTAGTGTATAATTTCAGCAAGCTTTAATGGAGACCATGTAGATGCTTTAGATCATTCAGTCCTTAGCACCTACAGCTCAGCACATATGTCACTATTTTAGCACTTGCCTACAATTTCAGACTTGACAGCTGACAGTGTGTCAATTATCTGCAAACTCCACGAAATCAGTACAAGCTGCAGATCTTCAACCAGCCTCAAGAATGCTTGCTGAGGTCTCCAAATATAATGTAGTAGCTTCAATGTAACAGCCAACATCTATGTTTAAAAATTTCATCTACAGAAGAATGATATTGTCCAGAAATATGCACAGAATTTGAGAATATATTATGAGAGTTGTGTAATATTTTTTTGCACTACACTTTACCCTCACTGTAATGAACTCCCTTGGGACTTGGATGAATGTTTGCTATAGCAATACGTTCACTATAGCAAAGAAGATCTAGCAAATTCTTCTGTCTAGATAATAAACTGACTAAAAAATATTCACTTTCAACTGATCATTATATACCTGTATGGAGACTAAAACGTTATTGCTTAAGATTGTCAGGATTATCAAGAATATCAGTAAGAAGGAGCAATGTACAGAAGGCATGGAAAGGAGAGTTTCTGGTCAAGTTCAAGAAAGATACTTTTGAGTTAGGCCATGGACTTATAAAACCCTGTGCCCCTATGAAGAGCAGAATGATTGTAGCCTTTAGGCACGGACGAGGTAAACCTGCATGCTGTCAGAGCCAGTCCATCCAACGCGCCTGAGGCCAATCCTAGAACAGGCAGGGAAGTGGCATTTCAGTGTATTCAGCGTCTTGCATGTCTGGACTTGAAGTATCTCTATGTACAACAGAGAGCCTTGCTGGCATATGGATGTTCCTAGTACAAAATTATTAATAAAGGATACTTCACTGTAATAATAAAGAGAGTTTAGAATAGAAAGTTAGACGTACATTTTCTGCTTCTTAAGAAATATATTGCAAATGTTTTTGAATAGAAAGTCTTGAGCATTAATGAATTAGAACAATCAAGCCTTCCTGAGACGATGTCGTTTAAATGGAGAGAACTGCATGTTTGCCTTCCTGTGAATCATATATGGTCCATCATTTGCCTCTTCTGTAGAACCTTTTGCTTACTTTGGCAGCCAAATTCATTCTTGTCTGCAAAACAGAAAAGAATATTTGCAGCAAGTGCTTAACTTTTCTCAATTTATTTATGCGATATGCTTACTGCAGCACAGCCTTAAATGATTCTCAGTTCCCAGAGGCTGCAAAGAAGGAGAAATGGGCTCTCAGAAGGTAATTAGATAAGGCTATGACAAAGCCAATAAAATGATACTTTCTTCTTTCCTTTCACTTTTAAAAGAATTGCTATGGGTGAAGCTATTCTGCTGAGAATAGAAAGTTTTTCCTACAAATTGTTTCTGTCAGGGTAAATGCAACTCTTTTCAAAATCTGTGAGACTTAGTCCAAATACATGCTTATAAGCAGCAAATTAACTCCACTGATTTTTTATGCCTCAAGGGACTATTACAACCTCTACTTTGTTTTTCTGCAAAATAAGTGAGCCAATGCATTGCTAAAATAGAGGAAGAAGTAAAAGAAATGAGAAATTCACAAGCTAGGCTTTGAAAATTTATGTCATGAATTTTACTCCTTCCTTCATTCCACAAAGCACAAAAGAGTAAAAAAAAAGTAAAAGCCGTAAACTACTGTTACCGTGGTTCAGAAAAAAGCACGAGATTCATATTGGTGTCTGCTCTAAAACAAGTCAGTGGGCCTCTTTCTGATGATTACTCTGTTCTCAAGACCTTGGAACAGACCTTTGGCAGCATTTTTTTAAGCAATCTGGCATTATTTTGTTCATTTAGTCTTTTGTACATACTTAGAGACAGCATCTCACTGTATCTGCTCAGCTTAATGGTGCTGAGTTGTGCAACATAAAGGTAATTCTTCTTCAACTGTCTTACTAAAATATGGCAAAAAATATTTTTAATGCTATCTAATTGCTATTGCCCAAAATTTTTTGGTAGCTGTCTATTTCTTTTAAAGTGAGTCCTATGATTAGCGTACAGCTTACAAAAAGTATGCATAAATGGATATGCCCTCTGCTGTACTCAGGCGCTACTACATATTGCCTGTAGCTCTAAATAGAAACAATGCTCTAATGTAGCATAAACATTTTATTTAAAATGTGTACATCAGCTATGTATCTTTAGTGCAATCCATTCTCCTTGCATCATGGACTGCCTTGGTTGTCATGTAGATAGGATCATTATATGCATCCCGATGAATGAAATATTTACTAAACTAAACACAATCTCCGCTTGTCCTGCCCTAGGGCCACATAAAGCATATGGGTGAGGAAGACCTAGGCTTCCTCAGAGGAGCAATGCCAGTGCTAGATTTAGGGCCAGATTTCCTCATGGGGATTTACACCTACAGAGCATATTCAAAGCTGGTTTCTGCCCTTCCTTTTATCCTCAGCACAACCTTTTCTATGTCTCATGATTTGCAAAAGCAAAGTTTTGTTCTCAGTCAGCATCCACAGGTACACATGCATCACACATGGGGCAAAATCCCAGTGAGCCTCAATGATCCATGGGAGCCAGCCTGTCCCAGGAGTGCCCAGCACCCACCCCTCTCTGCTGAAGTGCCAGGGCAGTTCCTAAATTTCACTGAGGATCTTACCAGTGTATCTTAGGCCAGAGGCCTGCACAAACAGCTATTGCAGCTTTATTCTCAGAAACCAAGGAGCACCCAGTGCAATTATGAAAGCTGGGAATGAAGCCTTCTCATTGATCTGGGTTACAGATGATAGTAGGAGAACATAAACATATCATTAGTGTTCCCATCGCTTGATAGTTTTACCTCTTTTATTTTGATACTACGGTTTCAGTCTCCTTTTTGAAGGCTGTAAGAGGCCACCATTTTTTGTTTTAGTGTCCTCCTAGGACACCAGGGAGCTGTGCACCCCACAGCAAGATCTAATAAACAGTGTGCCATAGAGAAACCACTGCTTCTCCAAAGTTTCTGAGAAGCACAGTCACTACAGTAATGTCTGAACAGGACAGAGGATGCTACCCCTCTGAGCCAACTATCTCAGTTGGCAAGGAGCATGATGAAGCTCTTCATCACCTAAGATCTGCTAGTTCGTCCACCACTATATGCCAAGATGCTGCCGGTCCCCCCCAGTGGCTCACAAAGATGAAGACAGGTTCCAACAAATCACCTGTCCCTTCTGCTTACTGAATTTATGTTAGAGTCAGGTAACACGGACCCCGAAGTCAGCCTCTGTGTCCTTGAAGACTGCAAGACACACACCTGATCTCATGGACCAGCCCTGGCAAAGCTCATCTAGCTCTTTCTTCAAAAGCCTGCAAGAGCAGAAGCCTTTATTAGAAAACTGTGGACTGTCTCTCTGTGCAAACTTTGCTGAGTATTCAGATCACCATAAGTACCATACCAAAGCCTGGAGACAGAAATATGCAAGAGGCCGAGGCTAATGGGCTAAGCACCAGGCAAAGCAAGACTGGTTCCTGAATTTGAGTCTTGCAGCTAATTATGACTACACTGGTGGCCTTAGTTTGGTAGTTTAATCTTGCTCCAGCTCTGATTGGTAAGGGAAATATTGGCCATAATTTCCCATCTTGCAGAGTTTTACTGTACATAGAAATCATGAAACTAGCCAGCTAAACACTCTGCAGACTGGTATTTTACTGACCTGTAAAGCCAAGACATATTGCATTTGTATCTTGCAAAATATTCCAAAGCAATCACGGCAAAGTCTGAAAAGCAACAGACAAGAACAACCAATGCTATTATTCCTACACCAGGAGGAAAGGAATTAAAACGGTATGCATCAGGCTGTAACAGAAGTCTGATTAACTTGGGATGACTAGAGGCTATCTCACACCCTTGATCTGTCCTCTTTTTCTTTTGTAAACCTTTTCCAGATTTAAAAAAAAATAATTGTATTTTTGCCCAAGATGCCTGGCAACTTCATAGGACCTGCACATCTGGAAAGCATAGGATGTAGTGGTGATCATTATAGATGAACTAGTCAAATGAGACCACACAAAAATCAAGGCAACTTTACTGAAAGGTCTAAAGCATTATGGAAGCGGGTTTTTTTATCTGAGCCATGCTCACATAAGAATCTAAAAGCACTTCTTCTATTATAAGAACTTCACTATTATAAACGTTTACACTGCACAAAATTAAAAGCCAACCATAAATGTGATCATCTGTATTAAAGTAACAGAATCTCAATTTCATATTCTCCCCAAATGAAATGTCTGTATTCTTCCATAGCAAGCCTTGACAGTAAGACATATTCAACGTGTTCTTTATCGGTCAACCAGATTCTCTCACGCTTGCCAAAAAGCCGATTGCCTCCACCTCAAATCAATAAATATTATACAGTCAATAGTGTAAGTAATGTAACTGTAACTTTGGCATTGACTGCTTGTGTCTTCATGCAGATTCTCTCCCTTCACACGCATTTAGAAACAGCACACAGACCACTAATCTCCAAATGGCTTTGAAATGCCTGTTGCTGATGTCAAATGGCAAATTGCAATGTTGCTGTGCCTTACTACACTGGTTTTGGCTGAGATAGAGTTAATTTTCTTCACAGTAGCTAGTATGGGGCTATGCTTTGGATTTGTGCTGAAAACAGTGTTGATAATACAGGGATGTTTTAGTTGTTGCTAAGTAGTGCTTATACTAAATCAAGGACTTTTCAGCTTCCCATGCTCTGCCAGGTGCACAAGAAGTTGGGAGGGGGACACGGCTGGGACAGCTGACCCCAGCTGACCAAAGGGACATTCCATACCATATGGTGTCATGCTCAATATATAAAGCTGGGGGAAGAAGAAGGAAGGGGGAACGTTTGGAGTGATGGCGTTTGTCTTCCCAAGTCACCGTTACACGTGATGGAGCCCTGCTTTCCTGGAGATGGCTGAACACCTGCCTGCCCATGGGAAGGAGTGAATGAATTCCTGGCTTTGCTTTGCTTGCATGAGTGGCTTTTGCTTTCCCTATTAAACTGTCTTTATCTCAGCCCATGAGTTTTCTCACTTTTACTCTTCTGATTCTCTCCCCCATCCCACTGGGGGTGGAGGGGGAGTGAGCAAGCGGCTGTGTAGGGCTTAGTTGCCAGCTGGGTTTAAATCACGACACTTACAACTAAAGCATCTGTTTAAGGTGGACAAAATCAAGAAAGGCATTGAACAGCTGTAATTCTTCTTTCACTTCAGGAGTAGATTTAGCTATTACAATGAATTATTTAGATTTAGCGTCTGGTATTCTAAACTGCAGGTCTTTTTTGAAGAGTAACCTTTATCCAATTTGATTTCCGTTATATTTCCTATTATGCTCAGAGATCTTCCCACCTGTAATTAGCCGCAGATTTCAAGATTGCTTGTACCAGTGGATATACAATACTTCCAGTTTCAAAGCAGTGTGACAACCTCCATTAATATTGGTTGTAAAATTTCTATTAATTTAACAAAAACTAATTTAATGAGGATTAAAAAAACCCAAGCACTATGTCCATGCATTGTAGAAACCCAATTTAAAACCAATTAACCTCCACGGTGTGTAGATTTGTGTTGTTTCTCTGGAAATCATTGCGTTCGATGCTAAGAACAAAATCAGTTTCTTCAATAAACAATATTAGAAGAGAGATGTGAATCATTCAACCTTCTCCTTTCCAGCCAAATGATACTTCAGTGTTTTAAATCAGGTAGTTCAGAGGTATCACAAATTACAGCCACAAAGAAATACAAGTTGAGTGCTAGGAGTTTCTTGCAAGGTCATACATGAAGTCTGAATCAGAACAAAAACTGAACACAATCTCCCAGGCCAAAGGCTTACCCCTCATGATTTCAATTGAATGTATGGCAGACAATTCAGAGATGGTATTTGGACAAATACTTGATGAGACATGAAGTTACACTCATGTTGGTTTTGCTCCTGCAACGTCTAGGGGGAACCAGGATGTGTTTCTGAAATGGCTTAATCCCAAGGAACTCCTGGAGAAGAGGCAATTTTCTACATCTCTACTTGCATTCATGATATTTATCTGTCTTATCTATATGCTCAGAGCATATTTTCTCCAGAACCTGGCAAACCCATGCACCTGTGAAGAGATAACATGAGAACAACAGTGTCCTCTGTATGCATTATAATTGATTTTTATGGCACTATATAATAACAAAAGCAGTATCAGTAGTTAGCCAGCCTTGCAAATTCACAAGCACAAAAGCACTAATAGCACTATACAGCTCCCATTACATTTTCTAAAAGTCTTGCTATTGTAATTCTAAAATAGCACAGAAAAAAACACTACAGACAGATCTTTTAACATGGGAAGTAGATTAGTTGTAGCGAATGTTATCTGTGTTTTATCGTTCTTTTTTTATAAAAATATTCAATTGCTAATAAACAAATAGACTGAAGTGGACCTAAATTGAATGCTATGGGCTGGTTACGTTAATACAGTTTAGGAAAGAGATGATAGCAACTTAGTGTGCAGGGCAGTACAGATTAAAGCAAACTGCAGGAACTTGGGAAACCTTTATGCTTACAGAGGAACCTGTGGCATTTTCTTGGAGCCTTGAGGCATAGGCAGCAGCTAAGCAAGAGCTTCCATAATCATACTTCTGGGCTTAGCTGGATTCTTAAGTGTCTAAGTCCCACTTTAAGTGCCCAAGTCATTTTCCGGATTTAGCTTTTTAAGACTGAAGCAATGCCCAAGCACTGCTGGATCAGACGGTAGAGGCGCAGGTCAAACAGGACCAGGACTCCTAAATTACAGTGACCTCCTGTCAGAGGCAGGATGGAAAAGGCCGGAGGAAGAATGGGCTATAAACTGTCTCTATTTTGACAAGTGCTACAAGGTAGGCTGTATTGCAGCTCAAATCCAGCAGGAAGAATTACAGTTCAGCAAATAATTATTCCAAGTACACCACAAAATTTACATATTTAGGGAGGATTGTTTTAGCAGAGTTTCTTCAGAAAAAAAAAAGTCTCGTCTCTCCTCTCTGCTTTTATAAGTTTGACTTAAACCATCCTCTTAGCAGATATCTCCAAGGGATTACCATGTATAACTAGTCGTTGTTTGTATTATTATTATTATTCCAGGGTGAGATTCTCTGCAGATAAGCAGTCTCAGAGTAACTCAAAAAGTTTACAGTCTAACAGTGAAGATCAGAGCAATTTTGAGGGGAAAAAATCAGGGAATAAAAAGAAGAAATACTTGTCAGTACATGATAAGCAGTTCTGCTAGTGTGCCAGCAGACCAACCAGTATCAATCTCTATGATATACCCGCGTGACTTTTTGTGTTAACATCACAAAGAAAATTTTGAAGGAGATGATACTGTTTTCATTTTGCCCGTGTTTATTAGAAGGAGCTCATAAGAATGGCAAGTAGCATCGAACATGCATGCACATTTCTGAGTGTTGTGAGCATACAGTGTAACCAGCACCTTGATCTCACTGAACAGGAGTACAGAAATCAGTTAGGATAACCTATGAAGAATCTTAAAAGTTAATTAAAGAGTTAAAGGATAGTATCCTGTAGTCAAATGAAAGACTTAAGAAAATGAACATCTACTGAATATCCAGGAGTGGGGCAGGAATATACTTAAGAGCTTTAGTTGGGAAATGTTCCATCTAAGAGTTATTACAATGAAGGAGTAGGTAAGATGTGGACATAACTCTTTAGTTCTTAAACTGCTTGGATTGAGGAAGATATTTGGGTTACCAGACCATGCAGTATACAGGAGGATGGTGTTTCCCATGGTGGTCAAAACCAAGATACTCAAAGGGAGAGACAGGGCAAATTAAGATGTCTTGTGCAACTACACCGCACTTGGTAATCTGAAGAGAGATGTCAGAGAGAGACCAAGTTTGTTAGCATGAAAAAGAGAAAGCAGATCATCTATACAGAAGCAGAGCTGTGAGATATCCAATTGTATTTGCAAATGAGTGTCCATATTCCTGAACAGAGAGAGAAGACAAGGACCAAAGATTACTCCAAGCAGAAAACTGAAGGGTGGTGAGGAAGATACTTAGAAGGACATGCCAAACAAATAACTATAGAAATGAGAGAAGGATTCATTGAAATCAAGAAAAAACAAAGATTTTCTCACTGGAGACAATTAACAGAGTCAAGAGGTAACACTCAAGTCTTTCAAGAGGTACATTATCTACGGAGTGAAGCACACCTAATGTTAGCTGCAAAGCTCCTCTTCTTATTTTTTGGTATATTAAAAAAAAAAGATGCTGATCTTCTCCTGAAAAGGAAAAGGACGTAGTTTGGCAGCAGGAAACAATTTCCACAACAAATACTGCGACCACAGGTTTAATTTTACTGTATAAGCTAGTGAAACACAAATCTTCAGAGGTTTTGGTTCAAAAAGTATTTACAGAAATATACTTTTCTGTGACTTCTGTCCTGTATATATTCTCAGTTATACACAAGAAAATTTGATCTCTACGCTACTATTTAAAATCTTTAATGACATAAAGCTTAAGCCTGGATCTCCTCAGATGCCTGTCGCTGGGCAAACAGAATTCACTCACTCAAAACTAGACTGGCTTTCATGAGCAATGGTTCAAGAGCATGAGACCCAAACTCACTTCCACATCATGCTCCAATTTTTAACCTTCCTTTTGATCAAAAGTCTGAAATCTTAATTCTCACAAGTAACGAAGCTCTGTGAGCTTAATTATCACCCTCCAGAAACGACACAGCTACTATTTGTAAGTTTAGCAACTTATTGCCATGCAGCGAATCTGCACAAGACAATAATGTTGTCTGAAATGAAAATGCAGTAAGGACCAATTTTCTTTTCCATCTTTATTCCCTCCTCAGAAACTTTCTTGGTCCTTAAATGGTGCTGCCCAGCTGTGCCAAAAGCAGCTTGCCGAAGACTAAATTTCAAATACCTTGACAGTAATGGTTTGCGCGTTGCTCATCCTGGCAGGGCCGGAGACGTGTTGTTTCACCGCTTTCTTGGATTCTTTCACAGTTACCAGAATAAGAGAGTAGGAAGTGACAATTATTCCGCAAGGGAGAATAAAACAGAAAACAAAGAGGACTACAGTGTAAGACATGTCTACGGCATTTACATTGGTGGAACGCCAGTCAATGCAGCAGGCTGTGCCATAGGGCTCGGCTCCGTATTCTCCCCAGTGAGCTAGGGGAGAACACGCAAAAATTGCTGCGTAAGTCCAAGCACAGGCTATCAAGATTTGTCCGTGTTCTCTCCTGAACCTATTCCCTGGAAGACACAAAACAAGATTGTCATGGTTGCCATGTCTGCATGGAGTTTCCCATACGCAGGCAGCTGAGCAAGGTAATTAAGAAGGATAATTTTAATAGGTGTTCAAAATATTATAGCACATTGAAGGTTGGTAAGAATAGGGCATGGTTCGCAACAATTTGCAAAAAAATTAGGTAGCTGAATTCTGTGACACATGTAGGATACTTAGCACAACATAAATCTGTATGAATAAATCTCTATCAAAATGTAGCAATAAAGTCTGAAAAAAATAGTTTATTCAGGCCAGCCTTGCTTTCAGATCAGAACTCTTATTCCATGTTTCCAAATTATCACCCTGACTTAAAGAGCTTAACAGTAATCGATTGCATATATCTAGCCCTATAGCTAATTATCAATGAAGACAGAAATAAGAATTGTTTGACTGGATGTAAAAGATCTCTTCTATAAAAATACTCTCTAGGATATGCAACCCAGAAATGGTGGTCTATGTTCACATGAAAAATTGAGTCATTTAAGACAGAAACATTAGCTTACCATAAGCTGGAAAACAAATTTTGAGGCAGCATACAGTGCTCAGTAATGTTGGTGTTGTGAGACTGCAGATCCCAAACAGCACCCCACAAAATGCATAGAACAAGCAAATCTGTTTCCCATACAGCCACCTGGCAAATAACCAAGAAAGTTAATTCTTAGATGCCATCCTTCTTTCTTAAATGTAATACTAAATGATAGAAATATATTTACAGTTGTAGCCTTAAAAATTCAATAAAATTGCATGATTAAATTATTTGTTGGTCAATGATCAACGACAAAAGATATTCTCATTTGAAAAACTTACAGCCAGTGAAGTAATCATGTCCTGATTTATTTTTATGATTCACTTTTAAACCTTTTTATTTTTATAAAACAAAGCAGGATATCTTAATGACAATGATTCTAAAAAGAAAAATCAAAATGCTTGTCACTAGTAGGCCTAGGTCATAAAATAATACAACTTATTATTATTTCTGCTAACTTTATGTATATTTTTAAAATTAGTTTTCAGCAAAATCAACAGATTCTCTTGTGAAGGTTCTCCAGAAGAACAAAAATTTGATCTGAATCATTATACCTCCTCCCTTTCTATTCAGACACTGGCAGTATTTGCAGTAGCAGTTATCAAAAGCCCTATTCTAGATTTTGAACACATCATCTCCATTAGTCAATATATTTAGCAATATTTTAACACAGAAAGTAATGTGGTAAAAACTGAGTAATTACTGGATTTTTTTCTTTTATTTTTTGAGATTATGATTTGGGAAGGCAAATCAGCACTGCATATTCACATCTGTACAGTTGTGGGACATTCTGCAACAACTGGGATAGACCAAAATATTACAAATACCATCCTATCCCAAACCATGCAGAACAGCTCCTGACAACCAGTTCTGATCTTCCTTCACCTTTTCTATCTAATTCCCTTCTCTCAAACACTTTCATACTGCCTGGGTTGCACAAATACTATCTGAGGTCTAGTAATGGGTCTCCTAAGCCTCCCAAACTTTTAAAGATCACAAAGAATAGATCTTACACAATGATATGAGGTTGAATTAATGTGGAAAAAGAGGAGAGAAGTGGGGAAAGAAGGAAGAAGTTCTAAATTCAGAGTGTTGGCCTAAAAATTAATTCAGAACATTACATTTCTATGCATCATCACTACCACGATTTTTGGAGATCACAAGTAAATTCAGAGTTTTCTTTTCATGGTACCAAATTTCACTGTCCAACTCAAAAAAAAATGAAGCATTTCACCATCACTTGAATAATACTACCCATGAAGAATAAAAGCAGTAGGAAGTGGATGTTTGCAAAAAAATCTTCTCAGCCCTGCAGAAATCAAAAAGATAGTGACCTCAAATAGACATGAACGCTAATTAACACCAGCAGTCCACAAAGCTGCTGTTACAGAGCATACTTCTCTCAATCCCTCTAATTAATTCCCACTTTTATGGCAAGCAAAGTGGCAGGGTAATTCAGTCTTCATCACTGACACAGACCTCCAGAGCCTGCAGAGGATGTTAAATACTGCATGCATAGTGAACAAACCTGTGTGAAAGGCTGGAGGTTACAGCTAGAGGGTACAATGTCAGAGTCATACCAAGGTCACTGATGGCAAGGTTAATAATGAAGTATTCTGCTGGTTTCAACAAATTCTTTTTCTTGTAGGAGACATATAGGAGAATACTGTTCCCACACAAGGAGCATATTCCTGCAGAGAAACACACAAGATGAAGAAAAATTTACTTTCAGCAATCCTTTTCTTTTTTTTCCTGCACAAGAATAATGTGCTATCATCATAACTAGCATTTATCAGATAAACTTGTCTCTTTTTTATATTTGTGGTTTTCTCGCCTTTATATTTCAATTAAAAAAAAATTACCATTTTTCCTGATATCTTCCTGGTTTGTCCATCAAATTATCTACAAAGATCTAATGAATAATTTTATCCATTAAATTAACTGACCTGCCAAAAAAACCATTTTTCCTGTAGGAAGCTGGCATTAATTAAGCCAGAGACAATATCCATCTGGCACTGCACACATTCTCCCAGTTCCAGGTCTAGAGCTCTGCATTCACTAACCCTTCTTCCTTTCTCTTTGAGGCATTTTTCTCAGAGGTGCCTGTTATAGTTCCTAGTAATAATAGGCAATATAGCAAGAATGTTGAATTATGCATGAAAGAGAAAAATGCAGTTAAGTAATGTCTCTCCTGTGTGTAGATAGAACTATTTTCTCTGGGAATGCCGCTTTTACTATGAGACCTGCCAAGAAACTTAAGAAGGCTGCAAGCAGTCCAGTAGAAGACAAGCAATTTGCTCTCTACCTTTAAACTAACAGGATCAAAACCTATGATGGGCACACAAAGTTAGATAAGAGTTAGGTGACCATCAGTTTAGAAGGTCAGACAACCCGCAAAAACCCAGAGTTTTAGGCAGCCTTTTATAGACACACAAGAACACTTTCAAACATAAAAGCTTCAGAGGGCCATGAACACGAGAATGCCTGATGAATGGGAGGGTCCCTTAACTAATGCCATGTGAAATCAAGGTGTTGAAGCGAGACCAAGTGCTTTTGTGGACCTCACTGCCTGTTCCTGTATACCTTTGGAAAAAGCAACACTTTACCTATAGTATATAGGTAAATATTGGTATAGAAATTGAGGTTAACAATTAGAGACACGTAGACAACAATTAGGTAACAAATAGAGACCGCAAACCAACATTGGCTTTGGATTATACACGTAAGAGAATATGCCTAATTTAATCATACTCTCATAGGAAAAAAGACGCCATAATTTTCCCAAATGTTCTACTGATTATGATATTTTCTCATTAGGAAATGGCAGATTAGCAAGTAATGTTAGACACTGATACTAAATTTCTTTTCATCACTGATCTCCTTAAGCCCATTTAAGATATTTGTAATTTAAAATCTTCTGGAGAGAGAAAAGATTTCTCCTTGAATTCTGCTCCTGCAAATGTGCAACAATTTTGTTCCAAACATTTTTCCTCCAAGACTTCAAAAATAAAACAATGAAAACACAGTAAAAGGCAATACTTTTGTTTAAAATTATTATTTCAATTTTCTTTCCACATTTTAATATTTTTCAATGTTTCAATTACAGTTCAATCTGATTATCACTTGGTATCTCTAAAAGGAACATTATCTAAGCAGAATCAGGCTGGCTGAGGTCAAGGAGCACAGATCAGCAGACTATCAGGATATGCTCTCTCACTGTTCCTACTGTAAGATTAATTATAACCAGAACACAAAAATTGTAGCCACATCACAGGTATCAGTTATACCAAATATCTTCAGTGGCTATGTTACAGGAGAGTCAATCATCACACTTTTCCTTAGCAAAAAACTGTATTTTATTTTTTGCTTTTATTTCCCATGGTGTCTGTTCTTGTCTGGATTACCAGCTCAAGTCCGTATACAGTGTTTTAGCATGCACCAACTGACATCACAGTCACTTTGGGATCTAGTTGACTGGTCAAAGCCATCCCTGTTCACATACATTTCCATTGTGAAATTCCTGGAGGGAGAGATGGGAAGAGGTTTTATCTAAAACAATTTTTTTTCCTTTTTAAGCATATAATTTTTCTTTCAAATATTATGTGCAACTTTTACAAAATATCACTTACTGGAAACCTCTTTTCCATGTTTCCCATTCCTCCTCGTATTAGCAAACACTGGAATAAACTGCTTAGTGAGTTCATGGAAAGTTTTTCAGAGGAGGCTTGACAAATTTTGGTCAGGAATGGTATAAGGGGTCAGCAAATGCACTAAATGCTCTATCAGGATCACTCCAAGCTCTGTTTTCTATGGCCTTGTGAACATACTGCATCTGTTTTCTAAGCAGGGCTCTTCAACAGCTTTGGCACGACTGACAGAGTAGATACTGAAGATACATCCTGAAAAGAGACTCAGTGATCTGAGCATGGTTGATTATCACGGGATCCAGAAAGAGAAAGTTAAAAAGAAAGTTATGCAGCAACACTATGCTGTATGACTAGCTGAACAAAGGGAGAGGAGAACATGGGACAGACATAGATGAAATTTTCAGTATTTTATCAGCAGTGTTGTCAGTAAAGAGGTCTGCATCTTATTTGTTGTTGATAATACATAGAAAATACCAAAACCAAAAATAAAGCTACACCAGAAAATTTCAAGTCCATCTGACAGGAGAAAAACAGCATGAGGTTTCTGATGAGAAATTACTTGATTGTTAGATGAAGCAGCTCTGCAAATTTGGGAGTCTCTAAATTGATATGCATTGTCCAGCCAGGCTGTAAGTCTCCTCTCAAACTCAGCTATCCATATACAGCTACATTCCAAAAGAAATAGGCCTATGTTCATTTAAATTTTTCAGTCAAAATATTGAAAAAACATGTTAATCTTTGAAGCCATTAGGATGCCAATATCCATTGACAGTCAATGGGGATAAAAGACACAGGTTCACTCTTTGTTGGTGCTATATCTATTTTGCAATAATCCCACACTTCTAGCCTTCCCACGGCTAGTATTGGTTGCCTTGGGGAAGGAAAATTCCAAGGAGGATTTTTTTTCCTGTTAGAGCATTCATTTGGCTTCTAAATTTTTGTTTTTCACCATCTTCTGAAGCACCAGACATCAGCCATGCCTACTGACTGAACTTAGCCAGGGTGGCCATTGCTCTCCCGGATGTCTGGGTTGCCTTTCCTGGCCGCTGGCTCATGGTTACACTGACCGGTACCTTTAGGATTGGATCTGCATTTTTCTCCTCAGTCAGTCCAGGACAACGGAGGATCAGTTTGCCTCCTCTTTAACAGCATAGCCACCTCCCCAGAAATCTCACTTTCTAAGGCAGTGACTGGACGTTGGACATAAACCTGATCTTTCCAGCACCTTTCCTGGACACATTATAATTGTGGCTTTTGGTATTTTACCTCAGGGATTATGAGGAGTCAGGATATGTTGTTCTATGGTTTGCAATGATGTATGGAAGAGATGCTTTCCTGTTTAGACTTAACAATGATCACGCGGATGCCAGGAACTGCCAGGGCCTCAAAAACCAGCGTTCTTGTCCAACTTTATATTCCTAACACTGAATAAAGTTTTCGTACCTAATATAAATCACAGGTTAAAAACCTTTTACTGATTTTACCTTATGCTTTTTTCCTCTTTTTTATGAATATAGGGAAGTTCATCTGTGTCAGAAACAAACTTGACTTTTACAGTCAAGTCTCCTTACCACATCAAATATGACCAAAGCTCTATAAACACACGTACCATGAAATCACACTTACCAAATACCATATAACATATGCCAACAACAATATCAGCCGATTCTGTTATTTTCGACTGGAATGTTGAGTTCCCGAAAGATGGCCCCATCTGAAAAAAAAACCAGGACACAGTATTAGAAATTCAGTATCCAAGCAGACACCTGTGAGCTCTCTGCAAGGCTATAAGCTGTTTGGTGGGGAAAGGACAGGGAGAATTTTATTTTATTTTATTTTATGAAATAATAATTAATTTATCTGAATGGAGGATGCAAAGAGGATGGAGCCAGGCTCTTTTCAGTGGTGCCCAGTGCTAGGACAAGAGGCAATGGGCACAAACGGAAACACAAGAGGTTCCCTCTGAACATCAGGAAACTATTTCACTGTGAGGGCTACCAAGCACTGGCACAGGTTGCTTGGGGAGCTTGTGGAGTCTCCATCCTTAGAGATATTAAAAAGAAACATCTTGACATGGTCCTGGGCAACTGGGTCCAGGTGGCCCTGCTTGAGGAGGGCGGTTGGACCAGAAGACCTCCACAAGTCCCTTACAACCTCAACCATTCTGTAATTCTGTGTAATTTACAGATTAAATCATGGCCTAGAACTGATGCTGATGTAAACCATTTTCTATTAATTGGAGGGACTTATCTAAATATGAGAATGTCACACTACAAATGCAATTGGTGAGCAAGGGTGCATTAAATTTTGGAAACCTGACTTGGCTCAATAAGGTTTGTTCCAGGATATTAATCATCATTTTACAACAACCAGAGGAACCAAGGTGGGAAATCTTAAAAACAAGGAGTACAGAACTGCAAATATAAACCTAAAACAAAGGAAAAAAACCCACCACCACCACCCCCAAAAAAAAAAAAAAAAAGAGAAATGTAGGAAGAGCATCAGAATAACTAAAGAATAACTAATACGTAGAGACAAGAATGTATGAGATATGTGTATGTATGCACTTAATTCTAAAACTTATTTATACTATTTAACTCATAACTTTACATAGGGGTGAGCCAAATAAATTCTCTTTTTCTTTCTGCCTTCCACAAGCATTCCATTTTTATTTCCCATCCCTGCCCTCCACCTTTCTGAATCTGTCTCATTGAGTGTATTTGTAAACCTGTGTGTAGAAATTGGTGCTTCTCCAGCCCACAAATTCACGAAGTATATGAGAAAGTAAAGGGCTAAACGTAACTTAACAGTCCCTCCTTTACTGTATAGCTCCTGCCAATTCCCTTAAACTACAACAGACTGAACTCTCTCAAATTTCAGGAAGTGGGTTATTAAATTTAAAAGAGTCTGTGCTTCAGGTATGCTATGTGTCAACTCTGAACGTAACTACATGTGTTAGTATAAAGTCTTCAGCAAGGAGACATACTGTGTGACAAATCAAGTCAATGGGATATTGCTCAGGTTTTCCTAGCAAAGGAAAGAGAGTTTGTGAAGAGAGTTACACTAATGAAAAAGAGCTTCTGTCAACTGTCTTCATGTTGGTCTGAGACACATACTGGCATAACTCAGGAAAATGCCAGAGTTACCACTTACTCTGCCATTCCTGTATTCAAGGAGCCTGCTATGGGACCAGCCCCGTGACGCAGTCCAGACCTTACTGCCCTTGTGGATGAGTGCAGGATCAAAGTGAGGACAGTAGCATGTGATAAAATTGCAATACACCTGCTAGAGCCAAACCCAGATATGTAGACGCTCTCACATACAGGGTTTAACACATCTTACAATTTATGGGCAAAGACCTCAGGTGGAGCTGTCTTCTAGCACAGTCAGAAAGAAAGAAGTCTAGCAAAGGCTAATCTTTTCCTTTGTTTGTTTTTCCTCCTCTCACAGATGGTGTTGCTGTGTTGCCTCAACCAGTATTAGAGAGATATCTGGAGCTGTTCTTGGCAAACGGAAGGTACCACAAAAATATGATGACAAAAGCTCAGCAAAATCCTCCAGATATAGTCACAGGCCTTTGCCCTGGATAATGGTAAATTCATTTCCACTGCCGGTCATTTCTCATTTTCTCTTTGCTTCCACTGAGTTTCTTGTTGCAAAGGGAAAGCTCCTGTCTCCTGCCTTATCGCTCTGGGCAGCAACAGGCTCTCGCTCCATCCCCAGCACAACAGCAGCTCACAATGAAGCAGCAGCACAGCTTTACAGGTTTGGCTTGAGGATAACATGGGAAATGTCAAAGAAAAAGCACCTGGAGAAATGAAGTCATCTTAGCAAACAGCTAAAGCTCCTAGTTCATATAGCACTTAAACCCACTGCGTTTTAGCTAACTGGTGTGTATGCACATTAAATAATGATCTTGTAGCTGCATTTCTTTCTTTCAGTGTAATAAGGCAGAGTATCTAAATTCAGCTTGTCCATCTTCCCTACAGCTTCCTATAAGCTGCTTATTCTCCCAGTGGTCCGTCACTTGTTTCTACATAAAACCCTCTTTCCTCAGTTGCTATAACCCAGGACACCTCCACTGAAGCCAAAGGGACTACGTGTTTGTTCACCAGGTGTTCACGCAGGAGGAATTTTAAGCCTAGCGCATAATATTAATAATAATTATATTTTACTCCTTTTACCAATATTTGTTCCATTCATTAAGCAGAAGCAGTAACAGCAAGATTTCACATCACAAGCCTCAGCTCTAGCATTTTCCTGGTGGCCAGTGCTGCAGTATGTGACTACCCTCAAGACACAGTAACAAAAATAGTGACAGGACATTCATCTGCTTTTTCCCTGAGGCAATCTATTCACAAGGAAAGGCTGAGCTCATTTCAGATGTTAGTGCTCCATTTTCAGTGCCCTCCCCTATCAAAAGCAAATTTCATATTTGCTAAAGGGAAAGACATTCTACCCTAGAAAATGCAGTTCTTCAGCTGGTCATGAGTTCTGGAAATCTACTTGAGCTCCTGGTTTTCCAAAGCAGTCTGCTCGCTTGTCAGAGGTTGACTCTCTTGGGTTTTATACGTGTTGTCTTTGGAATGAATTTTGGAGAATGAAATCCCATGCTGAGAAAAGTGTCCTCTTGGAATAAAATTAAGCCCTCTTGGCTTAAATGCTCCTCTGGCTGGACTCAGGCAGAGGAGCATTTAAGCCGCAATTTCCATACTTCAAAAGAGTCGTTCAGACATGACAAAACCAGGCTGATATTCCCAGTATATGCAGTGTCCCTCATCCAGAAAACATCCAACCCTACTCCTAATTTGGCTTTGATAAGAGTGGCCCCCACTTTTCTGAGTAGATAAAAAAGCTCTCACTCAGAAATGTCAAGAAGATGTGGGTTTTGTGCCTCTGACAATGTGGCTCTTGCTTGTCTCATTGACTTTACCCCTGCTCCAGTCATACCACAGTTTTCACCTGCCACTGAAAATGAAAATCACTTCAAGGTTGTGGTAGCCTATTTCACTCTTTCTTTTATGGAAGCTGTAGTCCCTAGAGCCTGCTCTACTCAACTCCTCTCTGACATATCTCCAGCACCAGAGCTTGTTTAAGCCAGTGTACCAGCTCTGTGCTCTAACAAGAATTGGAAGAATAAGTGTTTCAGCCTTCTGTGTGTTATCAAAATAAGAAAATAAAAAAAGATAAGGGAAGTGATGATCAAGTAAAAATAACTCCATCCTTGTTAATAAAAAGAATAAATGCCTCCATTAAACAACATTTCGATAATCACCTGAACAGTCAGTTCCAATAGTTCTTATTTGTAGTGTTTGGAAATCTACATTTTTGTGAGCACTGTAAATATTTCTTGCTATCCTTTTACAGTAATTTTTAATTAAAATTGTGCCTTCTCAGGACCAGTGAAGCCATTTTAATCATGAGTTCCCAAGCTGCTAAGTCTCCAGAAACCTGCCACCTAAGCAGTTTCCAAGCATCTAACTTTTTGCAGTCATATGTAGTAATTTTAGAGTTAAGTACAGCGATTAATTTTGCGCATCAGTAGTCAACAGCTCTGAGTGGGTTACAGAAAGAAGGGCTTTAAAAACAAACAATATTTAATCAATTTATAATTTAAAAGCAAAAACATCACTTTTAGAAAAGATGGATAAAGCCATCTTCAAAGAGGAACTAGAATAGAAAAAAACTGCATGTTGATGTTTCAAAAACCACTCAACACTCTCTAACATGCTGTGCTGGCAAATAGCTACAAGTTTCACCAGCTTTTCTATTTTTTTTTGGTCTGGGCTGATGAACTACATAATGATATTTTTGAAAAATGCTTTACCTGTGTTTACCTGTGAAATATGTGAAAAATACTTTATCTGTATTTTTCTCACTCCTTCCCTCAACAGCTAGAACAACTTAGCAACACACAAGAAATGCATTTAAGTTTAAATTGAAATTAAAAAAAATTTTAAAATGTATTTTAAAAAATTAAACTTTTGATAGTATGTTAGTTACCATAAATCAGGTAACAACTAAGGTCTGGACATCTACATTCAAGGTATCAGTTTCAATAAATTGGTTTAAAAGTCATACTCTTAGTTAAACAATTGTCATTGTGAGTATATATCATAAATCTCTCATTTTCACCCTTCAGATAGTCTTCTATTGACTTCAGTTCTTCCATCTTCCCCAAATAACAGTTTCCCTAAGTATTCAATGCTTTGCTCTTTCCCTACACTGTATATATTAGCTTAAAAAGGTAGGTAGAAAATAGCCTAGTAGGAAAAGTATGCAGCAGATGGAGCAGCAGGGTAGGAGGAGGTAAAACCAATAAATGAATACAGGCTAATAATTCAACATTAAATGTAAAGTATTTGTGATAACTGGTAGATACTATTTCATTACAAATCAGGTTAGTGACATCAACATATGACTAAGAAGGAACTAGAAGTAGAAAAATTTCCAAATGCACTTTCAGTAATAATTATATTTTTATACTGAAGAAGCATTATATTTAGTCCTATACAAAGCTTTTTTGAAATTGGTTCTGCATTCTTTTTAATCACCTCTATCCATTAAATATGTGACATAAAGCCAAACTACTATGCCCTGGTTTAAAAAATATCTCAGAAATCTTCCCTTTTTTAAAACAGCTTTACTCCTCAGTAACCCTGACAAAAAAAATTAAGCCAACAGAAAATACACACTGTTGTGGTTTAACCCCAGCCAGCAACTAAGCCCCACACAGCCGCTCGCTCACTCCCCCCCGGTGGGATGGGGGAGAGAATCAGAAGGGTAAAAGTGAGAAGACTCATGGGTTGAGATAAAGACAGTTTAATAGGGAAAGTAAAAGCCACACGCACAAGCAAAGCAAAGCAAGGAATTCATTCACTCCTTCCCATGGGCAGGCAGGTGTTCAGCCATCTCCAGGAAAGCAGGGCTCCATCACGCGTAATGGTGACTTGGGAAGACAAACGCCATCACTCCAAACGTCCCCCCCTTCCTTCTTCTTCCCCAGCTTTATATGCTGAGCATGACATCATATAGTGTGGAATGTCCCTTTGGTCAGTTGGGGTCAGCTGTCCCAGCCGTGTCCCCTCCCAACTTCTTGTGCACCCCCAGCCTACTCGCTGGTGGGGTGAGGAGCAGAAAAGGCCTTGACTCTGTGTAAGCACTGCTCAGCAGTAACGAAAACATCCCTGTGTTGTCAACACTGTTTTCAGCGCAAATCCAAAACATAGCCCCATACTATCTACTATGAAGAAAATTAACTCTGTCCCAGCCAAAACCAGCACAACACAGCAACTTTGATGATTTCACAGTGCATGAAAGATTCCTGAAATAAGGAGCACATAGACGCCTTTACCAATAAACATGGAAACTTTCTCTTTTTCTGCCGTGGCCATGCTTGTGAAGACTTTGGAAGTCGTAATGCTATCTGCTCTAAAAATGTATTAGACCACAATCACTCATTCACTTGTATGAATAAACATTTCCGTATACAGATTTCTACTCTCTCATTTTGTTCACTCCCATTGCCATTTCAGCATGCAATCATGAAGTGAGCTGGCTATGCATGCATGGATGGATGCACTGAGGTCCTATCATTGTTCAACCTTATGGAGAATTCTCTTGGAAATTAATTTGTTTTTCACTCTGGTTATAAAAAGCCATGTTTTTGGAGAACAGGACTGAAATCATGCTCATCTCCAACATCACGCCACTCCACCTTCTATAAATAACAATTGCTGAAAGGACTAATTAGAAGTCAAAGAGCATTGTGTCTTGTGTGCAGAAGCTTATCCATGAATGTACAAGGGCTAGTTCTGCAAGAAAAAAACAAGGACACAATTCAAAAGTTCTGATATTACAAATCAATAAATTACCTTGAATTACTCTTTTTTCTTAAAATGTTGAATGCCAGACAATATGCTTCTATTTGTCCTGCCAACCACATTAAAAGCATCCACATGAATCAAATACATTAAGATGAGAAAAGTTGTGCAAAGAGAATGACAACCTATGTGCTTCTGAATGAAGTGTGACAGGAGAAATCCCTGAGCCCCAGTGCAGCAGTACTGCTACACCACACCACAGAAAGGGAGAACAGCATGCAAAAGGGGACAATTTTTAGGTAGACCTGTTAAATTTAGTAAATGAGAACAGAATAAAATAGGAAAAAAAACCCTGTTGTGTACATTGCTATGACCAGAGTAATTATTTCTACATTTCCATCCCCAAAATCAAGATTAAAATCTTCCCGCAGACTTCTCTATACCAATAAGTTATCCCACATTCAGAGCTGTAAGGCACCTCGTAAGAGACCTCTCATAAGAGATCAGAGGAGGTCACACAACACGATCACCATCTGATACAAGCTATTGGACTTCATGAAATTGAAGCAATTATCCAGGCTTGACCTAAAACACAAGGTCCAGCACAATCCTTAGGAAGTCACTCAGAGGGTTAGTTGGGGAAGGAGGAGATGATGCTTTGTTTTTGCCATTTGTCTAGCCTCAATTTCCAATCACACCAACTCCCACATCAGCACAAAAAGAGCAAAAATAAGTCCCTCTTAACCTTTCCTTGACAATTTAAATGGAATGAACTCCAGAGGTTTAGGGTAGAGGCTGTTTCTGCTCCAGCAAACTGACTTCACTGACCTCAGTAGAAGACCTGGCACTCCAGGATTTTGCCTTTCACCTTCTACAATAGACCAATCCATTACCTAAAACTTCTCAAGATTAGCACCATCTCTTAGGAGTTTTGTGGCTACCAGCCTTTGTTTTCAATATCCCATAATGCTGCCTTATTATTAACTTTACGCTTTAGATTTTCTTCAGGAGGAGAAATTTGATCAAAATCTTGCAAATTCAGAGAACCACAGAATCTTTGATCCCTAACCTCTGCCAGGGTTACTGATGGATGTGAAGTACATTTCAAAAAGCAGTCTTCTGGAAATGCAGCGCTATCTGCAGACCATTTAGGAATTGATCCCATCATGGTGGAGCATTCTGCCGTTGCTTTCCAAACTCAAAATGCTTTCTGCCCTTAATTTTCTTCATGTAGAAACAGCAGCCCAAATTGCAAAATTATTGGGCATTCATCACCTGCTTCACATCTCCAATCTTCATAATATCTCAGCAGTTACTAAAGACCATGGAAGCATTTACAGCTGATGAGAGCAGTGAGAGGAAGGGGTATACACCATATTGACAGGCTGCTACCTACACTCTTTTCACATGGGGGACCTGGGTGCCAAGGCTTCAGGTCACACTCTCCCCCAGCCTTGAAGTGAATAATGGCCTGCCCAAAAGACAGGTAGCTCCCTGGTGTAGTTCCTCTTTGGCCTCGTCATTTCTGCCTCGTAATGACTTTCCTTTTCACATGACAGCATGTCTTGGGTCTGTGTGGCAAGGTTTTGGTAGCGGGGGGGCTACAGGGGTGGCTCCTGTGAGAAACTGCTAGAAGCTTCCCCTATGTCCGATAGAGCCAATGCCAGCCGGCTCCAAGACAGACCAAGGCCAAGGCCAAGGCTGAGCCCATCAGTGATGGTGGTAGCACCTCTGGGATAACATATTTAAGAAGCCGAAAAAGTTGCTGCACAACAGCAACTACAGCCAGAAAGAGGAATGAGAATATGTGAAAGAAACACCCCTGCAGACACCAAGGTCAGTGAAGGAGGGAGAGGAGGTGCTCCAGGCGCCGGAGCAGAGATTCCCCTGCAGCCCGTGGTGAAGACCATGGTGAGGCAGGCTGTGCCCCTGCAGCCCATGGAGGTCCATGGTGGAGCAGATATCCACCTCCTGGAGGACCCCACGCCAGAGCAGGTGGATGCCCGAAGGAGGCTGTGACCCCATGGGAAGCCCACGCTGGAGCAGGCTCCTGGCAGGACTTGTGGACCCATGGAGAGAAGAGCCCATGCTGGAGCAGGTTTGCTGGCAGGACTTGTGACCCCATGGGGGACCTCTGCTGGAGCAGTCTGTTCCTGAAGGACTGCACCCCGTGGATGGGACCCACACTGGAGCAGTTTGTGAAGAACTGCAGCCGGTGGGAAGGACTCACGTTGGAGAAGTTCATGGAAAACTGTCTCCCATGGGAGGGACCCCGTGCTGGAGCAGGGGAAGAGTGTGAGGAGTCCTTCCCCTGAGGAGGAAGGAGCGGCAGAGACAATATGTGATGGACTAACTGCAACCCCCATTCCCAATCCCCCTGCGCCGCTGGAGGGGAGGAGGTAGAGAATTGGGGGGTGAAGTGAGCCTGGGAAGAAGGGAGGGGTGGGGGGAAGGTGTTTTTAGATTTAGTTTTTATTTCTCATTATCCTACTCTGATTTGGTTGGTAATAAATTAAATTAATTTTTCCCCAAGTCAAGCCTGTTTTGCCTGTGATGGTAATCGGTGAATGATCTCCCCGTCCTAATCTCGACCCATGAGCCTTTCAGTTATATTTTCTCTCCCCTGTCCAGCTGAGGAGGGGAACGATAGAGCAGCTTTGGTGGGCACCTGGCATCCAGCCAGGGTCAACCCAGCACACAGCAACAGAAGTGAACAGCTAAGCTTAAATATGAACATGATAACTCCCTCATCAAAATTAGTATTTAGAAGCAAAGCAAGGTAATGCAAAATATGCATCATGCACTCCACTGGGTTTCACAGAGATTATGCCATGCACCTCAAAATCTTCTGTTGTCTCACTGACCAAGCTCTGAAATAATTGGAAGTCACAAAATATCATAATCTTCCATGCACATATCCCATCTTTTATAAAACAGATTATTCTTAGCAATACACTTCTCTAACCCAGCCCTAAAATGCCACCCATTCAGTGGCACCACATTGAAGCCTCCTTTCTGAATTGCAGTGTAATGTGACCACCACAACAGGGAAGTTCACTCCAAATTTAGTACATTGGAGACACAAGCTCAGAAGCTTCCATCACTGCAGTGACGGACGAAGGCGTCCTTCCACCAACACCCCTGGCTGAAGCACCACTGTGTCGTGAATGACTTGGGCTCTTCATTCAGTCTGAGAAAAAGCTTGTCCAGGGGAGAAAATAGCAGATCTTACAGCTTGATTAGGTTAAAATGGCATCAGGTCATTAGAACTGTGAAGTTCACCGACAGTTACTCCCACCTGACAGTGGGACATCAGTCTAGCTGGACTCACTCAGCTAATGCATTAAAGCTGGACACCCCCCATGCCCCCCCTTAGCACTGTTTAGCCTGCACAGCCTAGTCACTCATTTCTACCTCACTTACGTGCGTTCAGACTAAAATCCTGATGTTTGAGGGGAGTGATGACCAACCTTTCCGCCTGAGCAGGATACACAATTTCTCCTGGCAAGGTGAGCTGCCTGCCACGATATTACTGAATTCATATTAGATCTGATGCTTCCCAAGGGGTCAAACTTATATGGATGTACATAAGATATTCCTCCGCTCTCCAGCAACACAGCCCTTACGCATATGGGATGTGCAGTGTGCACTCTCATTTCCTAGATATAGCCCTTTCCAGAGGATGAGGTAACTCTCAGCAAAGAAAATCATTATTTGTAGCACATTATTATTCGTGCTATAAATCTATTGCATATACAAAAAGATCTCAGATTCAACTACTATAATTCAGTCACCTTCTAGTTAGAAAGCTGCAATGGTTCAAAGCAAAGCGTAAACAGCATTCACTATTCAATTGTAGGACAAGGTTAGTAAAATGGAATCAAAATTTAATTATTGGAATGAGATGAATAAGTAGAAAAGCAAAGCAAAAAGGGGGAAAAAATCATGCAACTACTGTTTATATTCAGAACTTGGTTTCAGCTTTGACAACAATCAAACTATTCCCACTGAGTACCTGAGAACATTCCTGAACATCGTAAAAAACACAAATATTAACTTTAAGTGCAGAATATTTACAAAGAACATAGTTCAAACTGTACACCTGGTTGAAAAAATTTGCATGGTTTAATTCTAATATTTCTATAATTTTATTTCTGTCTGATGAATGGAGGTTTTATTTACCAAACAATAAAGAGAAACTTAGAAATTCATCATACTCCACCGGACTTTATAACATACCCTGCACTCAATAGGCTTCTGAAAGCTGGTCAGATCACAGGCTACAAATGGTGCAGATGATACAGAATAAAACAATGACAATTCAGTGAGAAGTTACAGCAGTAACTTGCTAATTTTGTCTCTCAAGAGGTCATAAAGAAGACTATTTGCTATACTGCCGTGTCTGCCAAGCTGAAACACCTTTCCAAAGTTTTAAAAATAAATTATCAGTATATACAGCAGGAATATTACTGCTTGCTAGAAACAGAACTGACTATAACAAAGAACTGAAGGAGTGAAACAGTATCGATTCAGGTTCACAGGACAAAAAGTCTCATTAATCCTGATTAGGTCACAGGTATCCAGGGAACAACTGGGTCCAACAGAATTTATTTCATCCCTACCTAGTAAAATGGTTGTCATAATTCACACAAATACATGCTGCTACTGTTGTCATTTATGTTTTGACCTAGCAAACTAGGCTACATTGGAAGAGAAACAAGAAGCAGAAGCTGATGAGAAAAGTGACCTCATTACAATGGGCACAAAATCCTATCCTCAAATCCATTAACTACAGCTGTGTGAAATGTTTTTGATAAATCTTATTAAATGTTCTAGTTGACCTCAACACTCATTTTTCCGTAAAACACACATAGTTTTCCTACTGTCCTGGTTAATAAACCAAAAAACCCCCAGGATAATACTTTAACGAAATATGTTTAATTTAATAGCGCTCGATATATTGTTTCAAGATTTACTTTAATTATTTTTTCTTAAGATTTGAAAGCTGAATGCTTTATTTGATTGAAATTATTGAACAACTCAAAATTTTTCAGCTGTTTTTTTTCCATCACTACAAAATTAACTGAAAAACCACTTATTAGCAAAGTTCTTACCTCAGTGCCTGTGATTCACGCAGGTTACCCATTATACTCCATATGGTTTTATACTCTTTGGATGACTAGATATTTGCAATTTGATTACTTGAAAAGTCTCTTCCCTCCCTGCAAGAAGGGCTTGCAGTAGCAGTGGACTGCTGTTCATTACTGTCATTGCTCCAGAGCAGATGGAACAGTTGCCAATGTGTTTTGTGCAAGTGGTCCATGACTCTCCAATTCATTTCCCTACCGGTCTGCCAGCATCTCAACTGATAAGACTCTTAGCAAGTTTTGGAGACTTAGGGATGCATTTTGATTGCTCTCCTTTTCCTCCAGACATTTATAGATTAGACAGGTTAAACAACATGAACTGCTGCTCATTCCATCAAAATAGCTAATGTGATCAATCACTTATAGTGCTAAGAAAAATGAAATTAAATTACAGACACTTCCATAATATTGCATAGTCATAAGGATAGTAAAAATACCCAGAATTATTGCTAGGCACTTGAAAAGTAAAATACAAAATAAACTTTCATTTGCCCTTTCAGTGCAGCTATTAATGCTTGTTATGATAATTCAGCTAATGAATTGGTCTGCATTTGCACAAGTAATTTTCTCTATTTCAAGGCAGAATTTTGCATCATCTACATTTGAGATAAAAAGTAGACTTTGTACAGAAGCTATGGCTTAAGCATCATATGCTCTCTATATCATATTGTCTCATGTTTAAAGTAATAAACTGATAGGATGGGACAAAGAAAAAGGTCTGGTCTAGAAGGTACCCATTTCTTTCCATTTTCTCTTCTTCAGGTAAGACATCCCACTAAATTATGGCTATTTCTTCCTTGCCTCATCGTTTCTTCTCCTCATTGCCTTTTTTCTTCTTGCAATCAATTCATAATGTAAAGATTACTGGGGAAATTACGTATTCCTACTCTGGAAGTTATCAGTTTCAAAATTGCTTTACAGACCTTGCTCGTATATGCAGCCAGAGCAGGGGTTGAGAAATAAATGCTTTTTTTGTGTATTGCTCCTTTATGAATCTGAAAATACTCTCAAACAAAAAAAATCCTTGGGGCAAAACTATGTGGAAAAAAAAATTATTAACCTTTTGCAGGAATGTTCCAGGCTCAGAGTAAGAATGCCTTTTAATATCAACTTATATAGAGGAGTTAATTCCTCATCTGATTTAAATTTGTGTAGCTCAAATACTGTAAGCAGCGAAGGGACCACCAGCCTCCAGGTTAACCTCCTGAATTACAAAGCAAAAGCACATTATAATTTCTGTTTGCAGAAACTTAGAGATTAATATCCCTAGTCAACATTTTCTAAAGGTTAATTATTCTCAAAACAGAATTTTTTACATCTTTCTTTTCCTATTTTTAACCTGAACTTGTCTAGCATTAACCATCAACCACTAGCTTACATTTTACCATTTTCCACTGAAAAACCCTCTGGTATCAGGAATCTACTCCCCAAATACACAGTTGCAAAGCATGATTAAATCATGGTCATCACTTGGGTAAAATAAATTGAGTTTCTTAATTATCTTATGATGGAACTGGTTTTTTTTAATCACTCTTGAAGCTTTCTCTGGCTCCTTCTCAACTGTTCAGCCTGCATTTCTCTTGCAGGGGCACAAGGCTCCTAACCCCAAAATACCTTCATGAATGCAGTATCTAACTTCTCCCACTTAATATTGCCCAATTTTGATAGGCATAGCTAGTATTTCTTCTCAGTCACAGCATTGCAGTGGGAACTCATTGGTCAAGCATAAGTTACTGCTGCTACTGCTAAGCCCTTTTATTTTTCTAATATTCTGGGCAGGTTTATGCTACGTGTGTGCCTCTGTATTTGACTGACCCAGCTCTTTCTTTATTACAAAGCAAAGATTTCTGCTAAATCATTGTTGAAAAAATTGAAATATGCTTAGCCTGCAGCAGACCTATGGATAGATCCTGCTTATGATGCTTTTTTTCTTTTTCTCCTATTACTTTTCAGGTACTTCCAGATAACCATTTTAGAAACCTAATGCTTTCTACATTGATTCTTTTTTAAATCAAGCTAGTGTTCTTCCTAGCAAAATCACTACACATACGGCAGATTATACTACTAAAGAACCAAGCACCTATTAATGAAACAGTGCACTGAGCAAGAAATAAATACAAAGAAGTAAATATAAAGAATAAAAACTCTTGCAAAATTCTGACCAACTTCAACATGTATTTCCGTTGAAGTGTTTTCTTTTGTTTCCCACAAACATTAAAGCACTACAATGTCCGAAACAAATTTTTAGGAGAAGCAGCATATGTGCTACTTCCTCAGATGATTATTTCTATAGCTATGGTAGGTTAGTTCAGTATATTCATTTACCTGCTTGCAGTAGGTCAGTGACAGACCTGGCCAATAAATGAGTTATGCAAACAGAATTCTGAATTGCCAGTTTAATTACTAAATTTCCACTTTATGTCATAAAATAGCTATGCCCAATTAAGAATAGGAACAATGCTGCATGGATTATATATTTAACCAGCACAACATGGACTGCACTTCCACTGTACATTGACCAAGAAGTATCAATTGAAGAATTCTCTAAACTAATTTCAAGTAGGGATTTTATTTTAATATCTTGCAGTCTCCTAGCAAGCAGGAGAAAAAAATGTGAGGTTTTCCATTCTAATTATTTGCACTTTGCTGTATCACAAAATGCTAAAAATTAAGGTTAAAAAATATACTGGTTTTTCCATTGTTATTTCATTGGGATGGCATCAAATTATGATTTTATTTGTTCATCTGAGCATTGTAATTAATGACAGAAACCATTTGTTTGATACTGAGGCCTAAAACAATTGATTTCTCTTGAGGAAATTAATTTCTCCCGTTTGTCTTCAGGGAAAAGAGGAATTACAGTTAAATTGTTAAATAAATAATGCTAAATCTTATTCACCAAACACATGAATTCTTAAAAATACTTTCTGTTCTAATCAGCAAGTGGTGATCTAGTAATGGCTGGATATTTAGTAACATTACAGAAGATCATCTACTCTTAGAAAGACATATAGACATGATCGCTGAAGGAACTCTGCCTGAGGAAGAGTATTTTCCCATTTTATACACACAACACTTTACACCATACACGAGATGCATAATAATAATGTATAAGGATGTATGAATCTACAAGAACAACAAAGCAACAGGCCTTTTAACAAAAGCATTCCCTCACAGGTCTGATGGAGCTGGAAGAAGAAAGGGCATGTTTTAACTAGAAGAATAGTATATATAAAAGCTAAAACTGAAGCTGATTAAGTCATCTGCCATTTCTGGAAGTGAGATGAAACAATAGGAAAGCAAACAAAAGCTCAAGATTGTCTGGGAGTTGGTTCATTGCTACAGCAGAGACATCTGCTGACCGACACCAAATTTATTCAGCAGATAAAGGAAAAAAATGTAATTACAATATTAACAGAATGTAGAAGATCAGACACCCCCCCACCAACTTCTATAATTAATTTTTCAATTCATCAGTATTGCAGTAATATTCTGGAAAATGCTAACTGCAGCTATGGCTCCAGCTCTGGTAAAAGTTAGTAGACACACTCAGCCTTTTGGTGTTGATACAAAGGGATGCTTAAGTGTCTCTTTGTAAAGTTATGCACAGAAATAATAGAAACTACTATTGCACAGCCAGCCAGGAAGCGTTCCCTAGAGAGTGACTGCACACACAAGGACATCAATCTGACAGGCTATGTATAAATGAAAGGAATGGAAAGGTGAAGACAGCTGGAAAGCAGCCAGGAGTTGCATCATGTCTTACACAGAGTACATGCTGAAAAGGCAGGTTTGGACTTTGGAAAGAGGAGGTCTGTCCTCCAGCTGTGCGCAGTGCTCTGCATGCACACCGTGCAAATATGCAGGGTCATATGCACAACATACCCCCAACCCTTGTCTCCCCTTCCTTCCTCCCAGTGGAAACAGTCTGGCCAGATGTCCATATCCAGCCAACCATGCAGCCCCAAGACAAGAAAAGGTTGGAAGTTAGGACACAAGAGTGAAACATCACAGGAAAAACCAGTGAGGGACCACAAGGCAGCTCCCCAGTGCTCTGCAGTGCCTGCTGTGGCTCAGGCCCCCATCCACCAAACCTTGTGGGCACAACATAGATGCAGCTCTGAAACTTGGCTCAAATGCTCTTCTGCAATCTGTTCATTGTTATGTTGTGTGGCCTGTTTGATCTCTGTGGACTCCTAAAGGAAAACTAATGAGACTTACATTTGTTTTTAATTATCAACTTTTATCACACAGAAATAGCTGGGTTTATTAAAGTGATTTGAGCTCAAAGACATTTTAGGTTAGGGAGTGCTAGACGTGTTGTCACCCCTTCCCTGCCTGGCATCTGCCTGGGTTAGCAAGGTGAATTAATGGATCAACACATATTTGTCTGGCCTTCTACATATGTTGCTCCTGTCAAAAAAAGACCAACCTAGTTAGCAGCACAATAACTCCCTTCCAGGTGGCTTTGTATGTGAATGACTGGGAATGTGAACGCACAGAGCAGTTAATTTCACTGAACTTGATCAGGGAAGGGATGAAGGTGGAGGGAGAAAAAAAGGCCTATCTTCAGTTTAAGAGTATGGCAGATGGGTTTCCAACTCCCTGGCACTCCAGCAGTCTATTAGGAAAAAGGTGCTGAGAAGGGATGGACTGAGACCCCCGCTCTAGGACAGACTCAGTGAAAATGCTGATGCTTCGGTAAATTGTGCTTACATTTACACTTAACACAGAATCGAGCTGATAGACTTCCAGGAAATCCCCCTTACAGACAGACACTGGCTCTCATTTCAGCTGGTTGAGGGAGACTCTGAAACTACAACAAGAAAGGCTCCACGTAACAGTGACTTTGGTGCCAAAGCACATTCTTCTTTTCCTTTTGACACTTTCTCAATTTTTAAGTCCTGCACTTCCTGTTATCCACACTGTGAGAGCAACTTTTTATTCAGAAAATTTCAGAAAATCAGAAAAATGTTTCAGAAAACATCAGAAAAAGATGACCAAAAGAACTTTTTCATCTCTGGCTCATTGTTAAGCCAGAGTCCCATCTTCCTTAAGTGGCTGTTCCTTACAGTAGCAAAGATAGGGTGGAGAAAACAGCTGAAGAATCAGTGTCTCTTCCTCTTAGGATCCTAATTTCAAAACGTGCACACTGCTTTCACTCCAAATTAGAATCATTTAGGTTGGAAAAGACCTTTAAGGTCATTGAGTCCAACCATACGTTCATTTTAAAAATGAAAAGTTTGAAACACCAGCTACCCAACAGAAAAAAAATTGAGGCATGGGTAGTTCAGGAAAGATGTGTCTGAAAGCATCAGAAGTTTGTGTTTTAACACATCAAAATGTTTCAGTCTTGTTTGTGCTATACTGAACCTAATCTGTGCTCTCACTAAGTTATCAGGAAGCCTTATAGCAGTTCTCATTCGGGTGCTTCCTGTCCCACTTCTCCTCTTGGCAGCTGACTTTAACGATCAGGACATGCCAGAGTTCAATCGCATGGTTCCTGTCACTCAACAGGACAGTCATCTGATGACCAAGTCCCAGCAGGTAGGGGAGAGTGAAGCACCTGGATATCACCATGTGCTCAAACAAGGAACTTCATTTTGCAAAGAAACATGAACAAATTTCAAATCAGGTTTCCATTTGAGTTGACCCAATACTAAACAGTCTTTGAAACTTTAAAGTTTCCAAATATACAAACTTTATTGTCATTAAAATTAAAGTTTTCCTGCAAAAATACATTTTCCAGTTCCACAGAAAATTTCCAATCAGCTCTATTTTTAAAAGTTTTATTTATTGTCAGATGAAATAAACACACTGAACAGTCTAAAACACCAGGTTATAAACACAGGGAGCTGAACATATAGAAACATCTCAGATCCACTACAAAGAATGCAGACATATCTATATGCAGATATATCTGTATTCAATGGTAAAAACACACAAACATACCTTACTAAATTAAATATCTCTCTAATCTTTACCTCCCTAATCTCTGAGCATCAATTTCACCATTCATACAGACCGACCAACTTCATCCATTCATTAATACTGAATTCATTAATAGGAAAAACATTGACTCCTACCCCTACCTTTTCTCACATGGCAGGCAGGCAGACAGAGAGTTTATAAGGAACAAAACACAATTCCCTTCTGCTCCTCTGAAGGATAAAAATCATCTTTTTTCCTCACAGTAGGGGTCTGCGTACCTATCAGAAAGGTGTCCAGCTCTGATTATATTGCAGGATGCTTGCCTCATTCTAAAGCAGAATGTTTTCCTGTAACCATCCACTCATGCCTTCAATATGCACAGAGGACATGCTCTTACAACTGTTTTTATGTTTCAGTCTGTAATTAGAATCCTAGTTTATGTTGCAGCAAAGAAAAGAACTGGAACAAATAACAACCTACTCCTCTGCTCTACAAGGTATGAGCCAGGAGAATAAAACAACAAGATGATGTTTACAGTACAAGCCCTTGATACATAAATTCTTATTCCAGAACTAATGAATACTGATGTAATTATACAGCAGTCATTAGACTAAGTAAACTCTCTTAACATGTACAGTTCAAAATAACGTATTTAAACCTGCCATGAACAGTATTATTGCAGAATAATAATCTTTAGCCTAGTAGGATGCTTGCACAGTTCTCTATTTTTCAGTTTGCTTATGAATTTTTAAAAATTAAGTAACTTAGGTCTTAAAAGTAGATTGCTCAATGAACAGAGGTTCCTATGCAAGTAGTTGTAGAACGGAAATGATTCATTAAGAATCTTTGCTAAAGAATAAAACTAGGAGCAAGGTTTCAACCAAGCTGGAAGGAAAGGGAACACAATCCTGCCTTGTGGGTGTCTGACTTGAGTGACAATCCTTGTTAGGAGACCAGGGTCAGCTTTGTTGAGGTCCAAGACTCCCTCTGAGAGCTGACTGCACTTTCTGTGGTGAAGCACTTGAGTCCATTGCATCCAGCTCTGTGAGAAACCTGCAAAAAGTCTTTATATGCTTCAAGACAGAGAAACTGTAACTCAGTTTCAACCAAGTTGTGTTCTAGAGTTTCTATCATTTATTTTGTGAATTGATTTGTGCCATAATCAGACTTTCCAGTTTCTGTCAGCATAAAGAGACTTGGCAGTGCATCATGTGTGTCCACAGACGTACACAGACTTTAGGAAATTAAGAGGGAACCATTTACAGCTTGTGCATATAAGGAGCAAGACTGCATAATATGCACAATATTTGAAAATAGAAGCAAAGATTAACATTTTTCATCCCCGAAGTGGTTAAGATATAGGCCTTTCTGAAGAACACTCAGGCAACTAAAGTATCATTCAACCCTAAACCACCAAATGGCAGACATCTTGCATCAAATAAAGAGGTAAAATACCTAAAAAGGTGGAAGGCTCCATGGGTCAGCCAGCAGTCCAAAGCTGTGATCCCATTAGGATACGTTATTAAAAAATTAAAAAGGAAATTCAACTGATTTAGAGGTTGGTATCAACTTCAAAATTAAGAAAAAAGAGAAACAAAGATGCCTTGAGCAAAGGAAAAGTACTTCATAAAAGATAACATACTCCACCATTGTTTCATGTGAACCAGAAAAAAAATGTTTATTTCGTTTATCCCTTGAATTAAACAGAGATATTCTTCTTTCTGCCTATGAAAGACTCTCTGGATTGAAAGCCTGTCTCTCAGCAAGGAAGTCAAGAATTTCTTCACCCACAAGATAGTGTTAGCTGCTACTGAATATTCTGGTCCTCTTCATGAAACACGAAACTCAGACCCTAAACAGATTAGAGGGCTGGCAAGGGAATGCTTTGCAGGAATTTGCTGCCAGGAAAAACAAAGGCATAAACTAAACAGTATTAGGCCAGGTTTTAGAAGAGAAAATATTGCCTCCCTCAATTTGTAGATACTAACTGAATTAGGCCTGTGAGATGTAAATCGTTGCTCCTGTCCGAGAGACTAAAAATGGTGCTTCATGGGCCCACACTTAGAGATCAAGAGATGAGTGACACTCTGGAATGCTATTTATATCTCTATAAAATCAAAGAAAAGTGAATGTAAAACTATCATCATATTAGAATTCTATACCTGCTTTTAAGAAACGTTTTAAAGGTTGAAAGGCTCTAAAAAATGTGCAGCATCAAATTTCAAATTGGCACTTTCAGACACTACAAGAAGGGTACCATGCTTCCTCTGACAGCAGTGCTGGCAGCAAGCAAGATGCAAAAGGCACTGCTGGAAAGGGACTCAGGTACCCTGAGAACAACTCATCACTGCTCTGTCCATAATTTCTAATATCTCCTCAAAAAGGCATGTTTCACCTTTATTTCCCCTGCTCTACTTTGCTTTGCCTATCAACATTATATAACATTGCAGTATGGCACACAAAACATAATAAAAAGAGTTCCAATCCCAAAGAATTTACAGTGGGTCATACAGTGGAACAGTGACATCACCTAAAGCATTTACAGATTACAAGAAAAAGAATAACATTATGACAAGTTTATTGCAGTCAGTAAATTAAGACTTCAGAATACTTGGAAAAGGATTTCATATATGTGACTAAATGATACAGAAAGCAAATGTGCTTATTAGGAAGTTCTATAATCATTCTGCACAGCTAGAACAAGACCAAATTATTTACGCTTGGGAAATAAATCCATTGCTGATCTTGAAAAGCCCTAGCAAGAACAAACTCAGCCTTGTGCTGAGCACAGACAATGCATGGTTTGCTTCAGACACATTAAAACATACTACAGTCCAAAGGCATAGCTACTGGGAGCTGTATTACTTGCTAATAATAGGTGTCCTTGGAACAAGTAAGATGTTTTAAAGTGATCACATAATTTACTGCTATTTTTTCCCTGCCAAAATAACCAAAGAAAAACTTGACCTATGGATTCAGATAATCTAGGCTCACTATAAAGAAGCATATTACTATATTGTTGAATAAATTAAGTAAATAACCAGCTGTGATTGTAACTTTATCATTTGCAAGCCACCAGCAAAGAAAGCTGAATGTGCAAAAACTCAAGATAACATAACACAAAATACTGTGAATTGCTGCAGAAATTTTATTCTCCAGGAGAGACTCAAATCAAGATGAAGGGGAAAGACAGTAGCTACATGTTCAGAGCTGGGACGACCAAGGCACTGAAGAAGGTGGCTGACAAAGATGCCTTCTACAGAGACAGCAGAAATATCATTAGAACGTAATGTCACAGAATCTATTAACAGGTTAACAAGGAAAACATTTTCAGGGGATCCTCTACTGACCTTTACATTTGTAACAGCATCAAATCCATACTGTCTCACTGCCCATCAAAAACTCTAATACCAGAGTAGGAAGACAATAAATAACAAAAATTAAACCAAATGTTTAACTAAATTAAATGAAAAGGGGCACCACTCCTGAAAACCATGATTAGGGCACTCACTACGACCAGAAGACATGGTTCTTGAACTATTTCTACATCACACATCACATTACCTTTGTTTTCAGTGGCAATTCTCTCAGCAGCTCTAAAAACAAAAGCAAAACACAAGAACAGAGATCAGTGTGGGCCCACCAGTACAGAGCAGAGCATGGCAGATCAACCTGATTGATAGCTCTCAGAACAGCTGAATTTCCCCTGTTTTGGCTGGTTTTATTCATTTACAACTGCTGGTCTTATTCATTGGCTTCATACTGCAGTTTTGCCCAAGAGGAGAGGGGAAAGGAGGCCTCCAGCAAATGAGAGAGCATCTTCATGACACAGTTCTGGTCTCATCAGCTAACTGACTATTCTTGCTGTGGCTTCCAATTTATCCAGTGTAACTGCTATAGCATTTGTACTTTTGTTCTACTTGTTTCAATAACTGAAATGGTAACAAGACTCCTTGATTTATATAAATCTCCAAATGTTCTTGAGTACTCTATTTCCCATCTCATTTGTAAGGCAGAAAAGGACAGTTGGATTTTCTATTTTCCATTTAGTTATTTGCTACAATGCCTTTGGGAAGTAGCTATTTCCCTCATTTTGGTTTAAATAAGAGCCCTATTTAAGAGCCCTTATTTGGTTTTGAGAATCCTTGCCAAAACAAAACCCAATAATGACTGACTTGAAATACAATTTACTTCCACAACGTAAATTCAATGGAACCACACATCAAAGTAAGAATAGGGTTTGTGGTCTGTAGGAGAAGCTGAGAAAAGGCAGTTTTCCCCTTCAACAAGAATTTAGTGATAAAGTCTGGTTTCAGCCTCAGGTGCTGCCATAGGAACCTCCTTGAGGCCATGAAGTTCAGTGAGAGGAACTTGGTTCTGAAAAAAGGACTAAATGCCAGAGGTGACAACAAGAAATAGGTGGAAATAAGGTGCCTCGTTACCCTTGTGGGAACTTACTGCTTCAATTTCCTTTCTTGTTGTAGGTAGGATAAATACAGCAGAAATTTTTCATTCTCCCCCTGTGCTGCAGGCCTTTCTGAAGTTATTCTGGTACTGTCACAGCATCCTCCAGGAAACACAAATGGCACTTCAAGAGATCTGTCAGTCTACTACTAATGGAACATCATCAAATAAGATTTCTATAGAAATACAGCTGGTACTGGATGTTAATTGACAAATGAAAAAAAGATACCCAGTCTGAAAATGTCCTGCAAGCAACCAGTTAATAACACAAGTGTGCTTTCTTCATGAAAATGTTACATCTCTTGTACTTCATAGCTTACAATACCCAGTTACACCTCACTCTGATATGCACATGACCACGTACATCCTCACAGAATGCAACAAACCATTTCGTAGAAATTAAGAGCTTAAACAGATGAGGAAATATTTTCCCTGACTTCATACTGCCCGTCCCTTTCTCATAAGAAAGTTGCACCACTTCAAACCTATGTCCTAGGCTGCCAAAGCAAGACAGGAGGTCGGTGATCAAGTCCACTAGACCAGCTAGCTAACTAGCAAGGAGAGGGGCTGATGGCTGAAGGGAAAAACCACACTGCCAAACAGCAAAGGTGATACTGGAATGACGGGCTCCAGAATGGGCCACGCTTGCCAGCTCTGAGCCAAAAAGCCCCTATCTGTGACATTGCAGTGTGAGCATCACACTGAGATTGCCACCACAAAGACCACCAGCTCATGTGTTGGCTGTCTCTTTGCAGACTGATGCTACAGGGTGTTCCATTTGTCCAAGGCAGTGGTGATAAACCTGATTAAGGTATTGATTAACCTGATTAAGGTACCCCCCCTCTCTCTGATACTGAGGGTAACTACTTCAGACTAGACACTGAAGTGTCAGCTAAACCAAAGCAATATGAATTCACTCCTAACCACACAGTCTACTACTACGACAGTATCATCTGAACCTATCCCCATGATTTTTGTGGTCTATGAGCTTACCAACTGTGCCATGCTTTTAAACCACAGTTCCTTAGCAGTTCTTCTATAATATTCTGCTGCAGGATATGTAGATGCTCTACCAGTTTGTCCAGTTATGACATGCCCTTTCTCAGACTGAAAATCTGCCATGGAAAATTAACTTGTAAAAAAAGACAGAGTGAGGAAAGCAATCAACCAAATTACTACACCGTGAAGATCGTGCATATTACTCAGCAATATTTCTACTCAAGGCCAAGAGAAGATAATCCACTATGCAGTAGTGCTGCTAAAACATTTTTATAGTAGGAGTCAAAGTCAGAAGTATATGCAAGTTACTTTCTCTCTAAACATTAAGAGGGAAAGTATTTGCATGAGGTGCCACTGACTTAAGAGAAGAAGATCCTTTAAAAGGGGAGCAATGGAGAAGCCTGGGAATTATTCCCAGAGAACACACATCGATTACTTGTATCAGCAAAGTCATCCATAGCGAGATTCCACTCTGTTACCAGAATGCCTAAATTTTTTAATGTCACAAGAGCTTTTCCTTATCAGATTGTTCTTTAATGCAACAACAAAATCCCAAGAAGAAAAGCATGATGCAAACACAGCAGGAAATCCAAAGAGGCTATTCAAGTGTCACCAACATAATCCCTGTGGCTGCTGCTATCTGGCCCTTTCAGAACAGTGATTTCAGGAGCCGTAGCTAGGATCTGAAGTGCTGGAGAGTGATCCAGGAACACCAAGAGGCTGAGCAGGCTGAGAGGCCAGTGAGCATAGGCCTGGCTGTCAATTTTACCTCCTCTCCAGACTTTGGTGCCTGCCTCAAGGCTGTGTTTGCCCACGTGGAGCTCAGAGTCCCGATGTCTCTCCTGGGTAGGCACTGCAGCTGAACAGACTCCACGGGAAAAGGGTGAGGGTACTGAAAAAGCCTGCCTTCTGCACCCCTGCCACATGGCTACAGGCAGGGTCGCACTGCAGCGTGCAGCTTAGGACCTGGGGACTTCTTAACAGGACGCAGGTCAACATCTCCCATTTCTGAGGGGAGCACTAAAACCACCAGGTTACAGCAAGGTGGAAGAAGGGTCACTCTGCTGAAGTTGAACCACAAGCAGGAAAGGAGAAGCTATGACCCACGGAGCTGCAAGGAGCTTGGCTCTTTAACTCAGTGGCTGAGATATTTGCCTGAAAGAGATGAGGGTGTAAGTTCAGCCCTTTTCCCGCCTAATTCTTCTTCCCCTACCCTGATACCCATGCTATCTTTTTTCTTTCTATTTAGTTTCTATCTTTCTAATTAAATCCAACGCCACTCCAGGGTCTGTATAGCTGAGAGATATTGCATCAGATGGCCCTGACCTTAAGAACAATCTAAATAAACACAGTGAGCAGAATGGATACAGCAAACACCGCGTGGCTCCCATATACAGAAGGGTATCACTATAAACCCAGTACTATTATTGCTAGTAATGATAACAGAAAGAGGTGGGTTTGCTTTTAAAAGTCCACCTCTCCTCCACTTACTGAGAGAAAGTTGTAAAGGGTCCTGAGATACCACAGAGGAGGAAAACAGAGAAAGGGCTTGTGGCAGACAGGTGCTTGTCTCCTTGCAAACCCTGATCTTGTGAAAAAGGGCCAGTGGGCAAATTATCCATTACTGAACAAGTCTTCCTCACCAACGTGATGCAATACTAGCTCCATTACAAGAAACCGCTGGCAAAGTCTCTGGTCTCTTAATCCAAAGCTTGACTGATGTCTGGAGTAAACACCGTGGCAACTCAAGCTACGGACTGCAGCCCAGCACGAATGGACTAGAAAATGTGCTAAGCCACACAACTTTCATGGCCAGTGTTCTTCAGTGATGAATAGCTGTAAAACTGCCTGTAGAGAATATGTACTTCAACTGAGAAACCACAGCCAAGGCATCCTCAGGCTTCCAGGGACAGAGGGAAGGACTGAGTCAGGACATTTTCTTTGATAAATCTCAGAACTGATAAATCCCAGATCAGCCAAATTTCTGTAGAAACTAAGAACTTTGAAGTAGAAACAGGACCCATTCAAATACATCCACGTGCTTTGAAAGGGCTTCAAGGTATTTTTTTTTTTTACACAGTCCAGCCTTTAGACAGATGAACTTTCCACAGACATATGGAAGGATTTTAGTCCTTTAAAATTAGAATTAGCTGAGAATGGATCCAAAGTATTTCTTCAGAAGTGCTGTTTATCTCCCTAATGATCCCAGCTGCCAGCGATAAACTGACAATGGAAAATGAATGGGAAAGATCTCCTTGCTATTGTTCCAACTTCTTCCCTGAAAAATTCCAGTGGACTGGGGCAACCTTGTAGCTGCTGTTTTTCTAAGTTGGCAGGAGTACTATTTGCTTATCTACAAACACTGTCACTTTGGAAGTATTTTATGTTAGAAATTACGACAGAATTTTTCTAGCAGCTACGAAAAGCTGCATGTTTCTCAGACTAGGACCCTGAGTCTGGGTCAAAGGAAGAATTTAAAGTCATCATTTCTGTACAGCCTTCAGGAAATATTATTGTACCCAACTAACCTACTGGTCAAGCGTGAAGGAAGGGGGAAGCTTTCCTGCAAATATGAATCAGCAAAAATACTTTTGGAAGGGTTATTAGCACACTTCAGCGCACAAAGAGAAAGTGCATAGAATTCAAGATTTGTGGAGCTACATGCTGGGACTAGACATGATTTTGTGACTCATACCAAATGGATTCTAAAATTATTTTAATACCACAGTTCTGTTCCAATAGTTTGCAAAGTTGTCGGGTTTTGCCAAACATCGAAGGACAAAAGCTAAAATATTTTCCAGGAATTTTTATGGCTCCAGATTCTTCCTAGTGTTTGGATTGACTCCTTGGAGGAAAGAAACCAAACGGCAAAGAGGAGGAAACAACCATTAACCAAAAAAAGAGAACGCCCAGCAATGTGCAAAGGGGGGCCATCAAGTGAAACGGATTCTTTGTTTGTGAAGGAATCGGTACCATATCTCAATACTCCCAAATCATTCTTGCTAAAGAGAACTGAAATTGCCTTCTCCTCAGGGACCAGGTGTGACCTTCCAGCTTGACTATATGTCAACCAAGGAGCTGGTTTCTGCTACAAAAAACAAGAGAAAACAAATTGTAACTTAGAATCACCTGGACCATGATTTCCCCCAAGCTCAACAGGTGATAATAAGCAGATTTCTTCAGTCCTGAGCAGTTCAAATGGAACAGGATGAGAAGGAAAAAGCCTACGGTCCTCCCACTCCATCCAGCTGAAGTGGTGGCAGACCGGACCGTGTGATGCCTGTTCTGCCCCCCCCCCCAGCACTACCCTTTCCCAGAACCCCAGGCCAAGGAATAAGAATGTAAAAGACCCACAGGATCAACACCTTAATAATATGACTATGTATTTCATTACTGATTATGTTTCATTAATAGACTTCCATCTTTGAGCCACCTGCATTTGTTCACTGTTTACTATATACTTCAGTGCCAAAAGGCTTCCTGAATGTTGCTGTGCTGTTTCACACATCTCTGTGGCCTGCTTCATGCTGCACACTATTTCCTGCTGTTATTGAATAGTTTGCTTAAGTAAAGCTGCAAAAATACTGGTAGCTTCTTGTCAAGGGCCAAGCAATATGTGAAAAAATGTCTTCTTCCCACCCTGAAAGAGTAGCATCCTAGCTGCATGTCAGGTCTTGCTATTACAGCCTTTTACATATGTTTAGCTATTTTGTTCTCAATGAATATTTACTTATTACATCTTTTTTTCCACATTTATACTTAGAATAGATTTCCTTCATAAGATTTTATGTAACAGCACCTTTTGCTCCACTATCAGTTCTTTCCCATTGCAGGTATATCTTTGCTTAACAGCACTACTCTGTCAAAACCTCAGGAAATCTTCTGTCACACTACAGCTGAACGAGCAAGTCTAACACCTCTTTTGCTGTTGCTACTATGGCTTAGGCAGAAGGTCATGTCAAGGCAATAAAAAAATTACTTTACCTTTTTTTCATTTACAAGATGGAAGAGGGTAACTCACCCAGTGTAGCCATTTTCCTCACTCATTGCTCTCTCTAGTCTGACACAACGCACACCCTGGAGTTACAAAGCACCCGAGGTTTTACTTACATCTTTACATTTGCTCTTTTACCCTAATCCTTTGATATCATGAATTACGTTCACATCCTGAATGGGGTTACTTTACATCAATACTTTCACCCTCCTACACCATGAATCAAGCCAGGCTTGCATTTCTTATGGGAGTAACAAGTTTTTACTTTCCACAGGAGTTTCTAAAGTACTCTCTCAGGGCTCTACTCCCCGTTTTCTAACAATCTTGGTCACCAAAACCTGACACCCAGTTACAGGGGAGAAAATAACCATTTGAATGAAACCACATTTACTCTTGAATGTAGTTTTATTATTTTTTAATTGTGGTTGAGGTATTGTGCAATCCCATTCTGTTTCACGCAATTCAGTTTTGGAAGGTGAGGGCAGAAAAGAGTCCTTCAGACTCACAATGTTTAACCATTTGCCCAGTGTATGAAGACATTAAGTAAGTTTGGCAAATCTATACCAAACTTAGATTCAAATAATTTGTGTTCAAAGCCTGTAAAATGAACTATTTATTCAACAAGATTTTCTTTCAAAATCAACTACAATTAAACATTTCAAATTGACACAAACAGCCAGTTCGCACCAATTCCAGTGAGGTTTTAGTGTTTATCCTGAGAAACAATACACAGATAAAAAAACTAGAGGTGCTTATCTGAAACTCTTTTTGCTACACTTCAGGCACTGCAATAAGAATGTGGGGGAGACAGGATGTTCATAAGGAGGATTTCAAACTTGTGTCATCAGACTGTATTAGCCTGGATTTTCAAAGATCTTGTGTTCCTTTGCCTCCAGCAGTTACTGTAATGAATTAAAAATAATAATTAAAAAAACCCCACCCTTGCCCTAGTCTATGAATAAACAAACACAAAATTCAAAGAACATTTTATACTAATAACATTAAATATTCCTTTTTTGAACTGTCTGAGGTGTGTAATTCATGCTATCATTATGATTAATGGAGTTTTGCTGATTTTGTGTGTGTATGTGTGAATTATTTAGTTCCTTTAAGTAGAGGGGTTTGGGGGTTTTTTTTGAGCCCAGCAGTGACTATCACATTTATAAAAACTGCTGCATATTCTTCAGCATCATCTACCATCACATATCCTACATGTTTTGTTACACACAAGATCTCAAGAAGGTTTCTTCCCTTCTCTTAATGACTTAAGAAAAAAGCTATAAGTAAAAGCAGCACCTTTGATCTAAAGAACCAGAAAAACCACACACCAAGAAAAACCAGAAGAATCAGAGCAAGGTTTGGTCGTAACTCCAGCACTGGGGAGCATCTGGATCTCCCAAAGTCTGAAAGAGCATGTTCAAACTCAAAAGGTGAGATTCAGCCCTTTTTATCTCTTAGCAGAGTAAGCCTTCTTTCCAGCACTCTTATGGGAGTAAGAGCTAAAGAGCTGGTGTGTCAGCTCCCACTACACTCAGTGGAGATCTAACGAATACAGTCAGTGGAGCCTTGAAAGCTCTTCATTTCACCCTAAGCCAGGTGGGTCAGTAGAATCGTTTTCAAGATGCCACTGACTTCAATCATTAGATCTACACTGCCTGCCAGAGGAGCTTATGTACCTAGCACACATGTAGGCATTATATTTGTTTTCATTTGGAGCTGCATCCCACCTTTGAGCATGAGCCCTCCTCTTCTGCTAGACCTGGAGAAGAATTAACACTCATCAGAACTGGCAGAGAGGATCTTCTTTTATATTCAGGTGAATCCTACCACAGTTTTGGTTCTTGAGGCAAATCCTATAGCAGAATGCTAACTCCTATCAAGAAGCAACAGCAGGAATTGTCTCTTCCTTCACACAGGTCAATAACCAAGTTTTATGTGCAACAAGCTGGGGGAGTCCACAAGCCCACAGGTTCACAAGTTCTTGTAAAGGAAACTGAACATTTCAATCACTGTTTAATCAGAAGACCTGAATAGGGCTCATACAAACTGTGCCTTAGGTAAAAGGATGAAGCCAGTAGCCTAGTAATAGTGTATTCGAATAAGTCTTTACAAGACATTTGGAAGAATCAAGAGCTCTCTTAGCTTTTCCACACTACTAATCTTTAAAATTATTATTGGAGAAATGCTATTGCCAAGTTTAAATACTTTGGGATCTCATTAGGAATCTCTGGAGCTAAAAGCATAGTCCCAGTTTAAACTGACAGCAGGTGTGCTGTCAGACTCAGCAGTATACCAGACACACAGCTCCTGTGGCTCTTCTGCATAAACCCAATGAAAGGTGGATTGCACCATCACACCTGTAAAATGACTGCTTATGAATTCCAGTTATAATAAGGATGTGCAAATAAGCAGTATTGATTTTAGGCAAGTTACATATCTATTACCTTTTGGAAACAGAGTCTCTGCTATAGCTGAATATTGCATGCAGCCCTGGACAAAGCTCACTAACTTTTCTGTGATCTTCCAGCTACTTTGAGCAGGTTCAGACTCAAGCAGATAATGTTAGGATAAACACAGGAACTTCTGTACTGTCTCTGTTTACCAGAGAATCCGCTTTCTCAGAAGCAACCTTTCCAGGCTGGAGATGTATGGAAAAATCTTGTTCCAGCTGCAGTGAGTATTACACTGACACTGGCACGTCCAGAACCTCCACCTCCCATTTAGCTGATGGAAAACAGCACAAAGTGATTTTTCTGCCTATGACAGTTGAGGTCACAATATATAGTTGCTTGGCAAATCTCAAGTAATTATCTAAAGGTTTTACGTCTGACAGAAGGCTGGATTTTTGAAGAAAAATAGCATATTTTAGACATGAAAAGTCTTGGTTATCAGCAAGAATTTGCTATTGGGGTTTGGAGGATGCCAAAAAGCATATATGGCATTCACAAATCCTGATCACTACTGACAAGAACTGTTCCTGACAGCCCTAATACTTATTTACTGAATTCATATATTCAAATCTGCTAGGCAAAAGGCAAAGCCTGACTCTTCGGCTTCAGACAACACAGAAACTGCCAGCATCATTCAGCTATGAGCAATCATAGGAAAGACAAATACTGCCAGACTTGGTTTTGTTGTTATCCAATGCCAAGAGATGCCACACACACAGGATCACCACAGCATAACAATTACTGATGATCCCCCTGTTCATTCCAACATTCCTCCCTAAACAGCAAAACCTTTCCGTTGGGGAAGATACGTATTAAAGGCTGGCCAAACACTTCCTAATGTCATAGTTCCCCCTGCACGTCACGCAGAAGAGTTGCCCCTGCATGTAACCAAGTCCAGTCACGTAATACTCTCTTATAAGCTTCAATTCATTCTAACACAGAAACTCTCAGTACACGTGTGTGCATAATAGCTGGTCAGAACATGATCTTTTTACTTAAAAAAATATTTTTTCTATTTAAAAAAGTGTTTCTTCTTTAATTAAAAAGGAACCTATCACTTTGGTCAGCTCTGACAGCAATCCTTCTTATGCAAGCCAGAAGTACTTCTTAGCCAGAGAAGTATCTCAAGCAAAGAGACAAAAGCTCTTAGCATGACATTCACTCACTCTGCTCCTCCCCCCACCACCACTAGTCTCTTACACCCCTTCTTAGGATCTCACATATTCATAGCGTCTTGGCTTCTCTGGAGGGGAAGATGTGCTCCAGTGCTGTGCTGCAGCTGAACATATGTCTCCGAACATATCCCCAGATCAATAACTCGGTAGCTGAGATAGCAGAGAGTGGAAAAAACAAAGTTTACTTTCCACAGGTCAGTCCTTTCAAAAAGGTTGAATGTTGCAGTTTGCCAGGTCCCACCTGCTATTCTTCTGTGTCTGATCATCTGCCCTGCAGCCCTATTGCCAGGTCAGCTAGACTGCCTCTATTTTATCAGTGTCTCAGAGGAGAGGTGATCCAACCCATCATATGTTTCTTTCAAAGAGCAAATATAAAGAGCCTAAGCTGGTCAGCCCAAACTAGTTTCCAGCTTGCATGCAGCAACTCAACAGCCTGCAACCCACTCCTCCTTCCCAAAGGCTCTGCTGTGCTTGTTCTAGCACGTGACACATTCACACATGCAATTAGGGGCAGGAAGAGGTGTGTGAAGGACCCTAGGGAAAGAAGGTGGCCAAAAGCATGCTTCTTCTGCTAGGCCAACTCTTCTGGGCCATTCCCACCCACTCCTGTGCATTCCTGAGAGGCACTTGGGAAAGACAAGGTTGTGAAGTGAGTCACAGAATTAGGGTCAAAGGAGGCTGTGGTGGTGAGAGTCTGCTACAGACTGCCTGATTAGGAAGAAGAAGTAGATGAAGCCTTCTTCAGACAACTGTAAGGAGTCTCACGTTTGCAGGACCTGGTCCTCATGGAGGACTTTAACCACCCCAGTGTCTGCTGGAGGGCCAATATAGCAGGGCACGTGCAATCCAGGTGGTTTCTGACATGAATTGATGGGAACTCCCTGACAAAGGGGGTCAAGGAACCAACAGGAAGAGATAGTCTGCTAAAGCATACACTTACAAACAAAGAGGAACTGATCAGGGATGTGAAGGTCTGTACAACTTTGGCTTCAGTGACTATAAGATGGTGGAGTTCAGGTTTCTGAGAGAAGGGAATGAGGCAAATAGCAAGGCAAATAGCAAGATCACAACCTTGAACTTCAATGGTATACAGACCTGGAGAGAAGAGTGGTCCAGAAGAGCTGGTTGATTTTCAGGGATCGCCTCCTCCAAATTAATTTCCTGAGTAGATGGAAATGAAGCGTGAATGAACAAGGAGCTCCTGACTAAACTAAAATGATAGGCACACAGTAGGTGGAAGCAGTGACTGGTGACCCAAGAGGAATATAGAAACATTGTCTGAGTGTGCAGGAATGGTGTTAGGAAAGCCAAGACCCACCTGGAGTCGAATCTGACACAGGACCTGAAGGGCAACAAGAAAGGCTTCTTCAAGTACATCAGCAGCAAAAGGAAGACTAGGGAAACTGTGGGCCCACTGCTGAATGGGGCAGGGATCTGGTGACAAAGGACATGGAAAAGACCAAGGTACTCAATGCCTTCTTCGCCTGTCTTTACTGGTAAGACCTGCCTTCAGCAATCCCAGGTCCTTGGGAGACCAGAGGGAGAGTTTGGAGCCAGGAAAACTTGCACTCCATGGAGGAGGATCAGGTTAAAGAACACTTACACAAACTGGACATACACAAGCCTATGGGCCCTGATCAGACACAACCGTGAGTGCTGAGAGAGCTGGCAGATGTTACTGAGAGGTCACTATCTTTGAAAGGTCACAGTGATCAGGGAAGGTTCCTGTGGACTGGAAGAAAGCAAATATCACTCCCATCTTCAAGAGGGTCAAGAAGGAGGATCTGGGGAACCGCACCTTGATCCCTAGGAAGGTTAAGGAGCAAACAATCCTGGAAACCTTTTCCAAATGTAGTAACTACAAGAAGATAATTGGGAGCAGTCAACATGGATTTACAAAGAGGAAATAATGCTTGACCAACCTGATAGTCTTCTACAATGAAACTACAAGCTTGGTGAAGAGGAAGGCAGTGGATATTGTTTACTTTGACTTTAACAAGGCTTTCAACACTCTGCCATAACAACAATCTCATGGACAAACTGAGGAAGTACAGGCTGGAAGAGTGGACTGTAAGTAAGATTGAACACTGGCTGGACTAGTGGACTGAAAGGGTTGTGATCAGCAGCACAAAGTCCAGCTGGAGACCAGTCACTACTGGAGTACTCCATGGGTCGATGCTGGGGCCAATACTGTTTAATTGCTGACCTGGGCACTGGGACAGAGTGGACCCTCAGTAAGACCGCAGAGGATGCAAAACTGGGAGGAGTTGATACACCAGAGGGTGGTGCTGCCATTTAGAGGGACCTCAGCAGGCTGGAGAAATGAGCTGACAGGAACCTCATGAAGTTCAGCAAAGGGAAATGCCAAGTCCTGCCCCTGGGATAGAGCACCAAGCTGAACGTGAGCCAGCAATGTGCCCTTGTGGCAAGGAAGGCCAACAGCTTTCTGGGCTGCATTCGGCAGACATCGTCAACAGGCTGAGGGAGGTGATTCTTCCCCTCTACTCAGCACTGCTGAGGCCACAGCTGGAGTGCTGAGTCCAGTTCTGGGTTCCCCAGTATGCGAGAGACATGGACGTACTGGGACAGGGGCAATGAAAGACCAGGAAGATGATTAACCTATTGGAGTATATGGGGAGAGGCTGAGGGAACTGGGCCTGCTCAGCCTGGAGGAGAGAAGGCTCAGGGGGATCTTATCAAAGTGCGTAAATACATTGGGGGGGAGTAACGAGGAGGGAGACAGCCTTTTCTCAGTGGTGCCCAGCGACAGCAAGAGAAGCAAAGCCCACTAAACTGAAATGCAGCAAGTCTTGTTTAAACAGAAGGAAAAAAAAGTTATGGTAAGGGTGTTCAAACACTGGAGCAGGTTGCTCTTATGGAGTTTCCATCATTGGAGATACTCCAAACCCAACTAGACACAGCCCTGGGCAGCCTGCTCCAGGTGATCCTACTTTGAGCAGGGGTTTTGAACCAGATGATCCCCAGAGGCCCCTTCCCCCCTCAACTATCCTGTGATTCAGTGAATTGTTTGGCAGTAGCAGGCAACTCGCAGCAAACCTTTTTTCCAGAAAGAATAGTAAAATCCCTTTCCTTGCCCATCTTCTGTACACAAATGCATAAAGAGTCCAGTACTTGGAGAAAGATCAGGCACGTAAAAAAGCTGCAAACAGACTTAATGTGCTCTACAAGTACAATTACATGGCAAGAAGGACATAAGGCATACTATCCTCACCTGCCAAAAGAAACATTTGGATCCCACTTTTGGCTCCAAACATCCGATTAACTGGGTACTGCTAATTTAGTTATTGAATTATGGCTGTTCACAGAACATGAGTTTTCTTTTGCTCCATGCTACAAAATCTTCCACAGCAGCCTCAGCAAGTTCCTCATACAAATTAGGCAAAGGCCCACTTAGGTGAACCTGAGTCTTATCCAGCCAGGGAAATGCCTCACGCCAGAAGCCAAAGACTGTGCTGGGAAAGAGGAGGAGGAATGAGAGCGTTTTCTTTATTTTCTTCCATCATTGTGAAATCCCAGGCATGAAGAAATTCTCCAATTATATAAAAATAGTATGGTTTCACCAAAAAAATCTGGGTTTGAGATTTTCCAGGAAAAAAATAGTTTTGTTGATTTTTTCTTCAGAACTAAGTACTCTAGCTGATAAGTGGGGGAAACCAGTGTTGAATCAGTCCCTGTGTTTTTCCTTTGCTTCTTTGGTACATCTACCTCACTAAGCAGAATGTTTAGCTCAGATTTGTTTTGTTTGGGTCTATCTACAACTTATAAAATTAGGCCCATAAAAATGATTCTAGCTTATTAGCTGCAGATAAGCATGAGGCACACTCTTGTGGGAACGAGAATCAGAATGCCTATACTTGGACAAAAGTCCCACTAAAACTGGATGGTAAAAAAATTGCCTTCCAGTATCATCTGAGCTAACATGCCAAGTTCCCAAAATTTTGCTTTTGGTATTTATATAGTCTTACGAAAATACTTAATGCAATTCTTAGGCAGCAAAGAGTGTTTCTACTTTTATCTGATCTTACAGTTGTACCTTAAAACACACTGCACTCTTTCCACCTATGAGAGTGCATGCACTAAGTTTGGTAGTATATTCCCTTGTAATTGCAACAACCTAAGACTGCTACCTAGGCAAATCTTATGAACTCATCAGGAAAAACAACAGAAAAAAATGGTTTATGTCTTTCAAAAATGTTTTGTAACTTTTTTTGCATAAATTAAGAAAAATTCAACTATTTAGCAGGCTCTGACTAGTCTTCACTAACAAAATCAGAAAGGGTTAGATATATTTGGAAATTTTTTATATGTATGTATGCTATGAGACCAGCATTTGCTCAGCCAGCTAAGTTCTTTCCCACATACTCAACTAAAACCTATGTGTGATGCAGTGATCACTTTATTCTAGTTGGAAGATCACCACTCACCCCATTCCATACACAAAATCTCATGGCTGGGCTTGCCTGTTTTTGTAGAAACAGTCCTAACTTCCGTTTGTTCGGTGTGGATCTCACCCATGGGATGACAAAGCACGAGCAGCTCTAGTTTCGCCCTTTCTGCTAGGTGCTTTTGTAGCCCATTTTTGTAAGTGTTGGTGTTGGTGTCATGGTAGTGTTTGTGTCATGGAAGTGCTGGTGTCCTACCAGGCTCAGAAATATGTTACTGTTAGAAAGTTTTTCCTAACGTCTTCCTGATCTGACCAGGATGGCTACCCAAAATAAATTATCGCCCTTCTCTTTGCAACAGCCTTGAAATAATAGATAAAATGCTTTTTGTCCCCCTCCCACTTCTACCTCTGAGTTAAACAACTCCTTTTTCAATATTTCTCATTCCTTCATTTTAGGTGGTATTTCCTCTAGGCCCCCAACCCTTCATTTTTCTGCACCCTGGACTTTGTCCTTCGGTCAGTTTTCTCAAAGTTGTGGCCATGACCTCTGCAGCCCACAGGCACAGACGTGTGGCTTCTCCCTCTCTGCTCATCCAACTGGACCGCTCCAGCGGCCAGGGCAACATATGGGGTCCTGACCTCAACAAGAAGCTTTCTGGGGCACAAACACACAAAACTCTGGTACCAATCAGCTATGGTCTCACCGCAAGATACAGAATATAGTTTCTATCAATCTTCTGTATTTCTCTAACCCACCTATAATTTCAGTGTGGCAGCTTGAAGGCTCCCATTTATTGCTAAATTTATTGCACCTCTATCACCCACCAGAATGATTTGAGATTTCAAAAGAGAGATGTGCACAAATTGCTGTGCAAGTAATAGGATATAATTCACCGTTGAGCCATCATGATATTGCATGGAGAAGTGGTATACTAGACTTCAGGTCATTCTTCCTGCACCACCCTCCAAGTGAGATCTTCTTTCAAGAGAAATTTCACATTGTATTTAACAGTTTGCTCACAAATATGCTTGGCATAGCTGTGAATTTTCCCATTTCAAGAAGATCTTTCAATTTTCCAGGATTTCCTCAAAAACCAAGAGGTAGTCATTATCCACAGACTTCTTTGTGTCCTTCCTAGGAAAAAAAAAATTACAAAAAGGTATCATGGGAAACAAAATGAATTTTCATAGCTCTCACACCATCCAGGCAGGCAGAATCACACATATAGAAGAAAGAATTTCAATCTATAATGGAAACTCTTCCAGAACATTTTTGAAAAACATTGCTGAACATGGGGAAAAGAGTGGGTTTTTACCAATTACTTCACAAACACTGGGTAGAGTTCTGAAGCATGTCCTCACACTCTTCCTGATCTGAACCACTAACAAAAGCAAAGTCAAAATGCAGGACATGCTGTGCCTTCTTGTTATCATCCGTTTAAAAAATAACTAGAAATACACAAAGCTTTTGAAGATATAATATACCAGAAGATATATATATCTTGAAGACATAAATAAACAGAAATAAACAAAGCTTTTGAAGATAAGCTTTTGAAGACGGGAGCCAGAGCTGCCATCTCTACAAATGCAAAGTTTTAGTTTTGGAGATAGTCACCTTCTTATTTTACAGTTTTCACGCTACCTCCATTCAGTCTCTTTATGCACTATAAAATCCTTGTTACGCTGGCACTGCTCCTTAACCAGGCACAAATTCAGAAAAAGTTCTGCTTGCTTTTTTATTCTGTTTATAAAAAATGGAATCTCTCTGCAGTCACAGGTGGCTTTGCAAATGGGTAGTTTTATAGATTTTCCACTCTTTCATCAAAAGCTTTTTCCCTCATGTTTAACAGAGATCATTAAAAGACACAGCGGGTTATAAATGTTAGTACCTCATGCACTGATCAAATTGCCACCCCTCCCAGCAGTTATACTGCTGACAGATAAACACTGTGCAGCGCTCAGAGAACAGGCAGAACAGGTGCCCACAACCCCACCAAACAAGCCCATTTTCACTGAACGGCAAGGCATTTTAAAACTTCTTCTTTTTAAGCCCTGTCTAAATGAGCAGTTAACTTGGAGGCCCTGTTGGGCTGGGTGTTTTCGTTCTATATGCATCATGTCTCAAGAGTTACTCTGTGCCAATACTACCGGTGAGACAAAACTCAACTCTGCAGTCGGCAGTGTCTTCTGTTCTTTACCCAAATGAAATATAAAGGGCATGCCAACATCCAAATCACCCCGTTTACTAACTACGCACGCACTACAGCCTAGCTGCCTCTGCACACTGCTGTTCTGCCAGGGCTGGGGAAGCTCCTGAAGTGAGAGAGACGGGAAGCAACACAAGAAAACCCAACCATTCTCAACAGGGATCTGGTACAGTCTCTGTACAATCGCCAAAGGCATCATTTGAAGATGCTTGCAGAAAGCACAAATTAATTATGAAGCAGGCCCAGCTCAGTGGTCCACAACCTCAAACCAGCAAATCAGTTCATAAATGATGGTTCTCTCTAGAAGCGTCATTGTTCTGGCATTTCGCCCACAGAAAATAATGGTAGACATAAAGTACTGAGAAATGGGGAAGAGGCTGGGAGTGGAGTTACAAGCAAGTTCCTTCCTCTTGTAGGGAATTTTTTCTATACCTTTGATCTTTACTGTACCTTTTCTAGTTCTGCTACGTAGTTTTGGGAATGCGGAGACCAGAACCACAAATAGTACCAACGCATTGTGAAAATGCACAGTGAAATAATCAAGTTCTCTATTTTGTTCTCCAGTCTTTATCTTGTAAGTCCTCAAATTCGGGGTTTTTTTAATTTTTTATTGCTGCTAAACACTGAACAGATCTTAAAGACAACTGACCATTAGGACCACCAAACGTTTTTCTTGAGCTGTGATAGCTAGCTAGGGGGTCCTCGATGTGCTTGTATAATTGCTTACTCCTTAGTCCATACTCAAATTTGTCTTCTAGTTTACCAAGTCTCTCTGTACCATGATACCCATCCACACCTCTTCAGAGCCAGTTTTATTCTCACCATTTACCATTTCCAAATAAAATGACAGAAGGTTTATTTTGTCTGTCTCTTCCCAGTCCCCTCCCAGGATTAACCTGTTTACAAAGGGTGTGGATATATCCTGTCTTCCTCACCTACCAGTCAAACTTCCACTCCCATTAAACCATCCTGTACTTCACTGGTTCACTCAGTACCAGTGTTTTATCAGAAATATCTGTCACAGTCTAGGGCCACATCTACCTCCTTCGTATTACCACCAGAAACACATTCTGCATCCTCTTCCACAGAGGGAAAGATGTGGATTTATTCCCAAAAAATGAGGTCCCAACTGCCACCCATGCACTGCCATCACCAGGCTGGTAGCAATACCCAACATAGCTCTTTTTCTTTCTCTACATTAAACTGCAGGCTGGTTTTAGACAGTTAAAATTTACTAAGGCCACTGTCCATAATGACATGTCTCTCTAAATCAAACTTGAAAACTTACAACAAACACTTATTAGTTCAACCCCAGAAAAGTCTCTTTTAAAACCATCCTTTCCTATGCTGCTAAGTAATTTTTCACCAGAGAACATCTGGTTTATCCCTCTGATTTTTTCCTCATTTCTTATAGCTTATAGCTGTTTTCTTAGAAAAGGTGTTCGTCATGCATGCTTTCGCATCTGTCTTTGCTGACCAGGAAATATCCTTCCCCATCTGTAACGGAGTCAATACTGCTCTCATACCATGAGTCCATCAGCCCATTAGCACAGGAAAGACACGGACCTGTTGGAGCGGGTCCAGAGGAGGGCCACAAAAATGATCAGAGGGATGGAGCACCTCTCCTATGAAAAAAGGCTGAGAGAATTGGGGTTGTTCAGCCTGGAGAAGAGAAGGCTCCAGGGAGACCTTATTGCAGTCTTTCAATATTTAAAGGGGGCTTATAAGAAAGATGGGGACAAACTTTTTAGCAGGGCCTGCTGCAATAGTACAAGGGGTAATGGTTTTAAACTAAAAGAGGCTAGATTCAGACTAGATATAAGGAAGAAATTTTTTACAATGAGGGTGGTGAAACACTGGAACAGGTTGCCCAGAGAGGGGGGTAGATGCCCCATCCCTGGAAACATTCAAGGTCAGGTTGGATGGGGCTCTGAGCAATGATGACCCTGCGCATTGCTGGGGTGTTGGACTAGATGGCCTTTAAAGGTCCCTTCCAACCCAAACTGTTCTATGATTCTATGATTCTAAAAGATGTTTGACACCAAAGACTTAAGACATTCAATTTTTAATTCCCTCAAGGTCTTTACTTAAATAATCAAGGATTTCTGTTGACTCATTTACCTTGTCCAGCTTCTTAAAAGGACAGGTACAATCCTTTCATCTAACTGCATCATTTCTGTGTCTGCCATTGTCCTCAACTGTTTCTCTTAGCTGTCCCTTATTTTACATTCTTGCCCACCTGACATATTGTACTTTTTTTTTTTCCCATTTGGCACCTTTTTATACTTTAAAGCCAAGTATGAAGATTACACATCTCTTCAATCTTCTCCCTCACATTCCTTTGTTAAAACTTTTTATTGGCTGTAGTATCTTGACATTATAGGACTTGCATAAAGTCACAGAAGAAAACTATAAACAAGGCTCCTTCCATAACTTTCCTCCAGGGCAGCTCTGACAGAGCTCCCAGATCTTCATGGCATCAGGCTTAGAGGCACTTGCTGCCTGAAGACTCCTTACTATATGGAGTCTAATTCTCTGTGACTTAAGGCAGCATTTCTCATGTTTTATATGGTATTTTTGTTCGCCCCGCGTTCTTGCAGGATGCTTGGAAAGCTGCTTCAAGGTTTTTCTCGTAAGTGGCAGTTTCTGGAGTTCTAAGAGGTTCTTGAGACTTCAGTGATTCCAGGCACAGTGCCATAGGGAAACACGACAGAGCACTAAAGGGAACTATGTAATACATTTTCAGCAACACTAATCCCATCTGGATTATATATCCTCCCAGGTATTTCCCTACCTATTCTTGAAGAATTACTTAGTTTTGTGGGAAGAGGAGGATGGTGAGGCAAAGGAGAGAATAGCTTAGCATTGGGTTTTGTCTCCTCAACAGATGTCTTTAGCCACCTCAGCTAATTCTCCTTTACAGAGTAGTTTCCTTCCATACTCTGTCTAACAAGCTGGTTCTCTGCCAGAGTGAATCATTTGCAATTCCTCAACCTAAAGGAAAAATCTGCTCACAGAACAGCCTTGTTGCATCCTGAACCTGGCTGAGGCCATGCGCACCCTACACGTGGCAGACAACGGCTTTGAATCCCACCACCTGGTAGTTACACCCTTTGAACTGACTCGTGTCCATAGACCTTTTTAGAGCTCTGAGAAAGTCTGCCCAAATGTGCGAGTAGTTGTGCACAATTGCCACGTTTCTCACAGATCTTGCTTCTCCGTGTAGAAAAAGGTTAGTACATCTTGCTCTGAAAAGTGACATTATCCCTTACCATATGGCAAGTTGAAGCAAAAGCCAAGGTAGACACAATTGCCAGCACTCACACTTTGCTGGCCTTTGTCTTTATCGGATATCAGATAGTTTAAAAATTTTTTAAAAACTTTATCAGATAGTTTAAAAATATATGCATTACTGGCCCCTACAGATCTTGCCTTGTTCCAAGGATGTAAACACTGTGATGACACCAACCTTAGTCAACTGAAAATGGTTGGATTTGCCATATTCCCCCAGCATCTCATAATTTCTGGAAAATATGGGAATCAAACTAGCTCAGAATCACTTAGCAATATCACTGTTAAACAGTCTTGTTTACACAGTGCATGTCCAAATCCTTCTGGTTGTTTACAGGGCAGCAACCACTTGTTCCAAAGCAAAGATAACAGATACCTCCATAAGCCAGAAATACTTACAAAAGCTGTATCTCGCAGTGCTACACAGTGTCTATATTAAAAAAATTACATATTTCCTGACTACCAGCAAAAAACTGAAGCTGGACTGCAGACAAATATCAAAACCAGTTATGTATTACTATCTGAGAATCAAACCACACTTCCTGGTGTTTAACTTTCTTTTCATCAGAGCTTGTCTGAACTGAATTTAGATTTGCCGTTCACAAAAAGCAACTTGGAAACTCACAGCTGAGATGTGTTTAATAGCTAAGAGACATTTTTTGTTTCAGGGCAAAGTATAACCAGTTTATGGGGTGGTGAAGAACTGAGAAACAAATCCATCTCCTGTACCTTCACTAATTAAATCTCAACTTTGCTAACAAATATTCACAGACTCAAAGACTTTTCTAAGCTGTCACAAGCAGCAATACATTAAAAAAAATACATAGTCAAAGCCACTGCAAAAAGAATATATGAAATTGGCCCTTCTACCGACTCAGGAGCACTAAACTCATGCAGTTCAGCCCCCAAGAATAATTTAATTTTTTATAGATCATGGGATTTTAAGAGAGTAAATTTAGAGGTTTTCATTCTTTGCCTAATGGTTTGAGAGACTAAGAAATAATGCATTCAAGCTTTTGGCGTTAGCTCAATGGAGAGTAGCCCACTTAAATTCAGTCTACGGTTGTCCCGTAATTCCCTGAATCCCGGAACTGGCATTCCGATCGCGGCAATGCGGCAACACAGAGCGAACAATTCACGAACGGAGAAGATGCGTAACATGAATATCTGTTCACGAGCTCCATAGTTTCCGTATCTACATCACAGATGCAACGCATCTTGTGATGCAGCGGTGAATGTCGCCCGACACCTCTGCAGCAGGAGCACCTGTAGAGCTGCCACCAGGCAGGTGACACCGGACGTAGAGCCAGCGCGGCGAGTGCAGCCCGCCAGGCCCGGGACACCCCCGCGGCTCGGGGCTCCTGGCCTCCGCCCCCGTTCCGTGCGTGCACTTGATAAGCGCCCTGACAGCCAGAGCCCCGTCCTGAAGCATTCAGCATTTGAACGTCCCATCCCTGCAAAAAGCCACTTAGGGGATGCGCTGCTTGAGCTGAGTAACCGGCATTCGTTCGCAGGTTTGCGAGGCGCTAAGGGGAGAGGAGAAGGGGCGGGAGGCGCTCACGCAGAGCCGGTCCCCGCTCCGCAGAGCCCCTCGCCACCACCTCAGCCCTGCGAGTGCCGGCGCCCAACGCGAGCTTCCCTCCCGGCCCCCGCTCCCCAGGCTGGGCAGCCGGGCAGACCCCACCAAGGCACCCCGCCGCCTCCGCCGGGGAGCCGGCAGCCGCTCCGCCCGTGCCCGCCGCCGTCCCGCCGCCGGCGGCAGGACCCGCGCCCCCCCGGCCGCCTCCGCGCCCCGCCGAGCGGCTCCCCGCACCGCCCCGGCCCCGCCGCCGCCGGGCCCCCTCCCCGCCCCCCGCCTCAGCGGGTCCCCTGACCTCAGCAAGGTAGGGCCCGGCTGCGGGGCTCCCGCAGGGGCGGCGGGGCGGCGCGCCAAGGCCGCCGAACTGCTGCGGGAGAGCGAGCGGACAGCGCCCGGCGGCAGCAGCCCGAGCAGGAGCTGAGCAGCTGCAGCCGCCGGAGGTCCCAGCTTATCCCAAACGCCCGGGATGGTTTGCCCCTAGCCCCGCATGATGTGACACGCGCAGCGTAGAGCTGGAGCTGTTCCTGTCTCACTGGGAACAATCTCCACCCTGCACTCCTCAGCACTGGGGTAAAAAAAAAAAACAAAAACAAACCAAAACAAACGCCTTTATCTTCACCGTAAAAACTGGTGTGTTCTCAGTACTTCTTAAAAGCCCGTCCCTCCAAATCTTCTGCATACGGGGAGGCGAAGAGGCAGCCTATCTGATTGTAACAACCGAGGCAGAGCTAAAGCACACTTGACTCAGACTTTGACTCTCTCTGTTGCCACAAAGGACTCTGGGGCTCCCCACACTTCAAGCCCATTGCAGTGGAACCAGGGCTGCTCCACAGCCTCTGCCACCCAGGTCTCCACAAGCACCTGAGCAGCAGTACCCTGGGATCTGCTGGAGCCAACCTCTTCTAGCTTTCCCAGGCTCCACAGGAGGCCATCAGGTCAAATACAGCGAAGCTATAAAAGTAGCGTGCTCACACATCCACACCCACGTCTGGCACCAAGCACGGCTGGGTTTGTCACACTTTCAGCACAAGCTGAACCCAAAACATTTCTGCAAATAGAAACTGCCCCCAACATGGCAATGCATGGCGCTGGGGCAGAGGGCAGTGGAGGCTGGCATGTCAGCAATGCCACCAACCACACAGCATCATTTCTGAGTGTCCTCTAAGCCACAATTCACAGGCACGGAGTGAAATTCTCACTCCTAATTAGCCATATAGTTCCAAGAATTTATTAAAAAGAAAAAAAAATCCAGTTAACCCCCCCTACCTAAAACCATTCTTATGCAGATTTTTGCACAAAAAGTACAATTATTTTCTTTAGAGTTCATATTTGTTCCCATCAAAATATGATAGTGATGAAACAGGGGAGGATGCAAATCAAAACCTTCTCTCCCTTCTTTATTTTCCCTCTATTGAGATATGTATTTATATTAATGTATTCTGGTTCCTACAAAGCAAGAAGTCACATAGACTGTTGATGTTACAAGCATAATTATGGGATGGTATACAATTCCCAAATACAAGCACATCTCCCAGAAAACTTAAATATTTTTTTCAAAGCTAATACACACCTGAAAACTTGACTAACTCTGTCAACCGGCTTCCAAAAACCCACCACCCTCTGAACTTCACCTTGCAGATATCCAAGCACTCTTCAGCAGCTCTTCACAAAATACTGCCATGCTAAACTGTTCATTTCTATACCTCCACACTGGTTGTTACCAGAGCCTTTCCAGATTCCCTGATCTCCAAGACTATTGCTGCTTATCTTAGTAACCCTTAGTACTTGCTTCTGCCACAGAGAGCCATGCAAGCTTCATCCTCAGCCTTTGCAGCTGCAGCAGTCACTACTTGCCTCTCCATATTAAACTTCAGCAGGCAGAAGGTGAAACTTGGCTGCTCAGGTTGTATTTGAATAGCTGTTCCTCATCTCTTCATGAAATGAAAGAGGACAGGATGGAAAGACCTGTACGGCAATAGTCCATCCTTGCTACCATAACAAGTTTATCAGTGGTTACTGAACACTGGTCTGTACAGCATTAAGAGGATGCAGTGAAGACCCTGATCCCGTGGGCGTCCTTCTCAGCATCAGGATCCACATCAGTTTAAAGCTGATGGAAAGCAGTGCAGCTGCAGTGCTGCCCCATCTTTTGGGGCAGCAAGCTGATTCAGAGAATGTCAGCCACTGACAAACCTGTAAGAGCAACTAGGTCATGTCCCTGAAAGGGCTCACTGAGAGCAGGACCACAGCAGCCTTGACTCTGCTTGGGCTGCTGTGCAACCACATCCTTTCTAGTGAAACTGGTTCAGGTGTTCCCTGCTCATTGCACAACAGGAAAAGGCAGAGTCCTCTTAACCCTGCTTAATTAATGCTGTGATTTATCACATGGATCCCAAACAGTTATATTGTACAACTAGAAAAAGAAGCCAAAGGTAGGTGTGTATAGATGGTTTAAGACAGCTTTGCCAGTGTCCAAGGCATTTGTGGAACAACAGCCAGAGCGGAGGACAGGCATCTGACATGGGGTAGGCACCTCCTCCCTTCACACTCCTCCAAGAGCCACGCAGAGCACTCTCAAAGCAGATCCTTGGCAGCACACACCTCCGTTTTGCACTTTCAAACATGGAGAAATGCTGTTTCACAAACAGAGACTGATGCTGTGTTCAATAAGATCTACCATTGGCTTCATTAAATGCAGAATTAGGAGGTTATTGCACTCCGGTTTCTATCAGGAGTAATTCAATTGAAGTCAATGGGATTTCACGTGAATAAAACAGATGCAAGACTCAAATCAAGCACATAGCATTCAAACATTTTTTGCTATTTATTAATCATCTTTGCACAGTTTTACTTCTTGAAATGCAAGGAGGGCCATGGAGGGCCATACAAATAATCTGAATATGGTTTAAGTAATTTCCTTGAAATATCTAAAATATCTAAAATTAACCACTGGCAGAACAAGTCTTTATACTGTAATGTTGCTGTAGCCAACACCCTGAACTTCTGGGACAGCAATCTAGAGAAAAAGAAGTTAGATACTGTTTTCTAAAGCCCTTTGGGAGATGAAGGAGACTATAACTGCTTAGGAAGTTTTAACCACTTAACAAACCATTGCTATTTAAACATAAAACGTAATGTAGAATCCAGTGCATTGCTTTCAGAAATGTAAAATGTATATACTACTTACAGACTTTGTAATAGAATTATCATCTTATTTCTAGTTTGCAGACCACGAATTTATCACAGACCCAGCATTGTTAACTACCCAGGAGTTGTACGTCTGGCAGTTTCATTAAATTGAGTGTAACTTTGGCCTCATACTTATCATTCCAGGTACATTTATCAATTTGTCTTTCACCTTTTAATTAAGATTTGTTAGCTTTTTCTGTGGGAGGATATATCCACACACAAAAGCCATTGTTTATCTCTCAAGGGTACTTCACTTTTGGCTTTTAAAATCCATGAGAGTGAAGATCCTTTTATTCACTGGTGTTGTAGACTCCTTTCTAGATCAAGTAAGCCACAAACTATTTAAGATATTTTACAGTCAAATCCAATTAATTTTTAGTCTATTTATGTTTATGAAATAGGAATGCACTCTGCTATTTTTAAAACGTGGAAAACAAAAGACATGCAGGTTCTGTAGCCTCAAGATGTCTAAATCATTAACTTCCAGGTGATTTATGTGCTTTAAATTCTTAGAGGGTTTGGGACAGCACCTGCCCAAAGGACGCCTCTGGTAAAATGGGAATTAAATTCAGATTCCATCCTAGTATTTTATCCATGCACTCAACTTGACCATTTTCTCCAAGGCAGCTGCTTTCACCAGCTCTAGTTCCTCTTCTAAGGAACCAAAACCATCCCTAAACTGTAGCTCTGTAACTGTGGTCCCTGAACAGCAGGCGGCCCAGAGGCCACTCCAACCTAGCGTGCGGTCGCTGTTTGAACTGCCGAGAGAGCCCTCCTGCACGCACACGCAGCCGGGACAGCACCAGGAGTCATTGGTGCTGCTGCGGCCACGGATGGCAGCGGACAAGCAAATTAGAGTTGAGGGATGTCTGCTCTGCACCTGACAAGAACCGGCCCAAAGGCAGAAGTTACTACGAGCTTCAGTCAGCCGAGAATAAAGTCTTCTGTACTGTAGCGCCGGCTCGGAGACCAGTTCTTTCTATGGCTGTAATCAACTCATTTAATCTGCTGCCTCCTTTCCTCCATCCATAAGATAGGGCCACTAGTACTCACAATGTGTTAAAAATTTCAGTAGGATGCACATCATGACTCAGGCCCAGCACGAGATGGCTGGCTTGCCAGTGGCCTGCACATCCTCAGAGTAATCAGGCAGTTGTGCTTTTCTTAGGTTTTCCATTTGGGACAAGTATCTGTAGTGCCTGGAACAAGTTGTCTAGAGTCTTTATATGATCTGCCAAGTCATCTAATCTTCACTGGACAGAAACCAGCATTAGGCAGCGTTGGCTGTTGTGCGATATCCAGATCCTCACATTAAATCTCCTCTGGATCTTAAATAATTTCAGAAATAGTTAGCTGGAAGTTCTGCATCCACATTCTAGGAAAATGTGTGCAGCTGGAGAGCTATTTTCTGCATAAGAGAAAACAGAAAAAATTGTGATGTGCTCCAAAGAACCAGGCCATGAACCCACACCAGATCCCTCAGAGTGGCCTGTGTCACAGGACGACTGCATCATATCCTAATGGACAGGAGCTGGGTATGTTTGATGGATGGAAAAACAAGATTATTTATTGCTTGGCCTTAGGTAATGTGGGACCAAAAATGCTGCAGGCAGATCTGGCAGGAGCTGATGCAAAGGACTAACCCTGTTTTCCAGTTAGCCATGGATGACCTTAGTTCCTTGTAAAATAAATGGTATTTTTCCTATGTTTGTAGACAATTACTTACATCACTGACTTTCCCATTGGCATAACTTGAGGTTCTGTTTTCTTATAGACTTCCGCTTCACTCATGCAGTGCTAATAGGATCAAAGTCTCCTACCCATGTGTTCTGCAGTATTCAAGAATAAAATGGTATACGTCATGGAAGATTTTTATGGTTTACAGAGTGTGATCTCTCTCATTTGACACATTTACATTTTTCAAATCTAAAATTGAGCTTTTAAAAAAAACAGAAACAGAAACCAAAAGAATGGGATATATCCACATTGTTTCTACTGTTAAAATGTGTTGATGTAACCATCATTTTATTCTCATCATCCACCTCCACTGCATGCCTTGATGTTCCATGAGGACATTACTGGGACAGTCTTTCATTTACCTGAATGATTTTACCATAGTTTTCAACAGCTGAAGATCTGTCTCTGCTGGATGCAGCAAATGAAGAGACATCTGGCATCTGAAGTCATGATTTTTTGGATGTGAATAAGTAGACTATAATAAATGGCAATCCATTACTCAAGATAAAGCAAAAAAGATACTGTACACTCTGCCCTTTGAGGCATCTCAGTGATTCTGAAGTCAGGGATCTGAATTATCACTTCTAGACTTTCCTCCTGTGCCCCAACCACACACATAAAATGAAAGGTAGTAACATCAGGCAAGGATTGGCAGATTTCCCTGGGGAATATAGGCTAAATATATTGCTAAATATTTTAGCAACTGCTTGGGTAAATATTTTGAATTATTTAGGTGGCCAATTAAAGGTAGATGAGATGCAAGCAAACAAAAGCCTACACAGAGAAATACACACTCCTTGTGCAGAATAGGTACAGCAAAAGCACTTTTCTGGACTAACTGCCAAAGTCTGTCCATAAAGTTCTGGAATAAAAACAAGTTGCGGGACTACTCTGTCAGTAAATATAAGTAATTCTGTGGGGGGTTTTTTGCCTTATTGTGTGGATAAAATTAAAGCATTCTCTTGATCCCGAACATTAGGTTACATAGTTTTCTGATTCTTTCTTTAGCAAATTCAAATGACTAAAACAGGAGCCTGAATATACACATTTCCCAGGCCTGAGAATCACAGTTTTCTCTTATAAACTTACTGGTTTTGAAAGCTCTATGCCATCAAACTTAAGGTACCACCCCCTCTCAGGATACACTTCTGGGGTTACAGAAGTAAATACAGTTGTATGGTGGCACTAGTAAGAGCACATATTGAGTATTTAAATATTCAGTGCTCTTTATTTATCAGGCTCTTAATGTCATTCTTCAACTAAAGATTTTATTGGATTTGCACATATGAACACAATGTGAAATGAGACTTACTGGTTCCTTGGACATCAAGGGTTACATGCATCCATATGCATATACACGTTCTCCACAAGAACCCAGAAAGAAGGTTGGTATCGTCACAGGCATTCATTCAAAATGTGTTCATTCTAAGCTCAATATTTATTCGTAAATAGAGATGTTATTGTTTAAAGTCTGCAATACAACGCTGTTCAAAGTGGAATGAAAGGACCTATAGATACTTACTCATCCACTCTGAGTACTAAATATCCTTCCCAGTGGAACAAAATGCCCTTTCTATCACAGAAGAGGGTTGTGTATTACAAAAAATTCTGCAGTGAATCATTTGGTGTGGATCTTTCAACAGTGCTCACCATTTTTTTCTTGACTGGAATAATGTGAAAAGCTGCTGAAACATGCAGTTGAGAAACTGAAGATTTTGGGGTACTACAAATACATTTAGAAAGCTAGATTTTCAAAGCACTGTTTAGGCATCTAGGGATGAAGAGAGGGGCCTGATAGATTAAAAAAAAACAAACAACAACAACAAACCAACTGAAAAGATAAAGCACCAGATATGCGTTGGAAGAAATGGAATATGTGTGCCTACAAAAGTTATTTTTAAAAACTCTTCTTCTCTATCAGTATGTACCAACATAGTTTGGAAATATGACCACATTCAGCAATAACTTTTAAATAGCATAATCTAGAAGGGTATTAGTGAGAAAATGGATTATGACCTCAAAAGCATTTTCTGAAGTGGTTGATAAAGCCAAATGTTTTGCTGATATAAAATATTGCAATAAAATTTCATTGGGCACTTCATCAAAAGTTGCCCTATTTTGTTGCTGAAGACACTTCTAAAAATCCACCAATTACAAGTGAAATATTTGTGCAAGATAGCACTAGTATCATAAAAGACATCAGTTTTGTTAGAATATAGTTAAATAAAATATAAGAAATAAGAGAGACCAATAGTGAATTTTTTCATGCAAAAGATGTTAGGTAAGAAGATGAAAGGACTCTGTGTTCATAAATCTAAACTTATTCTTTATTAGGAAAATTATTTACCATGAGGTAAACTAAAGCTACAACTGAGGCTAATCTGCAATCACATACACAGAAAAGCGTAACCTCTTCGCTCAGTTTCATGAAGGCTCCAACATCCTTTAACAATTTGTTAAAACAATTTGTTTAACAATCGTGTGCACTCTTATTTGAAAATGATCTTAATCTAAACAGAACTTCACACATATAAAATAGCAATGATGTAAGAGAAAAGATTCATCATGCACCTTTTTTGATCATTAAAATCTAATTTTAAAAAGCCAAATAACCTAAGTATCGATGAATAAATAAATTAATATTATAGGCCTAAATGTACCTATGAATCTAGGCCTACCACTCCCATTGAACTCAGTTGTGGGCAGCCAGACTAAATACAGCTTATCCTCCTGGAGAGCAAAAGATCCATCAGCCTTAGTGTAAATACTATCCTAATCAGACTGGTTTAATAATTACCAGCTACCACAAATGAGCATTCCTGTAAAAAACTATGAAGAAACTTGAATCCAAAAGAAAATTGAAGTTGCTCACTGAAGCCAAGTTTAACATCACAGTCTTTCTTCATCATGGGATTTTGGCTCCGCTGTTGCTTGTAGTGTTAAATTTGAGAGGTTTTGGTGTAGCTAATAGCAGTGGGACTTTGACCTGCTCACACAGAGCTAGTGGCCTCTGATCTAAGGTTCTTTTCTTGCAACACAGTTCCCATGTTAGCGGGGTGTTCCTCCAAGGGGTCTTGCTCTGCCCCTCCCTTAGGCGGGGGGTTGTATCTAAGAGAAAGCAGAGCCCTGGACACAGCTGTTTCTGCGCTGGATGGTTTTGGCCTTCAAAACCATCCCTGTCCTTGAATGGTTTTAAAGGAATGGTACAACACCGCTAAGGCAACCTGAGTCTGTCTGCCTTTGGCGTCAGTATTCTGGCTGCCTTTATTGCTGGCTCTCTGCCCACTGCTTTTTTGGATCCCAGGTCCCAGGAGGAAATACCATTGCACAGGTTCCTCTTAAGCGCTGATGCAGTGCAATACAGCTCACTACTGTTGTTTGAATCAGAGGCTACCACTTTTTGCCATTTTCCATTTCCTGATGACTCTTCTCAGTAAGACCTCTAAGTTTACCATATACATCTCATGATCCTTTCTTCCTTCAAAAAAAATTTCTTTTATCCTGTGCTTATTTGTGCCCAGCCTTACTGCCCAACAAGCGGCTGATATCCCTTTCCTGCTCCTAGCAACAATTCTTGTTTCTTTAAATACGTATAGCCAATAGCCCAGGTTTGCTCCAGGTCTCAGAAATTTCTCAGTGAACGCAGCTGGGATTTCCCCTCAAATATTGCTGTTTATCATGACTGTGGGGATTGCCCTGCAAATGGCTCAACAGTCCACATGAAAATGAATTGGTCAGTCTTCTAAAAACAGTAGTTGAAAAAATACCAGTTGAATGGCTGTCAGCTGCCACCTGCAGCATGCATCTCTTGGCTAGGCTAATCACATCATTCACCTTAATTGTAACTTCTAACATCCTCACTCCATACAAGGTAGCTTTTTTTCTTCTTGAGGTAGCTGTACTACTGAAACACAAATTGGCTGCTTCACATATCCTTTGTATTGTTGCTTGTAGATTGGACCTTTTTGCTTCTAGCTTTCATATTGCTTTCAAGTGCATGTGTGTGTATATATATATATGCATACATGCTGCTCCATAATGACTTCTTGATCATACTAGCTGTGCTCTGACTTTTTGGGTTCCTTCAGCTTGAATCCCTGTATCTGTCCTGTGTTAGTGAATGCTATTACTTTGAGCCAGTATCTGAACATCCATAGCCCTTCATTTGGAAGTGCTTCTCCAATGTCAGACCTGTTCCTGTCAATAGCATGTTATCTGGGATCCTAAGTCCCACAAGCAATACTGTCTTTAGTGGGGAATGTCATGCCCATATTTGCACATGGGTATCAGATCTCAGCTTAATCATATATTTCTTTTGTGGAATTTTTTTTTGGTCATTTGAGTCTCATTCTGCAGTCATAGTACAAACCAAAGCTCAGCATTTGGCCTTTACACTAGCATTTAGGTTATTAATTCTGGCAATAATACTTCATGTCTCAAGTGAGCCCAAAACCTGCCTGCCTCAGATTTCTGCCTGGACCACAATACAAATACTTCTCTTTCAGTAATTTTTAGGTTTGTTTTACCAGCTTCATTTTGCTTTTATAGAAGACAGTCATCACAAGTGGCAATTTTAAAGAGTTCTGTCGTTATCAATCAACCATTGCTGGAAGCCATCTAATCTCCATGCTAATATTCTTTAAAGCAGCATAAAGGATAATACAGATTTGGTCTCCAAAACAACTAAAATCCTAAGGCTCTCTATAATAGGACACAAGTGTGCTGGTTTTGGCTGGGGTAGCGTTGATTTTCTTCATAGTAGCTAGTATGGTGCTGTGTTTTGGATTTGTGCTGAAAACAGTGTTGATAACACAGTGCTTACACAGAGTCAAGGCCTTTTCTGCTCCTCACCCCACCCCACCAGCGAGTAGGCTGGGGGTGCACAAGAAGTTGGGAGGGGACACGGCTGGGACAGCTGACCCCAACTGACCAAAGGGACATTCCATACCATATGACATCATGCTCAGCATATAAAGCTGGGGAAGAAGAAGGAAGGGGGGGACGTTTGGAGTGATGGCGTTTGTCTTCCCAAGTCACCATTACACGTGATGGAGCCCTGCTTTCCTGGAGATGGCTGAACACCTGCCTGCCCATGGGAAGGAGTGAATGAATTCCTTGCTTTGCGTTGCTTGCGTGCACGGCTTTTGCTTTACCTATGAAACTGTCTTTATCTCAACCCACGAGTTTTCTCACTTTTACCCTTCCAATTCTCTCCCCCATCCCACAGGGGCAGGAGGGCGAGCGAGAAGCTGTGTGGTGCTTGGTTGCTGGCTGGGGTTAAACCACAACAAGAAGTCAAATGTTTACAAGTGGATTCGCTTCTGAAAAGCTCTATCAGCATCTTCCTCGGGCTTTGCCAGAAATGGCCACCACAGCCTATCAGCCACCATTGTTGTTTCTAATACTTCTACAGGAATCTGAGGGAGAGGGAGCCCAAGGCTTTTATGCTTATCTCCTTTTCCTATCCAAATTGAGGAATGATGGTTATATCTTTGTTTCTTCCATTCTGATAATGAAGTGGGAATAGGTGATTTCTAATAGTAAATCTATGCTACTTTTCAGATACCATTTTCCACCCTTTTCTCTTCCTAAGACCCCAGCTGCGACCACTGCTCAGAGCTCTCATTTACCTTATCACTTCCTCTTACATACAGTATCGGGACACTAATGTTTCCAAAAAAATGCAGAATAAACTTACTTGGGATTAAGTATTTATTTGTTTCCCCCCCAGACCCTTTTTAGTTGCCTAGTGACAGCTTGACTTATCTCAAGAACAAACACACTAAAATGAGAATTTCAGGACTAGTTTGAAGAGGTTTATAATCACTGAGCTATATATGCCATACAAGAAACAAAGAAAAATTACTCTGAATTAAAAATATACTGTGTTTTATCTAAAACATATCACAGTACTGTGCCTTTGCAAAAATTAACACCAAGTATAAACAACTATAATCAAATATGAAATAAGTAGTGACGGAAGCCAGTTCTGTTTCAGGAATCTTACATTGTTAGTTGTATATCTGTATGTTCTTAGTAGTATAACATTTAATAAATACAATAAAATGTAAAAATGTGTTTCCTTCTAAAAAAGGAAAAAGGCAATTAGGGATAAAAACTACAGTTTAATTTAAAAATAGATTTGTCTATTTTATAATTTATGCTCAGAATATGTTCTTTTTTGTGCTTTGTTATACTCTTGCACAGTCAAGAATTTTCCTATGAAAATTCTTGGTTATAACAACAAACCACTCTTCCTCAAAAATCTTATAAATACTATGGCTGATTTTTTCAGCGAGCCTTGTCTGTTTACAAAGTTGCATCCCCATACAACATGAAGAAAAGCAGCATAAGCTAACGAAATATTAAAAACACTTGACTATAATGAAGTTGGTTTTAATCTCAGCCTCCTTCTTGTACATTGTCTAAAACAAGTGTTGTTAGTATTGTTTACCACTTGGATTTATACATGGAATGGAACCATGAAAAAAAAAATTATACCAAAAATGAAGAATTATGAGCAGAAAAAAAAGTTATTAGTCCAAACTAAACTTATTTGTCCAAAACCTAAAGATTTTATTCCATTTTTATTCAGACAATTGTCCCCTTGACTTTGACAAAATTTGCACTAAAAAGGACTTGGGGATTTTTGTCCTTGCTGCTGAAAGAAATATGGCAAACTTCATTTCATAGACACAGAGGCTCTATTAATCAGTGGTATCCACTGTCAAACCATAGTAATGTGTCAAACAGTTGGGTTTGTACTCTTCATGCATAAAAGCAGCATTTTGAAATGAAGATACTGACTTTTTTTCTCCTCAGCCAGGAGCCAGTGCCCACTGCGGTGCTGTCAACGTTGGATCTATTTCTCATTTCAGTGTCTTTGGAAATGCTACATTGGTCAATGCATCCATCATACAGCTGCTGTATAAGTAACGCCATGCTGAAATTGTATTATTCTTAAGTAGCTATACCTGACTAAACACCCCTGATGAGAATAACGGCCTATTTAACAAACTTAACTGCCTACAGCAGCATATAGGATTTTTATTAAGATAGTTGATGCAGCGCATTCATAATGAGCAGGACCATATATACTTGCAGGAGACAATTCTATTTGGTAAACTACTCTAATATAAGAATATGGAGAGTCCCCTTTTCATTTACCACCAGACAGCATAGGAACATAGCTCTCTTAGCAAGCAGGGGTTTCTGGACTGCTGTCCCACCTCCTGCGGACGTGGATCTCCTCCTGCTCCTGAGGATGCTAAAGCTGGTGTGTTGGTCCCACAGCTGGCTCTGGGGTTGTTTCACGTGACCAGCGAAAGAGCAGGTGCTTGAGCTCTTGTCCCCATACTCTTCTTCCAGAGCTGCTTGGCACTGCAGGGCTTCTGCGAGGCTGGCACCTCCCTGCCGCACGGGGTTCCTCACACTGAGATACAGAGCACTGACAGCTCAGGCAGAGCATCAACTCGCACAAAGGCTGTTAGTTGCAAATCTATACGCTTAAATTTACAAGTTTTCATTGTAAAGATTCTGTTCAAGACAAAAAAAAAAAAAAAAATGCAACGAGGCTGCTCTTTCACAACTGCCCCTCATTTCCAGCAATACCTAGCAGCCAAAGTGAGGAAGATGGCAGCACAGTGAAGAAGGTTTCCAGTACATACCTGCCCTTCCACTGTCACCCTAATGCATACATTCTCATTTGCCTTCTGTAACAGAACATAACACTGCGCAAAGCCCTTCACCGAAAGGGGTTTAATCATCCCATTTTTAATGGGAAGTTCTCAACGCTAAGAAAATGAATGTATTTTTATGGCAATCCTCATCAATGTCAAGTTTCACACCCTCGTAAAGGATATTGTAAAATGCTAAAAATACCTACCAAGTCTTCAGAAAAATTCTAGCCAGTAGCCAGCTTCATAACATACTGAACAACATTATAGTATTGTCTTGGACAGAAGAAAACTTTTCTGAGGAATGTGTTCAGCACCCACTCATGTTGTCTGAACTCTGGCTTGCAGAGAAAAAAAACTCACCTGGTAGGAAAAAAACGTGGTGGCAAACAACAATAAAATATTGCCTACCTCCTTGTAATCTTTTACGGCTCTGTTATTGAAAATGTTCTACATATTACTCTAAAAATACATATATTTCTAAATGGCATTTCAATAAGTTAGAGAAACATTCTGCTCTAATTTCCTTCTATAAAAGAAGAATTAAATTTAGTAGTGTTTTTAGTGTAGCTGAGGATACGATTCATCCAGAATGCTTAGGGCTCACTTGACCTACAGATGAAGAGAGTGGATTTGAAAAGCAGCCAGAAACAGAACATGAACCTCTAAGGCAGTGACATCTCCGCTCTGTGGCCTGGAGAACAAGAACTGTGATCCTTAAGGACAGATGTTAGGATGAAAAATGGTATTAGCTGTGATTCCTGAGCCTTGTCCCTTTAACTCGACTGATGGGTTCAATCGCTTCTGTCACAGCCGGAAAACTTTGTGGGGTAGTCTTCCCTCTTCGGCCTCCCACTGTTCCTCCCAAGCAGAGCCAGAAGCGGTCTGAGCTGCCACTGCCCTTTCCTTTCTCCAGCAGCTTCCTTTAGTTGCCCATGGGATTGCAGTAGGGAGGGATTTTTTAAGTTTTGTTTTATTTTTGAACGTGTCTTAGGGCTGCAGAGCTTTTGGTACACTCAGGTCACATTCTCAAGTGTTTCCCTGACATTGTGAGAGCTAGCAGTGCATATTACAAAAAGCTGAGAGCCTCAAAGTATCATCTGGGTCCAAGAGCTCAGGCTTTAGCTGCAACAGCGAACGTCATTACTATCACCCTGGGTGTCAGCAACTACAAGAAGTGGAGCCCATGTCCCAAGCACATTCTTGTCTCTCCCTCTGGCATGTCCCCGACAGTAGCATCTGCAGGGAGAGGCGGGAAAGCTGGACATATCGCCTGATGGTTTCTTCACAAGGATAGGAAGAAAGAAATATTTTACCTGTGAATTTCAAGAAGTATTTATTTTCTTGGTCAGAAGTGACTGTTATTTCCTCTGCAACCTCCTCAACATACAGAAATTATCTCCTTCATCCTAGGGCTTCAAAATACCTAGGGATCATGAGGCACCTGTTTAAAGACTATCACTAAGTTATTTCCTTCAGTAGGTAAAAATCTACAGTTACAGTCTTTTTTTTGAGCAGAATTTTCATTGTCCTGGAGGAAACAGGTTAAGGAACTATGCCACAATTATCAGGAGGAGAACACCACATCTAATCTAACTTAAAAAGAGGAAAACCCAAAGGAATAACATTTGCAAGCATCAGCTGAATTGATTTATACACTGCTATAGTCTATAAGCAACATTTTTTAAACCATGTTAATTTTTCACTTTTTCAGCTACCACTAAAGCAATTAGCAGAGCTCATTAGCTGAGTGACATTTTACAAATTAATGATTTACTCCTGTAAACTGATAGAAATGCATAGTAAATACATCTTGATTTAAATGGGATCAGGAAATCACTCAGTCCTGGAATATGTTTAATCAGCATTCATGGTTTTAAAAACAGAAGTGTTGAGAAAATTATTATCTTATTTTCCAGTCTAGTTTTTACTCTATAGAAATAATTTTGTCCATGAAATTATTCAAGGGTAATTTTGAAAAGACAGCAAACATTAAGATTTCAAGTGACTGAAATAATGGCAATGTGCGTATGAAGAAAGGCTGAAATTCCCTCAGGGGATTTCCATTACTGCAGACATCTTTATATTTTAATATACTCAGAAATAATCCCTTATCTCCCCTTACAGTAAGACTAAGTGAAAGAATAAGTGAAAGAGTAAGAATAAGTGAAAAACATCCAGGAGTCTCTACTGTATCCGTTGCAATTCAGAGACCTGACTTTTGATACCCGGGCTAGATGACACTTTAGTGTGGACAGCTCTATATTATAGCAGATACTGAATTAGAAGATGAGCTTTAAAATTAAATCTTTTGAGTAAAGATGGACGCCTGGCTGTATATTTCATGAGTATCTTTGGGAACAAAGTTGAAGAAAAATTCTGTCCCCATTAACCTGAGCGTAGCCGAGATTGTACCACATATGATTGTCCTCCAAGCACTCTCACTGGCAGGGTGACTGTTCTCAGTAAGGCAGCCATACTTGCATTTTACAACTGAAGAATAATAGAAATGTTGATTTTGTGGTTTAGTCAGTGGAGGGAAAACTTACTTTAGATCAGTGAGAAAGCTCTGGTTTATCACTGAGCTTCCCCCCATTATGTAGCCATTGTGACCTCGGTTTAAATAATGAAAGCCATCAAAAAAATTCTTTTTTTTTTTTCCATTTTCATCATACTATTTATATACTATCCTCCTCCCCAAGGCATAGGTATTTTCCACTCACTCTAGCACTTTGACAGTGTTTCGCACAACCTAAACCAATTGATTTTACTTATCTTTTTATCTTACCAAACATGCTATACATATATGGCTCTGTGTTACACATGGAAGGAGTATCTATTCGAGAACAGCTCAAAATATAACCTGTGCAGTGGGACCCACACGGGCCACAGGTATTGAGCATAATTTCTACTGAACAGGAACTCTATCAACAAATCTAAACACTAGAAGTGAAAATTCTTCTGGTTTTGGTTATATTGCAATTTGGTATATATAATTCTTCTGTTGTATTGGCACTTTGTTTCTTCTGGAGCAACATACAATTTAAGTAACTGGCAAAGAACAGCTGCTTTGAACCTCTGTATTCTGCTGCTGAATCTAGCGAATCCCTGTTTCAAAACTGAAATCAAAGTGCAGTTGAATATATGTTTCAAGAAACAGTATCACTTCCTAACATTAAGAACATTTCCCAAACAAGAAATTGCACTCATAGACATAGTTTAGGGAATATTCTGATGTATTTTGTCCGGAGGGAAGACCAATAATTCCAGGACAGCTCCCAAGCTACTTAGTAAACAAAGGTAGGACTAAAGTTTTTAAAAGCATATTAACCAAGGAACACATAATCCTCATTACAGAAAAGCTGATATTTCGAGACACAGGTCACCAGAGAATTTGTATCTGAGCAAAACCTAGTCATAGTCAAAACTGAAAGTGAATCGGTGCTCATTTCCTTTGTTAGCTTCAAGTCTTGAATCCTTAGAGTCAGTAATATTTATCTATGACATGAAGAATAATAATACTATTTGGTTTCCTATGTAAGGACTCAGAGGGAGAGAAATAGGTCTTCAACACTTCTATTGATAAGTTTCTAATTATAGAACTGACCTCTCTCTATATTCCCCCCACTCACACACATACACCCTTTCTTTTACCTGAAGTTTTGAATGATACCGAAACGCTGTTAGGAGTTGCTGAAAGTGTCCTGGTAGAGGCAAGGCTACTGCAGCTCCATGTTCTCAGCTTCAGCCAGCAGTGAGGTTGAGCACGTTTTCCCAACAGGCACACACACCGACACATGCATATAATACGCGTTACACATGGCCAGCCCCACAGATCAAACCAGAAAGAAAACATAGCAGTCACACAAACACAAATGGCTGATCAGGATGAAGGTCTGAAAACAGATACAGTGTGGACCCCTCCAGCAGCTGGCCTCACACACTCAGGCTGTCCAGTAGCTGGCCCCTGGATCCCAGGTCTCCCCAGTTGCTGACACGTGAATACAAGCCCCGAGGGCTGGAGCCCCGCTCCACTTGCTGCCGCAGACCCCTCACTCCCAACTACCCACGCACACACGCAGAGGGACTCTATGGAACCCCAGCAAGTACCTTTAAACACATGGTGTACCCCGTAGCTGGCTCTTGAGTCCTTGATCTCCCCCAGCTGCAGGCATCTAGGCAGGTGAGCACCCAATGCCCGCAGCCCTACTCCCGTTGCTGGCACCAAGGAGCCCTCTTGCACGCTCCAACACACACACAGACACACACACACACCGTGGATCCCCCAGTAACTGGCCTTAGGCACTCAGTCTGCTCAGCAGCTGACCCTTAGACCCTCTCATCTCCAGTTGCTTTGTGTACAGGGACAGAGAGATGGGTCTCTTGGTCGACCTCCAGACCCCACGGTCTCCACAGTAGTAGGCCTGGATCTCCTGGTCCCTCTAGTAGCCAGCTCCTCCAGTTGTCTCTCACACAGAGGTTGACTGAGAGACTCCTAGATCCCACAGTCTCTCCTGTAGCTAGTTTGGACCTCCTGGCATCTCCAGTATCCAGCTCTGAGAAGGGAAAAAAAAAAAAAAAAAAAAAAAAAAGAAGTCCACCTACTGATGAGACAGAACAGACATTTAGAAGCAGAAGAAAGCACTAGATGGCAGCAGTGCTCAACTCGTTTACTTTGGATACAAAAGTAGAGCAGTCACCTCTATTCAGCAATGCAATTTGTATGTATTTCCCATGGCACCTGAGACAGGGATTCAATACTAAAGACAACATGGATAAATCTCACAAAGTTGTTGATGAAATGCTCAGTGAATACAGTAGGCAATAGCAGAATCAAGCAATCTTCCAACTTCCCACTGCCATAAGAAAAGACACAAGGAGTAGCAATGCGACAGAACCTCTGAATATATTTCTCAGTATCAGAGAGAAAAATATTGCATAACTGAGGAGGTATACGATGCTCCTGTCGCATCTCCCACCTCCCACTTCCACGGGGTTGGGCAATGCCATCCCTGTCCCCTCTGCCTGTAGCGGCATTGCCCTGGTGCTGCTGGAGGGAGAAACACCCCGCCCTGCCAAGGACTGCCAATATCTTCTGTGCTATTAATGGCAATAGCTAGTGGTTAATTCGGACAAAGCTTAAGCTTCAGATGGTTGAAGGAGAGCTGGTAACATCGTAAGACCCAGTAAAAAAGCGTGATTGTGGGCCGTTCCTCTCCCCCCTCAATAATTAGGATAAAATCACCATCTAGACGTGCAGGTCTCTAACCTGTATCGGTTCCCTTGCGCTATCCGAACACTAGATGCGATCAGAAGGCACAGCCTGGTGACAGACCGCGCTGCCTGCCCTCTGGGCATCAGCAAACACGAGGGACGCACGCCAGGTCACCTCGTGAGACACAGGACGCAGACCGCCAGCGCCCGTGGTTGGCGGCTGTCCTGCAAGGGGATAGCAAAGGCTGCGCTCAGACCTAAGCTTGGATCACATATTTATGCAGCTTTAATTTCACACTAAAAAACCTTGCCGGCCACCACCCAGCAATGAAGCTGTATAGTGCAGCTGCTTAACAAAAATACCTTCCCTGTGCTCAAGCAGTGGCAGAGAAGGTCCATGAGGAAACGCGCCTGCTGAAGAAGACCCTTCTGAAGGCAGCTCCTCTTCATTTTAAAATTCCTGCCCTCAGCACGTCCCCACGCCAGGCCAGCCAGGTGCTGCGGCCAGCCCCTCAGTGGCACCCAGGGCAGTCGCCATCGCTTCCTCCGCCTTTGCCCTCCACGACTGTTAGCACGAAAGCCTCTCAGACGGGGCGAGCAGGTTAACCACCAGTTAGCCTCACCAGGGGAAGCCCCAGCTGCCACCGCTGGCCCTCAGCCACCAGGGACATGGCGCCTCAGCCCTGGCAGGCGCTGGTGGCCAAGCCATGTCTGTGGCTCTGCTTATGGGGCCACGGGGCAGCTCGGGTTGCAGCCACGTGCAGCTGGCACACTCAATACATTTCGGCCACGACACAAAGCCGGCAAGAGGCACCCATGTGAGCTGCCGCGGTGCCAGCCCCATGGTCCTGCAGCACCCCGGTGAGGGGCATGGCCCCGGCCGAGGGGAGCCAAAGGCAGCCATGTATCTGGGGAAGGACGTTTTCATCAGCCTGGGTGCTTTTGAGAGCAGCCTCTCCCCCCTGTCCATCCCAGATGAGCTTGAGGCCAAGGAAGCCATTGCAACCGCCATTGCCTTCGTGCACAAGGAGGGGGTCTTGATGGTGGATCAACAGCCAGGTCTACATGTATTTCAAGAGTCTCGGAGAGGTGGGTCCCATCAGCAGGAGTCATGTCCCCTGTGTCCAAACTCTCAAACACCAATTGCTGCTACACAGGAGCAGACCCCCTGTGCAAGGAGCTCAGCTGGACCCTTTTTGCTTACAACACCAGGCACTCAGTGTCCAGCAGCTACATCTTCCTTTCACAGGACAGGGGCTACACTTTTACATGTGTTGAGACCAGTACAAGAGAGGGAGGAGTGCTGCTTGGGGTCTACCGTTTCATCTCCTTTGCCATGACCAGCCTGCTGCTTGACAGAAGCAGAGAGGATGGGGCAGGGAAGGCAGCAGGGGCCTATTTCACATACAATGGTACCAAAACCAGCCATATGTCCAACCATAGCTCTACCACCTTCCACCTGCTGCCCAAAGGTCCTGCTAAGCTTTGGAGAATCCAGAATCTTGCCTTGAGGGGTTTCATCATCCTCTGGACAACAGATACCTTACTTGTATTGGCCAACAATGGCTTGATCATGGAAGAAGTGACTCTCATGCCCTTGGAGACCTTTCAGAGCACTGCTTTCCCTGACAGTGGTTTCTTACTCGTGACTGCTAGCAGCTCCCAGATTGCAGTCTTGACCCAGGACAGACACCTCTTCTACAGCCACATCGGCTGGGTCACTAGCATGGTGCACATTGCCAAGGATGACAGGGCAGATTTGAAAAACACAGGGATGCTGTTTGAAGAAAGAGGGTGGCTGACCTCACTCAGCCCTGTGATTAGCAATTTCACGCAGTTGTATGACTTCAATAAATGCAACCTCAGCTTGCAATTAGCAGTCTGGAGATCTCAGCAGTCCTGCACTGTGGAGATCCTCACAAGAGACTTCCGGAACAAGATCTATTACATTGACATGCATGAAAATCTGCCTTTGAAGGCCTTTTTTGTGCCCAAGCCAGGCAAGAGGTCCACTCCCTCGGTGACAGTGAGCAACCCCGCCATGTGCTGGCTTTCAGCGCATATGTAATAGAAGTGGGATTTACACATGATGGAAACACTGAATACCTCTTGCATATAGTTCTGGAGCAGCAATTTTTCTCTGAATTTGCAGATGCTGACTTCTGCAATGGCATATGTGATGGAGAGATGTCTGCTGTCACTGACATCCCTGACAACCCGATCGGTTGTATTGACGTGGCTCCCCTGATTGCACTTGTTGCAGTGTCCTGCCCACCAACAAAGCACATCAGAATTGTAAAAATTGTAACCGCATATGACAAAGGCCTCATTCAGGAAGCAGCGCTGAGAAATAACTTTGGTTATACAATCAGCAATAACACCTACGACTCACACTTTCTTGCCAAAAAGCATATACAGCAGGACAATCTACAGATCAAATATAACTTTACAAATCTGGGATGTCCTCTTCTGGTATATTACAAAAATCCTTGGGTGACAATTTTTGAGTTATGGGAAAGCAATAGATTTCAGAAGCATGTCCCTGCTGAATTTGTTGTTTGAAATAAATGGAATGCGTAACTATGATTATCTTTTGACTGCGCATGATGCCAACTGCATCTCTCAACCTCAAAATTGGACTTTGCTAGAGGAACAGGAGTCTCCAGATCCAAATACTGCACAGACCAGAAGAAACTACATGAGCCATAAGGATAGGAATGGACCTGAATTAAAGAGGCCCTCAGTCAAGCATCAGGTTCTTGATGGAGATAAAAATAAGATCATTTTCCCTTGCTATAATGGTCTATATGTCTTTAAAGCCAGTGTAGTGAATACATTTTACAGTTATTGTGATTTATCTGTAACCTTCTTAGTATATGTCTATGGTGCTTTTCCCAGGAACTACCTACATCTTTGGGCATCACTGACAGTCTGTCTGATTTTACTTTTGACTTTTACAGGATACTCCCTATCTATCAGTCTAAAAAGTGAAAAGCAAAAGTTAAAGTATTGTGAGTGGAATTTTTGAAAGTCTCTGCGAAATCTAACTGGAGAAGTTCCCTTTTATTTAGGAAAGTTTTGTTGTTATGAAAATGTGATGAAGAAACTAGCTCAATGTCCTCTTTTTAATTAGAAAGTTAAAGTTTTATTATTTTGAAATTGAAAAAGGACATAATTTTCTTTTTTCCTCATCTTTCATTCTAAATTTTTCACTGATCCTATGTGGGTAGTCCTACTTGTTTCACTGTAGAGATAGTTTAAGTCTTTCCAGTACAAGTGGATGATTTCAGAAACATGGCAGCTTTTAAATTTATTTTTAGGAAACAGCTTTTAAATTAAGTGGACTTCAGAGGATTTCTTACTAATTAGTATCAATCCAGGCTGTGTGACAAAGACCAATTATCTCCAAACTTCCAAATTTGAAGTTGTAACCAACTCCTACAGAGAGCAAAGCTTTTCACTCATGCTGAGTATCAGGAGAATATTACCTGTCTCAATAACTGTACTGTGAAAGCCCAGCATTCTGTAGAATTTCTCCAGAGAGAAATTCTTTTTATGTATTTATTTAAAGTAATTTGGTAGACAGTAATAAGACAGTAATAGTCAATTAAAATTAAACCAACCACAATAGTAAGGAAATGGCCATTTTGTCTACAAGTTGGACAACAATTAATACTGCTTTTGCTATAAACTATTTCAGACAACTATTTTAGAATCCTGTGAATCTGCAATATATATGACTTTTAGGTATTTATTGCTAGTTAAGGCCTTATTCCATTACGCAGAATGTTTAAACAAGATGTAAATAATGTAGTTTAAGATACAGATATTAAAGATGAGTTTCCATCATAAGTAATTTAAACTTTAATTTAAAGCTAAGGTTATTTTTCCTGTTTCGATACATAGAAGAACATAGTTTAAAAGTTGAGAGGGGACAAGTTCTGAAAACTCCACAGCTATATCAGCATAACCAGTCCTTCTAAAAATTGTTTAGAATAAAGTACACAATTCAAGGGGAATACTACATTTAGTATGATTTCTACCATTGTTGAGAAGGTAGATGGGGATTGATGCTTGAGACCAGAAAAGGCACAAGACCTTGCTATAACATCATAGTCATCTCCTATAACAGTAAGAGGAATCAAAGAAATCTCCCTTCAGGTAAATATTGTAACTGAAGCACAAAATGGAGCCTCCTTGTGGAGCTTATATAGGAGATTCAGGGCATTCCTTCCACCACAGTAGCAGCCAGTCTAGTTGTACATGAGTCATTAAAAGCAGTCTTTGTTTGCCCACAAAATAATTAAAGGTTTCATCTCTTTTAGTAACCACCAACTAGAATTATTCCAGAATTTCTGATTAGCAACCTGAACAACAAATTAAATGGAGCTTCAAGATGCATGCAGACTTTTAAATATTTTTTGCAAATGGGTATTACCTGTTGTCTCCCAGGGCTTGTCCTTGTGCTGCTCTGCTCAGTTTCTTCCTTTTTGTCTGGTTTCAAACTGTGAGATCCCATCCCTCTCCTTCCCACACTTTCTCTAACCCTGCCCCTTTCCTTTTCAATCCTTCTGCCAAGCTTGCATGCTTTCACTAGGTTTGCCCGAATGACAGCAATCATCTTTTTAAAAGCCAAATTTTGATCCTCTTGGTTCAAAGCAGCAGCACTTGAGTTCATTCCCTTGGTAATCACTCTGCTTACAAGCAGAAAGTCATCTGAAAATCATCCTTATTTTTCGTTACAGTGAAGACCTCAGTTTTCACCTGGAAAGCTCTGTCCAGCTCTGCTCCTCTCTTCCTCCTTCCCCTCCCAGTGGCCGAGTTTCCTATTGCTCTTTCATGGGACATACTCCGCCTGTTCCCTCTGCGCATTTTCTACATCCCCTCTAACTCTGCATGGCATGCGGCTTTCTCAGCACCCTTGTCAGATAGTGTCACACAGAACTCAAAGCAACTTCAGCTGAATTTTTGTACCCCTCAGCCACCTATTCACTTCTATTACCTCCAGGTGGCATTCTTCCCTAATATTCTTAAGCAGCTTTAATTATAAGTACTTTGGAGATGTGACAGTTCATACAAGCAGAACACCACTAGATACTGCCTCAAGGCACACGTAAGCAAACTACACGTACATGGAATACTAGTCATCCTACTTCAATTTGCACCTGAAAATTAAACAAGATTATTTTTGCTGCTTTATAGGAGTTAGAAACACAGAACAAGCTGGCTGAATTACTACAGACAGTGGAATAATAGCACGTAAATAAACAGATTAGCTGCCATTCTATGAATATCATTTATTCATACACACAATGGATTCAAATATTTGAATTTACACTCAAACTTAAGTGATGTAAAGTGTAAAAGGCATCAGCCGCATGGATTTACGTTCTCTCCATTCTCAAACTATGCCTTCATAAATGTTGCATGCCCCCTATATCACATTCACAGCCTACTGAAGACATTATAAAACCTTATCACTCCAGATTTGCATTGCAGAAAATAGTAATTTGCCAACACAGCATTTCACCAATTTCGGGGAAAGAAGCCTAGAACCCCCTGAATTCCCATAGCACAGGATGGAGTACTGCATGCCCTTAAGCATGAAAGGGATGGCAGAATTTACCTCATTTCAGGAGGTGAATTCAAGTTCATTGGTGACACAGCTCAAATAAAAGCCTTATTTTTTGAGGTCTACTAATGTATGGAATTATTTGTGTTTTATATAACACAAGATTAAATTAGTCCCAAGTTCCCCACCACGCCAAGAATGAAACTAGGCATTTTACACTTTTCACCAAAAAACCCAGCTTGGCAAATTTCATGGCTTTATGTTACAGAAGTAGTAAAAAAATGAAAATTCATTAGATTCCTGAAAACAACAAAGATCCCCTGGATCCAGTAATTTTTGAGGGCTTTTTCTAGCTATCTCAAAGTAAGATGCAATACTTTATCTGCTCTGAGCTGTGACGGATGTATTAGGATGCTCTTGCACCTTACAGCAGGTTCATGGGATTCTTCCAAAGTAGTATTGTTCTGCAAGTAGCAGACTGTCAGCCTTTGCAAAGATACTTATTTGCTCAATAGCAAGACCAGACAATTTTCATTTCAACACAACTGTTTTTCATCATCTCTGTAGGTCCGCACATGGGCACACAGTTTTCCATGTGAGAATTCATTAAGGAGCCAGGCTTAGCTCCATCTCCACACTAGCTCCTCACCTAAGCAATCGCATAGTAAACTTCTGTTCTGACACACCAATGACTACATTTCGAACTCTATTTTGAACAGCTCCACGCTTTTTACACAGCATAATGTGCATAATCAGCAACGCACCATGAAGGAACCAGTGTCAATTCAGAAATAAAGCATTTTAGTGGTTACAAAATAGAGTCATTCCTTGGACACAGCATGACAGCAGCCTTCTGTAACAGTATGCTAAGCTTTACAAGTTAGAATCACAGATACTGCTTTTCAGTAAATGGTCTTAGCATACAACAAGTCGAAAATGTCCGTATTTTTATAATCACCACATAAGGAAAGAGAATAAAGGGGAGATTTCACTTAAGTGTTAAGAGAAAGCAAAAGTTTTTGTTTGGGGTGGATTTTTTTTAGCTACATGATATTGTGTCTACAGCAAAATCAAAGTCTGGCTTATTTATAGGGTTGACAGCCTATCCTGCTGAGCTTCGCATTTTCAAGAACTCTTTGGGAATACTTGGTATGCATACAAAAAAATTCACGTCTAGATACACAAACATAGAAAAGCATCTCAAAACTGCATATTGAAGAGGCTGCTAATTTTACCCATGCTGAATAAAACACTGCTCCAGCTCTTTTAGCTTCTTTCCACATCATTAGCTCACCATAACCCTATAAACATTCTCAGAAACATGAAGAAGGGTCAGTCTCAACACAGTATTTTCTTCGAGCCAAGCTACATAATGTGTCATCACAGTTTTTTACCTAGATTAGCACCAACAGAAGTGGCAAGTGTTGGTTTACTTAATCCAAAAGTTAGGAACACTGACAAGTAATACACCAGTCACTAGGATAACACAGCCTGGTAGTTTCTGTACTGTTAGTCAAGCCTGTTCTTTACAGGAGTGCAACTTCTAAATCACAGGAGATACCATTTCTTACCAGTTTCTTCTGACAGGCTGAAAAAAAGCAGTTAAACTTCCAACCCATATCTCACCAAACTCTTGTGGAAACATCCTCTATCAGAATGGGACTTGTGCCACTTGAGTATTTGAAGAACTCTTAAAAATACACCAACTGTGACTTAGAACTTTGTGGCCTACAGCTGGATAGCTGAATGGCATCAATGACAACTTTTCTTTCCCTAAAAGAGCGCCAAGATGGAAAGAGGACTGATGACATAGCATAAGGCTACAATGCCAAGAATCCTTTAGAAAGAGTAGTCTTCCAGTCTGCCCAACAGCAGAAAAAAACCTCACCCCCAGAAGCAATATATTTATTGTTAGATAATACTCAAGTATTCTGTTGATAATATGACTGTGGATCATGTTGATTTAAGTATGACTATAAAAGGTCATGTGCTGTGAATGGGTTCTAAGGCTCTTGAGGAAGGTTTAAGACCTGGAGACAGTCATATAATTGTACTGCATACAATTGGAAACCTTGTCTAAAAAGAAAAATACACATCTGAGGGCAGATGTACTGTTTCATATGCCAGTGTTGTCCTATGAAGAAATTTCCTTCAGCCACAAGATAGAGTAGACTATCTTCGGTTTCTTTAGGTGTTTGATTTTCCTTGTACTCAGCTAACCCATCATAAACCGTAACTCCTAGCTGGTTTTGCTGCACTTGATTGCTTTGCACAGCCTTCCCTACGTTCAGCTGCTATTACTCAAACTAAAAATCCCCAACACATAGCAAGTAATTGAGACTTCCCAGACAGCTGAATTCTGCGTTGTACCTGGGAGCACTGGGTAAGAACTCAAAAGGCAAATACAGCAGCCATTGCAAATTTCAAGGTATGCCAATGCTACACGTGGCAACACGACAGGAACTTCGCCTGAGCAAAGAGGGCCAGAATGAAGACAGTACAGAATACATACACAGTATCAGCACCTGTAGATTGCTACAGCTGTATGAAAAGGAAGAAAAAAGGGGCACAAGTCCATACAGTGAATATGGTATGTTTTATTCTATTTACAGTACATTTGTTATAAATATAATACATTTCTTGAAAATCTTGAGTAGATTTTTTTTAAAACAGATCAATTGTTATAGTTACATAATAAAGCAAGTGACAATTTGAATTACAATCTCATGGTTGTGAAATAGTGCATTCTGTGTTGAGATGAATGAGAAAATACTCAAACTGGTTGAAGAAATTATTTTTTAAACATCTTAGGTGGGACTTGTATGTAAACCTTGAGAGGTCACCAGTTTCCATAAACAGGAAAACTCAAAACAAAATTTTAAACTAAAGAACCAAGAAACAGAAACGGATTTCAGACACCTTGTTGAACTTTACAGTAAGGTTGGGATTTATCATGACTAATGGCTTCAGACAGGAAAAAGCCTATGAGGGTTTCTTCCTGAACCATATCCTAATACAGCCACAAATATTAAACACACCATGCTGGAAGTTGTAACAGCAGTCAAGCTGCGTTTTTGACAGGGCATAGGACATACAAATATGTTCAGATTTGGAGTTAAAGAGTATTTTGTTATGAATATCTTAATTACTGAAGAAATACATTATAAAAGGATAAACGTATTTTCAGTCCAACGTGCGTTGCATTGAGAAACAAATTGACAAGTAGTCTGAGTATTTTGCTATTTTCTTTCCTACACAATCTTTAGTAACAAGTTAGATGTTTGAGGTGCTATTTCCAAAAACTGCAGCAAAATGTCAACCAGCAATATAAGAAAAGAATCCCATTTATTTTGTCTTTTAGTGTGATTTTTTTCAGGAAGTGGTCAGATATTATTGATAATAATCAGTGCAGGCATGGAGTTCTGCTGACTCGTTTCAAACAAAGTAACTTGGTCCACTAGCTTGGCAAATATTCTGGGGGTTCCAAGATTATAGACACCTGTATGAACGAAGCAAGCTTTCAGCTGCAAGCTATAGACCTCCTGGCTTTTAAGTTGAAGCTTGTACTGTGTTTGCCCAAGCCATGTAAAAGATCCATGGATTTCTAGTGCTTCTGGGCTGAAAAAGAAGGTAACAAAGTTATTTCCCTGTATTTGAAGCATACATACCAGTTTATGCGATTCCCTCAACCTCAAGTTGTCCCAAGATTTCAGAATGCACTGTGTGTCTGTCACTGGCCCCTTACAAAGAGATGCTTGTTTATGCTTTCTGAAAACTTCTTTTCAAAAGCTAGAAATTGGAACTTAAGTTACTATGCTGGCAGTCTTTGGATGCGATAGTGCCCACCATCAGTCATCTTTGATGACTTGGAAGTTGCTGAGTCTTTTTCACTGCCTGCTTACAATAATTTCCCTTACATCACTGCTTTCCACAAAAGGCACTGTGCTTTGTTTCCCACACCCCCAACCTTATCTTTAAGAGATTAAGGTTTTTCTAGCAACACAAAGCTAGCTGCAATCATAGGTATAGACAGAACTGCGCTTAACATTATTAAGATGCTAATTGCAGCTTCAGAAAAAAGGTCACCTCTATTTGGCCTCTTTCCTACTACATCTACAGACACACCGGTCCCCACAAACATACACACACTCTGAGACAGAGTACCTAAGGTACCTTTGGGTATCTTTATGGATCCCTATTTCTACCCATCAGCTCAATTTAACTCCAGGTCCTTACTTCTTGACAAATACTTTTTAGTGTTCTTTGACTCACACTTACACTCCTTTACAGCAGCTCTCCCCCTTGGCTCAAATGAATCAGTAGACCTCTTTAAAACATTTATTTGGTTCCCAATATACTGTACACTACATACAGAACATTAATTATAAATATGTATAACAATGAATTCCAGTGTATTCCCAGTTTTTTATATAACCAACATGTAACACTAACAATAGACACAGTAACAAGATCCAAATTGTCACAGTTTTTTGAATTCCTACATAAGGCATTCTCGGGCCTGTCCCATGAACTGGAGTTAAATCAGAGTGCATGTCACAAATATTCAACATGGATATACACAGCTTTATAGACATTGCATTAATATGTTGGTTTGGGAGTGGGAGGTGTGTTTGTTTTTTTGTTTGTTTTTAGAGAGTTTCAAGGCACATGACTACACTATCCTTTCAAAGATACACCTTACAACACTGTTACAAAACACCACCATCTTGTGAAAACACACCAGATCAGTCAATAGCTTCCTACGCTCAACTGATAAATAAAACAGACTTAAGTGTTCTGTCCTCTATTTCTGAACCTGTGTATTTAGGCCCTGGGCTTTTAATTTCTTACTTGCCTGGACAGACTGTTGGCAAGAAGCAAATGTTCCCCATGACTAAGCCTACCTCAGTGTCCTTCACAACCTGCCTTAGTCCTTGCCAAGAACATTCAGTCAGGCGTCCCACAAAGTCTATTTTGTGGTAAGCAGACCAAGTAGCATTATGTCTACTGAGGAGGCAGGGGAGAGGTGGTGTCACCCCAGTTATAAGTGAGTTAAATTGCCTTGTTTTAACAGAATTGGAAGAATTGACAATGGTATTTCATGGTACTGAATTCTCTCTCCCACAGAATCCTTAGTAAAATTTTTTAGGAACAATTCACAAAACATTTCCTCAGCACTAATATTTTCGCACATAGTACTACAGTTCTAAGCAAAAAGCCAGTCGTAAGAATCAGCTGATAAACCTGGGGAAGTCTTAAAAATACCTAAGGTTCTATGACATTTTATACTAAGCCAAATTGCAGGAGGAAGTACTTGTTTAAACTTCAGAAGTCATTTTCCGTAAATTACTTGGTATTTTTTAAAATGAAAACCCAACAACATATGTTTAATGAAGTTAAGATTGCTGAAGCTCATATTTCACTAGTTCAAAAGCATTTCTACTTTCCTAGAAGAGATCTGCAGAGTTTAAACTATTCAAGAGTCAGACCTGTCTTAGCAATAGTCAGAAGCAAAGTAAAATTGAGCACTGACTGAAGACTCCCATTTGACCTGTAGGAAGCCTTTATCACCCTCCATTCTTTCAAAGAAGCCACTGTTGAAAAACTCCTACTCTAGATATTCAATACAGTTAAAACATCACAAAACTCCCCAAAACTAAGAAGCATTCTCAGAAAATACTGATTTGTTAACATTCACTTATTACCTTGTTGTTTTATGCCGCAAATCAATCATTACATCTACAACAGCCTGGGAACAATTGGAAAGTAGGAGAGTGACAGGTACCAGACAAAGGCTGCAAAGATAAATAGTTCCATAGTAAAGGAAAAAAAGTCTTACTCTGGATAGTCTTAATTACACTCTTTAATAGTCAAAATAGATTTCAAGTAATAGAAAATTAACATGTAGTTGTCTATTATGCAACAGTCAGACAGTGTACATAGCAATATAATCACTTACATTGACTAGAGTTTCCTATAGTAAAAGCTATTACTTGAGGCAAACATCATTGGCTCAACTGAGCCAAATGAAGTTACCACCTTCCTTTGTCCAGCTGAGAAAGACTAGCAAAAGCATAAGTAATACCTTAGTTTACTGGAAATCTACTGTTATGACAAGAGACATTTCAGAATAGTATATCATTGTCCACTACACTACTCTCCGGACCACTGTTTAGCACATTTTGTCTAGATACTTTTCTTCTGTACTGTCTCCTGTAGAGGAATTGCTGGCCCCTGGCCTAAAGTTTTAGCCAGAACAGTGCCCAAATGGAACAGACAGCACATACACATTTGGTGTTAATTTAAGCCTTTATCCTGAATAAAACTAATACAGTTAGTTGATATTCTGCTTGTTCACAATTAGTATGATTGTTTTTATAAATAATGCTGCAGCAAGACAGACCAAGATATTCACAGGCAGGTACACAAACTACTGCACCTGAAACAGCTCTATGTATGCAACAAGTGATTTGTGCCACTGGAATTCCTTGCCATTGCTTAACAGTTTAAATAGCCTAAGTTTGACTAACAAGAAAACAACAATTAGGAACTATAATTAATAAGATATGAACTTGTTACTGGAATAATGCATGCTTTGTAACTGTCATTAAAATATGCCCCCTTTTGAAACATTTAAATATTAGATTTTATAAAGAAAGAAATCCCTTTCTTTTGGCAACTTACTTATATTTACTGAAATTTTAGAAAAAAGTATAACAAAGTAGAGTTCTCAGATAAAACAACTCAAACCTAAATAGGTATCTTTATGTTTCAAGTACAAATCATTTCATACCTGGAAATGAATCCAGAGGGCTTTGTTCAGATCATTTTAATTTTGAAAGACTTATGGATTTTTACAAGCTCCAACTAATTCACTCTAGCAGTCTGCTTTTTGACAGAAGTTAATTCTGATATTCTTCCAGGAGACAATCCCCAGTGATCTAAACTGTTACCACCTTTCCTTCTGACATAAATCAGAACCATGTGCAGCTAATCTTGGCAAGTCAGATGCTGTAGACATAGCAGTTCTTTTGACTTAAAAAGTATGTTAGTTTCTGTCTAGCTCCTCAAAGTAGTCACACTGTTTACTCTGACACCAAAAATAAACACAACAGCAGCAGAGTATTTTTCTTTCAGTTAAGTTTGATAACATTACTAGTTAACATTAAAACTGTGAACTGTGGTATTACAGCCTGTTTCTCTAGATGAAACTTTCATTTTATCTATACAATTCTGAAGCAGTGAGTTTAAGAATTGAGCAAGATTTCACCCTTGCATACCAGACATCGTTTGTATCATAACCCACATAGCATCTCTCAACAGGATTCATGACAATTTTAACAGTATTTCAAAAGTTTCTAAAGAAAACATTGCACAAACCTTTTTTGATGAAAAGAATGATTGAAAGACTCTGGATAATGAAGACTTGTCTTGATAAGATTAGAAAGCTGCTCTGGTGTTGGTCTTGCAGGTACTGGTGTGTTTTCTGGTCGAAAAAACTTCAAGAGAACCATTTCTGGTAATTCCTGAAACACAAATTCAGAATGAATTTTTGATAAATAAAATATTGACATAAGGTACTGTGCAACACAACACAAGAAATCCAGTCACAGAAGCTACAGTTTTCCATTATGAACTATAACTCTAGGGAAATAAGTCTACAGCATCATGAAGCTTACAGTTTTTTCCAATGTGCTTTGTAATAAAGCATGCTAGAAGAGGAACTGATACGATTTATCTGTTACCATCTTTTGAGACAGATTTCACAGCTGCTTGTGAAAGCACCAACTTGTGCAAGTTTCACAAAAGCATGCTATCGTTGCAGTTGTTTGTTAGTGTTTGGTTTTGTTTTGTTTCTAAGAAAAAGGGACAGCATTTACACAGTTCCCTATTCAGCAGCTGTACCTTAAAAAAAAAAAAAAAAAATCCATCACCTGCCCTGGGAAGTTCACAACAGGAAAGCCAATAGCCAAGTTTCCCAAAACAGACCCAAAGTAAAGCAAACAGAAGTTTATAGGAACATGCTAACAATGCCAGAAGGATTTGATAATGCAGAGTATCTTAAAATTGTATAGCAAGCTCTTGCAGATATGAAAGTTACCTTTGTCCCCAGCTGAAAGCCTAAGTCAAGCACTGACACGCTACTTGGGATTCATCCTAACCCTGTGGGTAGAATCAATCTCTGAAGCAGAATAAATCAGATGATACAGAAAGATGCAACACCAAATGAGGCAATCGGGCTGCATTTGGTCCAGCATTACAGCACTACTGTAACTCTGTCCATCATTGTCTAATCTGTTTTGCAAACAGGATTTATTTGGGAAGGGGCTGCCTTTCATTATTCCCTTATGAATCTATTCTACAAAAAGTCCACCTTTAGAAAAAAAGAATTTGCAGCAATAAATGTGACTAACTACTAAAAGCAAGTGAAAGAAGATTTTAAAAAGCCACCAATAAGTCAGTACAGTGTAACGAAGTAATACCTTTTTGTTTAAGGGTGATGGATTGTACCTTCTAAGTTGAAAAGAAATACTATAGGCAACAAAACCTTACTCAAACTAACAGACACACTGGGCATTCTGCAACATGTATTAACATCTCAGTCACTGTTTGCCTATGCTAGTAGTACCACAAAGACATCAAATGTTTCATCAAGCTTGCAATTCTTTCCTCTTAAAAGGAAGAGTAGGTTTTTTTAAAGAGTAATTTGAGAAGAAAAAAAGATTTCACAGTAACAATGAAATATATTTTAAGCGACGAATTAATTTGGTCTTTCCACCCTACCCTATGGGTATCTAACTTGATGAAAATTCACAGCATGAAACACACTGGCCTCCAGAGATGAAATTATAGGTTTTCATTTAAATTTATCTTTCTCCTCAAATTACAGTCCAACCAATTACTCAATGCCCTCTTCAACCACATATCAATATCCTACACACTGTAGTTGGCCCTAGAGTCAATTACCTGTTCCAAGTCCTCCCAATCAGAATTCCCGAGTATTTTTTTAAAACCCTACAAAAGACAAATACGAAGGTTTATCTCTACAAACAGACAAGAACATCATGAAATGAAGCAGGAACATTTACTGGTGAAAGTGCAGAGTGCTGTTAGTATTTCAAACCTTTAGTTTAATATTACACCTCTATTGAAGGACTGGAAAGCAGTAAGATTAACCATTTACCATCACAGAGCTAAAACTTAATTCCAGCCATCCTCTGGGTGTCAGATTCAGAAAAGATGTCTGTATCTCCAAGTTCAGCTGCTCAAAGTCTAGGGTTTTTGTAATTGTGTACCTAGAACAAAGGCTAATACACAACATTTAGTACATGATTCTCTTACCTAATGCTTCAGGAGACAATTAAGCACTTCCGAATAGTAACCAAGAAGATGTGTACACAGATCAGGGAGCTACCTAGAGACAGCTAATAAATGCTAAGTTTAAGGATGCATTAAACTCCTGCCCTACTCTGGAGCTTGGGAAATTGGATCAAGGCTACCAAAAAAAAAAAAAAAAAAAAAAAAAAAAGAGAGAGATGTTCATGCCTACTTGGGCACCCATACCCTCCCCCTTCAAGAATATGCAACAAGCAGATAACAGCCTCACAACTTCTGGTTATTTACACTTAGAAACAAAGTAAAACAAAACCAAGAATTAAACAGGTGGTATTTTTTTGCTGAACTCCTAGAATACCAGCCCAAATGGAGTATTACCTTTTTAAAGGCAAACACAAAAGTTCTGACACCTAAAGTCTGCTTGTTGACCCATTATGGTTCCTTCCAAAGCCTCCAGAAGTGCCATGGACTCCAGTAGACAGCAAGGACCATATATTGCATACAAGGCAGCCACAACAATGGTTAAGATACACTGTAACCATTTTTTTAAAGGGAGTAATTTGAAGGTCTCATCCATACATACTGGTAAAGGTACAGATAAGCTTGACTGGAAGAAACTTCAAAAGAAGAGTTTGGAAGAACTGTACAGGGGGGAGGGGGGCAGGGGGAGTGGTTTTTGTTATTATCTTAAATTCTATAGCTCCATTTTTAAGCTTTTTTGTTTTTGACTAGAAACATACAACAGGCCACAGGACCAGAACCACACTGCTCCCAGTTACCTTCCAAAAGCTACAAACTGTGCAATTGGTGCTAGGAAAGTTGTTTTTATTTTTAGAAAGCTTTTTGTTGCCCAAAGCAGTCTACAAAGGCCAACTTCAAACAAATATACTTAAAACTAGACACAAGCTTGCTGTTCCAAGTAGAATAATCTCAACATCTTCACTTATTCAGTAGTTACAAAAAAGCCAGGACCTTTAGAGAGTCTGATGTTTTGCTACTTTGAAACAAACTTACATATTATATGTATACACTACCTATACTTCTGAAATTGCGTATTAGTCACACTGGTTTTAGATATCTCCTGCAGCTGTACTAAGCTAAAAGTTGGAAGAGTCAAAGTTTACACCATTCAAAGCATCTTTTGCATTATCTGATAGATGTAATAGACAGGTCTGCCCATAATACATTCCTTAATCTCTTAGAATGCACTTTTCAATTTGAAAAGTTCTTCCTTTCCATCAGATGGACAGAAGTGATGCTACCTTCACATGCAGTCATTTTAAAGGATTTTTCTATGCAATATTAGACAACTTAAAGTTTTCTGTTTCAAAAACAATCTTAATGACTGGGTCAATGTGCTCTTAAACACAACAGAAAAAAGTTAAACAGCACAATTTGATTTCCAAGTTGTATGGAAATTCAGCCTATTTGCCCCATAAATCACAAGTTACACATAGCCAAAAGGATTATTAACATGCTCAATCAAGTATGGGGGACCAGTATGCACAGCACAGAAGAAAACCTAAACAGGAAACTCTTGAACAATGCTAAGCATAAGTAAAGGCAAAATACATGCAAGCAACAGGATAAGAATGAGACAAAGTGAGATCCTAAGTGATGTGTCTTTCTCCCTTTCCCATTTTAGATCAGAGAACTCCCATTTTAAAACCTTAGTTTTAAGTTGGTTTCCTTTACCATGCGACTCATCTATATTCATTCTGGCTCCTAACTGTAGAAATGACGACTCCAGGAACAGTATTTTACTAAGACACCAGTAATAATGCATTTGAAAACACAAGTATCATCAGCTCTGCAGTCCATCAGTGGATAAAGCAGCAAATATAATTTTTCCAGCTGTTTCGAATACTTCATTCATGACAATAACAAAAGCCAGTCCTCCCAAATTGGTACAGTAACTGGTACATTAATTGATACAACAGAGTGAAAAATGTACACTTCAGCTCTTGATGTTTTTTTACCCTTAAGAATTTTGCTTTCCCTCCACCAATCTGGTTTAAAGAAAGTCTTAAATCCATTCCAACAATCTGTGTTTCATTCAAGTATCCCTTCCCACGTATTCTGTAAAAAAAATTGTGAACTAGCACAAGATGTCACTTCCAGTAATTTACTGTTAGGAAAAATAAAGTTATTTAAACTCTACCCTCTCCTACCTTTCAAAATTTTCTACTTCCAACCAAACTGTTGATGCCTCACTAAGTTGCATCTATATTAAGAAGCAGTGTTACCAAAATTATCTCTGAAGCAAAACACTGCCAAACACCTGCATCCATGCTGTATGGATTTTACTTTGGGCTAGCACTGGTCTAATCCACAGGACTAAATAAGCAGCCTAGAAGAGCATCATGTGCAGCCCTGGAGCACATCTGGATTAATTCAGCCTGGAAGGTATCCACTTTGTGCATTACAAGACCACTTCAGAATGAAAACAGAGGGGTATAAATGGGGACAGTATCTTAAAAAAGTACCCCTGATCTAAAACACACTCAGACACTTTGTCATCTAGACTTCCGTCAAAACTAAGTTTACACTCACACACTAATGTGTTTCAGAAGTATGAATGTACTATTCCCAACATGCTGGCATGCCCAAGTGACAAGCCTCTACTAGACTGCTTCTCACCTTCCATCAGTGTGAAGTCTTTGCCAATCAGAAGCATGGCAAATGCCCCAGACCCATGCTACTACTTCCATCCCACCATATTACACTGTGCTTTTCCTTTGGAATCTCTTGGATTGAATTCACTGGATAAGAAAAATATGGGAGACAGCAATAAGAAATAATATTGATCAACAGCCCTGACTGTGAATGGATGTTTAAAGTATTTGAAGTTTTTGTCCTTTTACTAAGTTAAGGGAGAGAGATCAAGAACAAGGGACAGAATAGCTGTATTTCAGATGCAACTGTAAGTTGACCTTCAGTTATAACAACCTGATTCCTGAAAGCAAGTTTCAGAAGAGAAACAGAACCCATAGCAGCATCACTGCCAAAAAAAGAACAGCCATTAGTTACAAATACCCAGCTAATTTTTATTAGTAAGGCTTTTACTACTTGGACTCAAACAGCTACTGCTAACACATCTGTTCAGACCTATTCACTTTACTAACACTTTACGCGATTTATTCTTCACGTATTGTTGCTAGTGACTATAACACACCACTTCGTGGCACCTTTTGCGTTTCTGATTCAAGGAAATACACTATATTTAGCATTTTTCCCTACCTTTAGCAAAAGGCCATTTTTTCAAAAATAAGTGAGAGAAAGGATAGGAAGATAAATGTTTTCCATATTATTCAGAGAGCTTTCTAAAAGAAACAAAAGAAATGCTTTAACAGAGTCAATATTCCTTCAGCATACTATTGTTATGATTCCAAACTTCTACAACATAAAGTTTTAAGTAGTTCATCACATCACCTAAGTGTGTGTCCAGTAACCTATGCTTAAACGCAGTGCTATTTAGTTAAACAAATAAAAACCCCTGTAGTGTAAACAACAACAAAAAAATCTGTATTCAGTGACAGAAAACCAGTAAGCTTCAAAGTCATTGTCTTGGTTAGAATGAAAAAAGTTTAGAATTCATAATTCTATTTTGAATAGACATGGGAAGAAAAGGAAGCACACACATTTGAGCATCCATGTAAAATTTGTGCAGAATTTTATTGTTATTTTCTTTCTTTTTATGCGGGTATATACAGAAATTTTACCTAGAAAAAGTTAAGCCTCCCAAGCCCCAATATCTTGTGTTTTATAGAAACCAGAGGTTTTATCTTGATTTTATCAAATGCTATGGGCAAGTTATGCTACTGCGATACAGGAATAATTGCATTCTGCTGTCTGTTCCACATCCCTGTTGTATGCATTACATGTTCCACAATGAACCAAGCAGAAGTAACCACCTGTCCTTGCATCTCAGTCAAACATCTTAGCTTAGACATATGATAAAGATAACTTTATATCAGTACACCCAGCTACCAACCTAGCAGCAACTGCTGGAAGAACTTGAGAAACATAACAGTGCCGATGAATACAGATCTACTGCTCTTCTACTACAGTGCTTTACTGCAGCTTTGTTTCCTTAAAGAGTTCTAGAAGCTTCTATAAATCCAAGCTAAATCCTTAAAAGCTGGCAAAGAATTAGTCTGAGAGGTACCATAATTGACCAAAAAGCAGTAGCCAACTAGAATTGAGCCAAAATATAAAGCAAGCTATCTTGATTTGTTCAACATAGTTATTTGGTAAATTCAGCTAAGATTTGAGTCATTTATCAGAAGGCTAAAAAAATAAAGGGGGTGCAGAGAAAAATCTCATTCATGTTTTCTCCATGTCTATTGTGAGACTGTTCTTGGTTGGGGATGGCTGTATTGCCAGACAGACACAAAAACTCCTTTGCTGACTGCAACAGCATGAAGTAGAAACAGTTCAAGTCAAGAAGAAAGTCACTGAAGAAAAGCAACAAATAGAACATTGCAAGAAATGCAGGGAGCAGACTCTTGCATCCTAGGTGACACCCAGTTCAGAACATGCAAACAAATTTATTTTATCAGATCTGAGCAGCCCTTTATCATTTAAGAACTGGTAACCAACATGCACTGGTAAAAAGCACGCATCTCCATCTCCCTCTGCTGTCTAGACCACAGAAAACAACTAACTTCTATGTTGTCAGCACAAGACATTCAGGAACAGTCTAGAGTTTCCAACCGTGTTTGTGACTTAGAGAACAAATACAGATTTACAAAACAAACTATTTGAATGTTACATTATTACGTCTCAAAACTGAGATGTTAAGATACTGAATTTTCAATACTGAAAATGTTAAGATAGAAATAATGTTTGGGTTTGGGATTTTCTCTCCCCACCCCACCCCTGCTTTTCACGACTTGTATAACTTTAATGCAAGAGCAAGATAATTCAAAGACAATATGCAGTCCTGAATAGATTAAGTATATTATTTTCTCTACCTAGCCTCATTTAATCCTATTTTGGGGATTCTTTTAATTTTTAAGTGTGGAGCGAACAAAGTAAACTGCTGTAAAGTCTCAAATCACTTAAACTCCTCTGAGATAGGAGGTGAGCCATAACAAATTATCTACTCTCCTCACAGTATAAAGTTCCAATTAAAAAGACGTAGTACATGAGCATACGAAATCTCTCAATCCTTAGTAGTCCTGAGATTACAGGCTCTTAAAATCCAGTTAAATCTGGGCTTTGATTACCATGAGGACACAGAATTTACACATCTATTAAAAACAACCACCATCACCGTTATACCAGGTTTCAACTGCATCACGACGCAGATGCATTTTTGCTTCCAGCCAAGGTACATAATGCTTCAAAGGAAGTATGTTCCTTATGCTGAAGAAAGTGAATACAATAATCAATGTAGCACCTATTTGAATGTAGTTATAATAATAATTGATGAGAAACAGATTATAGACAGAGAATGCTAATACAGTAGCACATATTCCTCAAAACAAATTGAGGGCACATCTGGATCCTCCTTGTTGCTGGTGGCAGGATTCATTTCTTTTAGTTTGAAACAATTTGATGCAGACAACTAGAGTTCCAGTGCAGTCAAGAAATTTAAATTTCTATCCCTAGCATGTTCAGTCATTTGTTTATTTTAGGATGCAGATGTGATTTATTCCTAGTTCTTATCTTCCCACCCATTTGCTAGAACCAGACCTCAATGAAATCAGAACCAGAAGTCCACAGTGTTTTCTCTCCTAACTTTAGATATCTACAGTGTGATCTACTGTTCTACATACACCTTAGGACAGGAAAGATAATACCAGAGTGGGAGGCTGTCATTAGACTAATACACCCTAGTATTGCTCAGCATAGCTTGAGCCCATAAGTGCAAAGGCTTTTTTTCAGGGTGGGGGGCTGTTAAGTGAAAAAATCCTCTTCAGACATTAGAACTTATATTTTCCTATTTTTCAGTACCAATGAACACCAGCCAGTTTAGCTCAAACTACGTGCCCCTTTCAATCTATTCCCGTCTATTTCATAGCGCACTAAATGGAAAAATCTTAATTATGGAAAAATACTTAAAGGTTTATGAGCCAAAGCCAAGTGCACAGCTGCAGAGTAATTCACTAGTGTTATAGCACGATATGTATAGAAGCACACATTTTTCCTATATTGTTTTCTTGACAAAATTAATGTATAGTACTACTTACTGCAACTGAGTAAGAGCTCACTAAAAGCTATATATGATGTTTGCAACATTGGTAAAAACATAATGAGAATGGCACCAAAGCAAGAAGGAACAGCAATGTACTGCTCAGCAGAAGACTAAACAAGTGCAAGACTTATTCTTCTTTTTTTATTTTGCACGTTAGTCTTCTTCACAGACAAATTGCATCTAGCGTAGATATTTTTACAGAAACTTATCTATAGTTTCCATAGTTGTTACCAATTTATGTACCAGGAGACATCCACCAGTTTCTTACAGACGCTATTTTTCAAACAGACTATAAAACCTGAAGTGAACTAATATGGTATTAATTGATCAATTCCAACGGAGCTTTTAGTGTCTTTAACTGCTCTAGTGCAAAATGTTAGAACAGCAGAAACACTGAAGGTCTTCACTTAAGTTGTGCATAATAGCAGAATTTATAAAATTGATTTTGTAATACTCAAAAATAATTCCACCATTTTACTACTAACTTTGTTAATTAAAAATTGTTAACTTTGACTTAATACCATTAATAAACTCCTAGTTCTACCCTGAAATACCACAGAACCGTTTACTCCAACAACTGCATAGCAGTATACTTACTTGTATATTGCTTTTCTCATCTTTAAACTGAGTCCAGCTCTTTCAATATAGATGACTAATCAAAGTTGAAGTAAGTCTGAATTATTTAGCAATAACACATATCTGATGTTAGATTCTACAAAAGCACCCAAAGTGATTCCACTCATTTACAAGAAAACACATTGAGTCTATTTTGGGAAAGAAGCAATTGTAAATGAAAACTTCACAGTAGATTACCTGCTTCTGAGGAAAAGAAAAAGCCTCCTTCCCAACTGTATTAATGGCAACATGATGCTGGCCCTCCAAAATAAGCTGCTTGTTGTCTTCCACAACATATGCCTATAGAATATAACACAAAGACATCAGCAGACCAGAAACTACCATAAGTTTCATAACACAGAACTACTGACTTTCCCCCTAACTTAACTGGAAGATGTTCTACTGTTCAAAACCTAAAGGCTAGCATGACATTCATTTTGTGTATGCTTTTAATTTTGCAAGCACAGACAACTGCTGAAATTTAGACTGCCAATTTCCGGTACTTAATATTTGCATTCTGGTAAATGAGATCCTCTTCTTCAAAGCAAACTGGGTCACTCTTACAGTTCTATGAGAAGAGCAAGCATTAACAAATCTCTTGGTTTAAGATTTCAGAATATCCTCTTTTAAGAGGAGAACTTAAGAACTGGGGGCATCCAGAGTAATGTAAAACCACTTAAGCATACTTATTAAAGTAACAGCTATTAAGATTGTCTTTGTTTCTTGACACCATTTTAGTTCATTTGCCTGTTTTCAGAAAAAAATTCATCCATAAGTTTCGTATGAGTATGCTTGAAAGTTCAGGATGCCATATTAAATTATTTTCTAAGTCATATTTCATGGCCAAATTACCACAAAGGCCACAACCGTACGTACCTTCCACAGTACAACAATGTTCAAGTCGACTTCACTGCATCTTTGTATCAATCTGACTGTCTCATCAAATGATTGTTTCACAGCCCTTTGAGATGCATAAGTATGAGATTGCACACGCATTCTTTTAAATTCAGAGGATAAGCTTTGAAAAAAGAAGTCTGCACAAGGACTGGCTGAACTTATTATCTGCAAGAAAAAAAAAAGGCAAGAAGAGAGTGCTCTCAGAACAGGATGCAAGCTGACACAAGTTACTCTAACAGAGCTCATCATTGTAGTATTTCAGTTCCATTATCTTGCTTTGCTTCCCTTTGCAAACCTACAGGATGCCACATGTCTTGGTTTCCATGCTTGCCCTGTTAGAGATCAGCCCTACCTAGTGAGATAAGGTAACACAGGGAAACAGAGCTATAGATTATTGGCCTTAAACTACAAATACCAAACTTGGAAATAAGGGCTTTGATTATTACCCACCAGACAGCCTACTGTGATACATCAAGTGTAGTGGAGAGAGCTGAAGTGTCCAACTAACTCACATGCAAGTCATTATTGCTTATTAATATTTTCCTCAGGTTAGCTAGAATTATTTATCAAAGTTAGGAACATAACATTTTGCTAGTAATAGCAAAGATAAATTACACAGCATATTCCCCATGTGTAAGTGGCACAGCCAGACATACTGTGCTGTTTGTCAAGTTTATAATCATTTGTGCTGAGCTTTTCGAACACCAAAAGCTTGATAAGGAAGCAGTAGTTTTAAGACTGACAGCAATACTTGGAGACAGCAGGATAAGAAATTTTAGCTTCCTAAGCCCTCCCTTTCAAAAAAGGTTAGCCTTTCCAGAATATGCTGTTGCAGAGCTGTTAATTGTTGCATTAGCAGAATACTCATACCCAGGGAGACAATCTGCTTTAAGAGTAACTGGGATAGGGCCCCCTCCCCATCCCCCCCATTAGAGAACATTTTCTTACAGGAAGCTGAAGTACGTGCAGCTCATCCAACTTTAAAAATGCAAAGAGGGATCATCTACCTCAGATTTTTAGTCCTAACTTCAATTTATATGCCTACAAAATGAAATGGCAGCGAGTAGGTTTTCTTTGGCTTTTAAAAGCTGGATACATATATGGAAAATGTACACTCAGCATAAAATAAGTAATCTGACATCCAGCTAGCTAAATCCACTATGCTAATGTAGATTTCTGATCTGATGCAAGCGGTCTACTTTCCTCAGGTTTTGGAAAAACATTCACTGTACCAAGATCGTTTGCTAAAACGATTCTTCTTCAGACAATACCTGTGTGCTTAAAAAGATTAAAAGACCATGGTAGTCGAGAATCTTTAAGTTTAAGAAAAATCAAAGAAACAGACTCCTTAAACTGACTGCAATCTACATTAGTAGTTTTGAAATTCTGGTACCTACATCCATTAGAGGTTTCCAGACTATTTTTAGAATAAGCTGTAATTAGAATTTTTAACTTATCTTAGTAAAAATATAATTAAGAAAAAAACCCAATAGAACAAGAATCTGACATCCACAGGTCTCTACTAGAAAACTAGAGGACTGGGAAATATTCAGGAGAACTGCTCTGAAGAGTTGGAAAGGAAGGAAAAACATTAGCAAAAAAGTTAGCATTGCAATGAGCTCCCAAAGTAGTTCAGCTGTGGAGTTCGGAACTTAAAATTCCAGACTATTCACTAGCCTATGTTACCTTACCTTCTGTGTGTGTGTGTGTGTGTGTGTGTGTGTGTGTGTGTGTGTGTGTGTGTGTGAGAGAGAGAGAGAGAGAGAGAGAGAGAGAGAGAGAGAGAGAGAGAGAGAGAGAGAGAGAGAGAGAGAGAGAGAGAGAGATGACCTAGAAGACCAATACTTTTTGACGTGCAAAACTCAACTTCCCAACTATGAAAGCGCTGTTCCCATTCTTAAATTTTAAAAAAGGCTTTCACTGGGATACTTGCACATGACAGGGATACCTTGCACAAGACAAAATATGCAGTTGCACCAATTCACCTACCTGTTCATTTCCAAAGACAATGTCTGCAAATGTGTAATTTTCTAAGGGATAAAAAGAGAAGGCATTGTTTCAGCATCATGAGAAGTCACAACTTCAGCACACAGCATCCAAATAGTATTTTCCTTCAAAGAGTTACCACATTCAGGAGAGAACATACCTTCCGAGTTTTTGCATCTTACTGCTTTAAAGCATAACTTCGCTCTCTCTCTGCTAGCAAGTTTAGTATCTGAAAGAAAAAGGTTGCAAGATTTTTTTTCCCCTTCAATGTAAAGAGTCCCTCCTCATTAGCCAAAAGTCAGCCTTTAAACTTCACAAATAAAAATACACTGATGATACTCAGGAAGCATAACTAATCAAGCAGAGCAACCGCATGATAGTAAAGATGATGAATTTTCTGTGACTGCATGGTAGGAAAGAACATGCATCTTTTGCTGACCCCTTCCATCTACTTCCAGAGCAGGAAGTGAGCCATAATACATAAAGGAAATAGAGAGAAAGAAGGAAAGAACAGAAGACAAAAGATTCAGTTTATCTGACTGGTTCACCCTCAATATTAAACACAAGAGGAATACCTGTCTAGACTATTTTTTAAGTACATAAAATGTCAGCATACAAGTAAAGATAACCTTTGTTAGAAGCAATAACAGTACTTTTTTGCCTGGCATAGTTAGCTTTTTCAAAAATTAGCAGCTTGTATTAGCTAAGGCAGGATACAGCACTAGCGATTCTGATGTATTTCTAATAACTGAATAGAACAATTGTCAAATATTCTGTTGATCAGTTAAATTCAACACTGATATAAATAACTAAAAAGTAAAGGAACACCGAAACATATTTCTTGTGAGGCAAGTTATCAGCCAACCCAGACATGGATTTCTCTACATCATAGAAATAACTTACCTGGAAGTTAAGCCCATTTTTAAAATTAATGAAGTCTGAACCTTACCTGTCAATATACCTTTCTTGAAACACTAACAAAAGAAGAGCTGCAGTATGTTTGAAAGGGACAAAGTTTTTAGAAATTAATTATTCTGAAAGCCAAATTCAACTCCTTGTAAGATTCTTTTAACTGTTCTTGTCAGGCAGAAGCTAGACTTGCCATCCTTTTGGTGATAGATACACACCTTTGTCTTCAGAGACGTTAACAGATTTTTGAAGCTTCCAGTGCTTGCTATTACTTGAAACTTGCACTATATGAAATTCTTTAACACCAGTCTCACTCTAAGGAAGAAACAAAAACTATGTCAAATAAGACCAATCACAACTGTGATGTTCTACATGGCATAGTAAGTGTTCATTGCAAGGTGGCACTGTTAGAAGCTTAATTTAATTCATTATTCACACCATCCAAAATACAGCACTAAGAAGAGGTAAGAAGAGAATTAAGACCCACCGTAACGTAAAACAACAGTCCCAGCTCACAGCAACTTCCAATTCCAGTAAACAAAGCCACACAAAGAGGAAACAAAGATCCCCCAGAAAAATACTTGCAAGCTAGTATTTTAGATTAAGAGGACTATAATAAAACCTAGGCTTTTAACTCCAATGCAGAACACTGTCCGCAAGGCCATTTAGTTCTAAGATTAGGGATATAGCTAGGTCATAAGTGTCAGAAATACAATAACTTTTTTTTTTCATATATACACAATGAAAAATAGTTTTTGGGATTGGTTTCCTTTCTTGGAAAGAGTGAGGTGGTAGGGGAAAATGAAGTCTCACACAATGTTATCTGTTAACTTGGTAAGTACTTTATAAAACATTCCTTCCTCCTCAAAGGAGTGGACAATATTCACTTTAGTAGCTGAAGCAAAAAACAGAGTGTACACACCTTTAAAACAAAATGACAAACCAGCTCAGTGATTCCACTACCAGCTAAGTGTCTAGGAATTCTATAAACAGAGGATTCAATTACCTTGCTTTGTGGTTGAAAAAATGGGAGCAGCTTTACCAAAAAAATGAGTAAATTTAAATTAGCATGGTATGAAAAACTCAAATATTTTCATCTGCTTTGCTAAGTCAACAGATCACAACAGACATATCTGTATTTGGATTATATTTGCAAAAATGTCTTTTAGAGTTTGATAATATATGTCAACACAGAAGCTTCCTTCAAGCTGGAGCTTAAATTTTTACTTCACATTACCACTAACTCTACCAGTGTTTTCACTGAAAGGTTCATTCAGAACTATCTTGAAAGTTGTGATCATCAAGAACATTCATGAATTTGGAATAAATCTTCCCCAGAGGAAAAAAAATTACTCCAAACTACAGTACTGGAATTTGCTTAGGATAGAGATAGTTATAGCAGACTTCCAGAGAATCGAGATGTAACTTAATGTTAGTACTCTCTTTCCAAGAGCAACTGGAATAATTAAATATGCAAGGTTTACTTAGTGTTTGCAAAGTAGTTGTACAAAAACCTTTTACTTAAGTGTTGGTTCTACTGGTGACACATCTGCTGAGCTTTAGACCAGTATTATTATTAAAAATAATAACTTACAGTATTGATGTTTTCTACATCCACAAACACCAACAAATTGTCCCCTCTGCCTTCTTCATCTTCAAGCGCATTACTTCTGCAGACAGTAGCTCGAATATGCAGAGACCGGCTAGTACAAATAACTGCAGTGTGCCTTAATACTCTATGACTAGGAAGGAGGGAAAAAAAAAAAAAGACATTCTGAACAACCAGGACTGCTGTCCAGAACCTGTCAACAAGAAGTTTAGCTTTTATGTTTGCCATCAATACTAAGGCCATTAGACAATTTATTCCTTTCAACCACCAAAGAGACACTTTTCTTTTTAGCTTCCTATCAAAACCTTTTTTTTTCTTTTTGGTTTTTTTTTTTTTAACAATCTCACTGCATGTGTAGGTGCTGTTCAAACATGCAGTCTCTTAGCCACTTTGAAATACTGGAGAAAAAGGTTCATATGTTACCATGACAAAAAATACATCAGAAATATTTCTGATGTAAGACAACTGGCACAGTGAAAGCAGAGAGGCATGTACTGGCACAGGGATGTCATTAAGCTATTTAATGCCACCACACACTTTGGAAACTAGAGTTGGAGTAGATAAACCCTAAAAGGCCCACTAGTTAGTCACATCTCCTGCATAAACATCTACCAAAAAGCATTTAGACAGAATACCACTGTATTCAACAAATGCCCCTGAACTGAGAATCTTGAAAGTTTACTTCTAGCACCATCACTACTCTACCTTTTTCCAGACACACTCAACCTCCAGGCCAGCGAGACCTTTGTAAAAGTTATCTTCCTGTTTTTCTAGCAAGTAAACTTCCATTCTTGGACACCATCAAAGCACATGAGCTTTTCCCACGTAGAAGCTTTGTGTTACCATAACTTCCACTTGGAAACGTTAGAGGTGTGTAAAAATTTGATATGTATTACCTACTAAATATGCTGAAACATCATGTGATACTTGTTTTGGGAGGGGATATCAGTGGTTTCCTAAACTCTACTTCACATAATGCCACAATCTACAGAATAAACTTGAACAGTTTTGCAGCTAATCTTCAGACAGATATACTTTCTGTCTGAAGCTTTCAAGTGGCACAAATTAAATCATTTTTTGAAAATTTAAAACCTATGCTCACTCTACAAAGAGTACTGTTAAACAAGATCACATCACTTAAGTTTCCCTGGAAACTTCAATACAGTAGGGAACAAATATATTCCCCAAACAACCATCTTCCATCTCAGAAACACCTCACTTTCTGAATACTATGAACTCAGAGTAGAAATAAGTTCTGTTCTTAAAAAAAAAAGGAAGAAAAAAAAATAACTGCATTGTAGGGGGACAAATTCCCTATTCCTACAGATTCCCTATTCCTAGCTTAAAGTCAAATGAAAAGTTAACTTTGGCATTCAGAAGCTACAGAGAAATCTAAACAAAAGGTACATTTGCACAACTTTTAGTTTGATTTCAAGAATATGCCACTGATCCACTCTCTTGACCATCTTCAACTTACTTGGCTTCGGTTTACACTACAGAGCAGTCTCACAGCACCTGAACTTGGTTTCCTTCTCAGAACCAGCCTGGAATACAAGCTCCAGCCACAAGCATTCAGTCCATGTGACTAGAGCTCATCTGAAGTAGCCCTGCTCCCCACCATCAGCCTGAGTATGCATGGTATAGAGACCAGGTGTGCTGGTTTTGGCTGGGATAGAGTTAATTTTCTTCATAGTATCTGGTAAGGGGCTGTGTGTTAGATTTGTGCTAAAAACAGTGTTGATAACACAGGGATGTTTTCCTTACTGCTGAGCAGTGCTTACACAGAGTCAAGGCCTTTTCTGCTTCTCTCCCCACCCCACCAGCAAGTAGGGTGGGGGTGCACAAGAAGTTGGGAGGGGACACGGCTGGGACAGCTAACCCCAACTGACCAAAGGGACATTCCATACCATATGACACCACGCTCAGCATATAAAGCTGGGGGAAGAAGAAGGAAGGGGGGGACATTCGGAGTGATGGCGTTTGTCTTCCCAAGTCACCATTACGTGTGATGGAGCCCTGCTTTCCTGGAGATGGCTGAACACCTGCCTGCCCATGGGAAGGAGTGAATGAATTCCTGGCTTTGCTTGTGCACATGGCTTTTGCTTTACCTATGAAACTGTCTTTATCTCAACCCACGAGTTGTCTCACTTTTACCCTTCCAATTCTCTCCCCCATCCCACTGGGGGGAAGCGAGTGAGCAGCTGTGTGGGGCTCAGTTGCCAGCTGGGGTTAAAACACCACCACCAGGTCCCCAGCCCTGATTACAGATCCACTCCTCCTAGTCTGCACTGCTTCTTAAAGTGGGCAGAGACACATTCTCCAGACAAACAAATCCAGCACACACAGCTCCATAATAAAGGTCTCTCCCAGAAAATTAAACAGTAACATTTCAGTCTGTGGCCAGTATTCTTAGTGGGCTAAAAACTAAATCTAGATAAAGCCTGTTGCAACTTTTTCTCAGCTCTAGCTATGAGCTCTAACAGCTATAAGGTAGCAATATAAGAACAGTATTTGCAGAAGTGAGAGAGAAGGGTAAAAAGAGACAGTCTTCATTTCTAAATTTGGCTGTTTGCTAGATTGCTACACTAAGGCTTTCCTGAAGGCTGATCTCTTCACTTTCTGAACAAAGGCCTGTTCGCCCCAGAATCTTTGAAGAACAGGTTTCTCAAAAAAAGTTACCTCCTGAGCCTTCTTAGCCTCAGACGTGGGTGAGACTTGGGAATAAGTGACATAAAAAGTCAACTTTCTACCTTTCAAGTAAAGTTCAAAGAAAGCCCTATTTGTTAGCTTGTGGTGTCAAACTTGACTGTCCGCTGTCTCAAGATGGTCCAAAAAGGAACGATACAACAGCATGCAAGTCAAACTTGTTATTTAACCCCTCCAAAGATAGTAACTTTCACCATAATACAATTACTAACTACATTTTAACTAAGAACAAAATCTTTTGTTCAAAATAAACAAGAATTTGTTTTAACATGCAGAAACAAATTAAATCATTATTTTTTCCCCCCCTATGCCTCAAAGATGTGCTTCCAGAGAAACTAAATACAAACAGAGTTTGTATTAACAGCATTCCATTAACCCTCCTTCTTATTAAATTATTAAAGTAATTGCCACTTTGATGGAAACAGTACAGGGAATATAATTTCATTTGGAAATTAGATCATATAATAGAAAGAAATTATTGCTTAGAATAGGAGATAACAGCCGACTTTTACATCATCACAGCAACTGAGAGAAATTCAGCAAGATTTACATTTATGCTTACAATGTTTATAATCTAATAAGTATGACAGAAAAGATTAAAAACTTACCACATTTTTGAGTGTCTTTTAATACTTTCATAGTAAAACAAAAAGTTGATTTCATGAACACCTTCTTCATCTGGTCCCCGTAACCACATTGGCAGCTGCACTGAAGCCCCAGGAAGAAGAACAGCATCAGGAAGTGGGACGTGTATTACTTCAGGCTGACCTCCTGCACCAACCCCAAAGTCTACAGAAGAAGCTGAAGACAGCAGTGCTGTACACACAGAGGTAGGATCTGTCACAACAGTCTTGTAAGCACTACAGTTTTCAGAAGCTGAAGGACTTAGTGGTGTTAGAACAGCAGTATTTCCACCAAAAGTAAAAAATTCTGGATGCTTGGATACAACCTTCAGTGCGGTAAGAGGACATTTGCTTACGTTCACAAATTCTACATATGCTTTTCTGATTTCTCCACAGAGAAGCCCTGTAGGAAAATTTATAAAGAATACCTGCATGGGAGAGAACAGGAGAAAAGAAACCTGAACATTGAGCCAAGTTACAAATGCATATGAAAACAACCACCAACATATTTAAACTATTTTGGTCTCTACAGCTTCCTGAGGACGGGAAATGGAGAGGGAGGGGCTGATCTCTTCTCCCTGGTATCCAATGATAGGGCACATGGGAATGGTTGAAAGCTGCACCAGGGGAGGTTTAGACTGGACATTAGGACATATTTCTTTACCAAGAGGGTGGTCAAACACTGGAACAGGCTTCCTAGAGAGGTGGTCGACACCCCAAGCCTGTCAGTGTTTAAGAGGCATTTGGACAATGCCCTTAGTAACATGCTTTAACTTTTGGTCAGCGCTGAATTGGTCAGGCAGTTGGACTAGATGATCATTGTAGGTCCCTTCCAACTGAACTAGTCTATTCTATAGTGTTGTCATTAACCAGCTAGAACATTTTAAGAACAGTGATTTTACTAAGGTTATAATTAATGAACTTGAAGAACTATTCTAGATGAATGGCAAGCAAACAGAAAAAGGCTTCTTTGCCTGTTCCCCCTCATCCTGAAATTTGGCTACAAAAGCTGTTGCCAACTAAAATTCTAAAGGGAATATAACAATTTCAGAAGAATATTAATTTGGAGGCTTCAAGTTTCACTTGAAAAAAGCCCACACAAGTTTGGTACTGACAGATCAGAAATTAACTGGAAAGATTTAGGCATTAACAAAGTCTAAGACTTCATTGTTATAATTACATTTATAAGCTCAGGATTCAGCTATTTGCTCAAAACTGCCAATAGAAAGTAGCTACATACCTCCAACAGAGGCATTTCTTCTGTAATAATGGGATCTAAACGCCGATCAGGTCCATATTTAATAGATGTTTTTTCCTCTTTTGTATTATTAAGTCGAGGCCCTTGGATTTCTAAATATTGTCGTCCTCGTACAGATAACCCATTGGAGACAAATTTTCCTGAAACAATTTTAAAAAAAAATTTTTTTTGAAGTAATTCCTAACTTTTTTCTGAGAAGTGACCCAAAGCTCCCTACCCAATCTCAAAAATCATTTTCATTTTTCTGTTATTGGGCACACGCAGTATTCATTGATTAAGCAGCATCACTGACAAAGAACTATTCAAAGCTTAGTGTCACACATAATGCATTGCTATTGCGAGGTCAGAGACAGTTATCCGTTGTTGTGGACTTACTCTGCCCTTTAATAGTTTGACTACAATTTGGGGGGGATGCGCGCACAGTGGCAGGGCACAGAGCATGAAGGTGATGTATTTATTTCCTTTCCCAATTTCTGCCAAGCTGGAAAAGTCACCCAAAACATTTTTATTTCCTTCAAAGACAGGCCACCACTCTCCAAATGTTTTTTATTCCAAAGGTTTCCAGTTCGTAGATAGCTAAACAAGCTTCATTATTTCTTTCAGACCCTTTCAAACATGCTTTAATCCCCATTTCCTCCAACAACTAAATTTTCCCTGTGAGAGACAACTTCAGATGAATGACTCAACAAAACAGATCAAGTAACATGCAATTAATAAGCCATTTATATGTTAATATAAAGAAAAGAGAACCAAAATAAAGTCAAGATGCTAAAAAAATTAATTACCTCAGCCAAATTTAAATTTGGGAATCTAGAGAACTTCAGTGCAACATTTAGACAAAAGTCAAAAGCTAACAAAGTGAGGAGACCCAGAAGAAAAATGAATGGCCAAACAGTCAATGAAAGTTGTTATAGATTCAACATGGCATAGACAGAATATTTAAATTTTGATATTTTTAATGGTTTCAGAATTTCCACAGATTTAAAAGGAACAATAAGTATGGGTTTGGCAGAGGTTACTTCCTTTCTCATGGGATTCCTACAGCTGCCAATTCATTCTTTTCCTGTTTCAGTTGTTTCCCTTGTTTCTACACCCCTACCTGAAAGAAGGCCTTGCATCATGATAGTCAAACATTAAACACTAGAATTTAGTTCTACTCTGCAGAAGCCATGTCTTCCCCTTCCAGAGACACACAACTTAAGGGAATAATACACTTACCTGTCTGTAATCCAATAGAAGGATCTATCCCATCTAATGTCACAGCACCCTGAACAGTGCCAAGATTATAAACAACTCCAAGAATATGTAGCTCCCCTGTTTGATGGGGAAAGAGCTTTAGTCTTGCCTGTGGAGATACGTTAAATTTTGTTGTTGTTGCTACTAGAAGAAAGTGTTATTACATTTAAATGTCCAATTGCTAAAGACACTCACAGCTACATTTACTTTATAGTCATGTCAGATGTAATGGCATACAGTAACTACAGGTCATTTACTGGATTCAAAATTTCATATACAAAGAATTTACCAAACCAGTCCACACCTGAGAGATGCTCATTACATTAGGAAAGAATCCTAAACTGTAACAAAAATGAACTTTAACAGCCATTCTGTGATTCTGCCTCTGAAGTTGGAAAGGACCTCTACAGGTCATCTTGTCCAACTCACCAGCTCAAGTGGGGCCACCTAGAGCCAGCTGCCCAGCACCATGTCCAAATGGCTTTTAATATTTCCAAGGAAATGGAAATATTCCTGAAGTAGAATTGGAGACTCCGCAATCTCTCTGGGCAGCCTGTGCCCAGTGCTTAGCCACCATCCCAGTAAAAAGTGTTTTCTGATGTTCAGATGGAGCCTCCTGTGTTTCAGTTTGTGCCCACTGCCTCTTGTCCTACCACATCCTCCCTTCAGATATTTATACACACTGATGAGATTCAGAAGTTCTAGTACTTCATATATCAGTAATGTCTTCTATAAGTTTAGCATTAAGTTCAGATCATAACAAGTCGACTCCACCCTAAAGTTCAACACTGAAAAGACTATTTTTAAAGCAAAGTATAGTACTTACCACTCTTGTCTCCTCACTATTGATTAAAAACTCTGCTATTGCTTCAGTTCCTATCATATCACCATCACACGTTCCCTGAAAAGAAGAAACAGCTTTTCAGACACTATTACTCCTAGGCAGAAAAAGTGCCAAAAATATTACTTCCCATACCTTTCCTACAGTGTTCAAGAAAAAAAAGCATACAAATTTCAAAACTGTAGACAGTTAGGACCAGCAGGTGCTGTATGCCCAGCTTCTCAGGCCTTCTGAATTAAAGCAGCAGCTAGAGAGCTCAATAAACATTTACTTGAGAGAAATTTAAGATTTATCACTATAAATTGGAACCATTCCCAATCAATTTCACTGATACTTCTGTGAGTATTTATCATATCATTAAAGTAGCAGTTCAGACCAGAACAGAAGGGAATGCATATGGTAATCCTTGAGACTTATTTATATGAAACCATGTTTATAACTCTAGCAAACACTTACAGAACCTTTAGCAATCATTATGTTCCAAATGGTTTTGGCCAGGAAACCAAATTATCAAGGAATTTACTGTAATATTCAGTATTAGAACATATTAAAACCTTAAAAATATGAATGCAAGAACAGTCCTTCAGAGGGAAGTTTTGGCAGTGTTAGCTGAAGTGTTAAACTAAACAGTAGTAAGTAGTTCATCTAAAGTATTCAAAACATTAGTTTTTAATACAATAAATTTACATTTTTCATCTAATCAAGATACCAAGATGTTCCTATATCATACCAGCACAGTTTTTCAGAACACACATTTCCCCACCTACAGTAGCTCGAGTAAGAAAAGGGTATTTTATAATATACCTATTGACATTGCAAGTCATTTCTGCTGATCAAGGCTAGTGTGACTCAAAATAGATGTACTACACATACAATGAAAAGTTGGAAGTATTTTGCTTTGCATTAAGCTTTAAGACACTCATTACAGTACATTTGTTAATTTGGCTGCTTTGAGCCCTATGGATCTAGAAAAAAATAAATTCAGTAGCTACTTTTTTTTTTGCCCTTTTTTTAAATTTATACTTAAACCAGCTGTTTTCATACTACAGAATTTTCAAGACTTAAGTTAATATATACTCTATAACTGTAACTGTTTGGTTTTGGCTGAAAAAGGATGAAGTTTTTCTTACCAGCTCTTTTGTTTCTCCATCATGCTTTGCATTGAAGTCTTTAGGTTGAAACTTCCACAGCAATGAAAGGTCAGTCAAAAGAAGTGGAACTTTCAGAGGGTTTTGGAAGGACACTTCTACAGTTATTGGTTCTATTAAAAGAGTGCAATAAAATATTGACAACAAGCTATCCCCACCACAATTTGAAGGTTCACCTAACTCAAAGCACTCTTGTGCAAACAAATTGCATAAGAACATCGGTTTAAATCTACAATAACACAGGAAATATTGTACAGATTTATCTAACTCACTTTATTTCTGAAGTGTATAAATCTTAACTTTACCTTCTATCACAGCAAGTGGAAATCTGGAGTTATCCGAGTAGCGATTTAAACAGAACTGTGTTGGTTGAAAGTTTGAAGGTATTATTCCTTTATTTATCACAGAAACAACCTGCTCCTCAAGTTCCTTCCACTGCTGTGATGATTCCGAGTCATATTCTTGATCCAGACTTACATGTGTAGCTGCCTGCTTTTCACCTAGTATGAGTAAGGCAATCTTAGAAGATGAGAACAGTGGCATGCAACAGTTGCAACAGAGGGCTGCACTGGCAATTTGGTAAGTATTGTTAATATATTTTAAGTTCTCAGTCACTGTCATTTTTATGGTACAATTGATTTAAATCAGCAAATTGCAAGACGCTGAAATACACACATGGAAGACAATACTGAGGATGATTTGACTTACTTCTATTTGCAAATTGTGGTATTAGAAGATTTTAGCATACTACATGGTATACTCAGCTTGCAGATTATTTTTACTTTGTGACACACTACAGCCCTACAGTACAGCCCTGGTTTATGTAAGAATTTCCACTCATCTTACTTTACATTCTGGAATCACAGTGTTTCACACATTTCATCCAAGAGAAAGTTCACCGTAAAGATAATTTCTAGCATTGGCACTAGCATCTAGCATCTGCTAAAGCATTAATAATTCCTTTCATGAAGTTCATTACAGACTTGCATTGAAGCTTTCCAGCTATGAAAAATAGTAGAATTCAGCACATCCACATATGCGGATTTCATATTTACACAAGAAGTATGAAAACATCTAGCAAGTAGATACTAAGCTTAAGCTTTTCTTCTGAAATCTTAAGATGTTACCTTGTCGCATTAGTTTTACATAATGATACATTTTTTTCTTTTAAATGACACCAACTCTTGCATATATTTTGGTTCCATGAATAAGGGACTTCAATCTGTTTATATAAAATTTTCTAACCTTCTGCTGGTCTTCGATCATGCCCAAAGAAAACACGGGTTGCTGAACTGTTAATATATGGTAAAGGAAGCTGTGGTAAGGGACCATCAGGCGATAGCTGGGTTACGTTCTGGAGCAAAGGAGGAAAACAGAGTGTCATGCCATTATGCAAATACATTATGTCCACGCTATACATTACCAATGACTGAATAATAAGTCAGTCAAGTTATAAGCACTCAATGTTTGAACAGGTAGTATTTTTAAGACGGAATGAATCATTTCAATTAACTGTTTTGATAGTTTCTTCTGCTTTGACAGTCTGAAGTAGGTTTTTTTTTTTTCTTCATTAAGAGTTTAAAAAAAGAGTTCATGAAATTAAAGAGTTCATGAAATCTTTACGGAAAAAGGAGAATAATGATTTTAATCCAGTATTCTAATCACTATTGTGGCTGCATGGCTGTTACAAGCTTTATTTGATGCAAAGCTTGACTCTCTAACTCAGAATTTGATAAGCTACATTCACTACACCACCACCATTACACAAGACTCACCACAGCTGAGCTGTGGACTCAAACACCAGCCTCAAGTAAGGTCTACCATAACTTAGCAAACACCACAGAAATTCTGTTTACAAGCTTTAAAAGACAGTGAAAGTAACTACTTGGCTGCAAGTTGTGTGGTGATATCAGCACCAAACACCCCATAATGTACATGATCTACTACAATCCAGAATTACTCACGAACTTACAGCCAACTCAATGAGTCACTTAATCTATAAAAACCCCTATTAAAGAATAAAATTCACTACAGCATGGATGGGGAGTACATTATAGTACCAGAAAAGGTGACAGAGCTACCTAGTCTTTATTAAAGATTTATTATCAAAAGCCTTAAAAATCATTATAAATTGATCAAAACAAAAAAGTTCCACTTCCTCTAAAAGAAACTGAACTATGACAAGCTGCAATTGAGCCACATGTCTCAAAAGGAAGACTTCATTTTACTGTAATAAAAACACATACAAAGAGTCACACTAATATCCATCAGTGGAAGTACACTTAATACACACATGAGATACAGCATATTTGTTTTTTGAAGCCTGAAGTAAAAAATGAACACATCAGCTAGATAAAAACACAACTCTGGAACAAAGCAGGCATGACAGAAAATCATTTAATGACTTAATAGAAAATTACTGGTAATAAAATTACTGATTACTCAAGGAATAAAGACAATGAAAAGTCATTTACCTTATAAACATAAAGATATTCTCTTAAAAAAGTTCCTTGCTGAGCTGGAGGTTGTTTACTATCATTGATCAAAATATGCCTGAAGGCAGACACAGCATTGTCAAGCTGACAAAGCGTAAAGGACTGGCGACCAATAATGAAATTAATATGGTCTTCTGCAAGAGACCAGCCTTTCCCTTTGTAAACCTGCATGGCTTGACAGTAGCAGCGTAAAGCATGCTTTTTCTGCAAGAAAAAAGCAAACAAGTTATTTCTTAAATAATCCCATTAACCACTCATTGTAATTGTAATATTAAGAAGATTGAACAGTAAGTCAGAAAAGTTACCGAAGTTTTTACCACACACACCCCCCACTATGCTAAGTGTAATGTTTGCAGAACTATACCTCACATCATCTGGGCAACATCAATCTAAGCATAATCTAAGTGTTGGTTCCTACAGTACAGTACATTAAGTTCATGTTTTCAAAGACTAGTGTAACAGGCAGTAAGTTAAAAAAGCAAACAACAAGAGAAGACTACTTTTAAAATAGTGTTCTGTGTTGCTTTAGGACTGACTGCTAAAGTCTACAGAGGTCTACTGCCAAGCCTCAGGACATAAACTAGATTTAACACATTTCATTTCACTTCTCTAACTGAACTTTCAGTGTGACACTTCCAGTCAATTGTTGTTCAGTAGACACACTTGGGACAAAATCCATGCCAAGCAAAACAACAAAACACAGCCCTACAGTACATACAAGACAAAACTACCAATCGCATCAGCCATTGGGAGATAGATGCTCTGCTCCCAATCAGCTCCACAGTTTCTTTCCTGTACATACATCAGGACCTGGGCATTCAATCCCAAGTCTAGGTATTGCACATCTGCATAGGCATTCACTGTACAGGCAAGTCTCAGCTTCTAAAGAAAGGGAACAGCATTCCCTTATTTACAGCAGTAATGGGAAAAATCTAAGATATGTTCAAATTGGTACAGTGATGACAGCAGAGTACAAGCAGTAAATCCTTAACATCAGCAGATATTACTGACACTTTAAAATATGGTATTACAGTATGCAGCTGAGCAGCCTGGTTGACTTCTCTTCAGTAGCATTTAATTTTTTGGTGCCTCTACAGATATGGGAAAAAAAATAGCCTGCATTTACTGTAACACTGAAGAAGCATCCCTTGGAAACCAGAATCCCAACAAGAATTAGACACAAACAACAAGAGAGCTGTTACATGAAGACAAAGTCAAAGCTTTACAAAATGCGTGCACTTTTCCAGGCAAAGGAGTGAGATAAGAGAATAAATAAAAAAACCCTCTGATCAACAGCTCCCTGTCAGTACTGTATTGTCATAACAATAGACGGGAAAACTACTGCATGAAGAAAACTAAGGCAGGGCAGCGGTGAATACTCCTACTATTCTTCACATCTGTGATTTTAAATATAGAAGTCAAGAATACAACAATGCTTTCTTTGGTCCTTACCAGGATGACAAAAATGAGATTGGGTGGGATGTGAGAAAACCTCCCTCCAAGACCACAGGGCTTTGTTTCAAACAGAATTCTGATGCCTGGTTCTCCTGTATTATTGATTTGCAATACAAATTTATTTCTATCACAGGTTTGCAGCTTATTGATAAACTGAAATTCACTGCATTCAAGGACAGCCCCATAACTGAACTATGGTAGCTAACCTCAGCAGGAACCAAGCATGAACTATCTTTAGAGAGCCTATCCCACAACTGAAGCAGAAATAAAAGCACACAAGTTATGTCCAACAAATTTTATTTACCACAGTTAGAGCTGCCTGCACAGGAATGTGAATGGCAGTAAAACCAATCTGATTTGTATCAGTTTAATTGCTACTTAAGTCTAAGCAGTCATAAAGAGATGCTTTAGTTTGTCTTGTAGTAACTGTTCACACACCTGCACCTCCACTAAAAAACATGCAGTTAAGGCACCAGGAAAAACAGGTATCTAAATTTTTGCTATTATTCTAGTAAATTAAGAGTTTAACAAATCCCTAACTCCTGCAACTCACTCACATCTCAAGAGTAAAAATACTCCTTTACCCAAATAAAAAGCCTTGTATTTCATTGTGTATAAAATTGAGACCCAGAAATGAAAACACACATCTTAAGTTTAAAGTCAGCGATCTTCAGTATTACTTCAAATACAGAATATTAAGCTGATCAATGCAGAAATCATTTTCAGAAGATCACAGAGCCGAATACTTCAGACTAACACAATAGTGTCAGAAGCCAAGCATCTTTTTCCAGACTAATGACACATTTAACATGTTTTTCAGAGCAAGTATCAAATACCAGGCATATTTTCCATGTGGAAAGATAATACTTACCTGGTCTGCTTTACTAAAGCTATGGCCAGCCAATATCATATGAAATGCAAACTTTCTAACCATGGGACTTTTCATGTTTATAAAGCAATGGGCTGCCTGTTCCAACAGAAGTGCACTGCGAAGATCTGAATCCTATTTGAAAGTAAAAAAGAGAATTAGCCTCAAAGTTGAATACAAACATAAAGATAACAGTGGCCTTGTTTTAATGCTAACAGGAACAGTAAGCTGTAACAGTGCTGTGAAGTTGAAGATTCTTTCGTACACAAACATATACATATGTGTGCATATACAAGAAAATAAGACTAAAAGTATTTTTCACTTTGTTATATGTATAGTGTTCAATACCAAACATGCTGGTATCTTTTTCCAGTGGAGAGATTTATGTATCAACCTGTCTCGGTATGAGTGACAAAAGAAATATTTTCTGCTTTTTCAATTACTCAGGCTACCATTTCTAACACTTACCATTACCTCTGAAGCACCTTTTCCCCTCCCTCCCCCTGCAAATATTAAGGCTAGAAACAAAACATAAGTGCTTTAACAGGATGAAGGGAAAATAGAGGGAGCAATGGGACTTAGTGAATTTGTATCACAAGAACCAGGATGGTTTCTTAATAATGTATAATTTATTATTATTACCCCCTTCTCTTTTCACGCGAAGACACAGCTGTATTACTTTAACCAATTAGAACAGAATCTACTTGATTTTACCACAATTGCACTCCATGCTATCAGTGATGTCCAAGCATGTGTCTGGACTAAAAATATACCGAGACACCTATATAGTATCCTATAAAGATTTTCCTTGCAACTGCCAAAAGGCACCACAAGCATACTGCATATAACTTTAGGTTGTAAAATGATTGTGCAGAGCCAATAGCATTTAAATTGCTTGCTTAAATAGCTTATACTGCTCACAGAAATTTTGGTAGCAAGCTTAAGTTGAAAGGGCAAGAATGAAGCTACAAAGACACTAGAGAGAAACTTATAGAACTAAGCAAATTTATTCCATGCTTGATCTGTCCCAGGAAAAGTCTCAGAAGCATCATATTTGTAGCAGCTGGCCACAAAGCCAGAACTAACTGCCAGTTAGACTTTCCAAGCTACATAGAAGATGCTACACTATTACTGGTATTACATTTGTTTCACTCCTTTTCAAGCAAGACACTTTCTGGACTGTTAGAAGCCAATTCCATGGTTAATTTCCACCAATTAATATTACAGAAGTGTTCAGACTAGCTTTCACTTACACAGTAAGATTCTAATGATTCATAACAGCTGAGCTACAGTAACACCTTAGTTACCTAAACTAGAGAAGTTCTGATTATATGTGGGATAGTATCCATTATGGCTCCAGCAAGCCATGTTAATACTTTTAACCCATGAGTTCCTAAACTGAAAGTATGCCATACAAGAACTAAACAGATTTCAAACAAAACTAGTTATAAAAGCCAAAGATAACAAATGCACATTTAGCATGTTTAAAGAAGTCAAGCAAGTCACTTGACTAGAAGGAAAAAAAGAGAGTAACAGCACTAGTTTCTTCACTTGCAGTATAAACAGTTTTCTTCACTTCGTGCTTTATATTGGCTCATTTGCTACCTTTGGCTAGAAAATATCATAGGATAAGAATCAGAACATAACCTAGAAGTGCTTGGGTAAGTAAACCAACAGGGGCGGGCAAGAATGGAAAAAGCTACTAAGTGTTTTACCTCACTGGTTAAACGAATCAGAAGAGCAGCTGCCTCTGAATATTTGCTTTGACTTTTTAGGATTTCAGCACTAAGCAGCACACAGCGTTCAGCCAGAACCATATTCCTAAAGCAAAAAGATAAGTGTTTATTAATAAATATTTATTAAAATAAACCATGGAAAACCTTTCACCTCAAATCTGACAAATTTTCTCCGTATCGTATCAGACTGATGTTCTGCTGTTTATCCTTCTTAAAGCAAAACATATGAAAGTTCATCCCCTGCAAAACAACCACACAGATTGACATGCTAAGCGTCCTATCATACTAAAACAGCAGCTTTTTGAAAGTCAAAGCTAGAGAACATTTTTGAGGACAGTATTGTATTTCTAAAAATACCAACTAAAATGATCCAACCAACTAAATTATCTGATAAACAAGAAGTCCAACAGCCAGAAACAAGTTGTGCTGGGTTGACCTTTGTGGGCACCAGGTGCCCACCAAGCTGCTCTATCACACCCCCTCCTCAGCAAGACAGGGAGAAAATTAGATTAAAAAGTTCATGCACTGAGATAAGGACAGGGAGATCACTCACCACTTACAGTCACAGGCAAAACAGACTCAGTTTGGGAAAGATTGATTTATTGCCAATTAGTAACAGAATAGGCTAGGGATAAATAAAAACAAAACTGAAACACCTTCCCCCGAGACTCATTCTTCTTCCCAGGCTCAACTTCACTCCCAACTTTTCTACCTCCTCCTCCCCCCAGGCAAGGCAGGGGGACAGGGAAAAGGAGTTGCAGTCAGTTCCACAACATTTCATCTCTGCTGCTGCTTCCTCCTCACGCTCTTCCCCAGCTCCAGCATGGGGTCCCTCCCACAGATACCCTTCTTCAAGAATTGCTCCAGCATAGGTCCTTTCCACAGGGTACAGTCCTTCAGGAACAGACTGTTCTAGTGTGGGTTCCCCGCAGGTCACAGCTCCTGCCAGGAACCTGTTCTGGTGTAGGGCCTCCACAGGCTGCAGCTTCCTTCAGGGCTCATCCACCTGCTCAGGCACTGGGTCCTCCACAGGCTGCAGTGTGGATCCCTGCTCTGCTGTGGTCCTCCCTGGGCTGCAGGGGGACAACCTGCTTCACCATGGTCTTCTCCATGGGCTGCAGGGAAGCACCTCCTCCTCTTCACTGACCTTGGTGTCTGCAGAGCTGTTTGTCTCATTTTCTCACTCCTCTCTCACAGCTGCTGTGCAGCAATTTTTACCCTTTAAGTATGTTATCACAGAGGCACCACCAGCACTGCTGACAGGCTCAGCTTTGGGCAGCAGCAGGTCCATTTGTGGAGCTGGGTGAAAACTGGCTCTGTCCAACATGGGGGCAGCTCCTGCTGTCTTCTCACAGAAGCCATCCCTGCAGCCACCCCTCTACCAAAATCTTACAAGGTAAACCCAATACACAAGTTTAATAAGCACTCTGTTAAGAATGGCACAGATCCCCTTCCATATTATCCTAGGTAAACTAACATATCTTATTCTTTTAAAAGTCAGCATCATTCTGTGATCTTTCAGTCATCTGGTACTATCACTGTGCAGGGGAAGAAAAGTTAAGCCACCAGGTCTTTCAACTTTCATTGGATCAGTACAAAAGTAAACAACATACTTGCAAATATCTCGATAGGTCTGAATTGCTGTCTCCATATAATGAGCAGGATACGGTCTAGGAGCTCCAGGCTGAAGAAAAGCTGATACTGCTGCCATTTCCTACAAGAAAAATTCAGTACTGTCACTGTAGGGTTTTTTTTTCAACAAATTGTAAACTTCAAAATGCTGAGGAACACGTTTCAACGGCTACTAGTTCAAGATCTTCATCTAATCAGTTACTGGCATATAAAAGTGTACCCAACACACTGTAACTGATAAAAGGTTTAATACAATAGCCTGTTTATGGCTCTGCTTGTAATTAACCAGACAGCAGCAAGAGTTATGCACACTCACAGTAGTGTTTTCAGTTGATGGTAGTCCCAACACTATGCAGAAGCATTGATTCAGTACTGCTTCACAAGACCAAGGGATAATTTCCTCTTGCAGGAACAATCTTTCTGATAAAGTAGCACTACCATCTATTTTAAGATGAGGACTGTTTTCTGAGTTTTCCTTAAATGAAGTTACATTCTCAGCTTCCAAGGAAACTCTAGTAAACATGCACTCTGAAATTTTACTTCTTTCCTTACAGGGTGAAGTTAGGATAGCAAAAGTTTTCTGCAGTAAGCTAAGACTAAGACTTGTAGGTTGCAAAAATTCATAATTAAGACCTCTACAAACCATTCATTAAGAAATTAAGACAACTTTTCAGATTATCCAAATGCAGAGCAACTGTCTGTACTGCAAAAATACACATTTATGTAAAGGTTTTACATCAAGATTGGACAGTGTACAAGAATGCTTCCACAGCTCTACAAAGTAAAGTTTCAAATTTTATCAAGTTAACCAGACTAAAGTCTACAAAACATAGCTTCTAAAAATGGTTAAAACAAGCTTATTTTTCCCCAGTGTTCCCATTTATCTTGTTGAAAATTTTTAGTCACATATACCTTCAATCTCAACAGAAATTAATAAGTATGTCACTGCTGAACTTCACTGTAAACACTAACTATATCCCTCAGGAGTCTTAAAAAAAAGTGGTACAATACCACATTTATAGTGACATAATCTTGACTTCCTGGCAAATAAGTATTTTGCCAAAGTCTAAGAGATACTATAAAATTATTTCACACCTGTTTGAGTTACCAGACTACAAGTTTAAAGATCCATTTTGCTGGAGGTTGCATTCTAGGTATTCTCCTTTCCATATTTCACATTTTAAGAATTAACTCTTCCATTTTTAGTGACACCTTTATTCCCTTCATAAAACAGCAGCCAATAGATTTGAGAACACTTTAGGATTTGCCAAAGACATGCAGCAAATTTGGAAAGACCCTTGTGAATTTGGAGGTGGAGGGAAGAGATTGCGTTTTGTTACCTTCAGACAAATATTAGAGATTATTAGGAAAAATTCACAGAATGTTTATGTTACATGAAGTACCAACCAGTGCTCCAGCTGCATAAAGCATTGCCTGATCATTTAAGAAGTCTTTCTTTGCTGTATGGTAACAGCTATATGCAAGTTCATAGTGTTGCACCAAAAAGCACAAGTCTGCCATTTTCCGGATTTGAAGCTCTGGTGCTTCTGGTGGATACCTATAAATACAAATATTTAAATTCAAAGTCATAATTTTAATAAATAGAGCAAGACACGCTCTATAAAGTTGTCCCCTCTCATCTTAATTTCTATTCACAAAGTAGGAATAAAAACTGCACTGCTTCAGCCTTACCCAAAAAACAGCTAAGAAAAGTGAAGCTGCTTCCTTTCTGCCATATGTAACTTGGTTTCACACCCCACTTTCTGATTAACAAGATTCACTGTTCCACTAGCATTCAAAGCAAGCATTCCTCTTAGCCAAGAAATCCTGAAAAAAGTATGCGGCTATCACTGAAACTGCTCAGTAAGATTAACTGTTAGAGCTAAACAGAGCTGCATGAGAAGGAAAAAAAAAAATAAGACTTTGACTGTTCACCTAGCTGTAGTTGTTATTTCTCCCCATTTCTCTTGAAAGAAGAAATCCACTAAAAAAACCTATGCCTTATGCCAAAACACTGGGCAAGTTCCTGTCCTCTGCAAGCATCAGTCTAACTTTTGGTTAGTCAAATATATATGAATCACTTCAGTGAAGATCAAATACATTTTCACAAACACCTATTAGTCAAACTTTGTAGGAAGCAAACCATGCTTACAAGTTCAACATAGAAAGCTGAAATTAACAACATTTTGATTATGAATCTAAAAGACACACAACATATGAATTTAAAGCTGTATGTAAGCATCAGGGACATTAACTTTGGCTAGGTAATGTTCAAGAACTATTTAGACCTCTGTGGTTAAGATAAGACAGTTGAAGAGAGTGGTTTTCATTATTATACAGCCTCATTCATAGAGGGAAATTACAAAGCATACAGAATGAATATTCTGGTAAAATTTAAAACTTGGTTTTAGTGTAAAATACAAGTGCAAAAAAGTATTAAATTGCCCTTAATTTAGCTCTCAAACACACTTGCAAAAGCAACATACTTAATACTCAACTGCAGTAAATTACGTAGTTACATAAACAAAAACACTTATACATGGGGTTTTGCCTAAGTAAGAAAAAGCTTTTACTAATCTAAAAAAATCCATTATAGCAGACTATTGCTTCTTTTTATTACTATTACTCTTAAAAATGTACATTCTTTGTAGCTTAGAAAGCTTCGCTGTAAATATAGCAGGAAGATGGCTCTGTAAACAGTTTCTTCTGTCCCCTTTTTCTTTAAGTTCTGCTACTCCTTTATTGTACATATTTAGGCACAGTACTTTTCATGATTTCTCCAATTAAAGTCTTTTACAGTATTGCTGATTTAGTTCACTTTGCAGAACACTATCAAACACACACAGGCTTTCCCTCCCCCCCCCCCCAAAAAAAAAAAAGTATATTTTCAGTTTAGATCTAAAAGGTAAGGACTGAAATTACTTACAGCAAACCAGAAGTATTCTTCAGTTCATTTATACTTTTCTCTGGAACCTTGCTGCCACTAAACCATTTTTTAGTAGCAGAAAACAGTGATCGACTCAAGCCTTTCCTGGATATTAACTGCAAAAAGACACTAAATTAGAACACTACATTGCAAGAGATACACTAATATAAGTCAAACTAACATAAAAACCCAAGCTTCATCAAGGCTTCTTAAATTGTTTTTTCCATAAAACAGAAATAAATAAAAACAATAAAATAACCAAGAGCAGACTCCTTTAGAATGAATCACTGACACCGAGATAGTGAGATAGAAGTTGCAATTCATGTATTTATTCTATTTCAGACAGCTGAAGTTTACTATTGTTGCTGTGAACTGCAGACATCTCAATCCTAAGAACTGAAACATTTGATGTATCTGTCTGAAATCTAACAGAATATCTAATTTCTGGTATTAGTCCAAGCTAAAATCTAGACTACATACTTTGAGAGAACTTTCTCCCCATCGCCACCCACATAAAGCATTACTACATTGTGAACATCGATTTCAAGTGTCAAGGGTACTAGTCATACTCGCAAGCAAGGTTACACAACTTTATTCTTTTAGATTATTTCTACTAACAAGGAAACTTCCACAATTACCATTCCCAAGATCTAAGGCAAACACATCTCTTTTTAAAGATAATTTTTAAAATTGTAACATCATGCTTTTCTTACGACTAGGAATGTATTACTACATTCCTAACAATAAAGCTGTTTGCTACACTTTATGCATGAACTTTTTATGTTTCTTCATAAAGCTTTCCAAGTGTAAACATGGTCAGCATATATAAACTCCCAAAAGTCAATTCAGGGGGAGAGTGTTCCTTACAGTGTATAATACTTAGGAGCAAAACCCCTTGTACTTAAAACTATAACCTGAATGGACAATCCAATCAAAATAGAGTTCAGATAATAGACTGATATTTGGGCCCAAGTCTAATGCTAAATACAGTAATTTGATTGTACTAATGTAAATCAATCCATCTCTCCAGCTGTTTAAGACCATATGAAAGTCAAACACTTATTAAAAAAAGGACCTTACTGTGATGGAAATAACTTTAATGCATGTCCTTGACTTAACATGGGCATGATATTAACTATCACACTTCCAAAAAAAAAAATCCTCATTTGAGAGAAGAATATTCAGTTGCAAAAACAGCTGAGATCAAAACAGAATTGCATGATTTAGGGTGTCCATGCATTTCTCCCCCTGCCAAGTAGCAGCAGTTGAAGTATGCAGCTGTTTCACAAACAATTATTGACAAAAATACATTTCTCAATTTTAGTTGTTCATTCTAATGTTGAAACACAAAAAGTATATTTTGTTCCCCATGCCAGAATCATCCAGAAGCATAAAATATTAAGATTCTAGGAGCAAGGACAGACATTCCTGATAACAGTTTAGACAGGCTTTCACCAAGAAGCCACCTTGCACTGAAGCTCTGTTGATACAAATTGGGGTTTGTTTTTTTTTTTTTTTTTAAAAGACAGATTGAGCAAAAATGGTAACTCCAGCTATTTCTCCTAAATTTACTTACAGTTTTCAATAAGATCATTGAATCATTAGATGCAGAAGGAAGCAATAATTTCAAAACAGATTTTTGTATAACTGGATTTATACCCCAACTGTTTTTTCTTATCACAGCACAAAGTGTTTTTAAAAGTAGACTGACCTGATCATTAAGTTGCCGAATTGTCTTCTCTATATGTGGCAAAAGTCCCCTAAATGTGAATTCCTGTATGAACTGTCTAATTCGATCGTGATCTGTGAGTGTTAAACAAGCACCATGAGGCGTTCCAGAATTTGATTTCTTTGAGTCTTGCAACGATGCAGTAGCCTTCATGTAATCAGTGCTATCCAAACTGCCACTGGGATGATCCAGTTGAAGGGGGTGAGTCTTAAAGTTATTTGACAGGCCATCTATTGAAAGATTGAAACAAAAACCCCAGTAAGTATAAAGTTACTTAAACATTTTGGTTTTTAAATGTCATTTTTATTAACCTACTTTAATGTTTTCCTTACTCAGAACTCTGTTAAGCAAAGCAATTTACCAATTATTCTGCACTACAGATCAATGCTGAGCAGACAGCAGAGCACTACCCAAGTATTACATCACTCCTGAAATTCTTCAGAAAGCTCAGGGAATCTCAGGAACTACAACATGGCTAAATATGTACGTTTTCGGTTCTCAAGTACAGTGCAAAGAATCCCCAATTATGCTGACCAGTATCAACAACATTGAAGGAAAACTATGAAAACATTAAAATCAAATATTCATGAAAAGTTGGAAATGCAGCAATTGCTACAATGGCTCCATTGGATCCATTCACTCTTTTCTGCTTATGTTTTAAGGTAAAAAAGCCAAACTCATTTTCCATGCCCTTCTGAGCAATCATGATGTAAACCAACCTCCTCTGAAGTCCTCTTAGTTCACTGAGAAGGGCTGCTGACTACTATTGCATCTAGCTATCTGAAGTAGATCTAGACACAGTTTCACTCTAAGACTTAAATAGTTCACTTATTATTTCCTTTCTGTATAAGAAAACCAGCTTGCTTTATCTGGCCCTAGCTAGCACTGAGCAAAGCTGAGCTGTGAAAGCAAATCTTCAATGGATTTTACTCATGAAATGTAAAGCTGGGTATGTAAAGTTCAAGCAGCAGCTTGCAGACTACATCCGGGCTGTAAGGCCCTAGAAAGCCGCTTTTTTAGGCAACTGCAGGATCTCCTACATACGCTAGGTCTCCCCACGCCTTTTGGGTCAGGTATGAGGGATCTGGACCGAGCCAGGCCAGACAGCGTGGGGTACCTCCACTTCTCCATTTGATGATGCTTCTCATCTGAATCCTGCACAGATGCCTTAATTTGCACTCAGTTTCATTTACTGTCCTCTGCCATCCACAAGCTCAATTGTAAGGCAAGTTCTTCCAGCCAGTTTACTTTGTAAGTCACTACTCTGTCATTCCAGATTTAAAACCAAAAACAAGGACAAAAAAAACCCACCTCAGCTTCCAAGCTACATCAGAGCACACTAACCAGAACTTTTATGATGAAAATTAACCATTTAATCCTATGTTACTTTTTATTAATTGTCAGAGTTTGCAGACAATATGCTTAATCTTCCAAAAGATGAGCCCAATACATCAATAGTCATCTCAAAGATACATCTACCAATTACCACCAATCCAGTAGATCAGCACCACAGTGCCTTTCTTTGTGGACACCAGGTTACATTACCTTTGAGCATTAAGAAAATTATTATTTTGAATTCCCTAACAAATCACTCAAGTGATTACTGTCCAAGACATGAGACAGCTGTATAAAGGCTATCAGTGTTTTGATAGAAGTTAAAGATACCTTTAATTTCACTGTCTAAGCCATCTGATATCAAGTGATCAGTATTTTTGTTTGAAATGACAGTATAAGGACAATCTTCATAGCAATCCTGCCAGAAAAAAAAAGAAGTCAGAATTTTAAGAATACTAGAGCACACACACAGAAGTCAGTCAACAGTAGTTGTTAACTTTAATAAGTTAACTGAATTATTAAGAAAGCATGTTTGTTCACATATATTCATTTCTTAAGTAGTTTGTGAGGCTTTAAGGACCTGTCCTATTGTAAAGATGAAAGTTATATTCACCAAATGAAGCAAGTTATCTTCTGGCTTGCTTAAATAGCTTCACTGTCAACTAAAGCAAGCAACTCCAACTCTTACAAAGCAATGCCTACAGCAGTGAAAATACGCTCCCTAAAGTAATTCCTGAACAAACTCATACAAAAAAAAATCATCTATGTTGGACAGTTGACATGGGGCAGAAAAAAGAAAAAGATCTAATTAGTTTATGGTGGAACATTACCAAATCTAGCTGGCACTGGAGAGTCAAAACATCTCGTGTTCTGTAAGCTAAGAGGACCAGTAGGTAAAGAACCATGATTCCACAAACAAGCCTTTTAATCGGATGCAGTTAAAACTGCAGGTCAGTCAAAAGCAAAACTCAAGAAAGAATATTTTTTGGTCGTGAAGCCAAAAATACAGACATTTATGGCAAATTGAACTCAAGAGTCTGAGCTAACACATGCTATCATTTGCCATCTTAGCAGATTACAGACCAGACTGCAAGAAGTTACCAGAAAAGCCACACATACACGCACAAAACACCACACCTACACTGTTTATTGAAGTACAGAAGACCTGGAAAAAAAACCCCAAATTTTAAGAGTGAAGAAAATGAATCAAAATGAAGGTAGAAAGTTACTACGAATAGGACACTTCTAAGGTTATTTGCTCTTGTCAGTGCATAAAGCACAAGTCTATTATTTCAGTGCTTCTGTCAGTCTATTTCAGACAGTCTAGTATTTCAGTGCTCCTTACTGTCAATTTAAGTAGCACAGAAGACAGTTCTTAGAGAGGACTCATCTTATGCCCTCACAAAAAGTCATAGCTATGTTAGAAGTATCTTGACTGCCTATTAGCCCATTCTGTAGAAACAAGTACATAATACTAAGGCAAAATTTAAAACAACTAAAATGGGCTTTTATATGCACCTTATAAATTGTTTTTAAAATCCTATAATACCTGGTTCTGGATAGTGTTTTTCTGAAGGTACTGACTCCAAGGATCTGGTATCTGTTCATCTGTTCCTCTATTAGACACCCGAGAATTTATTTTCAGCAAATAGCAACCCTGAGTTCCATACCTCTGCTTCATCTCTTCATAAATGGAGTCAGCTCTGAAAAAATAAAACAACATTTACCTTGTCTTGATGTCAAACCAATTCTATTCTAAGTGTGTACTGCAACAAGCTATTTTAGACTATTATCCATAGGGATTAAAAGGAAAAGTCTCCTATTTTTAAAGCAGTCCTTTATGCAAGAGTGAAACTGAGAATCTTTGAGAGTGAGTTCAGTGAGCTAGCACAGAAAGCATCTACCTCAAGAAGCTAGGAATGATTCTTTTCATTTTATATGAACACAAGAAGTAGCTCTAAAAATAATACTTAAGGAAATCTGCCTTGATAGTAGTCAGCATACTAGCTAAAGGATCCTGTTGTATGTGTAATCTCAGACTTTATAAACGCAAACATTTCAGTCAAAGAGTTCATCTGCAAGTTCACTGAAGGCAGAAGACCCACCTTTGTTCTTCTCCTGTGCTTACATCATGCAGTAACACATAGTATTTGAGCGTGTTTGGTATAAACCACTTGGGATATAAGTATTCACTACTATGCTGAATTCGATGTTGTTCTTGAGACAGCTTCAGAAATTGCTCCACAGGCTCTGGTTCACTAGAAGAAACTACAAGCATACCTAAATTCATGTTAAGGACATTCACCAAAAGAACCCAGGAACAAACACTGATCATATAATAAAATAGCAAGTGTATAAAATAGAGGAGTACAATGTTTAAGCCTGTAAAACCCACTAAAGTATGTGCAATTAGAATTTGGCCTTAGTCTCGATAAAAACCACTATTTAAGCAGTCAGTCAACTAACATTTGTAACATGAGATGAAACAGGAGTTTGCTCCAATTCTGACATTGAATCCAAGTTCAAGCCAATACATAATAGCTAATAGTTCATTTAAGATTTTAGATACAGACCAACTGTTCAGGTATGAAACATAACTGAAATTCACCCCCAGTGTACTTCAGTTTTCAACTTCCAGTGAGAGTTGGGACTTTAAGCCGCTTTGGGCTTAAAGTTGGGACTTTAATCACCTGAGCATCAATAACAGTCAGTATTCATAAACACAGCAACATCTTCTGAGTAAAAAGCAGAAGTGTTCAGGTTTTTACCTCAATGCAACTACACAGCCATTAATAAGGAACATCCTGCTCTGCTACATCTATTCACCAAATCAATGACATTAATTCAGAGAAGCCAGAAAACAAGTTGTACTTTAAATGCTACCAAAATTCAGAAGTCAAAGGCCAGGATCAATATTTTGCCAAGTTAATTCTGCACAAATGGTTCTCTCTAATGGCTACTAACATACCTGTTCCACCATACTGAAATGATAAAGTACAGTGAAGAGTTAGGAATAGAGTAAGTGTTCTAAAACCTGCAGCATTATAGTTATTGTAAAGCTAAACACAGCTACATCATGAAAGAGTGCATATATTTATTTTCCCCGTAGACAAACAAATTGGGCCTAAGTTTTGGTTAAAAAAAGTGAAAGCATTTAGGCATCTTCCCAGACTTCTTTTTGTCCAAAATAGCTCAAAGTTCACCAATTTTCCGAAACACCCTCCCCAATCTCCCCCCTCCATCTGCTAGAAAAAGCTATAAACAGCAGCAGGTGCATCCCAAACACATAAGCCTCTGTTGTACCTAAGGGACAGTCAACAGATACCTAAAGAGCTACAGCAGAAAATATTTTAGGATGAGGAAGTTTAGTTTACAGGTATTAGCTTAGAGTTCAGTTTGACACATAAAAACACTGGTTTCAAAAAAAAAAAAAAACCACACCACACTAACCACAAAGAAAACTGACCCCGTTATGAAATTTATCTGTATAGTTAGACATATTAAAAGATATATTTCAAATCGTAATGGCAACAAGTTACCACAAAATTTCAAAGTCTCCATTACATTTCTGCAGCCAGCTGTAACAGCCTTCACTAGAGAGGTCTGTAACAACCAAAGGATACATGCAACATAGTGGTTTAAGAACTCATGATCTGATGCAGGCATGGACTGAAGAAAGCACTCTCTGTAAGACTCAAACCAAGGAGTAGTAGCTGGAATACACAATAAGATAGGACAAATTAGAATATTCAGCAAAACTTCTGTTTACTCATTTATGAAAAGGAAATATGAAAGACTACACCTAAAAGTGAAGCTTGCAAACTCTGACAAGGTTTGCATGGCAGGGGAAAGAAGGGGGAACAGTCTAAGGAGAAAGCATCTAAAATACACACAAGTGGGAGAAACAGTTAACACTGAATCAAATCCTGTGAAACTGAATAGTATCTTAAGCACCAACTTCCTCAATATTGTAGGCTCACATGGATTCAGTCCTTGTTAGAGTAACTACTCCTTACCACCCCTTTAAAAACACACATGCACACACTTGGGAAAGAAAAAAATATAATTCTTCTAACAGTCATTGAATTTGCCTCTGCTAGGGATGTAAGAATTGACTGAGAAGCAAAATTAATTTGAGTATGTAGAGAAACTAAGGATTACCAAAACCCTATCCTGCCAGTTTGCCTAAAGCTTTTTGCAAGCGTTGTGACTTGGTTTGACAGTAGTCCCCTTCCTCTACCCTGCTAAAATAAACAGTTCAGCTGTCAGCTGGCAAAGCAGAGATCCAAAAAGCTAAAAGCTCAGATCCGAGTTGTGCCATTAATGTCCTATAATGTTAACCTGCTATGTTCAAATGCCCTTTTACAATAGGGATTTCATTCTCCTAAGAGCAACAAATCAAGGGAAACCAAGTACTTCTGGGACATCCAAATAACATGTGAACTTAATCTTGTCTGTTTCTTTCCACTCCAACTATCAGTCAAGCAATGAAGTATTACTTCTTCTTCCAAGCCTGTTTTATGCCATCTTAATTCTGCAACCCCTTCCCTTGAGTGGAAAAAGAGACCCCAGAGCAAAGTTAGTCCACTTCCAATAACCTGATTTCACACTGAAGTTAGGTGGAATCCAGTGTAAACTCACCTGCAAACTAGAAAATGATAACTAGTACAGGAAAAATGCATTAATAAATACCTTCAGGATTTCTTATTTTCTTTATACGGCCCCAGGAAAACACATTCCTTGATTTAACTCACACAAGAATTTCTAATGCTTTGTAAACCTCCCCCGCCTCCCCCCTCCAAAAAACCCACCACCTTGATTTCTTAGCTGACTTCAGGAAATTGAGTTTCATTTTTATGTTGGAATTATCTTCTAATGCATTAAGTTAATGCATTTTGGTTTATCCTACATTGTCAGGCCATCAACTTCATCCACACAGAAGTCAGATACAGTCACACTTCACAACTGAACTCAGTCTAGCAGTCAGCACATCTTGCATAAAAAATGATCAATAGGAGGCAAGCTTTTAGCTGTTGATTATAGCCTTTCTAGCAACTGCTCTCTGAGCACTCATCTAGGGTATAAAAACCTCTTGACTTTACTAAGTCCTACATGTAAATATGCCAACTATTTAAATTAAGGAAAACACAGCTTGTTATTAAAAACAAACCATGAGAAAGTGACTCATATGCATATTTTTCACAAGTATAACAAAGCCTTGTAGTAGCTCAGGTTCAAATCAAACAATGCTAAACTACTTAAGGCAGAAATTTCAACCTCATTTTAGTTTCAAGCTCTGTTTTCAGTTTTCCATTTGTTTTACAGCTGAACCAGGGCAAAAAAGGTTTTTTTACAATCTGACACAGCTACAAACAGGGAAGTACTACTTTGTTTTGTGGAGTGTGTGTCCCCGTCGTCGTCCCCCCTTCTCATTCAGCCCATTAAGAACCTTGGAAGTGGCTGCAAAGGCAACTGGATTCCCTCTACACAGCCACAACATATATTAACAGTATTCACTCAAGCGCATTTACAGGGCTGTAACCATATATAGTAGATGGTTAAAATAATAAATGTGCACCATATTCAAAGCAAAAACAGTATTTGAAAAAATTTTTACAGATGGAACATTTCGTAACATGTTATAGCAGCACATAGCAACACTGTCATTTAGGTACACAGACCTGTATGTTTTGCATTTTTCCAGTAATGTGTTTCCAGTATACTAAACAAGCAGAATTGAAGTTTAGGCAAACTTGTTAATGTGTTCAGAAACTGTCAAGAAAAAAACTGGTAAGTAAGATTCATACATAACAGCTTAAGAATGAGAAAAGTCTGCTTCATGAGGTTTTGTACTTTTTAGCTACCTGACTGACCAAGATGAACTTCCCAGATAACAGTACTCTAGCACATTCAGAAAGGAAGGCATTTAGCACCATCTGAACAGACACTATTGAAAGGATAGCTATTACTAACCAGGTTAACATCTAAAACTGAAAAACATCAAAATCTGGCTCTTACAGACCACAACACAGAGCTTCAGTGTAAGTTGGGAGGTCAATAACCAATGCGTTTCGGTAGCAATAAGTCTTATAAACCAGGTGAAAACGTATTAGAAAGCTTTTTTCCCCCTAAGAGAGTCATACTCCAGAAAGAATGTCAGTATAGCAGAGGCATATGTGCTCTAAATACAGTCAGCACTTTAGTTCCAATTTGAAAAGCCCTACTATCCCCTGAGAAGGAAGTTCTCTAGAGAAGCAGAAAATATTTACATTTGAAATACAGAACAGTGACAGTATACAGTTCCATAGGATCAAACAAGACAGTGCTTTTACAGCATCAGGTCATTTCCCACCACCATTCTGCACTTATTGACTGTATGGAAAGACCAATTGATTTAGATTAACAGGAGTAGAAATGTGACTAAAAGAAAAATTAAACAACCATCACCAACAGTTTTTCATTGAGGGGGGGAAAAAATGGAGGAACACACATCTACGCCAAGAAAAGTGCTAAACAGTTGTAGCAGATGGTAAGGAAAGGTGGATGGGGCACATGGAAAAGGAGTAAAGGGCAATTTGGCAAATTGGCACCAACCACAAAAAATACCTGAATAAAACGTGGATGTGTTCAGTTCCATCAGTGTCTCTTTCCAATTACTGTACCAAGGAACACTAGCTTTAACTGAGCGATCTGATAGAAAAAACATTATATTATTATACTAAAAAGGGTCAGGTGAAAACACACTATTGGCTTTTACACTCTGGTAGCATGAAGTAGAAAATCTATGCCATGCAGGCCCATCAGGGACTGAAGATATTTGATTCCAGCTAACCTTAATCATGAACATTTCAGGCTCCTCAACATTTGACAGTGTACTTTAATAGAATTCAATATTAATTTCTGGTTCAGCCCAAATTCTGGGCTTGAATAAAAATGGAAATCTATAAAGTAGTAAAAAATTAAGTCATATTTAGATATTATTTCTGTCTTTCTAGAAGAAAGTATCTTTCTAGTTGGAAGATAGTATAAATGCAAGACACTAATTTCTGAGATTTCTCAGCCTGTAGTACTACAGTTAAAGTAACTGAAGATGTTAGCTGCTGAAAGTGGTTGCCCCAACATTCTCCCTTACCTCCATCATTCCTGCATTGCTGTATGCCAGCATTAGCATCATGCAGCCCTGAACAAACATAGCCAGGGAAGTGATCCAGCTGAAAACTTATTTGAGAAAAGAAAAAAAAAATTTAAGTCTTTAGTGGGATCACTTTTCCTCACTCTCCACATGCACCAGTACATGGGAGAAGCAGGCATGGCTGAACGTAAGCACCCTTTCAGCAATCAACCAGGTCTCAGTACGAGAAGATTATGGAACTATGAGACTGTTAAGCAAGTGTAACAAGGAAGGATTACAAACAATTAAACCAATTCACCACAGCAGTTTCAAAACTTTTCTAAAAAAAAAAAAAAAGAGCAGGATCATGATCCCAGTGCCAGAAACACTCATGTATGAGCTGCTTAAACAATGTTTGTGTCTTCCTTCAAAATAGACTGCACTTGATAATAATTAAAGATTAAGGAAATATGTTTTAATATTGTTATCCTAGAAAACTAATTCACCAAAAGAAAAAGAGCAAATTAAAGAACAGATTAGAGTATTTCACATTTCCATGCCAAAAGACTATGTTTTGTTGCCAGGAATGAATGCTTGCATTGGTTTTTCAATAAAATGCTCTAAGAAAGTTGAAAAAACTAAGTTTCTTAGTAAATACTCCATTTTCTAAGTAGAAAAGGAACTCTGTCTGACAAGCTAGGGACTTCCTCACGTCCTCCTACAATGTAATGGGATCCAAGTTTCATCATCAAGAACACTGTGGCAGTGTTTTGTGCTAAAGCCCTAAAATGGGGTACCATAAAACTACAAAGTTGTTACATGATTTTGTCCTTCTGTATGATCTTAAACAGCTTATACATCTCTCCTTCTGTCAAATAAGCATACAGCCAGTCTGAATGGAAATCAGACACTAATCCCTGAGAGACAGAAGACAGTCAAGTATGATAATTTGTACATCTGAAGCTCCAGCAGCAAATAAGGAAAACAAAAGGAGAGTTGTTTGCTTCTACAACTACAAAGCATGGCTTGATATAGCCACTATTTTTTTTCCCTTCTTCTAATACCTCACTTCTAAATTGAGATCATTAGAAATGTTACAGAAAAGTCTCTTCACTGAAACCATTCTGCTTTCTTAGGGTCTTCCAATCTCTAGAATTGAAGCAGACTTTCAAAAAAAAAAAATTTTTCACAAAAAAGGCGATTCACCAATTTCATAAATAAACAAGGGCAGAGAAACTGAAAAAGGGTGCAGTTTCCAGTAGCTCTCAAAAATCAGAATTTCCAGGCTCAAGTCTTTTCCTTTACTATCAATATTTCACATCAAGTTGAGGATGTGGCTTGTAAATTAGGTAAAGGTGTAGAATTATGCAATTTTTCCATCATCAACATACTACAACAAAATCAGTTATTAATCCTCATGAAGTTTCATCAGTCTTTTGCTATAGCAGAGCCAAATTCCTCACTGCATGGTGTACTTTAAGTACAATAAATTACTCGTGTTTAAATAGGGCAATGCATACATGCTTTGAATTAAGTATGTACTCAAAGGCTTTCATGGATTAGGGTCTTAATTGGGAGGAGTTTAATCTTTTCAGCTCTCAAGATCAGGTCTCATTTAGTATTATTCACAATGCCTTATTCCTTTGAGATGTGAAAAAAAATCTTAGAATATTCTAGCCATTTTGACAGTGAAATATGAAGCACTGAGTTTCATGGCAAAAAAAAACAAGACAAGAATTCACACACCTTTCCTCAAAACCTTTTTTCCCTGAACTGTTTATGACAGCTTTACAAACTCTATGCATTAACCAATAAGTAAAAAGAACAACAAAAGAAGCCAGGAGGACTAACTTCAACAAAGCTGTACATTACTACCAACATTATAAATAAGTTCTGATATTTACTCAGCCAAATGTAACAAGTCAGTATATCAGTTTTGTAACAAGAAAACCTCTCATCTGATGAGCTATTAACACAACCAAAGCATGAGTATTTTCTACATTAAAATAATATAATGATTTAACACAAGTTCAGAAGAATTACAACATTAAGCTGCAATTACAACACTACAACATTAAATTAAGAATTATTAATTAAGTTCAACCACTCTTTTAGCATTATATAAAACCATAACTATTTGATAACTCTAAAGTTTCAGTAAAAACAACAACTCAAAACTGATCAACTGTAAGAGTAATTTTAATACATGCCATGAAGTTGAAATCAAAGTTAGAAACCTTACAGTAAATTCCAATTTAAGTTATGAAAAATACAATATCATTACATACCACTAATGTTGAGATCATAATCTCCAGCTGTGATCACATTAGCTACTAGTCCTTCAGCAGGCTGACTGACAGACACAACATCATTCAACAGTTTTCGAATGGCACTGGGCTGAGGTGGGTGAGTAATAATGTTGTTGACAGCAATCTTCAAATTTTTAATTATGTGAAGCTGATTATTAGGATCTCTCATGTGAACTAAAAAAGAAAAAAATGGGCTTTGTTGAAGAGTATAACAGAGTTAAAACATTTACCATAAATTAGTATTTCTCCAACAGATTTTTCTTTTTCTTTAAAGATTACTTTCTTCACTAAACCTCTCCATCAATTTTAGATCACAGTCCATAATACTTGAGTATCAAAAAAATGAAGTAATTTTTCATTCTTGCCTTCCCCCCACTCCATGTTCAACATTAGGCTCATCTAGGCAGACTGATGAAAATGTAGCATAGGATCTTAGCTTATAAGAATATCCACTCAGAGTAACAAAGTGCTTGAAACCCATGCCCTACACTGCTGCACCCCCTTCCTTGTGGAACATACTCAGCTTGCACAGAAAGCCTATAGTAACCGCATATGGATTTCACATAACATCTCATGTTCCAAGGAGTCACCAGTTTCCAAGAAAACCCCAGTACACAATAATAGCGTTCAAGAAACTTGACAGGGATCGCATCGTATCAGTTCATCCAAAATGAACATATGCTTTCATTTTTAATACTACAGTGTGATTATCTTAAGTTTGGGTTTTTTTTAAAGAAATGGTTTTAGAACTCCCCTGTTCTCCAAACAGCATCACACCACTGATGTATCTTAAAAGAATGTTATTGGAGTTACGTCTTGAGTAACAAACTTTTGGTTAAAATTAATCAACTAAAAATAAAGTCAATGTTAGTAACACCAGCATTCAAGATTCACTTTTAAATGCTTGTTTAAAAACCAGAAAATGTCTTATGAGTATTAAATATTGATTTCAGAATTATGCATGAGAGTTTTGCCTGACAAATAGTGGATTACTGCATGCAGCCTCAAAAAAAAAAATACCAAGAATGCAGTGAAAGTGTCCATGGACCTAGTATTTATGATAGAACTACAAACAGCTGGCAAGCATGTAAGTTGTTGGCATGGAGAGGTTGCTTATTTAGAAAAAGTGAAGTAGACTGTTACCAGTGAAAATAATATTACAAAAAAGAAAGAAATTCATTAATAAAATGAGCCTTTAAAAGGGTGATACCAGCCTTACGTTATTAGCACACAGTAACTGACACTGTTCTGGCTTTATGTTACTTATCCAAAAAATATTTTCCTCCCATTAAGACCAACTTCTCCGAGAAAGCCATCAGACAGAAAACACCATCAAAGAAAGAGTCCCAAGCCCATGCAAAGGGGTCAATACCAAGCCTAAAGGACAAGGCAGAAAAACGATTAACAAACAACAGTATTTAACTGAAAGTTAAAGTTGAAATTCCATATAACTGTGACAGCTATACTTAAGGTGCTTTTATTTTCTATATGTTTAAAAAAAAATATCATCACAGGCAAATTTCACTTTTTCTTTAATGATATGCGATTGCTTTTATTCCCTAAGTCCCTGCTGTTGTTTTGTTCTGGTGGTTTTGTTGTTTTTTAAAAAAAAAAAAAAAATCAATCACAAGAAAAGTTTTTTTACACTTATGTGTAGTGGCCTACCTTTCTACTTATGGTCTAGCTCTGTGATCTTTTCACTAAAATTTGATTGGGCTGCAATCTCTTTTGTATCTTACAAAGTTACATTTTACCATAAGCAATAATTTGAGCTTCACATGACTCGTAAATGCAGAGCTCCCTTTGTAGAATCTTTGTGAAAATAGCTCCCTCAAGCCATCTATTTTTAAAAAAGTATTCATGACATTTTCAACAGACATTACAATTCTGGGTCTGCTCTGATTTTTCATGTCATTTTCCTTATTTCAAACCACAAGCACCACCAAGCAAGCCAGACTTAAGTGAAGGCAGGACACATTGAGTATGGCTACCATGTGCCCCACAGTACGGCCCTCGACTCCTCTGCATTTTATTTTCACAAACCACTGTATAGCATATAAAGGGCAGCACAAAGGAAAATTCTTGTTCTTCTCTTCATCCTGCAACTAACCACAAAATTCACACCGTGAAGGTCTGAAACCAAGTTTTCAGTCCCCTCCAGCCTGGAGAGCACTCCACACCTTTTCAGAAGTAACAACTACGCGGCCCGAGCCAGACCACACTATATGTGTTTACAGTCCATCTTAGCTGTTAAAAGTAGATTTCTATCGCAGTTCAGGTCTGGACGGGTGTAGTTCTACCCTCCTCAGTCACACATTCACTCCCAACCTTTAGCCAGCAATGAAGCTCATGGAGAAACACACTGAAGCAGTTTACAGAGCTTGATCCTGCCCAAAACGACCTAAAAATCTGTGGGTTTTTTCAGCTATAAGTTTCAGATTGAACTGGTTCATCATAAGGTTGTATCAATACAGAGGAGGGCAACTGTGCTGGCTAAACTTAATTCATCCAGTTCAGCACTTCTACCAGAAAGCTGAAGGGGGGAATTTTTTTTTCCCCCATCTTATCGTATAGGTAAATTATCAACCCTGCTGCCACATGATTACTGAAAAGATCAAATGTAAAGGAAGTGGGAGGGACAGACAAGTAAGAAACCAGTCTGCCTTTACCAGTGCAGCTATAACACACACTCGTCCTTGGTGTCTCTCCTAAAATATAATAGCCATAATAATGAAGAACAAACACATTTTCATACAGGACACAGGTGATATTTCTGACATATGTACAATGCTAAGGACTGACATAAAGGACATACTTGCAACCCCACAAAGCTCTTGCCTGAATCCCTAATAAAAAGTTTCTAGTGTTATACATTTCCTTCAAGTGTTCATAAGATCATTTCAGAAAGTATTTTGCCAAAAGTGGGAATAGTAACATATATTAGAACAATATCTTTCTCATCAGAAGTTGAAAATACTCAGATGTTGACTAAAATACTCATGAACAAAGAATTCCTAACATCAAACTCAAATAAATGCAGTGTTCCCGTTATACCCCCTTAATTCCAGCACGTATTTAAGGCTTAGAATCAGATACAGTTATCAGAAGCTCCCCTTTAAGACATAAAACACTTTGGTTTAAGAGTAATCAAAGCTATCTTAAAGTGACACTTGCTAGTTGAAGTGTACACTGTAATTCTCCCTCCCACCAAGGCAGTATTAGTTCAGATAGTATTTTTAAAGATTCTTAAAAACAGGATTCTATTTTAAAGAAAACCTACCTACACAATATAAACATTTGTTAAATTAGGCATCCATTGTTAGTAACAAAAATAATAGATAAGAAAGACCACCACTTTGCGAATAAATGTGAAGGTATAAAATCCACAATATACTTTTGGTTTCCTTCATCAAAGAAAAATGGAAATTTGGGGAGGGTTTTGTTTTTGTTTTCCTCTAAAGTCAACACTTACCACGACAGTAAAGTTGTTCTCTCACTTTTTTAACCATTTCTCCTTCAATAACAAAAAGAGACTTACTTATGAAAGACAAGAAGCTAAAAATCACAGTACAGAGCACTTTGAACCTGTGCTTGGGATTTCCTACCATCACAATTCTCTATACTGCAAGGGTATTTTTGGCTACACCAACATTATCAAGTTGCTGATAGGCAGAAGTTGATGAGTAGATTAACACTGATTAGTGCAGAGCCCTCCCCCCCCTCCCCCATCTACATTACGTATGTTTGTGGGGTTCTACTTGAAATTAGATATAATCTGAGCAACCACAAGAAGCACGTGGTTTAACACTACTTGAAGAATCAAGCAGTGGTCTGGACCTTCACATATCTGTTAACATGTGAAGGATGACTGAGACACACACAGCAGAAAGCTCAGCTTAGTTTGTGTATCAAAACTGTTTTGCATATAAATCAGGAGATTCATAACTGCACTGCTTCTCTAAGCAAGAACGCTGATGAACATGCAGCCTTCAGCAGGCTCATAAGCTATGTAAATCCTAAACTTCAGAGAAAAATCTGTAGTGTAACAGCACTCTAAAAATGCAGTAACAAACCAGTGACTGAGGTCTTCAAATTATAGGAGAGTTCAGGAAGTAATGCATGTACTTTCAAGTTTTGCGCAAGTAACAAGGGACAGCTTATTTCTAAAGAAATTAAATACTAATCAACCCAATTTAACATTACAAATTCAATTAAATAGCCACTAAGTAAAGACAGGAGTATTACTAAAAAAAGGACAGCATTTCATGGTCCCTTAAGAAAAACTGTGCTTAAAAGTGAAGACATCAAAACAATCATAAGCAGTGAAACACAGTTGTGGAGGCAGATACATGTACGCACATTCTGCTATACCACGATCAGATCATTAATCATGCCTCTCTTCCTCTTAATTGGACATGAAAAGCACCATGGAAAAATTTTACTGCTAAGTCTGGTCAAACCTATTAAGGTAGAGCAATTTAAGAACTTATCCTATGTTTCCAGGTCTTGTGCACAGGATACAGTTAACAGTGTCACTATCACTACGCAACAGTGTGCAGACTCCAACAAGCATGTTTCCCTGTCACAGAGCTCCACAAATTCTGGAGCTAGCAAAATTGCTTACCAAACTCACGAGAAATTTTATTGCACTGAACTACTCTTCTGCCTGAAGAAAATGCCTAGTACTGCTTTCCCTACCCTCATGCACAATGGCTTTCACCACAAGAAGTTACATATAGCATGCAGTAACATTTTTTCCATGAAGCTAGAAAAGGAAGTCACACTTGAAGTGAAGAACTGCAGTCAGGCTTGTGGCCTGTTGAATCAGAATACACAGAGTACTGCAGCAACAAACCCCACTGTACCAAGCTTCAGCTTCTTGGTTCTCTGACCATCGGATCAGGTTTTGAACAGGATGTTCCGGGCTGTCAAAGCTCAGCAGCCTACACGGAACAGCAAGGATGCCCCTTCTCAAAGATTCATCACAATGGCCACAGCTGCAAAATTAGGAAATTAAAACTGTACCATGGGGATTTAGATGCAGTTCATGAGGGTGTTCATTTATACTATTACACAACAGAGCTTGCAGAAGACCACTACAGAAACATCAAAAATTACTACAAAATTATGAAACTCAAACAGTGGAGCTTTCCTTCACAAGTTTTTAGAAGAATGCAGAAATTGAGTCAGTATCAGTCTCTCAAGTAATAAGCTCAAAGTCCTACATTATATCAAGGGAGGGAGTCTAATCTTTAGCCACAACTAACTCCTTTATTAAAAGAGGGTGAGGACTGGTTTGGTTTTAAGCATCGACATACTACAGAGGTCTAAATTTATACAGGCAACACTGAGGATGATTCAGGTTTGCAAGTTCCTTAACTGTTACAATAGTTGGAACAAAAATAGTTACAACTAAGCAACAACAGAATAAAGTATTCTTCAGAGTGAATGCTCCATTTTGAATAGTCTGCCTGGTTTTGTTTGCTAGATACATTTTGAAAGCCTTTCACCAAACAGCCTAAAGAGATATTTAAGTAACTTCAGAACTCCAAGGACGTGAGCTTCTGCATTTATTAGTTTTATCTCTGCTGCATTCTCACACAGCTCATAAGTGTTGCTAAACAAAGGGAAAAACATTTATCAACAAGATATGGTTAATAATTTATTAAGACTTACCACAGAATTAAGGCAGATTTTAACACATACTAGCTTTTAAGTTGGTGCCTTTTTTTAAATACCAATGCAAAAATCTAACTCAAGTGACAGTACAAGCTTCATTTTCTTGCACTGTTTCCAAAACACATGACATGAAGAGACTGAAGTCTGAGCTAAGAGTCTGTCAGAAACCAAATCTGACAAATGTCACTGCATTGCTATTCTGACAAGCAGTTTTATTCCAACTGTGGTCCTGCATACTATTCTGATAAACAGTGGCTTGGAAAGCACAGCTTAGTTAAATTAAAAAAAAAAACCCACCCAGATAGTAAGTGAAAGCATTACAGTAAAAGAATCCTATTGTTTCTCTTAAGTGGTCTATTTCCAGTTTTGCTGCTACTTTACATGGTCATTTCACCTACACCACATAACCAGCTCAATTCCCACCTTCTCTTTGCACAGGTCTTACTCAGAAAAACATCAACAAAAAACTATATACGATAAAACTACAGGTGAGAGAAAGCAAAGACTTGCAACTGAAATTACAATTAATGTTTCTGAAAGCCTGGCCATACTTTCAACGACTAGGTACTTTACTAACAGCCTTACCACAAGCGTGAAATCCAAGAAGAACAAGAGTCAGGTACAAGTATAAGCCAGATAACAGTAAAGTCGTTTTAAAGAAAGAAAAATCCGTTTGGAAGAGCTAGATTTGCAGACACCTTTCTCTTCAGCCGTGTGCTCTGCGATGTCTCCAGGAGAAGCCTAACTTCCAAGGCTCCACAGAGAAGAATAGGTCGAATAAAGTTAAACGACTTAGCAGCCACCTGGGGTAACCCTGGTAAAGCCTGTCACGGCTCCGGGCAACACCCGACCGAGCGGCTGCCGCCACGGCCCGGGGGAAGGCGTCTCTCCTCCCGTCTCCGCTCGGCTCAGCCTCGCCGGGCAGAAGAGGGACAGCGACAGCCGCTCCGGCAGGCCGGGCGGGACCCCTCGCCCCCCGGGCCGCCGCCGGGCGGAAGGGAGCGGCGGCGCCGCCTTCCCCGCCCCGTGTAAACAAGCCCCGCGCCCCGCTCCGCTCCCGGCACCGACCTTCCGAGGTGAGGCGGCAGAAGGGCTTCACCAGCTCGGCGAAGCTCAGGCTGTTCTTGCGGGTGAGCCTCTCCGCCTCCTCGCTGCAGAGCGCAGCCACCAAGGGCACGAACGAGTCCTGGATGAACTCCTGCACCGACTGCACGCACTGGGCCATCGCCGCCGCCCGGGGGCCCGAGCCGGCCCCGCCACCTTCCTCCGCTCTTCTCCGCCCGGCCCCGCCGGCTTCCTCCCCCGTCCGTCCGTCCGTCCGTCCGTCCGTCCGTCCGCCCGCCGCTGCCTCCCCGCGGCTCCTGCTCCGGCCGCCTGCCCCGACGCCGCGGCCACCGACCGCTCAGCAACCGGCCCGCGCCGCCATGTTGCGCCTCAGCCGAACCCCTCGGGGAGCGCCCGCTCCCGGCGGCCCCCGCGCTCGCTCATGTGATTGGCCGAAAGGGGCGGGGCCGGGGCAGGGCGCGCACGGGCGGAAGCGGCCGAGAAGAGGGAGGCGACGGTGGCCGGGCGGGGGTGGGTTTGTGTGCTTCCCCCCCTCACGGGCCGTTGGTGCGTTCCGAGGGGGGCGGGCGCGCGGAGCCGCCGCCAACGGCCGCGCCTGGCTGAGGCGGCGGGCAGAGGCGCCCGGGCGGTCGCCCTGGCGCCGGGAGGTTGGTTTGCGGCAGGCCGAGGGCTGGCGGTTGGCCCCCGCTCCCTACCGCTGCGCTCCCCCTGCCCGCGCCGTGGCTCGGGGCTCAGTGCCCGGGGAGCCAGCCGCCCCGCCGGGCAGGCCGTTCGCCTCGCCCCGCCCCACCGGCACACACCCCCGCCGTGACTGGGCAGGCGGAGCCGGCTTTTCGTCCGGCGGAGGCAGTGCTTATTGAGCGAGGTGCAGGAGGAGGGGGAAGGTGGATCAGTCAGCGTTTTGCAGAGCTTTGCTAGGCGGTAAGAGTTCAGGGGGGTTTTAATGCAGAACTATCACCCACCCACCCCACCCCCGAAAAACAGTTCTGGAGTTTTTATTTAAAAAAAAAAAAGCCAGAATGGTTGGAAAGTAAAGAGTTATTTTGGGGTTTCTGTGGCGGACCTGTTCAATTGTATGCATGAAATGAAATCATGCAAAATAGCTTCATTTTCGAGATTCGCCTATTAAAGCATGGTATTATACAAAGTCCTGCTTTTTACATGTGTAACCTCAGTAAGGAAGTGACATGGAAGGAAGAAAACAGTGATGATCAGTGACAATTAAGAATGAGTCATTTTGAATATGTTCTTTACAAATATGGAGTACTGTAGTAGGTTTGGGTTTTAACATGCTGTCAGGGACAGTCCTTAGGACAGGGCTTGTAAACATCACAAAAAAGCCATTACGTCTTTGGAAATCAAGGCTTCACAAGACTATGATAGAGCATGATTTCAACAGTAAGGTTTGGAAATCATTAGCCAATTTCTGAGATTTGACAGGCCTGTCAGAAGCAGGAAGTTTTTACAAATTACTGAAGTGAGCCAGGTAAGTACAGGAGAGAGCTTATTCTGAGGGAAAACTTAAAACACGAGATCACTCCTTCCTAAATGCAAATGTCAGAGACAGAGATGTTATTATTGCTTAGATTCAATGGGAGAGCACACATTATTTTTCAAATGTGTGATTTACAAAGGCATAAGAAGCCAAGCCTCATTGTTTCTCCCACTGCCAGAAGTACTCTTTATGTGCAACTAATTTCCATGGTAAATCTTCATGTATAAGAACCTTTAAAAAAAAGCAAGAGGAAGATGAGGTTATTTTTATAGTAGATATTACAGAATTAATACATCCTAATTGAAAACCAAATAAAACTCAAAAAATAACATCTAATTGTCTTCCCTAACAAATTCAGTAATTTGGAAATTAGTGTTAACTCATTAATCTACATCAACTGGGTCAGCAGCTTCCTCTGTGAAAGAAAAATTAGTTATTAATTCAATGTAGGCAGTAAGAAAAAAACTAATAGGCCATACAACTCACTGTTTTTCAGGATTAAGTCCTGGGAATGTTATCCAAAAGCTACTAAATATTGCAGAAAACAATATTTTGGCTTTGATAGATTTTTAGAACAAGGTGAAGGCCAACATTCTGCAAATATTGATGGCTTACCCACATTTGGAAATTCCTCAGAGCTATTCCAAAATAATATTTTCACAGATGCTTTTAAGTACGACCTCCACATGGGTGCTTTTGAAGAACAGTGCTTCTCCCCCATTTCTCTTAATCCATTACTTCAGAACAGTACACGAGTTACATTTGGTAGATTGAAGTGGACCAGAAGAAGTCCCGATCCTGTTCACACATGACTTGACATTAAAAAATATTTTAAAATTCTGACCATCATTATGTCTTTCTGGCAGAGATTCAAATTTCAATTCAAATTTCTGTCAGAGATTCAAATTCCATGTGGCTGTTAGCAATCTTCAGTAGCCATTACAGAGTGAGAAATCATCCATTTTTATTGTAAATGCGTTGGGTTTTTTTAATTAGAGCAGCTCTGCATTCTAAACCTACATTTGTGTGCTGAAAATTTATTCTCTGTATGTGAAAACATGTTGTACACATTTTCTGTTTACCCAGGATTAGGAATTTGGTCCTTAGAATTTCTCTCACTTGTGACGTTCTCTCCCAGTATGACACTGTCCAAAGGACTGGTTCTGTCACACAGTTTCATACAGCTCTGCTGACTCGTGGGCTGTGCTGTCCTAAGACAAGGTAGTGTTTTCCCGTGACTGAGAACCTTTGATGCAGCCTCTGACTTTCCTGCCCTACTAAGGAGGGATAAATGACCCCATCTTCAATGAACACAGTAGCTCAGGGTGTTGTATCCCAGATCTGTTGCTAAAAATAGTGTAGTCAAAGAGGATTGAAATAATATTATCTTTATTTACAAGGCAGAAGGCACATTAGAAGGAATATAATATATCATTGCTGATTACTTGTATCATTCCCAAGCCTGTCAATGTGCACACAAAATTTTGCTTTCAAAGTCTGACAGTGTACAAATAGATAGGACAGATAGTGGACAGAAGTACAAAGGGATAATACAAAGTCACGAATCCATGCTTTAACCGTCTGATTTATTTAACTGAAAATACTGGTTTTTACAGAGGAAGGGATGGGTCAAAGGAAACAGCAGGTGAACAGAAGTGAGATTGTGTAGTGTGGGGTGGGACTAGGGGAAGCCTAGTCAGAGGGAATAGAAAAAGAGAACAAATACTAAGAAAGTGTCTTGAATAGACCAGAATAAAAAGACAGAAAAGACAGAAAAATATTATAAAGACAGATAAAAAGACAGAAAAATATGTTCACTGTTGCAATTGTGAAAAAACAGAGCATGACTGTAAAATTTGGACTTGAAAGTGCTTAGCTTCTACCCCTCTGCTGTTCCTCGCTGCTGCCAGGAGTGCTTTTTCACTTCCTCGGGCTGGAAGCTTCCTGAACTTACAAGTTCTGTGATTCCTTTATGCAGATCACTGAGACAGAGAGCGGGAGCTTTCTGCTGAGCTGAGCTGCTGCTGAGGAGGTTTATTTGAAAGTTTTTTTTCACCTGTTAATAAAATAGTATTTGTATTATTGTGTAGGTTTAAGACAGAGGAGAAAGAATATAGAATTGCAAATGCTGCAATCTGAAGTTGAATCCAATGCTTTCATTTCCAGTTATTTGAATATGGAACATGTCTGTTTGCCTGAAACTTAGTTACAGGTTAAACTACATCCTTGAAAGTTTACATCATGGACTCCCCGCTCCCTGCAAACTTCAAGGGCGCATTTGGGTTTTTGCTCAGTTCAAACTTCTGCAGAGTTATAGAAGTGATGTTTTGCACAGCAATTCACTCCAGCACAACTTGAAGTGAGATTTTAAGATTTAGCTAAAATCACACAAGAAGCTACATACTTGGGTGGGGGGGGGGAAGAGTTGGTTGGTTGAGGTTTTTTTAATAAACTACACTGATACAGAAACAAATCATTGCAAGTTAGGTACCAGTGTAGATTTACAGCCAGTTAGCTGTCATGTGGTAACTCCTCAAGGTTAATCCGGGAACCTGATTTCTCAACTTTTGAATTTGCTTATGGCCTTCACAAGCCTCCTGGACAATGTGATCCTGCGGGTTAGCTGTTCTGCACCAGCGTCACTGGCGTGGAAGATGAGTTGCTGCCGGAGTGACGCCGTGGTGTCTGAGGCTGTGGTCCCTGCAGTCTGCCATGCACAAGTAGCCCTCTGAGTTTCACTGCCTTCCATAGATCAGGAAAAGCTCTTGAAATGCCCTTCTGCAGCTTGCAAGATGAACAAAAAACAACACACACGGACAGAAGAAAGAACAACTCATCCTGTGCTGAATCAACACACATTTTTCCAAAAGACAAGGAAAAAAACAGTTCTGAAGGAAGACTGTACACAGCAAGGCAGTAAGAACTGTGCCAGCGGCCTCAAGTACGTACAAAGCCTGTTATGTACCAAGCCCATCGTGGCTGGAACGCGGCCCAGGCAATCCTCTGACTCGCAGACACGCTGGCTGAAGCAGAAGGTCAGATCCGAAGCTGCAAGGCTTAAACGGTAAGGTTTGCCCAGCCGTGTCTCAGGGTGGGTCGTAAAGAGAAGCAGATGGTAGCAGACGGTCAGTCTCCAGCTCTTCTGAATCAGAGGGGCACTCTCCCTGCCAGCTCGGGGATCCCAATGCCTTTGATGGGCATGGGATGGGAATGCGTGGTCATGCAGTTCTCCTTCCAGGCACGATAATACAGCTCCTCCTGTGAACAACTCCCGGTACCTAGAGAGAACTAGGAAGAGCTGGTAGCTCTTGATGATCCTGCTCTGGGTGGGAATTCCAAGGTAATCGTTCTCTAGAACCTCTCTTTTGTTCCTCATAGAAGCAACCATCTACCACTGCCCTGACTCAGCCCAGGATTAACAGCAATCTTTTCTTCTTTGCTGATATTGCCCCAAGGCTTTTAAATTAAGAGCCTCTTTTTATTACCAGATGTAAATCTATAAAGACTCCATAAGAATCAATGTAAATTTTTCATATAAATATGGGGCCTGTGCATAACAAGAGAGAGAAGTAGAAGAAAAGAAGAAAGGAAGGAAAGCAAACGGGTCCAAACTCAGCACCGGGGACCTTGGCTCCACTCACACAAAACTTAGGGACAGGTATAATTCTTCTCACTTTCCTCATACGAAAAAGTGAAGCTCGCTTGCTCACTCTCTCTCTCACACACTCTCTCTCTCACTTTCCTTCTCTTTTCCTAATGATCTCAGAGACTTCTACCTCAAATCAGTCATCCTTGCTGTATGTTTCTTTAAGCTGCAGTTGGATAATCTTCCAGATTCTGGGGGGCCCTTTGTCAGAGGAATTCCTGGGGATGTTGCCCCCACTTGATGAAACTGAGTCACTAAATTAACAAAGGACTGACTAACAAACTGATTCTTAATGTGTAGGCACCATTTGAACTAATTTCCCCAAACCAGTTTCATTTTTGCAGTCTTAGTCACATGCAAAAGCACCACACATAACGTGGCCCTATATCAACATGTATACTGGAGTATATGGCTTAGTATATGGGTAGTACACAGCTTCAACTTGTAGGCGGTCAAAAACAAGTAGGTACGTGTCACGTGGATGCGAGGCAAGGTATGGTTACATCATACATACACAGAAGTGTAGACGAATAAGTGAAAGTGTGAATTAAAACTAGTTCCTTAGGTTCCACTTTGATTTCACTGAGCTTAGCTGTCAGAGTGATGTGAAATTTAAGCAATCTAAAGAAAAAGGAAAAAAAAATCACTGGGGCAATCATTAGAGAACTTAAATGTGGAGACAGCTGGGGATGTGAAAATGCATTGTCAAGTGGATTTGTGATTTCAGAACTTTTCATGGTATGCTCATGAACATACATCTGTTCACCTGAGATAAATTCATATGAGAATCCTCTGAAATTAAAGAGAAAATGCTTTTCCTTGCTATGCCATGAAAATAAACTTTATTTTCTGTCTAATATAAAGTTTGCTTTTTTATAATATGCTATATAGCAAAACACTAAATATATCTGAAGTTACCTTCTTGGTTTAGTTTAGTTTAGTTCAGTTTGCAAAAGATGTACAGTAAATTAGACCGTACCATGCATTAAAGACCTACTTTCAATGTAGTCGGGTTGGATTGTGGTTTAAGACCAGATGCAATATTTCTAGCACATGGATTTTTGTTACTCATGTCCACAGAGAAGCTACAAATTTTCATGTTACCTGTGCAAGCTGTGTTGTTAAAAGATCGGAGATACTGACTTTACAAATTGTTGCTATTCAGTTACATTTTAATATTTTGAGTCAAACAGCAATGTGCTTAATGCACAGGAACTTACAAAGACATCTTAATACTAAATTTTTATTGTCTTTTTTCTTAAAAGGGAATGGTGACACTATTGTTGTATTCAACTGGTTTTTCTCTTCTGCTTTTCAACATATTTAAGTAATTAGTCTTGGAGACAGAAGGAGAGGATGAAAATGAGGCAAACAGTAGATCCTCACATAGCAATCAATATTTCACATAGCAATCAATATTTTCCTGGCTCACAAGGAGTATTTTTCCCAGGTTTTAGTTACATAAATAAAGTGCTACACAATGCTTAGTCATACAGTAATAATAAAATGCCTTGGGAGGATAACATCAGAGTTTTCCATTGTTTGCCAGATATTACTCCAGGGGATAAAATCAATTTGAGATTTCCTGTCTTTCATATGATTAGAATCACCTCTCTGTCTTTCCAGAAACAGATTTCTTTTACCACATTTCAGAGACCAAACAAAGCAAAAAGACCAAATAAACTTTTCCTCATCATTTAAAGAAATTCAATCTTTGAATCAACATTGCAGATTTTCACTGCAAAAGGTATTTCAGTGCAATAGAAACAACTAAGTAGCCATAGAAAGGCTGTCTCAAGCTTGCTAAAATTTAACAGTCAAGTAGATGCAATTCATCTATCACACCACAGGCTGACTGAAGAGAAAGAAATTTTTAAAACTGCCTTTATTGTATGCAAAAAGGTGTGAGAAGTAATATTTCCAAACCAACATTTTGTTATTCAGGTTCTAATGAATAGAATTTGCAGTATTCCAAGAAAGTACCCTGTTCAGTATCTCCATGACCGTAAATTATCACAGTTGGCAAAAAAATTGAAGAGCAGGAGAAAAGTGAAAGAGAAACAGTACTCGAGATTTTTTTTTTACTAATGGCATGATCAAAAATTCTCTTGGAAAAGGTTTCTTCAAGTTACATGTTCCTTTCATTCTGTGTGTCTGGAGAGTTTAGGGAAAGACAAAACAGTCCAAATGGCATGTAAAATCTATGAGTTTTACTTGGTTTAATAATTCTTTCAACCCTAGTGCTCGCTAAATAGAATCAGCAATAAAAATAACTACTGGGCATTTCTATTTATCTTAGGAGCCATCATGTGGATGTCTACTTACGGAATAGTTTCACAAGTAATTGAAGGCAACTTAACCCTAACTTACTGATTAAAAAAGAGCAGCTCCACACTCCCCAATTGCTGTCCACTTTGTGCTACCGCTTTGTACCTCCATAAGTCTTTCTCAGGTGGACACTTAATCACCTGGAGCAATGAAGTAATGCACCTGAAAATTAACCCTATTTTTAAGAAGTGGTCAAGCTTACCACTTGGCCAAAGCTGCACAAACAGGAGAAACGGGCTGTGGCTCCGGGCTGGAGATGGGACTGTCCTGGTTTCGGCTGGGATAGAGTTAATTTTCTTCCTGGTAGCTGGTATAGTGCTGTGTTTTGGATTTTAGTATGAGAATAATAGTGATAATACGCTGATGTTTTGGTTGTTGCTAAGTGGTGTTTACACTGGTCAAGGACTTTTCAGCTTCCCATGCTCTGCCAGGTGCACAAGAAGCTGGGAGGGGGCACAGCCAAGATAGTTGATCCAAACTGGCCAAAGGGATATTCTATACCATATGGTGTCATGATCAGTATATAACGCTGGGGAAGAAGAAGGAAGGGGGGACATTCAGAATGATGGCATTTGTCTTCTGTCTTTATCTCAACCCACGGGTTGTCTCACTTTTACCCTTCCGATTCTCTCCCCCATCCCAGTGGGGGGGAGTGAGCGAGCGGCTCTGTGGGGCTTAGTTGCTGGCTGGGGTTAAACCACGACAGGGACCAGCCCTTTCGAAGGAAGCCTGGGCTGTGAGTGACCTCAGCCGTCTGCAAAAGCACCCTGGAGTTGATGAAATGTTCCTTAGATGGCGTGAACCGGACCTGCAGAGGCAATACGCAGGATATAACTTTGGCACTGTTTTGGTTTGGATGAAAAGCATGCTTGCTCACTGCACTTTGGGTTCATATGAAGGAATGGTTTTAGATGTAACTGAATTAGAAAATGCTTTGGGAGTCCAGTCCACAAGCCGAAAAGCATCAGCTGTTCCAGTCTACAAAATCCACTCCTCTTAGGACACACTACTTGCTAATGTAGACACAGCCACGTATTACCTTCTCTCAGCTCCATTTTGGGGGTAACTTCAGTCATCTGCTACTGTCTGCACTGAAAGCACCAGAGTTGCTTCCTCAGTAATGGCGAGGCAAAGGGCTGACAACAGGGAAACAAAGAACATGTAATTTTGTTTACTGCGATTTATTATTCTGCTTTAAGTCTTCCTGCTGAATGTAAGAAATACTGCTTTTAGTCTGCAATATTATTCAACTTCTCAATTGCTGCATTGTCATTTGAAGCATAAAGGAATTAATTCTGATCTCAATAATACCAGGAGTCACTGAATTTAGTGTGCAAGACGTGATTGTTCCTCTAGTATTTGTAGGGATATAGTCCTCAGCTTGGTAAGAGATGGGGACTATATCCCTACAGATATAGAGATGGAGTTCTCTGACTCTGTCTCCCCTTTGCCAAGGGGAGAATCTAGAATTGAATGGATAATTATATTTTTGCTGTTTGGGAAAGAAGGGAAATGGAGGAAGGAAAAGGAGTGTGTTAGATTGAGTCTGACAGTGCTGGCTCCCAAATTGGAAAGCCATTACCACAGGATATAATATCTCTTTTTCTTCCACGTCTTGTGTCCTGTACCAGCCATGGCAAGGTAACAGCCAAACTTTCCAACCACTTTCAAACAGCCTGCTTAAATTTTTACATTTAGTAATTCCATTTAATTCAGAGAAGTATTTCACGTTACAGCATAAATTACACACCAAAAGCATGATGTTGCCAAGTCAAAACAGAAGCTTTTTTAAAATTAAACATTCCAGCTGACTTCAGACAAAGTTTTTTTCTGCCCCCAAAATGCCAGTTGGTAGGAGATTTCAAAATTTCAACTTCTGTTCCAGTTTAAGGTGAAAAAAATTAATGAGGTCATTTCTTGAGGAACAGAAATTACCTGTTAGATCTACACCTATTATACTTCATCAAAATCATCATATACTCCTTAGCTGAGACTGCCAAAGAGGTGTAGTGCCTCTAATCCGAGCATGGTCTGTGCGCTACACCCTTTTTAAACCACGTAAAGGCTTTGCGATAGCTCGCTTCCCCTTTCCCTCCTGCTCATGCTACCCCTGGGGCCTCTTTCTGCTCTAGCTCACTTTCCAAAAGCCCAGCCTGGTGGAGCGAGATCCCTCAGCTAGCCCTGTCTAGATCCCTCAGCTAGCCACCAACTCAGGTCCCTTTCTGGGGGAAGTTTCTTCAGGGGAAAATGCAGTGTAGGTACATAGAAAATTGAACGTTCACACAGGCATGCATTCTTGCATGGGGAAAAAAAAAAAAAGAAAACCAATTTACTCGTTACAAGTAATTTCAACTTCAAATTGATCAGGAAAGCAGTCAGTGCTACTGGTCAGGCAATACTACATGAAAAAGAAATAGAAAAATCTAGGAAGCTAAGCCAGCAGACATGGGTTACTAGCTTGCAAAGAAACACCGGGGAAAAAAGCACATTGGTGTACAAAGCTGGACCTGGAAGGGCAATACTTCAAGGAAAAAGCATTGGACCCAAACCTCAGTTAGGTGAAGAGGGCAGAGCAATAGTCTGAGGATAAGTGAAGGATAGGCAGGAGGGAAGGCCCTTGTGGCTGCAGTGGGGCGGTCGGTGAATCTGGGTGGAAGCCACAGCTGCAGATAGGATCGGAGCTGGAGGCAAATGTGAAGAACAGGGAAATCAAAATACCAAAGGAAGTTTTAAAAGTTATTTGGCTTTAAATAGATTATTTTCCTGTATGTTGATAACAAAAAATGAATTTCAGGCACTGGTTTTTCTCATTGCTGCTTTCCCATGGAAGAAGCATGGAAGCTAAGTAATTTCATAAATTAACAAAAAGATTTTAAACCTTCTCTTAAAATGCTAACCATTAAAAATACGTGTGCTTATATGGCTTGTCTTTTTAGATGAATTCACAAGGGTTTTCCCTGGGGCAACTCCATAGTTCCTCAAGGTACAAGCAGAAGTTAGAGATTACACCATGATTTTATAAAACTAGCTTCACAGCAACACATGCTGTCACCAGGCAGCATGTGTCTACTTCAAGTGACCTTACCCAAATACTTAATTTTATGACTCACTCTATAAAGGTTAAGACATTAAGGTTTTAGAAAGCTATACTGAATAATATCGTTGTCAGAGATTACTTTCTCATATAATAGTTTCATTAAAATTAGGTAAATAGATGAGGGTCATCGTGTAAGGAAGCTCACTGAAATTGAAATTCACATTTCAAGGCAACAGCACTGCTGCCTAACATACGTGCATGCTCTAGTGTCTCCCTTTTGGGAGTGGAAAATACTTGCCTCTTTTTGACTTGCATAAATGACAGGAAACTCATATGAGGAAATCCTCTACAATCTTAGCATTTTTAATTAGGGCAAGGGAACAAGGAGCAAAGGCAGCTCGGTGTGCTCTTTTTGAGCCAGTCAACAAACATCCGTTGTGCTTCAACAGGTATTTGTGGTTGTAAAACCGTGGCTTATGTGTGGGTGGGAGAATGCTCTGCGGTTCAGCAGCAGTGTTCATTATATGCACACTCAGCTTACACCAGGGGAAATGTATCCCAGAGCCTCTGTTGGGGAACCATCTCCCTGTGTCTCATCCCCTTCGATTATCCCCATTTCCTTAATGCAATTTTGTGCAGATTACCTGTGGGCACGGGTTATCTGAAGTATGCTATGCTTTGATTGGAGGGACGGTGAAGCCACATTAAGGGCCCAAGAGGGAAACTAATTAGTGTTTTATCATGTTACAATGTTCCCAGCTCTTCTCTCTCAAGGTTATGCTTGTATCTCTTCAACAGAGACTGTGTTCAGTAAATAGCACGGCTCGGGTAGCCGTTGCTGTTGTCAGCAGAGCGAAAAAAAACAGCTAGCAGGCCAATCTCAACCTCTTTGAGCTATTGCCTGCTAGAGCCTTCTCATATGATACTTCTCTCTCTTTCCCTGGGCCTGCCCCAACACCCAGCCTGAAGACACCCTCCCCAGCGGGAGCCCTGGGTGCGGACCTCGGGTCCCCAAGCCCCGGCGGGTGCGTGGGCAGAGGGTGCTGGGGAGGCTCTGCACTGGTGTTTGGAGCAGCTGCAGCACCTCGGTGGTCACAGACAGGGCTGGGACCGTTTCTGGAGAAGGCTGAAGTCTCGACAGAGCAGCTCTGTCGTTGGGTGGAGGCTCTAGCAAGGGCAGGCGCTGCCAGACAGATTTATATATACACAGAGAAGATGAATGGTATTGGTTAACCTCTTCGGGGAATCAGTCTGAAAACTCATGAATGAGCATCGCTGTCACTCCACAGGTGCTAACAAGCCCCTTAAAGTTTTGTGGCTTTCCAGAATACTTAGTTTAACGGTGCTCAAAGCCCTCAAAAATAGAAAATAAAGAACTGACAAATATTGAAATTTTATGTCTGAGTACCAAAAGCTGCCTGATATGAATTGATAAATGCCCAACTTTGCCCTACTTGAACAGTGGTATACTGCAGCTATTTCTTTCAAAACTGAGTAAAAAGGGCACAGCACTCAGATAAACAACTATGCTGAAGGGTTTAATTCTATTGCTTGATAAAGAAAAAAAATTTTTAGGCGAGTCACACTAAGCAGAGGTTCCTTCACTTGTTCTGCACTTAGAGCAGTGAATCTAATGCAATAAAAATCCTCATTTTCAACTTTTCCTGTCATTATCCCCATCAGAAGTCATCTGCCTTCATTGATAGCAGCGCTACCAGGGAAGCGCACGCTGCTTCTCCACCCTGCTGCTAGGTTGTGTTCAGCCTCTAGTTACTCGTCCAGAAGTATAGTACACATTTTTTTCCCCAGATATATGAGGTTGCACTCGACTTTTTAGGATCCACTTTCTTTGAATGGGTCCAATTTATCCTGGAATCCAGATCACCCTGTGCAATGTCCGTTGCCATCGTGATTTATCACTTCATCTGTGCTTTTGGCATCTGCAAATACAGTCGCTTGGTGGTTTTATATCTGTTTCCAGATTATTCGTAAAAATATTACCTACAGTCAGGTATGTATATTTTTGATGCTACTTTGCAAGATCTGTCGTACAGCATTTCTTATTTCCTGTGTATCTTATTCATATTATATAGTATTAATTTACTTTAGTTTGAAGGCCATGAAAGACTAAGTTAAATACCCTACAGAAGTATATTACATCAGCACAGTTACAAAACCCAATTAAATTTGTAAGTTCATCAGAGAACAACCTGAGTTCAGCTTGCCAAATCCTATTTCTAAAACCATGTTAGTGAGCTTCAATATACTTTTATTGATTGAACTTCATCTTTTACATTTTATAACTGATGAGGTCAACCATGTCATTTGAGTCCAGCATTGGAGGACTTCCACTGTATGCTCAGAATTATTAGCAATAATTAACAGCAAGACATAAAACTCCTCAGCCAACTCTTCTAGGATTATTGGGTGAAAAGTTCTCACTGCCTTCCTTTTAGAATATTTATTCCTGATTAATGTGCTTTAATACTTACATTGTCATTATGGGCTGGCAAGTTATCCAGTAGCCTGATCAGATATAAATACAACCTTTTGCTCCTTACCAAATACCGTAGCTAACTGTTGAACACTTCTTTGCACCATTAGCACTCTCCTATCAATCTAGTACTGAGCCTTAGCTGCTGTTTTACCTTATTTTGTTCATACTTTAGATTTCCTTCTATTGTCCCTAGTTTTACTAGGCTTGAATTTTCTTTGGCTTCATTTGGTAATTTTTATTGACATATTTGTGATTGCTATCTACTTCTAATTGTTGTTTTTCTTTCCTTTTCCAGAAAGGGGTTTTAATAAAATTGTTCATTTTAATATTTAAAATATCGTGGAACACTTTCTATCCAATAAAGTCTTCTGATACACACCCTGATTTTCACCAATATTGTTAAGTTTCTACCCTAATGTCTTCTCAGATTTCTTATTTAACTATATTTTTTCTAGGAAACCAATCAGGCAGATGCAGACAATTTATCTGTATGTGTGTATCTAAGTAAATACATACACATCTGTAAATGCCTACTCAGCCATAAACACGTGCACATGTAGCAGATCTTGGCTGAGCCTGTACTCTGTCTGCCCTTATTTGATGTAATTGGCTGTGAGCACTGATCTTCACGCCACCACAAGCTTCCAGCCTTGTGATCATTCCAGCCCTTCCCAGCACGGTCAGGTCTGTGTGTGTGCCACCTATTTGGTACTGGAAAATTCCCGTCAGTAATTCCTAAAATCTCTAATGTAGTTTTACTGCTGTCTTCTTGAGACTTCCATTCTCCATACGTCAATGATGACAATGCCGTTTTTATTTTTACATATTGTTGACAGGCACTTAAGGGCTTATTTGGGGTTTTTTATGCTTTTTTTAAAAGCATTTTACTTTTATCCTTCATGATTTAATATTTTCCATACATTATTCATACTTACATTAAGTCACATTTTAAATGGAGTGTGTGATTTACCAGAAAAAAACCTACAGTTTTAGTCCCTGATTGATTTTCTTCTATAACCTTTGCACTTAATTATCTTACAGTGGCTAATGACATTTTATCACATTATATTATATATGCAAAGAAATTAAATTTGGGTGTAACTGAGATCTAAATCTAAACCAAGTGACACCAAACATAACGCAGCAACAGACAAAATTAGAGTTTAGCCAGTGGCATGGTATTACCATTTCCCTCGTGATTTATTTGATACTAAAGAAAACCAGTAACTGACAGAGGAAATTCGTTGACTTGATTCTGACTGACAAGATTTCACATATGCTGGAACATACTTTGTTGCAGTTTCTATAACAATGCATACTGCTGTCCTGATTTTTGTGGGTTTTACCTGAGATGAGATATAATTCTTCTTAGATCTGCTTTTATTATTCATCAGTGGGGTAGCATATGAGTAAATAGTAAGCACAGGAAATATTGCTATCCTTCTGTTGTCACTACATATTTGATTTGGCAAGTTAATAATGCAACTGTAGAAGCTGTTTATATGAGATAATCATCACTGCAGAGTTTGGGCCCAGAAAATGGTGATATCTTCCTCCAAAACCAAATCTGTGATGGAAATTTCCACTAAAATCACTTTGACAGGAGATTACTAGTTTTACTGCAGGCCAGATGCAAACAGAAAGATACAGAACTTGCTGATGCTTTCATCTTGGAGTTGCCAAATCTACTGCATTTCCCTTTTTATTTCCTACTCAAAAGTGGGTCATACTTGACTTTGCTTCTGTAAAAATATTAAGCTACAGAAAATACACTGGATACTGGAAAATATATACATATATTGAGGCATGCACAGATATTAGTTTTTCTGCTACGGTATTCAAATTTCCTCAATATTAAAGAAAAAAGTAATAATCTGTCCTAATAAAACAGGCAGTGCCCAAAAGATACTGAAACCTCTTCCACCTGTACCTAATAGAGCAGATACAACTTTTCGCCAAGTGAGAAAAACACAGATCCCAATTCACTTATGTGCATTACTTAATGTAGTGTGAAGTTTCCAGTACTTGTAGAAATAAGTGGGAATACTGCCTTTGTTCTGCGGGTGTTCACATACTTGGAGACACCTAGAAGGAATCTGCTTTTATTTTTATTCATCACAGGGAAAAATAACCCAACAGTTGCTTTGGTAGGTTGCTTTGACAGCTGCATTAAGGCCACCGTGTGATGTATGCACATGTTCAACTCCTTCCAGGATTCTCCCTTGGCTCTTCCACATTCCTCCAGCAGTCATTTCCATGCGGGCAGAGGACCTCCATGCATGGGGATGCACGATGTGAGACAACAGGTCATGAAAAATCACAGCTTTGTTTCCACAGCTCAGCAGCCCTTGGGCACCTTAACTTCCACTAAAATTAACCTACGTTTGTGTCCATTGCCAACACAAGGACATGCCTCACGTCTTCCTTTGCCCCGTGTTGTTGTTTGCCACAGACATCCCCATCGCAGCTATCATCAGAGTACTGGCTGAAGAAGAGGCTGAAAACAGGTAAAACAGAGAATCAAGGTCCCTCATAACCTTTACAAATAGGAAGAGCAAAAGAAATTTCTCCCAAATATCTATTGTCATTGTTTATAATTTTTAGCCATCACACCTTTCCCCATTTTCCTTGACAGTAGCAGTGTACAGTCCACCATCGTGCTGGCACAATGAATGTGGGCCATTGCTGTCCACATCTGAGAAAATGCCATCTCCAGTGCTAATGGAAATTTATTTTAAAAAGCAATCATTGACTGAATTGTCAGCCTCAAGATAACCTGCCGCTGCCTACCACTATTTTAAGTGCCTGGTCAGTTGCATCTGTGCTCAACAGTTACACGCCTTGGTAGTTAGGACAGCATCCCTGCCAGCTTTCTAACCTCTCCTAAAAATATTAGTATTTTGTAAGTATGCATTACAGGGAATCACAACAAACACGCTGTGTTTATTTGATTTTGACACCTTTTAGGCTTTAAAAAATTCGAGGTCACGCTACCTCGTGGATACTTCAAGACCTCAATCCCCTTCCCCATCCACAGCACCCCTGCGCTCGGGGATGTAAAACTGTTGGAAAAAGGAGGTCCCTCCACCGCTTTCCCAGCACGGGGGAGAAGATTCGCCGCTCTCTGAGACCCCGCTGGGCCGGAGCGCCGTGCCGGGGCCGCGGCGGTAAGGCGGGCCGTGCCAGGCGGGCCGTGCCGGGCGGGCGGGCGGGGGCGCCGCGGGGATCCCGCTCCCTGCCGGGCCGGAGGCGGTCGGCGAGCGCTTCCCGCAGGCGAGGGGCGGCTCCGCTCGGCGCGGCTCGGTTCGGCGCCATGGGCTCGGCGCTGGGCGGCGGCGCGGGCCGGGCGGCGGCGGGGGAACGGCGGCGGCAGGAGCCGGCCCCGGCCCCGGGGCAGCCGCCCGCCCCCTCCTTCGAGTGCGGCGTCTGCCTGGAGGTGCTGCACCGCCCCGTGCGAACGCTCTGCGGACACCTGTGAGTGCCCGCGGCCGGAGCCCCGCGGCGGGACCGCCGCCAGCCCGGGCGAAGGGGCTTTCCGTAGCCCGGCCCCGGGACGTCTCCTGCCGGCGGCGCGCCCCTGGGAGGGAGGCCGGCGGGAGGTCGGGGTGTGGGGTCTGGCAGTGGGAGAGGTTCGGGGTGCGGACACCCGGGGTTTGCCCCGCCGGGGAGAGGCCTGAGGGAAAAGCCGAGGGGGAAGGGGAAAGTCCCCTTTGAAGGGACTGAAAATACCCGAGCGATCGGGTTTCATCAGGGATTTACTCGTAGGTAAGGGTAGGGCAGCAGCACCGTACGCGTGCCTCCGCGGGCGGTGGGCACAGGTAAGCAGCTCCGAGGTCGGCCCGTTTAAGATTGAATGACCTTCAGTAAGTTGTGTCTGTTTCTCTGCTGACTCCAGAGAGAGGTTGGGACACCTGCGCTCTATTTTTTTTCCTGTTAAATACTTAGAAATACATCTAGATTAATCCCAGCTAAATTTGCTTAGGGTTAGGATATGCCAGAAAACCGATTTTGGGATAGCTGCTTTAGGCCAGTTATTCTGGACTACTTGAAAAATCAGTGAGTAAAACCAGCTGTTCTGGAGTGAGCGTGTTCTTCTGGTTCAAATTCCAAGTGAGTATTTCTAATGGTTGGCTTCACCACAGATTTAATATGAGCCATAATTGGAGTATCGCCCCTAATCTCAGTCTTGTCCAGATGCAAGCATAGCATGAAGATCCCAAATAGAATCAGTGCAGAGCAACATATGCAGGTGTAAAATGCAAGAACAAACGTGAACCATCTGCTAGTGACTCCCTTTACAAACATCGCACCTGGCACAGGCATCCTTCTAGTGCTAACAGCAGTCAGAAGTATGGCTTAAGCCAGTGTTTAGGAATAACTTTGGAAAAATTAAGAAAAAAAAGGATAAAAGGCTTCCTAGCATGTTTCTGAGCCTGTTCTTAGTTTCCAGGACAACTTGTTGGCCTCAGAAACTATAGGCAACTTTGCAGAGCTCCTTCTCAACAGAAATCCGGATGAGTAGCTGGGTCTTTTCTGCTATTCACCTGGAGAGGCTTGTTTTTATTATTTATTCCAGGTCACAGATCATGGAAAACTATGTGCTCCTGAGCTGAGACATACACATGTATGTATGTCTAAAAAGGCAACTGTTTACAGCACCCTCAGTATCTTCAAGAACGAATGTATTAGCTTTTGTGGGATTTGAGAAGTGTTATGCAGCCTCTAACTAGAGACTTGAGGCAGTTGTTTGGAGGCTAAACGGAAGGGGAAAAAAAGTAGGGCTTTAGCAATGTTTGGGGTCAATATTCTGAGATGCCTAGGTTTTATTTCATCTACCTGCACTGTTTTAAGTTTCGTTTGTTTATTTGTTTTACCTGTTTAGGTATGGACTGAGCAAATAAAGCAGAGTGATAAACTGGGTTAGGGGTGGAGGGTTTTTTGTTGAACCTGAAATTCTTGCAAATCCTTTTTATAGTCAACTGAACAAATCACTGACTAATAGCAAAAGACTACTTGTGTATAATGCATGAGTGTAGTTGTTCTTCACCAATCCTTCCATCCTGTACATTAACTTTTTTCCTGCTACTGACAGTTTTAGGGGGAGGGTGAACAAAGTGGCAAAGGGTAATCTGATTTTATACTTTGTGAAATTAAAAGGGGAAGGCTCTCAGACAGCATGTGTGAACCTTGTACAGGGTTATTTATAGAAGACTCATCTGTTCCTCAGGGAAACAAAGAAACCTTTTCAACCCTGTCTAAAGTACAGGAATAATCTAAGTTAAAACCTGCCCGAGGGCAAACCGTGTGTAACAATTCAGAGTTTATCCTTGGACAGGGAGCGCGTTGGGTCTTGGCTGCACTCTCTTTGCACTTCGTGTAATCATTTATACTTCTGTGAAGTAACTGCAAAATACCACCTTCTGTCTGACTTAGGCTTTGATTGTATTTTACATGGCTCCGTGGAGCTATATATGAAGAAGGCTTCCAAAGAAGAGATTACACCTGAAATCCTCCTATAGATCGATCACAGGCTGTTAAGTATGCTAGCAGTGCTGTTGCAGAGTGCACTGGCAAGCTTGGCAAGCTGTTTTACAGTGGCTTAAGAAGGTTTTGCCTCAGCTTCCAACTCCGCTCCTCTGCTGGAGTTGCTATCTACATAGCAGAGCTGGTGGGGGCAACGTGGGCTCATGACTTAGCAGCTCTGGTGCGAAGGTTAGAATTTTAGCAACTGGGAAAGCAGGTGGATTTGCATTAAAATGCCAAACTGAGTAGAAGTATCTGAGAGATAAGCACGTGATACCTTCTGCTGGGCTGGAGAGTTGGGAGAGGAGACAGAAGGAAAGGTGGGTAACCTTTGGTCTGTGGTTGGACTTGATGATCTTAAGGGTGTTTTCCAACCTAAATGATTCTGTGATTCAAAAGAGGGGCAGCACAGGAGGGTGCCAGTGGCAACACCCTAAGTTGGCACAGCCTGACCGCCAGTACTAGCTGGTTTGAGTGATCTGCTGATCACGACCACAGTGATTTATGATTTTAGGTGCCTCTCTTCTGGAAGCTACTGCATTTAAATCTCCAGGCAGAACTGGCAAAAAGGAAGATGTTCCTGCTCCTTACCTGTTTCAGTGCAAAGTCAGCAGTTTATTTAAGTGAAATACTGCATTCATGCAGCTGGGGTTGCAGACACAAGTTTGCTCCTGCCGCTTCTGCTGCAGGGCTGTGGTACTTAGCAGAGGGGCACAAGTGCAAATTTATGGTAGAGGTGCAAAGACTTTTGCCACCTCCTCGGCCTTATGTGTCTGCTGCCTGCACACTCACCCAGGCTGAGCAATGTGCTCACTGTGGGTTGCAGTCTGGCACAACAGCTCCTTCTACCTCCTCCCAAGCCAGAGGGGCCGGCAGTCCGTGTGCACCCTTTCCTTTGTCCTTCCTTGCAGCCCCAGGCTGTCACTCTACCTGAGACCCTTCAGATCGCTGTCTCGATGTGATGGGGAGCCATAATCTAATGCAAAGAAAGGCCATCTCCTGTCCCATTAGCACTGGGGCTTTGCAATGGTGCTCAGATAGTGAAGGGCAATAATGTCTTAAATCTCTGCAGGAAGATTCACCAAAGCTTATCTGTCATATCTGTAACTGACAAAAAGCTTTCAAAAGCAGTTGCAGTGACCACTAATCCAATCTGCTTTTATTACTAAAACCAGAGAAGTGAAGTGGCTTGGACACTCCCAGAGGTAGGTATGCCTTTATCCAGTCCAAACCCTGTGATGGCTAGATCAGCGAGCCACTTATCACACAACAACCTAACACTTTCCCTGCAACTGCTGCCTAAAACCTCCGAGTGTAATTCTCCAACTCTGGACTTAATCATGTATCGGAGAAATTCCTTCATCTTAACCTGGATTCTTGTCCCTCGTATGAGCGGCATGGAGTATTCTTCTGTTTATGGGCTCAGGAAGACTTACAGTAAGCTATCAGTATATGCGACATTGTCCAGCAGCCACACTACAAAAATGAAATAATCTTTGCTGTGATGGCAGGTCTTGAAATCATGGACTGCAGGCTTTGCCCGGCTCACAGGGGACGGGTCCCTCGCTTCTGTGCTGAAATGAGTCCTCACAGTCACATACATTTCGGTGCTACCAGGGTGCTCAGTCTGTCTGTTTTCAGTGCTCCCCTTAACACAAGTAGGGCTGCAGGAACAATACCCACAATCTTCTTAACAACATATGCTAAGAACAGATATCCTGCAATGTTACACCAGGGATGCATTTGGTGCAAAATTTTGATTCTTTTTTATATGCCCTGCCTTATTTGAAGCATGTTTTGGGGGGATTATCACATTTGTTTTCATTTCTTTCCATGTATAGATTCTGTCATTCCTGTATTTCTGCAAGTTTGAAGAATAATGCATGGACGTGCCCTTACTGCCGTGCTTATCTTCCTTCTGAAGGAACTCCAGCCACTGATATTGCCAAGAAGATGGAGAGCACATACCAAAATTGCACAGAATGCGAAACACAGGTTTGCAGCCTTGCACACTAACTACTAAATAATTCCAGAGATGTATCCATGCACGAGAACTAACACTATTAGGATCCCGTTTTAAGGGCATGTCTAAACAGAGAAACTACCAGCATGATGATGGAAGAATACAATTTTGTGATTTATCAAGTTCCATATCTAAAAGAGCTCTAAAGCACTTTGCCAGTGCCATTGCAAATATTAAGCTCAAGCCTAAACCTATGGGAGCTGAATCTTCTTGACTCCCTATGTTGGCTTTGGCTGGAGAAAGAACAAATAACTTTTTTTTTATATACTACAATTGCCTAATTATAAAAATCCTGGCCACAATTGCATCTGTTAAAATACAGGACAAAGATATAAAATTTTGTGATTTTTTTTTTTTTTTAAACCCTCCCCCCCCCCCTTTGGTAAAGCTACCTAAACTGAGCCTTTTTCCTTAAAAAGGCTTCCTTTTTCCTAAAGCCTTTGAAACACCACTTACATGCATTTTAAGTTTTAAATGCTACTGTTTGAACTGGAACATGTCAATTGTTTCATCAAAACAAGGTGCAGAGCAAAAGGCTAAGGGGACTTTGTGGTGGAGGACAGGGCATATATCAATAGGAAAAACAGTTAACCAAGATTGAATTAATATATGTTTACTTGAAAATTCATATAAACCCAAGTATTTCCTACCCCATTTGTGAATATTTACTCTGTGCTTCTTTCTGTGTAATGAACACTCTTCAGTCCTGCTCTCCCCTCATATTTTTATACCAGTGTTGTTTTGTGGGAGGAGATTGTACAGCTTAGATCTGACTCCCTCTTATTTTTTCTCTGAACGGATTCACATCTGGCTTTTATAATTTCTCTTGCCTTGCTAACTGCAAAACCATACCCTTAAATCTTTCTTGTCTAGCAGCAGCAGTGTGAAAATACCATAAAATGTAAACCAGCAAGTAAATGTGTGAACTTCAGAAAGACTGCTATTTGCAGGGTTGTGGGGAATTACAGCGAACTTAAGAAAGGCAGCAAAAAAGTTTATTTATTTTTAACACTATTGGTTCTTTACCATTTTGCCATGGATTTTCTATTTGGGAAAGATCTGCTTAAAACTAACAATGAAATGCATGAACTGCAACACCTTGATATTAACAGTAGCTAAATATTGAATTTAATTTCAATTCTTTTTAAATCGGGTTTTGCAGAAGGAAACCAATTGTAACAGGTATGTTAAGAAGTGCTGAGCTACGTATGGCTTAGCTAGGCTTCTCAAGACACAGTAGAGCTTAAGTAATGCTTGTTGCTGTTCAGTGGCAGAGCACAAGCGACCTGATTATGGATATTTGCAGTGGTTTATAATCTTTCTTATGGCTGCAGAAAGTGTTGGCTGTATTTCTTGCATAAAGCCACCAGTGAGACCACTAAGATATGTTGAAAAGGAGAGTGCGCTTAATGCACTGTCGTGTCAAGACACCTTTGTATGTTGTTTCTGAGATTTGGGAGACTACCCTTGGCAAATGCTCCTGCAGCGTCTCGGTCCCACCAGTGCATGGATTGCTGGGTTAGTATAAACCTAACTTCATTTGCGGTTTCCACTCGGGGAGTGGAAATTGCAATTAAGTGGCTGCAGCCTGAGCATTTTCATTCTGCTGCATCTGCAGTCAGGATGATTGCTTGTAGTAGAGCCATGGCACAGACATCTGGGACAGGGTTATATTAAATTTCTTTACCAAGATTCACCAGAACCGGTCATCGGTGTTTAAAGGTTAGGAATATAGAATAACCTATAAGTAATATTAATGTCTCTGCACTGTTTCTGTGCCAATAATATTTTAATATCTCAACATGGTGACTTCATATAATTTCATATTCTTTCTTGTCATAGAAAATACCTCACGATTGTGCTTCACCAGGTTTATTATTTAGAGGTTCTGAGTTAAAGGAAATAGGACAGCCAATAGTAGCAGCAATATAAAACCCAAATCTTATCCTTAATGAATCTATTAAAAAGTTTTGCTGATGACTTCACTGAGGTCAGAATCGGGTCCTCACGTTGGGATATTTTTGTTTTTAACAGAGTTGGTCTAGATTTTCACCATTAAAAACAGAGGAAGAAGTGAACTGGGAGGGTCCCCCACCCCAAACTAGAAATGTTTCCCTTTTGCCTCCCAAATTTCATTCCAAAATATTAAGGGCCAACATAAGGGACAAATAAAATCACCACAAACCAATAATTATTTCACTGAAATTGACTTTACTCTCATAAGCTGAATGTTATTATTATAAAATGTATTAGAGCAATACTGAACCAGTAACAAAATGCTTGAGGAGCTGAGCCAGTAGTCGAAGGAGATGCGTGTTCTTCCCTAGGTATAGCCACAATGTTGTAATAAGGCTTTGAATTAGAAAATATTCAGTGTGATGTATTAGCGTGAATGTGTCATGGTATAAAACATAACAAGCTGCTTCTTCTCATTGCTTAGGTATGTCTGAGTGAAATGAGAGCTCATTTAAGAACTTGTGAAAAATATATAGAAAAATATGGACCTGTACAGGAACTTGGAGATGCTGTAACAAGGTAGACCTCAATGTTGATGACATTGTAAAAGCACTTTTGAGTTTGTTATCCCAACATAGTAAAGTTAAACTGGTAGAAGAATTCTCTGATTTTTTTTTTTTTCAATTGGAACTTGTTTCTGTTTCATAGAGTTCAACATTAATTCTTTACTAATATTTTTACATCATAATACTCAAATAGAACTTAAAATGGATGCTAATTATTTTTTTGTGTATAACTACAAAATAATACATTTTACTTGCAGTTAGTATGATTTTGATAGAATTTAGCTCCATGTGACCTGTTTTGTAGAAACAACTGTATTTTGACATGTCAGCAGTTTTTGCTATTTTTCTTGGGGGAGAATTATGTTTACTTTCATATAAAACTCCTTGAAAATGTTGGTTATTTCCAGAATGAATAAGACTAATAATAATCTAAATGTAATTGGTGCTCTTCTAATAATTTTTTCTTCAGAAATAGTTTTTAATTAAGAAGACTGACAGCTTTTCTTATTTATATACCTGTAGTATATAGGGAGAATATATATATTTACAGAACATATGTGTGTTGTATGTCAAAAGTTCAAATTCTTTGTCCCTTTCATTCTCTTTCAGGGCAGGACCTGTTAGAGCAATCGATTAGGTGTGTAGCAGTTCTAGAATGACTGAGGTCTTGAAGTTCAATGGCCTTTAGTTTTGCCCATTAATGATTAGGAGCAATTTTGATATCACTATTAAAATGCTTTTTTATTTATGTAATTTCAAGTCCCTGTACTTTTTGCTGTTTGAATTCCTAAATGACACATTATTCAGGTTGCTTGCTTAGAAGACCTATCTCCTTATCAGTTATTGTTCTTCTGCTGCTCAGAAAAACTTGAACATTTATCCACGCACATTTGAAAACTGCACTAACCTGAAAACAGTGTCTCCACCATGCAACAAGACCATACTCTGTACTGAAAACTAAGCAGGAATCCTCTCCGAGAAAGTGTCAATACTTAACGAGGGCTCTTGAGAATTGGTGGTTTGGTCACACATGCTCCAAGTGTATCACAGCAATTAAATGATGCTTTTATCAAATATCTATAGTTGTAGTGTTCAGTATTTTCATCTGGTCTTCTCTAAGGTCATGGTTATGTTAAGAGTGCTTTTCTGGATCAATATCCTGACATGCTGGCACAGTTCTGTGCAGTGCTCGCAGTGTCCATTAGTAAGGCTGACCTGCCGGTGTAGCGTACTTCGCACCCAGGTACGTCATACACCCAGGCTGCATTTTAGCTATGGCAAAAGAAGCTCCTAATGATATCTGGCCAAAGAAATCTAAATGCTTCTTTTATTGCTTGTAGTACTAAAAATGTATCAGCTTTATCTGCATCCACTAACAATATACTACCTCTTATTCCCAGATATTCCTGTCCTTATTGCCGGTGTGAAGTAGATGAGGATGAGCTAATGGACCACTGTCTCACTTACCACAGATCAGAAAGGACAGCAGTGGTAACGTACATAACTATATATTTTACTGAATTCACATGTTAAACTGATAAATTCTAGCAAGCATTACTGATAGGAGATAATAGACAAAGAGAAAATATATTAAGTGTTTAATTGGTTTTTATAGTGAAGGAAAAATGTATCTGTATTTATTCCCTCCCCCCACCTCTCACAGGCAAGCGTGTATGCACACAATATTTAAAATATTAGCCCTCCTATCATTGTGAGTGCTGGTAGGAGCACTGAAAATGGTGTAGGAAGTCTTATGATGGATAAAACAAACAGTTACAGCCAAGACAACAAGCATTATTAGGCTCAGTGACTTGCCAGCTTTTAAATCCCGCATGTGCTATTTCTACTGCCCTAACTCAGATTTATGTGCCGCATTTGCTGTGTATTCTCATCTGGGCTTTGAGATTATAATTTGAGAACTGCTTATGTGGCCTTATATAGGAGTCTGTCATAGTGGGGTTTTTAATTTTTTTTTTTAAGTTAAGATAACTTCACATAAATGGCTTCATTCTGAAGGTCCATGAAGGCTGCAAGGTCTTACTGTGACCCTGTTTGTAGGACTGAGGTCCATAGGGCGTAGACTCAGATCTTGACAAGCGTAATTGACTTCCCTGATGGTTATTTGCTGAGGCATTTTAGACTCCGATTCTCACATCTCGCAGAAGAGGTGTTTAGAGAGGTTACAGACTGAAGGACATGTAGACAAATCAACCAACGCTCCCGTTTCCCACAGCGGGTGGGATGGGGGAAACCAGCTCCATTCCCTTTTACATTGCAGGTTAGTTTTCACCAGTTTAACCATGATCATGTTAGTAAGTTATTGTGGAGCCAGAGCCCCGAGTAAATTAAAGGAAGCATTCACTCAGAGCGTATATTGTGTTCACCTTTATCTGAGTTAATGCTTTAATGTATAACATTTTGCCAAATTTTGTATTTTTCAGATTAGACTCTGTATTTACTTTGGTCAACAGAAATAATTGTCAATAATTTTTATCGCATCTATCCATCTATAAGCTCTTATTTTTTCACTCAGGGCAAATTCATAAATAGCTGTATTGTGTAGCTGTAGGGCAGAATTAAGCCTGAAAACTTGGAAAATTTTTAAATCCTTTGCTCAATTCAGAGTTGCATATATAAGCTGATCCTGAGAGACTCATGAGTAATATGCATTATACAGCCTCTGTTGCACATTTCTTTGAAACCTAATGTACAAACCAGTATTGAGAACTAGTTTGCCTACAAATAATGTAAAAATTATAAGCAGGGAAATGAAAATGTGATCTTTTAAGTCATACTGCTTTCGTAACTGCTTTAGTTGGTTTATAAACTGTAGACGCCACATCGTTAATACAAAGCAAAGAGAGGGAACATGCTGAGAGGTGCACTTCGTTGTTTGCTACTGACACGCTGACCCTTCCCTTTAATTCTGAAATACCTTTGAGTAACGTTCAGGATTTCAGGAGTACCTGAAAAAGTGATTCGGCATAGCTGTTTCAATCTTTTTATTTCAAACTTAGAATAAACACATCGGACTTTTTCTAAGAAAGGCACGGGATTTTTTTGCATGTCGTATCATAATGCTCATTACCATAACATGTCATAAAGCTGGTTTTAGTCTACACATAGTATATTTACACATGATGTATTCCATGATAATCATCTTTTTAGCATACACACAGTGTTCTCATGATATTGCTTGAAGAATTAAATGTTGCAGCAACTGCAACTTTTATATTACAGAGAACCCACAGGAAGTAATTCAGCTTTTCTTTTGATGAAGCGTTTTAGGCACTTCTGTTGTAAACACACAGATGAATTAATTTGTTATTGATGCCAGAGAAATCCTGTATATTTCTTGTAGCACTTTATCATCCAAGCAACTGTTTGGATGATAAACAAATGGATTATTTGTTATTAGTTTGTTATTTGAACGATAAAACATGGATACATGAATTGTTTGGATGATAAACAAATTTTGTATTGGGTAAAACAAATGCTTTTGCATGACTGTTCTCTTGTAGCTAGTAGGAGGGACTATATTAACCATCAGATCTATATAGGCTGACAGTCCTTGGGATGTCTGCAGACACAAATTACACAGCAAGGATTAGCATAATTGACAGTTGATCTGAAAGTGCACTGTACCTAGCAGTATTCTTCGTCTTGCTCAAAGAATGCTATTTGGCCATAACAGATCCACTTACTCCACATTTCTGGTTTTTTAAACACTGATAATATTTCTTCTGTAAGACCTCCAAGATGAAAATTGAATAATTCCTTCCATTTATTTATAGTATTGTCCGATTTGTTGTTTAACACCTGGGAGAGATCCAAGCTATTTCAGCAGAAATTTTATAAGGCATCTGCAACTCAGACATACACTCCATTATGAAGACTACATAGTGAGTAATGGTATTTGCAAACTACTGGACTTGATTTCTTTATGTATATCTTCTTCCACACCTTTTACAATCAAGAAGTCATGAAAAGAACTGAGCAGATAACTGTACCATGAAGTCACGAAGCATGGCAGATGCGTACAGAAACAGCATAGTCTGGTACTCAGAGGTGCCAACTTATGGATTCTGTCCTCAGTTCTGTTGCTGTCTAATGGTGGGACAAGGGAAAGGTACTCTGTTACCTCATTTCTTAACAGGTATTATGCATCTGACTCATGTTTATAAGTGACTTGGAGATCCTCAAATGGAAACCTACGTACTTTAAATGAAAGTTGTTTCAACAACCTGTTTTTATTCTGTAAAAACCTAAGATGACACAGATGTACTTCTGAAAGGTGCTGCAGCTGTTTGCTGAGTGGGCTGTAAAATAGAAAATGCAGCACAAGCATTAACATGCTGTTAGAATTTCTCAAGAATATCAGTAAGTGCTTTCCTATATTTATGTTTGATACTCATCCAGACAAAATCCCAAAGAAAGATATAAAACATCATTTTTTCCAAATGGTGCAAAAGCACTAAAGAAAATTATGTCCAAATGGAGGGCAGGGGTGAAGAACCACCTTAATTTGAACCGATAATTCATGCACATGGCAGAAACAGACTTATGTATGATAGCACTTTAATGATAGCTCACACATATATAGCTTCATAAAGTATAGCTAAGACTTGAGTATGTATTTCTATACACAGCAATATAACATGCATCACCAAATTGGACTCTTTATTAAAGAGTATTAGCATTGTTGGGTTTTGCGTAATCACTGAATTAATCTGTTTCTGCATTTGACATTCTCATTTATTTCAAGTTTCATAATGATTTCTCTTGCTTTATGTTGCAGTGTTTACCACTAAGGAGTAGCAAGTTAGGCAGTAAACTTTAAACATGGATGTAAACCCACTGAAACCAGTATTTTGTTAATTGTTAACTCAAGCAGTCAGAATTAAATCTATTAACACATTAATTACTATCTTGATATTCAATAAAATATCCTTTTTTTTTTTCTTTCAGGACATAAACGCTGTTGGAGAAGTTCTTGTTGAAAGAGTTCTAGATGGGTCATTCTTAGAATATGTGCATGTGAATCATCCAAACAGCATGTAAGGACTACTTGCAGAAGTGTAGAAGAACATGTTCTGTAGATAAACATGGTCATTAAAATTTAGCCTTTTGCAATTAATGGAGTGTTAGTAACCTGCATGGACCTAATTTTTTTTTTCTTAAGCATTGTTTTGGTTTTAAATTGTTTTCTTAAATTAAATTTCAGTTTCATTAAAAAATGTGTTCTTTTTTTTTCTAAGGACAGAAGAAAATATTGTCAGTTTCCTTACCTAAAATACAATGGCCCTAAACTCACTGCTGGTCCAGTATACACATACACTGGCTTTGACAGCAGCCTCTCCTGTTTGTCTGCAGCTCTGTTCCAGGAGCAGGCCAGTCTTCTGTACGTTGATGATGACAATGCAATGCTGGAGGTAGACGACAAAGAGCAGCATTTCAGATGCTACAGGACCAAATAAATTGGAACAAAAGCCCCCTCAAAACAGTATCAGGCATACTAGCTACTGTCAAGGGCTGCACGTAAGTTTCCATTTGCAGTGCAAGATGAGACTCAAAATTAGCAAAGTTGGTAAGTGAAAGGCGTCTTGAAAGGATAGCAAGATGTGAATATTATGTTTACAATAAAAAAATAGAAACCTGTTCAAGAGATTGACAGCGTCTTTTAACTAACCTGTATTCTTACTATGTAAGTTAAAAAAGTATGTACAGTTCTTTGCATGTACAGTATAACATAGTATCTTTCAAAGACGCAGTTGATCTGTAAGAAATCAAAATTCATGTTTGTGCATAGAAGCATGTACAGTGATTAAAGTAGCTTTAATCACATGGTAACATGTTAACAAGGAAACTCCCAATAGACTTTAGGTCTTTACTAGTTTTTCTTGGAATCAGAAAGTGGCTCCTTTTTGGGAAGAGAAAGATTCAATGTCTCATGTGCCTGGGAAAGTTGCTTTCCTTTCTCTTTGAGAACTGTCCTTGGGAGTGAAAACTCCTCAGTCAGAAAGATGGACAGTGCTGCTCCAAAGGGTGGAATTTATGGGAACATTTGAGTAGCTAAAAAAAAATAAAAGTCTGGTCTGCCAGAGCCAAATAGCCAAAAATATAGGGAAAAAATTAGTGGATTTATGCCTTCCTGCACATCTAAAAATGTATAGGGAACTCTTTATATGTATGAAATAAGCTACCACTGTAGGAGTGTTGTCCTTAGTTTTGTCTGTGGCTGCAAGTGTTCTCTGTCAGTAGTGATACAGATACACCTGGCAAGAGCAAAAGATGTCCTTCCCCTTGCACGTGGCACCTTCTGATCCCTCTGCAGTTACACAGCTTTCTCTCTTTCCCTGTCTGCTCTCATCCATCTTTGACCGCTCCCACAGAAGAAATCCCTGCCCTTTTCATATTGGCGAGGAGATGTGCTGTTCTTGCAGCAGCAGCATTGTCAAGAAAGCAACCGAAATAATAGTTGTACAAAAAGTAGTTGTACAAAGTCGTACAATAGCTGTGCAAAGGTGATCTAAAATGTACCTCTTCAGTGGCAGTTGCCCCCTGCAAACGGCAAAATTTTATGAGCAGTTCTACAAGTTTTCACTGTTGAGATTTCATTTCACAAACATGTTTTATCACGAGGAATAAAAAGTTGGCAGGGCCATTGGTTTCATTTCATCTAAAAGTCTGATTTAAAATGCTTTCCTTCAAATAAATATGTTTCATAAACTTCAGCTGCCCGATTTCTCTTTACATGTTGCCTGTGTCAACGGCAAAAACTACATAAGATTTACAAGGCTGCTGCCATGCTATATATTGCTCCGTGGCATACTAGTTGTCAACTCCAAGGTCACAGCTTTATTAAAGGATCAAGATTTACAATAAGGTTAGCAAGAGTATGAATGCCTTCACACACACCTTCCTGTAGTTTACTTCCCTGAGGTCATCTGCGCAATTTCTCCCCCTGTCAAAAGCTACTAATCGATAAATACTGCGGTCTCCTGAACAAAGTTCAAATGGACCTATTATGTTCCTCCAGTAATAAATCTTTGCTTTTGTTTAACACCTGCCTTCAAAGGACGTAACCCTCTTTACCTGCAGTAATTAATTTAACTTCACAGCAGCCTTATTTGGCGATTAAAAACTGCTCCCCTTTTACAGATTGAGAAATTGAGACATAAGGACATGCTTCAACTTGGAAGCCCATCTCTGCCAGCCTCTTGCATGCTGAGGCTGAAGGCCATGCTGCCTCTCTCCCATTGAGTAACGCAAGGTGGTTGTGTAGCATCTGAACTGAGGCTTCGTAATTCTTCCTTTTAATGTACTGTCACAGCATGGCTAGGGCACACCTGAAGCTGGCTATACAGCTGTGGTATAGAGGACTATACTGAACCAACTATACGGTTAGGAAACTGACACAAAAACACACAAGAAGAGTTCTGCAGGCTATTTACCACTTTAGGCATAGTTCTGTGTCTTCTTCTGGCTGTACTTGGACTGTTGAAGATGTTACTGCCACTCGTTACCCGTCGTGCCTACTCAGATCTACCAGCCTGACTTCCTACTTCATTTCAGGGAAGAAGATAATCAGTTAATCACTTTAACTAGTAGGTTTTTTTTGCCAGCCCATGAACAGCTCAGCTAACCCTTAGCAGCCTCTGGCAGAGCAGTGATGAGCACAGGGGAGCAGTAACCTCCTGAGCTAGCACAGCCACAGTTACAAGAGGACATCTTACCGCAATGCTTCAAATCCCAGGCCTGTCCTCCCCTGGGAGATCCCTGCCCAGGGAGTTCTGCCTTTTCCACTGGATTTTCTCCTGACCTGAAGCACTGGCAGTAAACATCCCAGCTCAGGTGACTTAACTTACATTGGGCCCATCACTTCGGATGTGTTTCCCTTCAGTGTTTCAGATCTCCTGGTACTTCCAGGCATTCAAATTTTGCCTCCATGTGGTCTAAAAAGAAGGTATTTAGGGCAGTCAGTGGCTTTTGCTCTGCTGTCTCTGCTTTTGCATAGGAAGATACTAGCATTTTTAGCTAACAGTAATTGCGATAGATCCTGAATAAGAAAAGAGAGCCAGCATCTTTTACAGAATCACAGGATGGTTCGCCCGTCATCCTAACCTGAAGAGAGACCTGAGCTTCAGCTTTGTTTCCTGCAGTTCCTTCTCTCCCCCCCAAACCATGAACCCAGATGGTGGGGTGGGCATTGCCTTTCGTTGCCAATCACTGGCAGATACAAGAAGCAGCGCTGATGGATGTCTGAAGCCTAAATAGTTTTGAAATGCTGGAGGCTGAAGGCATAAGTGAACCACAGGTCTCAGAAGTTTCCCTACCTAGTGATCTCCCCTGAACATGTAGCTATGGTACACACAGCTGCAGTCCCAAGGAGACAGGGAAAATGAAGGTGAAGGACCCATTTCTCCTCAGCCCTTGTCCCACATCTTTGATACGGGGTGAGAGACCAGGCCTAGCCTGAATCTTAGTTTTGTTATGAACTAATATAATCTTCACAGATTAATATATTCTGGAAAAATATAATCTCTGCAAATCCATCTGTTTTTGAAGTATTACCAGCATTTTATTTGCTCACCTGCCCAGAGTTATGTTCAAAGGAGGTCAGTGCTAGATGCGCTTAACAGGTCCAAAGTCTTCTCTACCCGGAGAAATTTGCTGGCATTACCATTTTGCTACAATGATATTCTTATGATTCCTTACTCTGGAAGAACCGTGCACATACTGCTAAACTAAGATTTTCTATCATTTAGGAGGCAGAAATCCTGGCCCAAATATTACTAATACCACTAAAACTACTGCATAAAATTTCGGCTAGTATCAGTCTATCTATAAATAAACGAAAAACAGAGCAGAAACGGTTTCACTATTGCCTTTTTTGTGCAGAAGGCGGTCGTAAACTCTGATATCGGGACGGCGCCCGGACCCCGGAGGCCCGGCGCCGGCCCCCGGCCCTGGCGGGCACACGGTGAGGGGTGGGACCGCCTGCCGCCACAGCGGGCCCCCCGCCGGCGCCGGGCCCTCGGCCCTACCCGGCGGCGCCGCGGCCCCAGAGGCCTGCGGAAGGGGAGGTGCGCGGCGCCGGCACCCGCGGGCCCCAGGAGGACGGCGGGGCCGGCGCAGAGCGGTAGGCGGAGCGGGGAAGCCTCCCGGGCAGGGCGGAGTGGAGGCCGCCCCGCCGTGTCATAGCAGCCCCGCCGGGCCGTGAGGCGATCGCCATGGAAACCCAGGCCCCGGTCCCGCCCCTGCCCGCCCGGGAGAGCGGCCGCGGGGTGTGGATGCCGCCAGGAGCCCGGCCGGAGCTGCGGCTGGGCCTCTGGGAGGCGGCAGCCGCCGCGGCAGCTCCCTCCCCGGGCACCGCCAGGTAGAGAGCGGGGCGGGGGCGCTTCCCGGGCCGGGGAAGGAGGGAGGGAGGGAGGGAGGGAGGGGCGGGGCGTGCGGCGCGCAGGCCGGGCCCGCTCCCCCACCCGCCTCCGCCGCAGCCCGGCCTCCCACCTGGTGCCAGGTGCCCACCCGCCATCTTCTCCTGGACCCCCGGCGCCCTCCGCCCCGCGCCGTGTCCCGTGGCCGGGGGCTGCCCGGCGGCGGCCCGCGAGAGCGGAGCTCAGCTCAGCTCAGCTCGCCAGGGCGGGGCTTGTTTCTTGTCCCCGATCCACACGGAGAGGCCCGGACGTGTTGCCATGGCCGAGGGAGCCGCCGCCGCGGCGGCAGCGTGCTTCAGCGAGGATGATTTTTACTGTCCCGTCTGCCAGGAGGTGTTCAAAACGCCTGTGAGGACTGCGAACTGCCAGCACGTGTGGGTATTCCTCCCTCCCTCCCTCCCTCCCTCCCTGCCTGCCTGCCTCCCGCGCCCCCCCGCCCCCTTCACAAGCCTTTACCTCGCCTCCTCCGGTTCTCTGCCTTGTACTTCTCTGCCCCCCACGCCCCAGCGCACAGACCCTCGGCCTGGAGCCAGCCGCGCCGGGAGACGGGACGCGCAGCGTGGGCCCGCGGAGCTCGTTACCGCCAGCCGCCCCCGGGACTGAGCCGCCGCCGCCAGCCGGCTTTAAGGCTTGCGTGGCAAGTGCTGCCCCAGCCTTCCCTCGCCTCTTTCTTTTGTAGCGAATGAGGAGCGGTCAGTTAGGAAAGCCGCCTCTTGAAGCAAGCCCCCGGTTGTCTGATGGGTGGTGGCCGAATTTCACAGCCGATGGAAACATCTTGCACATCTAACCTAACTCGCGTTTTTAACTTTGTAGTTTCCTGTTCGTTTTCAAACGAGGACCGTAGCATAGTTGTTCTCTCTTTTCAGCTCATCTATTCATAGTGGAAAAATAGGCATTTTTCAGAGGAACATTTAGTTACAAAGTACTACTTTGTAGAAAAGCAACATAGCTTTGGCAGTTGAGGCACGAGGAAAAGAAAGTGAGAGGAGAACTGCAAGAGCTGATGAGCTGAAATCTTTGGAAACGTGTGCTAAATGAAGCTTTGCAGTATTTTTGGCTCAGCCTAAGGACAGTAAACAGGAGTTACTCTGATAAGATTTTCCAATATCATGTGCCTGCTGCACCATTTAATATCGCATTAATGATCAATCTGGTGTACAGCTCAGCAACACTAGTCAGTAAATAGTAAGACCTTTACCTAAAGTATATTGCCAAGTTCCCCTCATTTCCATCTACTTCTTTGTAAGCACCATTATTTGATTTTGCTTATATTTATAAAGATTTGTATTCGGTAGACTATTACTCTGATATATATCTTTTTTCCTAATAATCAGCCAGCTCTCTTCAAGGACAAAGTATCTAATGCTCTTCACTTTGCTAACCTGTGTTTGTGGTAACTTTTTAATTTAGGTTTTGCAGGAAGTGCTTCTTGACAGCTATCAGAGAAAGTGGAACACATTGTCCTCTCTGCCGGGGGAGCGTGACTAAAAAAGAAAGAACATATCCCAAAAGGGCTCTAGATGTTGAAAACAGTATGAAGAAAGCTTCTGGGGGCTGTAGATGCTGTGAGAAGCAGGTAGAGTAAAATGTTACAAAAAGTTGGATAAATTTTTCTTATTTTTGACCAGACACACTTTTACTGTGTGCTGTTCTTGTCTTGGAGCTAAAGAGCCTATAGCAGTTTGAACTTAGCTTTGTATGGCTTGCGCATATACTAGGCATGCAGTGCCTGCTGGGTATGCCTAACAGGTGTAAACTGAAAGAGGATCTTGTATTGTCTATAAGGACTTTTTAAGTGGAGTGGCAGTTTTTCCCCAAAACAGTGTGAAAACTGGATATAGCTATAAAACTGGCAAAAGAAGAGTTAGACAACTGAAAATGAAAGTTGCAGATATATGGAAAGCCTCAGAAACTTTCATTATGGAAATGAAAAGTGCTTAGAGCTACTGTAAAATTTAATTTAATACCAAAAAATACTGGCTGATGACTCTCAGTGTACATACAATCATATGTAATTTCCCCCTGCCCCATCAGTCTGTTTACATTCCCTTCATTCCCTTTGTAAAGGGGTCATTATTTTCAGAACATTGGGTGAAATCTTCACCCCCACTGAAATCAAGAGTAATCTCTCTTCTGATATAAATGGATGCAGGATTTCAGCCACACATTTTGTTTACATCAAATTGCATCAAATCCAGGTAGTTGTCTTCATGTTTGTTTTGTTTCACTTGGGACTTGGTTCTGCCAGTGTGAAGATTAGCACTAGTGGAAAGCTGAGCTGCTTGCTTTGTTCCACATGATTAATTAGGATGAAAAGCTAGGAGAAAGAAACAATAACAAGTTGGTAAACTGGAAGGAAGAACCAAACAGATCACAGAATAACTTTAATGGAATTTAGGCACAGACATGTGACATGTGATCTTGTTCAGCCTCTAAACCTCTAAGCACTTTCTGACAGCACTGTTGGACCTGAAATTCTGATTTAGGGCATGTCCAGGACAGCTGTCTTCTGACAATTCTAAACAACTCATTGTCTTACCTTGCATTTAAGCCGGATAGGCAGCCTTAAGTTGGTGTTCGTTCACTTTTTTTTTTTCCTTAAAGAGGAAAAGTTATGTGTTCTCAGAACACACCTAATGCAAAAAGATTTTGCTCTGCACAAGGTAACAGCAGGCCAGAGAAGACTGAAGGGGCAGTGGTGCTTATCCCATTCTCATGGCCCCTCTCTGTTGTAGCTCATCAGACATTGATCCTGGATTTGGGAGATGTAGTTCCTGTCACTCTGTTTCAGTTAAATGGAGTTTACTCGCATCTTTCACCCCTGAGAGAGCTCTGTCAGTTGCCTGGCTGTTGGGGGTTTAGGGAATGGGAATGTTCTCCAGTCTCACAGAGTGACAGAGGCTCTATGGAAAAAGGAATCGAAGATCTCCTGTCGGGAAAGAAAGTGCTCATGCTGAGAGGGGAGACACAAGTTCTGGTTTCTGCTGCATATGATGTCTATACAATTCCTGCATGAATTGCTTTCTGTTGGCAGAATTCTCTCTTCCTTCTCTCCCTGGATTGTTTAGTATAATTTCAATAATTTGACATTTCATTTACAGGTTAGATTTTCGTGGATGAGACAACATTATAAAACATGTAAGAAGTATCAGGATGAATATGGTGTTTCTTCTATTATTCCAAACTTACAGATTTCCCAAGATTCAACAGGGAACAGGTAATCAGGGTGTTTTATGTATAACAATGCATCTTCTTTTTGGTCCCCCAACCCCCCAAAGGAAAGTTGTTTTGGGGGGATTTTTTGGATTTGTTTTTTTTTTTTTTCCAGGGCATGCCTTCTTTTTGCAATAATTATTGTTCGTATTTTTGTCCTTCAACAAAATTACAGTTTTTCCAGGTCTTTTTCTTTACTCTTAGCATACAGAAGAAAACCTTTCTACATGATGGTTTGGAATGTCTTCTAGGGGCTCACCTAAAAAGTGTGTAGTATTTGTAGCTTGCTTTCCTTGCCTTGACAGCATTTGAGCAGCTTACTTTGTAAAAGATTTCATAATATTTAGCCCCAGGGAAGTTTCCTTCTCTTTTTATCTCCCCTCCCCTTTCCTAAGTCTGTTTTAGTGGGTATCTTGTTTCAAAACATTCCTGTGCAAGCTTTTGCTTTCTGATTGAATTTATTTTGAACTGATCTCTTATGAAATGTATAAGGAACTCCAGTATGTTACACACCATAAAATACAAACGCCACTTACCATTTGTCTTCAGGCAGTAAAGCTAAAGAACTTTTCTTTTTCGTACCTTCTGACTGTTATATTTGGTTTGGTTGGGGGTTTTTGCTTATTTTTGAAGACCTTTTTTTACATATTAGTTTCACAGGGCTTTGTTATATATAGCCTGTCCTTTATTTACTTTGTTTTGACATCTATTTTCTATTTTTGGCAGTCTGAACTTCTCTGTGTTTGGTTTTCAAGCCATCAGTATATTGAAAGCGGAAGTTTAAGCTGTTACCAGAACTAGTTGCAGCAATGTTTCACTGAAGTGTCTGGATGTTATATCATTATTTATTGACCATGCCACAGTAGAATACCTGTGCTTATAATATCACAGAAGTATAAAAAATGTACTGTCACCAGATTTGTGACTGTAAATATTAATGTTCTAGGGATGATCAGCATGTCTGAGCAGTTTCTTCTGGCTTAGCTAGAGGTGCATATATGGTCCAATTTACTTTCTAAAATGGTCCTGTTTGTCACTCTTACTTTAGGAAATAGTTTATTTTGTGCACAGCATAAGGAAATTTATCTTGCTGTAGTTGAAGTTGTAAATTATTTGTGTAAACACATGATAGTTAAATGCCTATTTACATAGTCCTAAGTCAAAAAACTTAGGAAGTGCTGCCTATCTTGTATTCACGTAGCTCATAATGCCTTTTGAGCTACTTGACTGTTACCTCCATTACCATTCTTGTTGCCTAAATGTCTGTTGTATTATACCCCACCTTCCTATAAAGTTGTGTAGTATTCCAGTAAGGGTTATCATGGTAACTAAATACTGAGACATACCTTGATCCAAAGGAAAGTTGTGAGAGTTAAAATATGTGCCATTGTATGTTTTGCCTTGAAATTCATGGGACTTAATGGATTCCCACCCCCCTCCATGCCCCCGTTACTATTAAAATTTAAAAAATTTTGATAAAGTAATCTCAATTTTCATTGTTTTTTTTTCTTGACTTCATTTAAAGTAGCAGGAGTGATGCAATATCTGATAATGGCGAGATGGCTAATAATCAAATACTTCAAGGAGAAACAAGGTAGGCTGCTTATTTTTCTATAGTTATTGTTAAAATAGATCCAGACAGTCATAGTGCAAGCTTCTACTAACTTTAAACACACCCCCCCCCCCCCCCCCCAAACACCTACAACAAGTTGTATTAGAAGAAACTACAGGGTTTTTTTACATTTGCATCTATACATTAGAATTTGTTTTTTTCAGTACTTTCTTGAAGGATTTGCTCTAAAAGATGATGCCAGTAAGTAAGAACAGGGTGCAGCTGCAATTGCAACAAAAGAATTTTGAAAAGTCCAAGTTTCAGAAGAATGCATTTAGGAGTACAAATATTAAATGTGCTTTAAAATTGCAATTTGGAAGTAGCACTGGAACTCCATTAGATCTGCTACTATGTCAGTGAGGGTGGGCGTTTTTTGCTGTTATCAAAACAAGGGAAAACTATGACAAGATAACAGATGAATTAAGCTTTCTGTAACACTACTTCTAAAACTCTCTTTTCTGTTTAATACTGTGTATTTCTGTTGACAGTGGACACCCGACCTTCAAATGCCCCCTGTGTCAGGAAGCCAATTTTACCAGACAACGCTTGCTGGATCACTGTAATAATAGACATCTTTATCAGATAGTTCCTGTAGTAAGTAGAGTTGCTTATGTATGCTTCTTAAGCTACTTCCATTATAATTATGTGAACAATTTAAAATGTGCAGTAGCTACTCTATATCTGTAAAGATCATTGTGGTCTGAGAAAGACAATATACTTAATGCAGTGCGTTCAACTTGAGGAGTGACTTTCATTTGAAAACATTTCTTGTCCAGCTTCTTGTTGGTTCTAAGGCATTTCTGACTTAGCTGTCTGATTTATCTTGATGTCAAACAAACTCAGTTTTTGAGCCTCACACTTACTCTTCTTCATTTAGTAATTCAGATCTGTTTCTATAGAATCCCATTTGTAACGTATCTATTGTTTTATGTGAAACCTACAGTTACTTGAAAAGTAATCTAAGGTAATCAAAGGAAGTGAAGGAGAAAAATCTGTTTGGTTTTCTATTCTTTTCATCTGTATAGGGTGTGTTATTTTTTCTTTCAGCTTACTTGATCATTTCAGTTTTATGAAAATCCTCCCAAACGATAAGTAGGATGCAGTAATCACTTTCTTTTCTAAATTTTAAACAACAGAAATTGACAAAAAGAATGCCAGACAGACGTGATAATCCCCCACTCCTAAGAGAAACACTTAAGAAATTTGGCAAGTTGAAATGTAATTTTTGAATATTACACAATTGAGGAAAAGAACACTTAGAACTATGATTTTATGTGAACGTCTCTACTGTATTTTGGTAGTGGATGAGTAATAGACTAGTTATTCCTGTAGAACATGTCTTTAATGCGTTCTGTATTACCAATAACTTTTTTTTAATTCTCTCTCTTTCCCCTTCCCCTCCAAATTCAGATCTGTCCTATTTGTGTATCTCTTCCTTGGGCAGATACTAACCAGGTTACTAGAAATCTTGTTAGCCATCTAAATCTAAGACACCGGTTTGACTACGGAGAATTTGTGGTAAGCTTTTTCTTCTTTGATGTGTAGGGGAATAAATGGTAACTTCTTTCTATAAATAAAAATGCCAAATAAAAAATTTGTACCAAACTTGTTTGTGCTCTGGACATGCTATGTTCCTGCTCTATACAGAACTCATAAGTAGGCCTGTCTGTTCTTAAACTCTCCGTTGTCAGCACAAAGTGCTACTGGGAATGGTGGTGTCAACAGTTAAGCTCTGCTCCAAACTGATGACTTAAGTCTTTAGCTTAGTGTTCTCAATCCAAACTATTTGTTCCTTCAGAACAGTCTATTACTACTTCTTCTGGGGGAAATAAAATAGATGCTACTCTGTTTTATTGACATTTTTGACCTTTTATGGCAGAAATGGCTAAATCATAATTCTCAGGACTCAAAGTGCAGCTTGACTAGCTGGTATAGCTGCTACAGCCTCTCTTGCAGTATGTGGTGAGAGAGGCTGCAATATGAAAAAGACATGTGTCATTAAATCATTGTTCTGGTTGCCTTCTTTCAGGCTCACTTTGAGTAAATGACCTTGGAGTAGATGCAGAACTACATACACAGATGTAGTCAATAGGTGGATTGTAAGTCAAGCCAACCAGTTGAGTTGTGCACGTGGGATCAGAGAGCTGAAGAGTTTGTAGTTTCTACAGAGTTTAACAGGCTTTGGGGTACACTGCTTGAGCTTTGTGTGGGACGAGCATAGTATTTGAGGCCTCACTGGTTAAAGATGGCAAAGATGATGCATATTGTTCTTTGTGTTGAGTGATCTGTGACAAAGGCATGAAGAGCTAGGAGACTGATACAGGGGATTGGACTTGTCAACATGAGTGCATCTTGCATGTTTGAGGATGTAAAACTGGTGATTGGAATTCTGATTTGGGGAAGCTGCCAGAGTTGCACTAAAAAGGTGTATTACTCGGGCATATTAACAACTTGGAAGATAGCTCTTCAAAAGTAGCAGGGTTAACCACCCATCTTTTGTGATACGTGTTTGCTTTCTCATTTTAAGCAGTATATTCTCAACAGTCTATGATTACTGTTGTCTGGGGATCACATTTTGTTTTTATTAATGGAGGATGTTATGGCTGGTTGGAAGCCCTGTTATAAGAATTGCATGACACAGTCAGCTTTCCTGAGCTGGCTATTCTGTAATGTAATTGAGCCAGGGATAGAAGATGGACCCTTCTGCTTAATGATCCTTGTCCCACTCATCTGATTCTTCTCCTGTCTCATGTATCTCGTGGTACTTGGTTAAATAAAAGATACTGTGCAACATAAACAATCATCTAGTACACATAAAGATGCAGAGTCTTCATCTAGGTGCCAATTCCTATGTAAAAATGTGGAAAATGACTGATTAAACTAAGGACTATGGTACATCTTGAGTATTTGTCCATTTTGATGATGTTTTCATTTTGTTTAGAATCTTCAGCTTGATGAAGAAGCCCAATACCAAAATGCAGTTCAAGAATCCTGTCATGTGAACTTTTAAAGTATAGCTCCCCTTCATCTTACTGATTATCTGAGAGAAAAATTACATTAATTCTGTTGGTGATCTGAAGTGTATGTTATTAAAAATGGTATTCAGTAACCACTTTTCAGGCTTAACTTTTTTCCGTGCTCATAAGGACTTTTCATAAATGATTTTGCTGAAACTCAAACTTGACATCTTTACTGAGATCTGTCCCTGTGGAATTAGGGACCTTTTTGGAACTTCTCACTGTTGTCTTGATTTTCTCTTAACTTTTACTACTCTGTTAATTACATGGTTTCTTTTATTAATGTCAGATGTTTTAATTCACCAAAACCAACTTTGCAAGTATCTTTAGAAAGACATGCAAAGATGCTGTGTTGCACTGTTGAGTTTCTTTAAGTTCAGCTGTCATCTGCTAAGATATCTATGAGATGATAGGTTTTTTCTTCTCCTGCCCAAGGACAAAGTTTTATTTGATGTTGTGATTTGTTTTTTACCGTTATGTGAATGAAAATAACAACAACTTAAGAAATAAAAAAATTGTTTTCTATAGGTCAACAATGCAGAGCAGGTTTTTTCTCACCTTCATTGAGAAAGAATGATGCCATTGCCTAGGAATAATTACATCTATTTTTTCCACTTGTGGAGCATAACTGAAATAGGACGCTTGCTTACTAAAGTGATGGGTGAGGAGTTTTCCCTGTACTCCCAACTACTAAGGAAGATGACATACTTCCTGAGCAATTCAAGATGACATGCAAAAGGTATACTTTTTCAGTATACGACTGTGACCAGCTAGTTTTTAATTTTGTTGGAGCTTTTTAAGAACTTCTGTTGTTGCATTTGGAATTCAAGTTTTGGTCTGTGCTGTCTTTCATGGAAGGCTGTGTAACTAGAGAACTAATTGGCTTCAGACCTACCAACACTCAGAAATTAACTTGTTTATTTTGGTAAGACTGTTTAAAACTTGGACATCTCCTGCATCCAAAGGCTTTGAAAAAACAGTTGAGAAGAAAACTTGCTCTAAAATAGTTACCAACATTTTTTAAGAGTTCCTATTCTAGATTTGCACATTCTCAGCAAGACTGTCATTAAAATCAGAGAAAACAGAGCAATAATGTAATTTTGAATTTAAATGGAAAATCCATTTGTAAAAGAACTTTAAGGCCTCTTATCTAATACTAATGGGGAGAAGGGGAAAGAAAGCTGCACAGCTTATATTTTGTAGGTTTAAATAGAGACTGTTCTGAATGTATACCTTTTAGGACTGACTCTTCATCCTGTGTTGCCATAGCCCATTGTCAAACTACTGTTCTTAATGGGTATTGTATACGTGGTGGAGAACATCCCCAGTAATTTTCCTAGTCTAGTTGGTGATTTATGTGTAATAATATCAGTTGTGCAGCCAAAGAACAATCTGCTTCTTGTGCCCTGGCTCCCATTTGCTCTTCAAATAGAGGTTTGGATTATTCTTTAAATATAGGGATATTTCATATTCCAAAACTGGTAAGGTTGAAATGCCTCATTCTGCAATGTAATGGGTTTCAGAACTGAATCTTAGTTCTAATATGTTGAGTATTGGAACTAAAACACTCTACACTGTAACTTGACATTCCTATCTTCTGGTTTTTAAGAGTGTAAAACATTACTGAAGGCATAGCTGGCTAAAATACAGAGAAAGTTGGCTATTTCAGAAATGTCTAAAGGCTATGTCCTTTTAACAACAACTTAACATGTCTTGCATTTTGTTACTGGCTTAATACGGTATTTTGGCAGCAGGCCATGCTTTGATCTTGTACTCCAACTTCCCTGTTTGCCCCCAATACTCTTGTCTGTGTATTCTCACTCATCTGTCAGCTCTAGTGCTTGTGTGACCACATACTGATTTGGACTGGTTCACTGACCCAACTGAAAAGATTATTTGGATTTTTTACTTTCTCTTTTCCTCTATAAAGCTGACTATGAAATAGTGCCCTTTGACAGAAAGGAATTTCAAGGTAGCCTGATGCTAAAGTTTTAGCTTTTTAAAAGAAAAAACGCATACCGTGGTGATTTTATTACTGCATACATTTCCTAAGGAATTTAATAGTTATATGTAAATTTAGTTAACTTTTTTAGATTCAATAAAATATTTATATGATCTGGCAATAAATGCCTACAGCCAATACAGATTCAGAACGCCTCATGGACACTGGAACTAGTTATTTCTATTACTTGAACATATCTTGAGAGTTGCAAATGAAATTACATCTATTTTAAAACTCTGGGAAACAAATTTTTCTATAGCAATAATTAGTTGTCACTTGATGCATGGTTGCTGAGCATTTTAGTCATGTTTAAATGTTGAGAGACTTGAATACACATTTTAAAGCAACAAATGTGTATAAATGCAATATAAAAACTTGCAAAATATTTATCCTCCTTATTTGCATATGTTAAAATCTGTATTGGCAGGCACTGCCTTACATAAGATTTTATACTTTTAATATGAAGAGATTGCATCCAATACATTCACTAGGTAAGCGTTTAATGAAAATGAAACAATCTATTTAAATATGCTGCTGCTGGTCATGATCTTTCTCACTGAAACTTAAGACATACACAAAAAGCTGTGTATTTGTGATGGGCGATGCTTGTACTTGAAACATGCAATCTTTACTAGAAGATTGCTGTTTAACAATGTTTTCATGTTCATATTGCATAGTGTATGGTTTCAGTATGGTATATTATGTTCGAATTGTACTTTCTATTTTTTCTCCTATTAAAGTATTTTATTTTCTGTTTGTCTCTTTGTTGCATAATAAAGATGATCAGTCCCCTTGATGCTACTTCTTCCTTTCCAGATGCTTTCTAAACTTAAGTACGTGGTCAGTTGTATGCCTTCACACTTTAAATGATTAGAGTGGCATGTATGCTGCTGGAACTGATGAGTTGTGGCTCGTGATCCTCTCATGAGCTGACAAGTAATCTTATATCACATCTTAAGATCTTTCCATGAGCAGAAAAGATGCTAGGTTGGACAAAACTCATTCATGCTGCTTTTCTGCCTCCCATGTTCGTATGTTGCTGTCCCATGTGATTTTAATTGAGAAATAACCTCTTAAAAGGAGAGAGAAAGAGGTATGTAACACTTGGGGCGAATAGCAAAACCTTTTTATTTAAAGGTAGATTTACTAAGAAGACATAATGTTTTTCTGAGGAAAGAATTGACAGTATGGGCTGGTTGCAGTATTGGACCAGCAAGGTGGCATCTAGATTATTTATCCTTTTGCCCTGTATTTCTGAGCTGAAAAACCCTTTGGTGTTGTTTTTTTTTTTTTTTTTGTGCTTTTACGTTCTAAGGACATACAGATGATAGTATGGTTATGAAATTGAGTTACATTTTTTTAAACTATATTGAATTATTTGAATAATAATAATTGAGTATTTTTTATATCTTTTGTTTTATGCTGAAACAGACACTAATTCATGGATGCTCTTAAGAGATGTGCACTTTGCTGTGTCTTGTAAACACCGTGCCATTTGTGACATGACTGCAGAACCTGGCAGCCAAGGTGGTTGTATTGCAGGCAAGCAGAGCTACAAGAATATCTGACAAAAGCATCTTCAGGGTTCTTTTAGAATTGGAGAAGCTAGCAATGAAAGGGCACAAACACTACATAGCCTGTTCTCAGTACAGTGTGCATTTCAACTTGCTCTAGATACCAGGTTTCTTTTCTGTCCTGTTGCAGGTATGTTTGAAAAACATGTAGGAGACAAAATTCAGGGCCTCTACCATGAGAAGGTTTTTCAATAATGCCACTTCCCAGTGCATTGCCAGACTCTTACTAGGGTCAAGGCATGGGCTTTTTTTTTTCCCTTCATGAGTAAAGTAGGTCTGTACTGTTTGTTACTCTCCGCCAACTGTAGGTCTGCTTTGGGAAGGACGAGTTTTCACCTCTTCATTTTCCAGCCCTAACCAGCCTTATTCTATCTGTGACATCCCCCCCCAAGTCATATATCTCTATTTTTGTGGACATGATCAGGAGAGAGCTAGGAAAGTAAATTTTATGTTTATTCCCCCACCACTCCCCAAGCTGTTAGGAAATTGAAAAAAAAAAAAATAGGAAAAAGTCATCACTGCCAAATGCATTCTGTGGAAAGCATCTAATTCCATTTTAAATCTTTGCCTTAAATCCGCTGTATACATTTAGGATGCATTCCTCAGCTCCATGAAGCTGCAGGTCATTTCCCAGGGCTTAGTGACAGAATACTGTTTTTCTGAACTTGCTTAAGCTTATGAGGACGCTTAGTCACTGAGAAAAGTGTTCCTCTCTGTTACTTTGTAGTCTTCTCGTGTTTCTGTCTCTTTTTTTTCCTCTCTATGTATTTCCCTACAGCAATTCTCAGAAGTTTATCCTGTCTGTTTCCCTCCCACTCCCCTTCCTGTCTTTAAAGTAATCAGCAATTAAATATCTAAGATTATATTACTTGGCTACTAAGTATTGTCTCATATTCTGTATGTTTTATAAGCTCCTTTGGCTGTGCCCACAATATCTTGGGGCTGATGTGAGCCTCAGGGGTAAATAGAGTAACTAAGAAACTTAGCATCAAGAATTTCCAGAGTTTGCCTGCCATGTTTCCTTCTATGGCTGGAGGAGTTTATATTTCTCAGAATGTGTTTGCAGTTCAAAAGAATCTGAATGTCTTACCAGTCGGATTTTTTTTTTTTTTTGAATGCTAGAAGCATTTACTTGTTTTTTTTGGGAGGAGGGTACTTTTTGGATTGGAGAGACCAGCATGATGTTTAAAATCAAAAACATCTCAGGCAGACCTGCTCTTTAACAGTAACAGGCACTTGTTTTTTAGAAAGCCTTGCATTACGTTCTCTGTTTTTGCAGGTGTGGACAGAAGCCTGTAGGAAGATGGGGGCTTTTTTCTCCAGGGTGATGGTTGCGGCAGCAGTGTCTGTTCAAGAGAGAGTCTCATAAGAGACTGGTCAAACTTCAGTAGTTTCTCTTATGAATTTTTCTTCTTTCATAATTCAAACCACAAGAGGGCACTAAATATTTTCGGGTTGTCTCTAAATAAGTACAGTATTTAAGGATGCTAATTCACTAAGTAGTTGTACTTGGAGACACTTTTAGATATGGGAGTTCTATCCAGATGTTTCATAAAATGTAATAAATCTTTGAGATGTTTTAGGGTTTAAGAGGCTGACTGGGGTCATTCCAATCTACAGAAAGAATATTTCTAGCTTACTTTAAAACCTCAAACGTACAGATTTACTTGTGTGCTTTATCATCTGTGGCAAGTAAGCTGTGTTCCCCCAGGACTCCACTCTGGGAAGAACTGAGCGCTCCCCAGTTCACGAGTGAACGTAAAATATAACGTGTTCACGCCAAGTCCGTTTCCTTGCAAGACCTTTCCTTCCCCAAACGCGTTCTTTAGGGGTCGTCTTGCGGAGGGAGGCGTTGTAGTGCACGCAGGAGTCACACGGGGGCAGCTGAGGACTGCTGCATTCTGTGACGCTGGGCAATGGGGTCATTGCTCATCTTTGACTCCTTGCTTTCTGAGGCTGCACGCGTGCCAGCGACCTCGCTGATCCCACCTGCTGCCGTGACTCATCAGGTGTGAGTTCCACCGGGTGCCAAGTGCAGGTATGCTTCGTTATCCCGTCGTATGACTTCGGTCTTTTAACTTGTTCTCTGGCGGCACGCGCAATCGTTTGGGGTTGCTACGGGCCTCTGGAATGAAGAGAGAAATTCTCCCCGCTAAGGCTGATGCTCTGTCATCTGAGAGAGAACTAAGTGTCCCTGGAGTATGATTCTGTAGCAGCACGATACTTAGTGGCCAGCTAGAGCCACTTTAGTAGCCGCATGTCAGTCGTAGTTGTTTCACACTGTAATCTGATTCATATTTACCAGAAAATATGTTTGTGTGAAAACATGTCAGTCATGATTCAGATTCCTGTGCGAGGGGGGGGAGGTGTAATCCTGTATGAGTAATTATTTGATTTATGAAAGATTGTTTTCTCACGCAAAATAAAAGATAATGGTTAAAGTACATGTCTGAAGCAGCAGTGGGCAGTAAGGGATGCAACATTATACACCCAAGCTTCTGCTGTTTGCTTCTTAACCTTGCTTTTAAATTTACCTGTAGCTAAGCAGTGGGAGGAAACTGAAGGTCTGCTTCATTTTCTTGATAATGTTTAATCAAAGCAAACATGTCTTGTTTGCTCCTCTGCAAGAAGATGGAACACTTGTATTTGATATCTGTTGTAATTTACGCTTTCTTACACCGTATTCCATATGACTCCCCCCAGGTCTGTAAACATTGGAGTTTTCTAACTTGAAACACTTAGGTGTTCAACTCGAAACATTTTGGATTTGATTGAGAGTCTCTTATCTTGCAGGTTTATCTGACAGCCCTTATCTTCATTGGTGCTCTTGCTCCATCAGCCAAGGAGATACTATTGCAGTGTTATCCCCATTTGGGAGATTAAGTGAAAAAGTGAAACTAATTTGTGCAAGATAATGTAGGAAGTTTGAGACAGGGCAAGGAACAATATGCGGAGAATAATACACCATTTGAATATCCTCCTACTCTTTAACATTTGGTCTATAAGCACTGCTAAGTGAGCTACGTAATGTTCTACAAGCCAGCACTTTCCCAGATAATTGAATGAATTCATATCACTTGCAGTTGACATTGAAACTCATGATCAGTCAGGTTGCACCCAAATGTCAACAAGCAGCCATGAATCACAGTTGTTCACTGAGCAGTATACCAATCGCAACGTTATCAAAGCATCTGTGCTGAAATACAGAAGATCAACAAAACTATTCAAATAGGAAACTACTTACCAAAAGTGCTAGAAAATGTCTTTCTCTATAGAGCTATTTTTAATTGTTTTTATGGTTCTCTGTAGTTAGCTGGCAATGCATTTTGAAATTAAGTTCCTTTGGCTTTTAAAAAGAGCATTCCTACTTTCTTGTACTTCACTCATTTTTTCCAATCTCTCTGCCCCCATTACTGTCTCTTCCCGGATTATTATCCGCAGACATAGTTTTACAAAGACGACTAAAGCAGGTGTTGCTTCCCATCTGCATTGGACAATGCCTGATGAACGTTCCTTGTTCTGCAGCAAGACAGGGGATAAGCACTGCAGTATTATTATTACCTGCAGTAGTGCCCACCAGCAACAGTGCTACTGGGCAGGCACAAAGAGACGGTGCCTGTCCAAAGGAACACGCTGTCTGCTCCGTGGTGCTCCCCATCTGTCTGGTGCTACGAAGTGAACTCAGCAGGAGATCCAAGCGGTCATTGCAAGAGACCTGCAGCAAGCTCCACATCAAGTTCTGATGTCTTTCCTTTTCGTTGCTTTTACTAGCAGCATGGGAGCATGTGGGTCTATGGGGAAAGAAATTTAATTGACTGGCAAAAGCTCAGATTTTGCAGGTGTCTCTTATAGTTACTCAGGGCTCATTAGATAGCTTAGCACCCATAAAAGTTGTGAAACATGTTCAAGGCAAGAATTGCAAGAAAGGAAAAAGCAATCAACCAGCTAAAGACCTGCTCCTTCTGCTTTGTGTTTAATGTTTTTACTTTTCCTCAAATACAGAGCTTGTAGTCAGGACGCTGATGGACTCTACCTGCAGATTAAAATGGTAATGGAAATAAGATCCTCAAATCCCACAGGTCCCTGACTATATCAGGAAAAGATATGCGTTACTTTTGCCTGTTACATGCCAAGTAACTGTAGAATAAAGACAAGACCTAAGACTGCTGTTCTTTTTGTACATCTGAAAATGCACACCATCTACTCAAATAAGTTGCACTATCCTTTCTTAATTCAACTCTAGTAATACTCAGTTATTTCTTACTGTGAGCCTCGGTTTTAGAAGTATGATAAGGCTATAGTGCTTTTCATCTTCAAAGAAAAATGCAAGGAGTCATGTAGGAAAACCCTTAAGGAAAATAAGGGTAGGTATATTGCCTGAACATAGATAGTAAGTCAGTGATAAAGCAAGATGTTTGTCATTGTAGAGAATGTGGTCACAAAAGTAGGTAAGCTCTATAGAAGAGATCTTCCATGATTAGATAGAAAAAAACTTCCTTAAGACTGCCCATCTGTTTATTACTTTCTCCTCAACACATATTAAAAAACCATTTAGCTACTTCATGGGTGACAGTGAAATTTATGCCAAGAACTTCTACCTTAAAAGTCCTGACATTCTGTTGTTCATATATCGTTTAATTTTCTATTGTGTCTTGTTTTATTATTGCAGATGACTGGTCGAGGTGTCAAAACTCTGAGTTTAATTAATTAAAAAGCAGTGTGAATTGGAGGAAAAATGTGTATAGGGACTGTATTTTACAATGCAAGGTTAGCATATAACTTTGAAGCCTTCTCTGCTTCGTGTCACTATATGCCAATTCCAACACCTTCTAGTGTTTTCTTTGGGTAACTGACATTTTAGCCAGTCCTGAGAGCAGCGGTGGTCATGACACAGAGTTTCATACAGCCCTTCTTTGTGACAGGAAAATCATCCTCCTATCTCCTATTGTGAAGAGGTTGGTGTGAGGTCTCAGTGCTGGTTGATGCATCTTAGAAGTGGGCATGTGGGAACAGAGAGCAGATTGTCTTGGTTATTTGCATGTAAAAGGGACCAAAGAAGTAGAAAAACAGGCTTTTAGGCTTTCTTCCAACACCAAGTAGTAAGACCAAAAGATGTGCTATTTCTTTTGAGTTCATCGTATTCCACCATCTCAAGAAAACACTTGTAAGGTACTGTAATCAAGCAATAATGGGTGCAGCTACACTAGTCTTTAAGTTTTGATCAGGAGTGTATTTTTTAAGCAAGTATCATCATAATAATCATAATTCCCACTTGCCATGCTTTAGTTCCCATCACAGAGCAGTTTTGGAGTGTCCAAACTGAATTCCTTTGGTTTGGAACTAAACCAGAATATGTTCTTCAGATCCCTGCCTAAAGCAGTCCAGTTGCCGCCACTGATGACCAGTCCTTGGGATCAAATCAGAGCCAGTCTGAAGTAAAACCCTTTGAGACGTGTAGAGCATAGATGCCAGGTTCCTAGCACCAAATGTTTCGATGTACAGATCTGTTCCAGTTGGTTTGAAGTACTTGTTACTGTGGACCTAGCCAATCTAGCCTAGAGAGCCTCCAAAAGGAGAACTACCATCATCTCCCAGCAGCTGAAGATGACAGCATGCAGAATTCAAGGACTGCTGAACTTACAGAAGAAATGTTGACAAAAGAGCTTTTCAACCTTCCAAACATCACTGATTTGAGAACAATTGACACCATCGTTATTGGTGGGTTGAGAGTTACAATACCTATTGTTACTTTTGTTGAAAAAACTAACATTTTAAGAACAACAATACCCACAACTGCTACTTCTCAATGGATGAGCAACGAAATAAGCATGGATCTGAGTGGCTAGAAATTGCTCAGGTGTCCTCATTACTTAGGATCAACCCATTCTTTCTTATCAGCTCTGATACTTGAAATAGTATGAGCAACGCTACTAATTTTGATATAATCATTTGGGAGTCTGTATTTACAATCCAAAATCTAAATGCCATTTTTAGTTTTTATGAAGTTCTGACCAGGTAGTTGGTCTGGGAAAGTGAAATGTTAGCCAAGTCTGATCATACAATTACCATGAGTACCTGCAGTTTAAGCGTAAGAAGAAACTGTGGCAATTTCAGCGCTCTCTGGCAGCTAGTAAGTGGAAGAGATGACTGAAGCTGGAAGAAACTAAAAGTCCAAAGAGTAACAGACAGTGGTGGTAGTACAATGGTACTGACATTTAAAAAATTACTTTGTATGGCATTTTTAAATAGTCCAGAAGAATACCATGATATGATTTCCTGACAAATAGAGTGTTTCACATTCATCAACAATAGAAATGACATTGCCTTTTCTAAAAGCAAGATACTGAAATTGTGTTGCTGACAGGGTTTTTTTAAGGTGCACACATTTCCCATTTTCACTTTCTGTCAAAACCCACATATTTATTAATATAGTAATGTCTTACCTGCCGAGAGTCTTGCTACCTTTCAGTTGTTCAAAAGGTTTTAGTGCCAGCTTTATTCACTGAGTCACTGGGTGGTTGAGGTGGGAAGGCACCTCTGGAGAGCGCCTGGCCTAATCCCCCTGCTTGCAGCAGGGTCACCTACAGCAGGTTGCTCAGGGCTGGCTCTGGTTGGGTTTTGACTGTCTCCAAGGATGGAGACTCCACAACTTCTCTGGGCAACTTGTTCCAGCACTTAAAACCCCTTAGAATAAAACCCATTTTCTTATGTTTAAAAGGACCTTCCTGTATTTCAGTGTGTCAGTTTCCTCTGTATTTCCATTTTCACAGAATCACAGAATCACAGAATCATATAGGTTGGAAAAGACCTTTAAGATCATTGAGTCCAACCGTAAACCTAACACTGCCAAGACCACCACTACACCATGTCCCTAAGCACCTCATCCAAACGTCCTTTAAATACCTCCAGGGATGGCGACTCAACCACTTCCCTGGGCAGCCTCTTCCAATGCTGGACAACCCTTTCAGTGAAGTAAAATTTCCCAATATCCAGTCTAAACCTCCCCTGGCGCAACTTGAGGCCATTTCCTCTTGTCCTATCACTTGTTACTTGGGAGAAGAGACCGACCCCCACCTCTCTATGACCTCGTTTCAGGTAGTTGTAGAGAGCGATAAGGTCTCCCCTCAGCCTCCTTTTCTCCAGGCTAAACAGCCCCAGCTCCCTCAGCCGCTCCTCATAAGACTTCTGCTCCAGACCCCATTTTCTTGTGTCCAGTTCATCCTGTATGCCAGTTTGCGTCCAATACTTTTTCTCACAGCAATGCTTAAAAATAGCTAAAGTATACATTAGTTATCGTAATATAGTAATGATGGACTTTGCTTACTGAGCAAGAAAAAGGCAGGTAAGTTAATCGTTGATGAAAGAACAAAGGTTTTGATTTATGATATGTACTGTCTTAAATACCAAGCTGGCCTGAAATTCTGTCCATGCAACTGCTGACTGGGTAACAACATGGGCTGGTTTTCTGTGCCTGCACTCCTAACTTGGCTTCTTCTCCAGGTGGTCTGGAGTCAGGTGAGAAAACAAAGAACGCATATTCTTTATATGATCGAGTAAGGAATGCAGCTTAAGATGAGTTTGAGAGGAAAAGACTTAAGTATGTTGCTTTTGCAAAATAAGAATTCTGTTGTCGTGTGCATGGAAGAGAAAGATTTCTGTTTCCTCCAGGGCTTAGTGCTGCTATTTTTAATAGGCCTGGCTATACATGAGAAGAGCTTATCTTGCATTCCCCATCTAATCAAAATGTCCACTAGTATTCGAAGTAATGTTACCAGAATAGCAAGTTTGGGGTTAGAACCAAGATAAGTATTAAAATGTAATTTGCTACTCCATATTGGAATGGAAATATGCGGGTTTTTTTGCTATAACACAATATATTTGATATTGAAACTGATGCCTTTTAGGCCAATGGATATACTTGTAAATGACTGTTCTCTGTCCTCCAATCCAGCTGAACTATTTAATGCCAAAAAAGTAACAGCTGAGATTTTGTATTTCCTGTCTTTCGCAGTGAAATATCGCATTTTGCTCATCTTGTGATAATTTATTGTAGAGGCCAGAATTTTGGTGATACACAATATAATTAGTTGGAAGAACACAAACCAGTAGGTTGTTGAAAGTTCATTTCAGCTGTTCACAGCTTCAGGGTGATCTATAGAGTAAGGTATTGCTTATTGTGACATTACTTAAGTGGAATAACATTATCTATTTTACGTTATGAGACTTAACTGTCTAGTTCTATGAATCTAGCTCCAATACCTCATTGTGGCAGTCGTATCCTCTTCCCCTCCACTAACATACGCTCATACATCTCCCTAAGTCCAGAGCTCAACCTCAGGTCCCCAGCTTTCCCATAGTCCTCCTGTATCCCCCGCTACCCCAGCCTCACACTTCCCTTGTATTTTCGCTGCCCGTCACGACCGCCTGTTCCTCTATTCCCAACCTTTTGGAAACTCAAGTCTCAGCCTTGTTTAGATTCCTCTACAGGCTTTGGTAAAGCATGTAGTAGGTGATGCAGACTGCTACTAACATCTACAAGCTATCACACATTGAACTGACTTGTAATAACCAGCTCCTGTGTGAGAGAGGGGCTTCTGATCACCAGCGCTAATTATTTCATTTCCATGTGCCTTATGGCCAGGAAGAGCTTCTTTCGTATTTCTGGATGCCAATACTGGAGAAAACACTGATAAGTTAGGGTGTCTCATCTAAACTGGTTGGCTATACTCCATCTGAAGTCCATGGTGAGGCAGGGAAGTTTTCATCAGGTGATTTATCACATCCTTGAATAGCTGTCCAAGCTAGGTGAGGTGGATCATCTTCTGGAGATGCCAGGGCATCATGGTGGTGCCATACCTGTTTTAGGGACAGATGAATTATGCATGCAATTACTCATTTGTTTCTCTGCTGATTACTGAGTGAGTCTACTTACCTAGTTTTTATGTGACTAAAGTAGGTGAGATGTTTCCCACCTGTTCAAGATGCACTTGAATTATTTTCCAGTTAAATGGCCTCACAAGCCATGGTTTGACCAAACTTTAATGTAACTTAATTCACATAAGCCATGTTGTTTGCCGAAGTTAGGGACTAATATTATAAACATTCAGAATTTTTTGTGTGTGTAGATTTAAAAGTAGCATTGGTTAGACTAAATTAGATTTCTCTTTGGTACAGCGCAGGTAATATAACCTTCCCCTGTGACTGTGAACTGTGAATGCGTTGTTCATTTACAAAACTTTCAGAGACTAGAAATACATCATATAGGTCTCAGTTGTCAGGCTGGTATTGAGACGGAAGCCATTGCTACTCAAAATGAGTAATACTCATACACAGAGATACTCCTTTTCAAACTGAGTATTTTGCTGTTGAGATTCACAGGACTAAAGACCTAGTTTCATTGAGAAGGAAGTGGAAAGGAGTGGTGAAAGGGATTCCTTCAGCGTAAAACATTCAGCAACAGTTTTCAGACACTGAGGACCAGCCGGGATTTCAGTCGATTGCAGAACTTGGTATTCTTCACTCATGGACTCACATTTCGGTTTATGCACCAAAAGTACTGCTGGACTTAGCTACATTGATTTCAGTTTGTGAGCTTTTGCTGCTGATAGAGGAGCTTTTCCATGAGCTAGCCAGTTTTTACCTTTAGCACAGTCTGCTTTCTGATTAGTCGATATGGGTATATTGTAGTTTATAATTATGGAAACTGTAGAAACATTTTACTCTCCATTAATGGTTATAAGAGGATTCAACATATATAGGTATGATTCTTCTCCTCCATCAGCAATCTTTAACAGAAAAGATGATAATGTGATTTTAAGTTTTGAATATTGCAAGCTTTACCTGTCATTTTTTTCTTCCACGTTAGCTAGAAATCTGTGTGAGAGTGGGGGTCTAAAAGCAAAGGAAGTCTTCAAAATACGTGTTACACACTTTGCCTGTGTACTTTCAGCTTGTTCTACAAGCTGTACGTTCATTTCAAAACTTGAATACGTGGACTGGATACTGTCTTATGCATATCTAGTGGTAACAAAAGGTAATGAGAGGATACATGTGCAATAAAACTTCAGAATGTAAGAGGAGACTATTGACATTGCAGATTTATAGATGATTTGTTTGGAAAAGATATTTTGGTTTATTAAACTGTATCTGTATACAGTTATATGCTTATTCTTTTTTCTGAAGTCCCCATCCTTTTTCTCATGTATCAATGTAAACCTGAATAATACCAGTTAACTCAGTGAAATGTGAGATCAAAGTCAATCCTTCAGCATTTGCATCTGCCCAAGTCTGGAAACAGTTTTTCAATGGATCCAGTCATTTTTCCACAGGGACACTGGGGTTTTAAGAGTCAGGTATCTTCAAATCTACCAAATTTTGAAACAACCTAAAACTACAAAGTACTGAAACAGGGCTGAAACTGTTTCAGTTCGGGTCAGGAAGCAGATTCTACTCAATGTTTTTTGTAAACCGACACTTCAAGGTCAAAATCCTGCCTTTAGACTGGGCAAGGACATATGGGGGTGGTAGTTTTCATTAAGAAAATTAAGAAGCAGAAGAAGTTGTTGATTTAAAACTTTGTCTGTTTATATAACATTTACATATTAAGCATTTTATTATGCCAGCTCATACCAATTAGGCATTATCTCTCTTAAATCTATACATTATAGCCTCTACTTGGTTAGGCAAAAAATAGTTTTCCCTTCTTAGGCAATCAGAATAAATGATCAAAATCTGATAAAAACTGTGATGCAACAGTTTGAATTAGTTTTAGCTCAGGTGAATCAAAATGATAAAATGAGATTTCAGGCTTTTGTATTCACAATATTGTTTTCTGCCATTTGCTGAAGTTTTCACGAGACAGTTATTTCAGATTGAAAATGAATCTTTCATTAAAAAGCTGAAATAGGACATTCTGACAGTTTCAAAGCTTTCTTTCTGAACCTTTTCCAAATGAAGAAATTTCATTGTAGGTTTTTTTTTTTACTACATCTGGTTAAAGTTTTGATATGAGTCCCATCAGTTTTAGGGCCCACAGTTATGTTTGCCCTCAAAATTGTTCCCATCATTATGTGCCAAAAGTCAGGTCTAGAAGAACATGTGCATTTGAATCTCTCTTGAATATTCTGGCCATACTATTTTCTTATCCATCATACAGATGGTAGAAATTACCACACTTAATATTCTCGTGGACTGCATGGACTTGACTTTTGCCGTTTTTCGACATTCTGATGTTGTACTGTTCATTGCTTCTAATAGAGGTTGCAGATGCTTATCACACTGGAAAAAAAAGTCATACATGAAAAACTGCATGTACGAAGATAACAAATTATTTATATGGAGAAAGAAAAGCAGTCCGGAGGGGAACTATAGTAAAAATAAAAGTAAAAATCCCACCCTGCTTTGCAGAATTGCTGTTATATCTTACCATTTGCTATATCTGTAACCTATATTGTCAGAGCTTAGAATCTAAGGGTGGTTTTTACCTTCAGTTTGTGAACTTCTTGTCAAACATACAAATACAAGACTCCTGATGAGAAACAGAAAAAAACACCCAGCAACAATTTGTTAGAAAGGCTGTTCATGATTTTACTCACTGCATGAGAAATGGTTGCATAGTATTATGTCAAGTATGTCCAAACCAGTCCAAAATGAAGTGTCTAGTCCAATAAAAGAATATAGATTATATTCTATGGGCATGTTATGGCAAGGAAAAGTGTGCTATGTGTATCTCATTATGGTCTTGCTCCAATATGGAACCTGGATTTTGCACATTGCAGAAACAGCCTTTGAGTTGGTATTGCTGAGATAAATGGAGCCCAGCTAAGGCACCGAACTGGGGCTGAGGTGTCCTGTCCTTCAAAGACTTGCCGCGTGATTTCAGACCGCTCATTCCCTGCATCTTCAGCTTTACGAGGGAAGGTTAAGCATAGCTTCCATAGGTTCGGTACAGTGCCTGACTAGTAGCAATACCTGATTTCATAGAAATAAATGGCTCTTCCCTTTGTGAAAGACCATTCGGCACTGCCTGAGTGGCGAGAGAAAAACGGTTGTGAAAACTTCACAGAAGCAGTGCTGGGTGACTTACTTGTTGGGCAACCTGAAGTGGGGAGGACACAAAGCCGACACATAAGCAAATAAACATTTCCAGTCAAATGAGAAGGCAGTGGGTCCAGTCAATCCAATACAAAGCCGTGCGCTAAGTGCTGTCAGTGGAGCTTAAATCGCATCTCTAATACTGTTGAGAGAGTAACGCGAGCTGCATTTCATTATGTGCCTTTCTAATAATATCTTTTTTTCTTCCCCCTCCTCAGCCTGCTCTGGAGACAACTGGTGAGTTCTGTTTAGAGATCTATTTGTATGCACGGGAGGCAGTCAACAAAAACAGCTGCTCATAAACATCGCTAGGACAGACACAGATTTATAATTACTGTTATTGTTATTGCATTAATTTTCACACTTCATAAAGATAACAGCAAGGGCTAATGTCCTACCTCACTTGTCTTTTTATTTTTCAGAAAGAGATGTAGATGGAGGAACTGATCAAGACATCTTTGACATCAATGAAGGTTTTTTAAAACTCAGTTTCTCTTTTAATTTTTTTTGGTGATTTTCATTATGGTAGCCAGAGATCAATACAGTAACTGAATGTTAATCTCCTCTTCCCTTTAGCTTTAGGACTAGACCTTTTTGAAGGCGACATCAAACTTGACGGGGTGAGTTCAAATATAAAATAAAAAACCAGAAATGTGTCATTGACTTATGCAATGTAAAGTATCGCTGGCGTGGAAATGATTGATGCATCCTGCTCCTACTAACAATAAATGCTGTTTATGTAACAGTAAACTGAAAATGTTTGAGAATGGTTTTCTACAAAATGTCATAGACAATGGAGTCGGGTGCATTTGCAGAAACATTATCCAGAATAAGGTCGGTTTAGCCATTAGATCAATATTATTAGCTTCTTGTTGCCTTTACTGTGTTTTTTATATTTGAGCTTTTAAGAGATTCAGCAGCACTGATCATCATCTGGACAGGTTTATATAAAAGATTCTTCATTTATCTGCACAATATTCATTCTGAGCCAATTAGATTTACAGACCAGTGCTGCAAAACCTTCATCATGTAAGTAGATTCACTAAAACCAAAGGAAAATTAGATCTGTAATACCACATTTAAAGCATCTCTTCAGTATCCCTATCTGATCCATTAAAAAAAATATTTACATAGCAAGTTACATCCTAAAGAGACCTAGTAGAATGCCCAAAAGTGTTTTGTACCCCTGAAAGTCAATAGTGCTTTACTCTCCCTTTTGGTGAACTGCTTTGGCCTGAGCCTATCAGTGGAAGCAAGGACAGCACTTGCTAAGGGCACAGGAACAAACCCCTGCATTATGAAAAATTACAGAATTATTAATCTCTGTACAGTTTTCAGGACTTTAGATCTTAACGCTTCCCACAGGAGCTGAAGCTCTCCTCACAACATGCATCAAAATCTCAGGTAATTTGTATGGAGAAAATGCTGAGAAGTTGGAGACACCAGTAGAAGGGAGTGAAGGGATTTCAAACCCAAGCCTTAGACTTCTGAGTGATCTTCCAAGTTTTTGAGCTCTTTGATTTCTTATATGTCTTATATGGACTTGTAGGAGACATGCTTTGCTTTAGCACTGTTGTAGTCCCTGATCCTAAATCACTTTTTACTGAGGACTGCATACTTATTTTCTTTCTCAGATGCAGGAACGAAACTCCATCATTGGTGACAACTATCGGTGGCCCCACGTTATTCCCTACGTCCTTGATGATAGCCTGGGTACAGTATATGCCCTTGACAATGTCTGTATGTCATGTTGATTGAAATGTTAAATACAGGTTGGTAAAGATACCGTGGCATCCTTTCCTCTTGTAAGTCTCGAGAGGCCATTTCCCACAGCAGGATATATCATCTTGGTGTTGGTGCTGGGTCTCACCTCCTTTCTTGGATGGTTCTTACCTTGCCATCGCTATGGCCCAGCAGACTGATTTGGTTTTAAAAGCACATGTCTGAGACATGAAACTCTACCAAGCAGAAGAAAAAACAGGGCACTGAAGATCTTTTTAAAGCAAGAAAGCTTACGGGGCCATCGACATCTACAGCACCGATGGCAAATTGGCATTCTGGCAGGCAATGCAGTCTGCAATGGTGCATCGCCGAGTCCCCTGCCGTGGGGCCAGGGACACGTCATAGCTTGTCTCCATCCCTTTGAATCCACCAGCTGTGGCTCTGCGTGGCAGAGGCAAGTGGTGAGATGGAGTTTGAGTTCTTAATTTATACCACATGGGGGGATTGTGCCCTCACTACACAACGTGGGATCAGCTTTCTGATCCATGACAGGAAAAAAAAATCACCCACCCCCAGTTTAGAGTTGGATTTAAACTGGGTTGAAACCACACAAGTTGCTTAGAGGAGATAACCCAGATATAATGTTAGCAGTTCAAGTGCTGGAGAAATTCTGTGAGAGATTTGTAGCCTGCAGTCTGCACTAGGTGGAATCTGATGTCTTTGTTCCCTATTTATTTAATACTTGCTCACATAAATCTCAGCAAAGTAAAAGAATGCATTTACAAAATTAAAAACCACATACTATCACGCATTATATACTCATCATGTCATATTTTATACATAAGTACCGAAGAAAAATTACACGGAAACAAAAAAAGAGGAAGATATAATGTCACAACAGCCTAATTTATGGTTTTTAGGTCCCTACCCAGGTCTTAGTTCAGCAAAAATCCTGCTTATTTTAATCAAAGATTGCTGGAGGAAGACCCACCCTTAGGACTTGCTCCATGTGGATAATAGTACAAACCTGTTGGCTCAGTATTGACAAGAACACTGTTTGCTTTGCAGAAATGAATGCTAAGGGACTCATCCTCAAGGCATTTGAACAGTATCGACTAAAAACCTGTATTGACTTCAAACCTTGGGAAGGGGAGAAGAATTACATATCTGTCTTCAAAGGAAGTGGGTAAGAGGAGTAATGTAAAATAACTCTCATCCTGTTTGGCTACAGGCTATTTTCATGGCCAGTATTCATTCTAAAACGCATATATCCGATTATAATTTTGTATTTTTGTTGTGTCTGTTTTTCCAGTCTTTTTTTAACTGGAAATTGTAGTAGTTTCCAAAACAGGTATTACCTTGGTAGTAATGAACAATTTCTTCCTGATACTTATTTTTAAATATAAGAGGTAATCCAGTCCTTTAAGAGGTAATTTTCTGGGCATGGTAAAAGATATCAGAAACAAGCCAATTATTTTCTTGACTAATCTTTGGATATATGGGGTGTCACTTTCAAATGGTCATTCTTAGTATATCTTAGTTTTTAGGGAAAAAAAAATCCCAGTGGAAATATGGTAGTTCTAACTGTGGAACAATGAATTTGTTTGACTATAACAAATGGAATTGCATTTGAGCAATGTCACACCAGCATTCAGATATAACAGCAATATTTTTAAATGCTGCACAGCACTGAGATATTTTACAGAGGTTTCACTTTATTTACCTCTTTTGATGAATAGTTATGCTATTCCACCTTAACTTTTGCAAAATAAGACTCCAGGAAAGAAATCAAAATTGCCCCAGCTGCTTCCCTTTCTAAGAGTCTCTGTCAAAACAGTGCTACAAGAACAAATATATTCTCCACTCTATGCTGAACCATTTCTCTGTTAGAAAAGGAGATCAGGGAAAGCTTGATAGCCTGGTGAGGAAATTTACTTTGAGAAAATCATTTCCTGATATGAGAATGCATTCATAAATGGGAAAGATTTTCTGATAATAGAAATGTTTCCCTTTCCCTTTGGCTTGTTCTGGGATATTTGTAGCAGATAATAGTTTCAAAATTTATTCGGTCTCTGGCTCTTTGTATTTTCTATTCTTCATGCCATGCACATGACATTGAAACTCAACCCTAAAAGATGTATAAGTGGAGACTTAGGGAGCAATGCATATTCCTGTGCTAATGACTCTTCGGCTTTTTGAGCCAAATGGAAAACTCATGTAGCTAAATTTTTTAGTCCTTCGTCACATAAAGTATGCATTGAATTTGCTAATAATTTTACCTGAAAACCCCGCACAATATTTAGCCTATGACAAGTAAGAGGCCTCTGCGCAATGTTTCATTTATATGTCTCTTAAAAATAGATGAGTCATGGCGATGAAGAAGACAAGTCACTCTAGTTAGATAACACGTCTTGACCTCACTGCCTGGTGTGTTGCTTGCCCTGCCATGTTTCTGTCATCTCAGCTAACACATCCATAAAACAATTAATGCTCAGCAGCACTTTTTAAAAGATTAGAGCTAAATGATGCAGTCTCCTGAAAATGGCTGTCCAGTTTCAGCGAGCTGGCTTGGGGCTGTACAAAGAAATTATCAGGACTGACCCTGCATTAACTGCCTTTCGCTTCACTCCATTCCTCTCTTCCGATATAACGGGACAAGGTGAAAGGTGGATAAACCAACCCTTTTGCACTCTGCCGTTCCTAATTATTTTTTTTTAATCAGCTAGGACTCCTCTTACTGCAGACTAAAGCCCTCAGTCCAGAGGGTACAGTGCAGACAGGAGCACAAAGTTCCTGGCAACACCAGCCGGATTCATAAAGTTTTATCGCACCAAGAAAAAGTTGATAAATCATCCTTGCCTTTCCGATCCTGGCTGGCATCTATAAAACAGACAGAGGAAGGTGGGGGAACTTTGTGTCAAAAGAATTTGTAGTAGGCCACAAAGTCCTTGTCTGGATGATCCTTTTGAATTCAAGTGAAGTCAGCCACAAAAGAAACCAGCTGGCATTTTGTGGTGTTGACTGCCCTGTGTAAAAATACATTTGTAGTCTCTGATGTATACACACAGTGTCATCAACCCCCATGTGAAGAGCCCTCTCCCTGTCCACGTTCTTTATGTACCATTCGCCAAGCCTCGGCTGCTGCCTGCACTATGTTAACAGGGACATATTTGTAACGCTAAGCGAGTGGAGGTACATGTAAGTTTTTCTAGCACGCAGCCTTTTACCTCACCCTCTATTTGGGTCTATGCATCTGCAGCAGAGGTTATGCTGTGGATCTATTTAAAGACCTTTTCTTGACTCCAGCCTGTGTGCTAAGCAAAAGACATGAGGGATGCTTGTGAATTACAGAAATGCAGGAACATCAGAGGTGGCAGGTGCCTGCAAAGCTCACGGAACAGTCTGGGAACCTGCAATGGATGTGCTATTTCTCCCTACTCTTCTCAGGCAGAGCAGGACTCATTCAGCAGGAAAAATAGCATGGTGTGGTAGAGTCAAATCGTTAGCCATCCAGGGGGGATCAACCCTGTCTCTAGGATTTCCACACGGGAAATCAGGTTTTCATGGAGCTCGCCTGGGAGGTCACCTCAGCTCTTTGCCACTGTGGCACACGGCAAAGGGAAGGCATGCAGAAGTGGATCGATACAGATCCCTGGCTAACCAGCTTGGTGCTGGTAAGTCAAAGTGTCTATGTGCTGATACTGGTGATCTGTGACACTATGGGAAGTTATTTACTAGCAGGACATTAGTATAAAAATGTCCCTGAAATAAGCGCTGGCTGTTAGAGAATAGGATTTCTAGATGGTATCACCACTACTGGCGGCACGTATCGACTTACAGCCCACCTTCCAAAAAGAAGGCTGATGGGATTAGTCAGAGCAGGTACTTCCCTGTCCCTCTAGCCTCTGACAGAGCAACTAGCAATGCAGAAAGCGTTGAATTGGAGCAGATATGGCTCTCACACGCTTGGGGAAGCTGGCACCTTCCCCCATTTTCTTCCCTCCTAAAGACACTGCTAACATGGGGTTCCAGATGCCCATTGCTCAGGAGTGCCCTGTCCCACTCACCTAGTTTTATTCCCAGTGCTGGGCAACACAGACCAAGCATTTACTCCCTCTGTGGCTGCAGAATGATGGTGTCGTAGGCATTTGGCGTTTGGATGCTAATTTTGCCGAGTGTCCTGGATGTGCCTGTAGCTTGCTGTGCTCTGCGCAGCAGCTGTGAAGCCAGAGGCAGCTGCTTTGGTACGAGGTGGACCCAGAACTGTGATGGAATTCTTAGACTTCTGCACAACCAGAAAAAGCTGCATAGTCGATATGAGGCCTTGTTCAAGGGAAGCCCGTGAAATCATGGATGCCACATGTGCTCCTTCCCAGGTCTCATGCTGTGATTTTAATGAGTAATCAATAGCCAAGGCCTGTGCTGCTTTGTGGAAAGAGAAATACTGGGGAATATGTTGCGCTAATAAGTTACAGGGTTTGAAAGCGCATGGTGTGCTTGTGTTTTTAAATTTCTGGGGTGAGAGGACTGCAAATCCTATGGCATATTTTGCGCCCGATTAATTTTATGGACTTCATTGGGTAAGTGTTGATTTATTTGTTGCATAAAATATCAATTTAAGTGTAACTCTCTGTGCTTGCTAGTTTGTGGGCATGGGGTGCCATTTTATTGGCTTGTGCAGATAGCTCACTGAATTTTCTTATTCTTTAATAAAAACTTCCAGCACAGCTGCGGTTTTGCTCTTCCTTGTGAGCGTGTGTCAGCATCAAGTGCCCTAGCACAGCAGCTCACAAATAGCTAGAAAGAAAAGAGCTTATGAAAAGCACTGTCAAATCCGCCGACCTTTCAGAAGGCAAACACAGCCGCGCAGAAGCAGCGTACCTTGCCTGGCAGCCACAGCCCCGCACAAAGCGAAAGGCCAAAACAATAAAGAGAGAAGCAGCTGCAATGGCAGAGGCGAGAGTGTGCGTGAACCTGCTTTCCCTTGCCATAGGGACAGGCTCCAAGTGCACCCACAGTCACTTACCGTAGTCTGGCTAAAAATTGTTAATTTGCAGTAACTTAATCGCTCTAAATCATGTGTCCATAGTCTTCGATGTTTAGCAGAGTACCAATGAAATCCTCATCAGTTTTCTTCTGTCACAGATAGCTCAACATTTTTCTGCTAAAGAAAACCCATTAAAAACAATAGAGCCAGAGGGGGGGAAATACTTGTTCATCGAAACAGAGTTAATGGGAGAGGAAAGGATCTGGTAAGGAACAGATGAATGAAAAAGTGCTCTCTGTAGCAAAATGTAACTTCAACACTTAAGGTATATTTTTAAATATACCTGTTGGACAGACTGATTCTGGAATTCGCGTGGCATGGGGACGGTATGTATCTCACGGAGCCCTCTCCCATTTTATTTCAACACTAGCTGCTGGTCCTCAGTGGGAAACCGCCAGGAGGGGTTGCAGCAGCTCTCCATCGGAGCCAACTGCGACAGGATCGGGACGATCCAGCACGAGTTCCTGCACGCCCTGGGATTCTGGCACGAGCAGTCACGGTCCGACCGGGACGACTATGTGACCATCGTCTGGGACAGGATTCAGACTGGTCAGTCACTCCCTGGCTTTTCCTTTCAGACTCTGGTGGTAGGGGGTTCGGCTGTGGAACATCCCTGCCAGCCATCCTTTGGTGGCCGCACGATTCTCTCACCTGGACTTAGTTTTCAAAACCGGCGTATCAATAAATTAAATATCAAGTGACATCTATTTGGGCCAGAAAGCCTTGTTTGTTGATGCTGTGGTTATTCCTTGTGCCACGGCAGTTCCCAGAGCCCTAACTAGAGACCCGAGTCCTGTTATGCTCCATGTTGTACAGCAGAGAAACAGAAGAGAATAATTTAGTTTATTTAAATGAATACTCTAAAAGCACCGTTACTCTGGGAGCCCTTAACAAAACCAAAGTAATTGAAAAAAAAAAAATTCCACTCTGAAAAACCCAGTGAGACCAAAGCCAGTAGAAAATCTTCAGTGAAAACACTGGTTGTCCTCTTTCTCCCCGGCCAATACACCCGGTGCGGGCGGCAGAGCTGGGAGGGCAGAGCCTGCAGAGAGGCTGTGCAGAGAGGAGAGATCCCTTCCAGGGTCCGCATCGCACGAGCGGTTACTTGGGCGATGCAGCCTGTGAACGTAAGTGTTGGCGTATTTGGCACAAGCCCGACAGCCGGCACGGGGTTCCTCGGGACTCTGCTCCGTCTCTGCCTCTTCAGCTTGCCGTCGTCGCCTGTGGCTTTCAGGCAGTTCGAAAACGACGTTGTATACGCAGACTTGATGCTTTCCTAACACAGGCACACAGAAGACTGAATAAACAGATAATGATTAAATTTAATGCATTCTTATTTAGTCGTGATTAATAGTCAGGTGCATATACAAGTAAATATTACAGCAAATGACTTAGAGTGTTATTTGATTGCCATTATATTTTGCTGACTCTTTAATGACAAGTTGCGCTATTGTTAGCCGTTTGAAACTGCTGCAGCTTTTTGACACTGACCAGAATATAGTTACTATATTTTGACTAATTTAAAACATTTAAAACTTCACCTCCCATTGGGTATTAGTAAGGGATTTTTGCTCCAGAAAATATCTGTAAAGTTAAATTCTGGAAGCTTATCTGGTGACAACTCTTAACTTGTTTATTGCAAGCAAAAATGACCAGCAATTAAACGTCAGAAAATACAGATTAGAAACAAGGAGGCATTACAGTTGCAAACGGCATTAATTTGAGTACTGAAACAGTATCTCCACTTTTGGGTATCACAAGCCCATCAAAATTTATGGGTAGTTTCACGGGGAAAAGATTTCTGGTAGCAAAAGGCTTTCCTTCATCCAGCAGAAGTCATCATGTTACGTTCCAGTGGCGGAAAGAGGAAAGTCAATAACACCAGACTAGAAATAAAATAGTTTTACAGAGTAAATACAAGTAAATGACTACAAAAAAGTACTTGGGGATCTGACAGATTCTCTGTCACTTTAAGTCTGTACATCAAAACTTGGTCCTTTTGGGCAACAAATAATCTTTCCTTTTATTTTTCCCATTTAGGTAAAGATCATAATTTCGAAAAATATGATGATAAAACGTCAGACTTCCTGAATGTTCCCTATGACTATACTTCTGTGCTGCACTATAGCCAAAATGCATTCAAGAACGGAACTGAACCCACCATCATCACTAAAATACCAGACTTTATGGATGTAATAGGACAGCGAATGGATTTCAGTGATTACGATCTCCAGAAACTGAACCGGCTGTACAATTGCTGTAAGTTTCTCCATTTCTTTAAAATGTTTTGCTTCTGGCACTTGAAAGAAATGAGGGTGACACATACACGCTGGACTCATCCAGGCACAAGTGAAAGTGATGCTAACATATTTGGAGGAGTGAATTGTGTTAAAAACATCAGAAATAATGGTACAGCTAGAAATAACATAGCCCTCCTGCAGAAACACTGCTGTGTAGCAGAGTTTTCTGTGCAATTTTATCTGACCTTTACTTAAAAACCAGCTTCACTCAGCAGCTGATTTTTGTTCATCCCTTGGGTGGCTGTTTAAAATGTGTGCTTCTGCACAAAGCTTTTTGGTTTTACCCCCATTATTCCGCAGCTGTTGCTCAGACACTGTACAGAAATGAGTATCTTTGCTGTGGCTACCGTACCTACTCCGCTCTCATGCAATCTGTGAGACAGAGCGTGTGTTCATGCAAACAGGGCACAGATGCTGTTACAAAGAAAATGCGAGTTTTTAAAATTTTTATTTTTAGTTTCAAACCTAGTCTCTTACAAAAGTGGTCAAAAGAGTTATTTTGCTCATGCGGGATTGATTTTAGAAAGTTGAGTGAAGGTAAGAGGCAGAGAAATATAGATAATTCTATTACAAAACTGGAATATAATTCCATAGTTGTGACTGCATCAGATGTGCTCTGGCACTCAGATGAAAACTTTTACTTCGCTGCCTCAGTATCCCAAGTAGTGCGTACTGGTTTACAATTATATTTTAAGCCTCATTCTACAGATACCTCAAATAATTATCAGTTTTATTAAAACAGTGCATTTTTTGAGCGTACAATTCTGATGAAAATATTTCTGTTCATGTAGGTCTAAACTGAACACACACTTACATGCAGCCTTAGCTTCCAGCATTCGGCACACAGTCAATTACGCCTTACAGAAGTTCTCACAGCGAAGGATGTCTTTAACACTGGATGGGGTCCTTCTTCCTCTCCATTAATCTTACATACTTTCCATCATTCTCATGCATTACATAAATACTTCATGACATTTTAACTTTATTCTTAACCCATAGGCACATTCCCCAAGTGAAATAAGCCCCAGTCATGTTGAAATTAGTGACAAAACCGCTACCACCCTCAGTGCAATCAGGATCTGCCCTGCTTCCCAATCTGTCCCTTGGCTTCGTATAGTGTGCACGATACTCGCAGAGCCATAGGTGGTCTTCAGATCACCTACCGTTTGCCCAAGTGGCCCCTGTGCCAGGGAGGACGGGTGCTTCACAGGTCCCAGCCCTCGCCCAGCCAGCTGCTAGACTGACCCTTTCAGGTTAGAGGGAAGACTCAGAACGCCGAACGTGGTTTGGGTGGCAGATATCCTCCCCGAGGAATCAAAAGATTACTTCTGTTGCTGAACATGATTTAAGGAAAAGTTTAAGCTGAGTTTCTGCTAAAGGCCTGTGTGGTTAGGAAATTGCATTAAAAATGGGAAACTTGGTTCTTAAATTGAAAAAAAAGCAACCCACGGCATAAGAAATCCTGACTGATGCTTTAGTGCTGTTCTGATCTCTTCTTCAGGACTGTCTTTGATGCCATATGATAACAGTAGATTTTAGTCTGCTTTCCCCTTCTAGCATATTACTTAACAGAACTGACTGTGAGGTTTCCTTCAGCCACTGCAAGTTAGGACTCACCACTCGTCCCCCATGTATTTTCTTCCAAGTCCAGCCTTTCACTACATACAAAGAAAGTGTCTGGCTCTTGGTGCAGATGGAGTTCAAAACTTGCCTCAAGCAGTGCCCTCTTCCCCTGTTTCATGAATTAATCTAAGAAATACATTGTAAGCTATTGGGTCTTCCTTTTCTCTCTTCCTGTCGTTCAGGTCACCACTCCATGCCAACCGGCACTTTCTAATTAAGGCAGTTAGGCTACTGCTTTCCTGTTTGGGCAAATTGAGTTCATATTTTGTTTTGTATTTTGATTTCAAAGATTTCTTTCATCTAATAATTCTCAATTTTTGCTTACCTTTTTTTTTTTTTAATTTCTCCAGCAGTCAATATATAACATTTACTGTGAAAACCTTTTCTTGGTTTTTACAACATCATAATAATACTGTATCTTAAAAGTTATCAGTCATACGAGACCTCTGATAACCTTGCAACCTCTAGAGGATTGTTAGCTTTCTATGAGGACAGTACAAGATAGCTCAGCAGTACAACTGATTTGGCAGCAGTTCATACTTAAGTGCTTCCCTGAGCTACCGCCTAAGTGAAGTATTTGGTGTGCCATTGAAGTTGATTTTTGTGATACTCAAGGCCCTTTTTGTGGTGCAATGAAACCTTTAAACCTGCCACAATATTTTATACATAGTTTGAAATGCAGTAATCACGAAGCATTTTATTAACTTAGTTGTTTTCAAATCATGGCTGGTGTTACACAGAGCTCAGACACGGTACAATGAGAAGCAAATCTAAGAACAGGGAAAAACCTGGACTGTGTCTTCCCTCATCCATCCAGGGTTTGCTTTAGACAGAGAAAACATTCCATACAGTGTTTTCCCTTTCCTATTCAACTGCACAGTCTTCCTTCACTTAATTTTTCACTTTTTATATGCAAGATATCTTAAAAATGTGTATGAGATGAGATATCCTCTGGTCCTAAATGTACCTTTGCCAAATGTTTTTTTTCAGTTCAGCATTTTGAAAATCAAGGTTTGCCTATTGCAGTAAAATAAATTCTGCTCTACTATATTTCAAAATAAGCACTCCAGCTGACAAATTAGTGAACCTTTATCAAAATCTGTGGCCATGCGTCGACTGGCTGAGAGAAAGCAGAGGAATGAATGGGAAGTCCTCAGTCCTTCTGGCTGTGTGGTGGGTTGGGGCTGGTATTAGCGTTCCTTGTATAAATAAAAGATGTGATGTGATAATGAGCTGGCACCCTCCTGTCCTTGCCAAGTGCCCGGAGTGGTCCTGATGACATCTTATTAATTGCAGTGTTATTTGCCAAATGCTTTGAGTTCCTGAAGATTGTACCTACGAATGTTGATGGTATTTGAAGCCACTGATTATTTTGTGTTTGCATTTCTTAGTCTTTCTCTGCTCTTGGCTTTGGACATTGAGAATTAAAGTGTATGTTGTGTAACAGACATTGACAACTTTTTTTTTGTTTTAAATGTTATAGCCTCCTCCCTAAGTTTCATGGACACGTGCAGTTTTGAACTTGAAAATATATGTGGCATGATTCAAAGTTCAGATGATAACAGTGATTGGCAACGTTTGTCTCAGGTTCCTGCTGGGCCAAATACTGATCACACTAATATGGGAGAATGCAAAGGTATGAGAAAAGACTGTTCTTATCTCTCTGGGAAGTATTTTCTGCAGAGGCATGCGAGTTGACTTTGATCTTGGCCTTGTTCTCTGTTTCTTTGTTAACAAATTACAGTTTATTTTTTAACCAAGCAACATAAATCTACATACCTAGGGGCATCATGTGATATGTTCGATTTTCTGCTTATTTGAGAAGATTGAATGTTCTTATCCCTTTTGATCTGTTTTCTAGTCTTAGTGTCACTAAGAACTATACAAAATGTTCTAACCTATGGTACAGGCACACCAGAAAGACTGCTGCTTTTCTGAATAATTGCTCAGTAAGTCTTTGGAAAGGATTGGGATTTAGAAATTACGTATATTATCAGGGCTCAGGTGAACAATTAATTGAGAATATAGCCAGTTGTTTCTGGACCTGTCAGAGAAAACTTCATGAGTTCAGGAGCTGAAACCAGTCCTCCACAGAGTCAACTGTGAATTACTGGCACTGGGTAAAGAGTAAAAGCCCATGCTTTCGAGTACAAATTGCTAGAGACAGCCAAATGAGGAAAAAAGTTGCAAGGAGAACAGTTCTGCCTCTGGCGAATGTGAACAGGTAACAGTCCTCAGTCTGAGGGTTTGTACAGGATCTACCTTAGCCTGACTTGACCATATCTTTTAGCGTTATTACAATACAGTGTTAAGAGTACTGGTATGCCAGGAAAATGTTGTTTTCTCTCTCCCCTACCGTTCATTTCTCATTGACTTTTGACAGATTCTGGCTACTTCATGCATTTCAACACCAGCGCTGGAGCAGAGGGAAGCACAGCTATCCTGGAGAGCCGAATTCTGTATCCCAAAAGGGGCTTTCAGTGCTTACAATTCTACTTCTATAACAGTGGTCACGAAAGCGACCGACTGTATGTCTGGGTCAGGGAATACACTTCAGCCCATCCGAATGGTACTTTGAGACTCATTGAAGAGATAAAAGGTATAGAAGAAAATTGCATTTTGGTTTAATCTATACTCAATATCCTTTTCAAAGTACTGGGGGAAAATATTGTAGCAAAGTGACTCATCTCCTAGCATTATTTGGCTTCTTCTCTAACTATGTAATTGATTCTCTGCTGGTGAAATTATATTTGATGGATCCTCAGTCAGCCATTTTCCTATAATATAATCAATTGCCACAAATTACAAACTCTTGCGTTATCAAGATAGTTTTCTCACCAAAATAGCTAAAATTCCATGAGCAGTCATTTTAACTGTTCTAGAATTGCTGGTATCAATAGCAACAGATGAAGCTGGTCATTAGAGTAAATTACAATGAATAAGAAAGTAATAATAAAGAAATGGAAAGTATAAGTGCCCTGGAATACCTAACATACCAGTTTAAAAAGGATAAATAAAGTTTAACTTACTTTTGAAACAAGGTTTGAAATGACTTAATTGAAATACATGGGCAGCAGATCATGACTTGAGTTGTAGTTTGAAGAAAATTAAGTTCTTGTGGTTTTAGGAGCCTTTGGCCTACAGAATGAGCAACTGAGGTCAGTTAATGGACAAGAGCTCTTTAAGCTAGAATTGCCTAAGTCACGTTATGATTAAATTGCTTTCTCAAATATTTAACTATTACTTGGTCTCCATTACAGCTACAACTAGTTCAATCTTCTGGTTACATAAGGGACTGAGCAAGTTCTTTTACAAAATAGGTATCAAGTCCACTTCTTCTGCCTCTTTTTGTCCCTTTAGGCTCACCTACTGCTCATGCCTGGTTTTCTTTTCTTTTTTCCACTCTTTTCTTCACCCTGATGCTTTTATCATCCCTGTGTGCCATCAGGAATCATGTAAGTGAATGTAAGTGTCAGGGCTGTTAAGGCAGATGTAAATTTCAGATTAGTCTGCACCTTCCAAGCTCTTTGGAATCCTACTTTGAAGCCAAGACTAATTTCTCCACACTTCAGCCTTCTTCACGAATACTCTTTCATGTATATTAGGTCCCATCTCCCATTCTCTCTTTCTCAAGTCCATAATTTCCTTTTAAGTCTCTGGTCTGATATGTGAGTCCAAATGGGCACCCTACGTTGACAACCTCTGGTAGAACTTTCAGGAATGGTTTAAGACCATTTCTCCCCCAAGCTGTCTCGCTTTTCTCACGTGAGAAGTTATCCTCACCAACCCAGAGTCAACAGACTGGAAGAAGCACCAACATTACAGCCCTTTCCAGCCATGATCTGACATCCTGGCTGAGTTGCTCATGGGTTTGCACTGAACCACCACGCTCGAGAGGCTGAGGGACAAGCCCTGAACCCTTTCTGCTGGTCTGCGGCTGCTGTGGCTGCCTTCAGCAGGGGAGGCTGTGGGAGTGGGACATTTTACGCAACAGTACCTGGTCTGCTCATTGAACATGAGTCAGAAACCCCAGTCTTGCACGTAATCTGTGCAGTTCAAAAAAACTTTAGTTAATGCAGAAGGCAATTTAATGGAAAATAGTGGGGTGCTTTTGTTCTTCTTTCTAGGTTTATTTTTTCCTTCCTAATTATAATGGTAATGAAAAATGGCAAGAAATTAAGACTCATATCTGAGATCCATTGTGTTGTGTTTAGAATGGTTAGGAAAGTGGAGTGTGAGTTCTGTACCTGGGATTGGCACTGCCTATTCTACAAATGCAGCTGCAAGTCTGATCTTCCATGCAGGTGAACGTAAACCAGACAGCAAAAGAAACTGTTTTGCTGCACATACTATTAACAAAGGATGTCCTTCTTTCACTTGCCTTACAAGGCCCTGTGCAGAGGTCTTTGCTTTTGCATACACTGCTCTTGGAGTCAAGTGGAATTTGCTAGTGCAGGCACTTTTGGATGCAGCATCAGACTCACATGAAGTAGGTTTTGCAAATGACTGGCTTTAATTTGAACTTAGTACCATTAATCATTTGATGGGTGAACTGTGCTTCTGCAGAGGCAAACTTCCAACAAGCCATTTAGATATACAGAAATGACTGAATGAACAAATCTTGTAGTTCTTGTTGTTATTCAGTTATTTGAATATACTTTGCTCTGAAATTTTTTCTTTTTAATAAAACAGGTGACAGCCATCTTTGTGCATTTAATTATCACAACATTTATACTAACTTAATGCAATGTTCTTTAAAAATACAAAAGAAAAAGCAGTCTTAAAAACCATTAACATTGTTTTCACTCAAATTAAAGAGCTGCTATGCATATTAAATCTGTTGAAAAACTGAATTGAGAAAATATGATCTTGCATGGAAAACATAACATCTACAGGAGAAATATTCCATCACGTCAGTGCTGGTGGAACTGAGAAATTCTTACATAGCGTTGGTATAGGGTCTGTAGACCTGTGCAGTGTTTGACTGTACTGCTTACTCAGAAATCCCTCCCTTGTTTTTCAGGTTCACCTGCGACTTACTGGCAGCTCCATCATGTTTCTTTGAAAGTCACAAGTAAATTCCGGGTTGTGTTTCAAGGCGTGAGAGGAACTGGCTTATCAAATGGAGGCCTCTCTATTGATGACATCAATTTGTCAGAAACTCAGTGTCCCCACCACGTCTGGCATATCAGAAATTTCACACATCTCCTCAACACAAGTCCAGCAGGGACAGCAGGAAGAATATACAGTCCACCTTTTTATTCTAGTAAAGGATATGCTTTTCAGGTCAGCTTGTATGTAAATGGTACCACTGCTGATAACCCATTTGTTTTAGCAATGTACTTGCACTTGATTTCTGGAGCAAATGATAATCAGTTGCAATGGCCCTGTGCATGGCAACAAGGTACCATGACTCTGCTTGACCAGCATCCTGATATTCGTCAACGGATGTCAAATCAAAGAAGTATAACAACTGACCCTCTGGAATTATCAGGTTAGTTAAAATCAGATGTGCTATCTAGTACGTTTAAAACACAGCCAAAAGATAAAGAATCAAATTTTCTCTTTGTGTAAATTAGTGCAGTTTTTTTAGCTTCTGGAATGTTTCGTTTGCAGCAACAATATAATTGATCCACAGACAAGAAAAAATTGAACATACAAGTAGATTAAGCTGGGACCCTGGATTTCAAAGCTGATTTGCATAAGAAATAGGTGGATGATCCCCTCCTAAAATTTCTTTCATGTGCTCTGTGAAGATGTGTTTATATCTGCTTTAATGAGAATGGAAGTTTTCCAGAAGGCTTGAAAAGAAAAATACTGAATTGACAGTAGACATGGTTCATAGCAGATAAAAGTGCAGCTATTAAACAAATCCCCTCCCTCCTTGTAAAAGGTACAGCGGTGTCAGCGCAAATCTCCAGATGGACAAAGTACTGATTCATATTACATAACCTGTACTCGTTCAAGGTATGAGAAGATAAGGAGCAATTGTCCGCAATAACTTGGAAAGGAGGCAGTTGAGGTAATGATGTAACTCTGAGAAATGGTAGGAATCTCTATAAAGAGAGATATTAAAGAAACCCCCCATATTCATCATTGGATGAAGATTGGATTTAAGCCAAAATTACTTTCTGCATTGATATAAGAGTTTTGCCAAAAGAAACCATCTCCACCACTGAATTAGTTTCCTGGGCTTTCAGCCTGTAACATTAGTCAAGGAAGGAAGGCACAAAAATGTCTAATTCACAGTATTATTTTTAAAAATTTATGATTTACATTCATTTTCCTACGACACTGTCTCTATGTGAAAACAATGCGGGTAATCTAGAAAGGCTAGATGTCCTCTCCTGTAAATGAAAGACGCATCACATTAGGTCCTCCACAGATGGTTGGCATTTTCCCCGTGCTCTCTGCTGTTATGGCCACATAACATAACATAAATGTGGCCACATAACGTAAAAGAGTTCAGCCCTTTTCCTTTCCTGACCCTGTGGACATGCAGTCTGTTTCCACTCTGCTCCTTCTTCCTTGTTTATTCATATATTGCTAATAGCCTCAGATTCCCAAAAGAAGCCTTGTATCCTTTCTCTAACCAGCAGAGGTGTTGGAGCAGGCAGTTTCTTCTCCCTCTGTCAGATACTTTCATAGACAATCAGGCTCAACTTTGAGATTTAGAACAGGGTTTGATGGAAGGGACATCAGTGGCCTGTGACTGTTCAGGTTGTTCAAGTACCCTCTGCCCTACATCCATATCAAGAGATGCTCTTTTTTGAGAAGCACTGAATTAATTCATTTTACAGGTTATTCATGTGCTACTCATCTTCTTGCCCACTACACCTTAAAGGAACTAAAAAGAAAATGCAACTGCCTTTCAACTACCTTTCCAATAACCTAATCTCCAGCAGGCTCTTTTCTCAATACCTCAGGCTAAACCAAGCCGTTGAAGATCTCCCTTGTCTTATGCATCTCATCCGTGTGGAATCGCAGGCAAAAAAATCTGCAAATATTGTAGGCAGGTTCAGCATTGCTCCTACTTCTTGAGCTTCAGGTAATTTGTTGTCATCTCCATATTCATGATATCCATGAGCAACTAAGCAGAAGCAGGCAAAGTAGGACGTCGTCTGTCTTGGTTGTTGCAAGAGGCCTCAGTACTACTTCGCAGCAGAGGTTATCTGAGAAGGAAGGGACCCTGTTGAGAAAGAAATCCAGAGTGGTCCCACACTCACATTCAGTTAATTTTTTTTTCCAGGTTCCTCATCAACTTATTTTTGGGATAGGCCAGATAAAGTGGGATCCATAGCAGCTTTTCCCAATGGAACTACATTCATGAGAGGTCCAGGAAGTGGAACAAGTGCATTCTTAACTCATCAGAGACTTAGAAGCCGCAACTTTATTAAAGACGACAGTGTTTATATTCTTTTAACAATGGAAGGTATGTAAATGTAGCTGATATTCTTTACGATACAGTAAACACGGAGTGTCACGTACTTACTAAGTCACTAGTGCTGTAGATATAAATACACATGACGTACTTTGCAAATGAGCAGTTTTGGAACTATGCATGTATCTAAAGTCAAATCATATGTTTGGATAAATTTGTGGATAGGTACATGCACTGTATAATTCTTTTATCTCATGTGAAGGTATATAAAACGATGCTAATCCTGTGCAAATTACTTTGAATAGAGTACTTCGAATAAAATTGTCTGTTTCTGAAAAAATCTAGCGGACACTTCCAAAATACATCATGCTCCTGAAAGGTAAAAAGGATTATTTATCCATTATACCTGTGGACAGGCTCTTTGCTCTTTACTATTAGAACGTATCATTAGAGTAAGAGGAAAAATAACATGAAGTGTAAAGGCCTTATTTCTTGTGGTTTTATCGTGCAGATATATCACATCTACTATCAACTCAGCCAAGTGTTTCACCTACCTTCGTTATGAGTACGTCCAGTGCCATCAAACCTACCTCTAACACCACCAGGCCTACTGCCACCACAACACCCATCACAACAGCCTCTGTCACCCTAACTGAAAAGCCAGAGGCAAATTTTCCCAGTTTCTGCCCAGACAACCCCTGTGAAAATGACGGTGTCTGCATTATTGTAGATAGAGCACCGGTGTGCAGGTAACTGCCTTTATTTGCTCTCAAATGCAATTTTAGGATGAGTAATGGAAGTTTGTAGTAGAATACATCTTTGTTCCTAATGAAAGGAAAGACAGACTATAGCTGATTAAGGCAAATATTTCCAACTGCTACTGCGAGACTAAACTTATGACCAGTTTGGGCAAGAATGCTCCTGACCTCAGCATTTGACCATTTTGAAGTACTCTGCTTGACTTCCCTGTAAATTGTATTTTAAATATAGTTATCATTTCCAGTAATGTATTAGTCCAATGTTATAAAATGGACTGTGCACCTCCTTAGAAGTCCCTATAGCAAAATTTATGAGTTAAATATAAATGGAGTTGAAATGAAATAGCATTTATATCAGTAGAAAAGATGTTTAATACTTTGCAGGCAGGAATTAGCATAGACATTATTTTAGAATTTGATTCAGAAATATTGTGTAGTGTAAATTATGACCATGAATTACCAAAGTGTAGTTGCTTGCCTTTGAAACCAGAGATGAAGGCTGAGGACTAAAAAGATTGTTTGCCCTGCAAGAAAATGAACACGAACTTTTATTTAATTCTCTGTGGATACATTTATGTAACCCACCTGGCTGATCAGCATTGTTCCAGCTCTCAAACAAGCTCCAGGGCTGCAGATAGTAACCTTATGTGATGCTGTGCCAGGGCAGGTAGACGGGGGGAGTGCTGTGAGGCAAATGTCTAAAGGCCAGGAGCAACAAGAGTCAGGATGACTCATTAAGTGTTATATCTCCCCATTTAGAAACCTTTTAAAAAACAATTCTTGTGCAACCCGTCAGAAGCAGGTCACAAATATGAGTAAATGTCACGCAGCTGTTCCAAGGAGACAAAAAAAAGTTACGCTGGTTATGCATGATTTTGAAATTATGGAAAGAAAACTTATTCTCTGACATCTCTGGACTATTTGAAGCTCTAGTGCCTGTGTGACCTACTTTCCATCCTAGAGAAGTGTGTGACCAGCAGTCAGTTTCTGCTCCGATTTTCTAGTGGGAAACGAGGGGGGATGTGATACATAACTCTGTTTAAGCCAGATGAATGTGAAGTCCCCCAACAGTCAGTATCCTTGCAGTGTACTGCAAACGGACTCATCTTCAGGGTTGAATGTATAGTTCTGAATAAGTGGCTTAGACAGGAACTAGAAAAACAATAACATTAGGAACAACCAGGGTCAGAAAGATAAGGCAGGTGTGCACTCAACAGTACTGCACATATGGGTTTTTTCAGTTAGATCATTGGGACCCTGATATGCTCACTATAAAATGTTTCGGAGCTGATAGTGATGCTGGATAAGGTGAATGAATCAAGGCCTGGAGGTTGTTTTTAGTCCTAAAACCAGATGACTGCTAGGATGTTAATTTCTTTTCTTACCTTCTTCTTGGGGGAGGGCAGAGGCAGCTCATACAAATTCTTTAAATTTGAAAATAAGTCCATCTAGTGGGAACATCTTCGGCCAGCTCAGTTCTAGAACTGGGGAATTCCTGTACCTAAGCTTTGGTTCAGCTGCTATCTGGTCAGAGATGCCTTGAGAGACCAGCCTGTGGTCTCCACCCCATTTATCACAGGTTCAAATTGCTGCATAAGATGAGCTTAGAATTAGAAAAGCAAAGAACACGTGAGGAAACAGGTGGATGAAGTTTTCTGGAGGGTGGTAAATGTGGCTTGATTGGACAAAAATAGCAGTGTAAAGCTTCTGGACCACTTGCCCTAGGAGCTTATTCAACTCCTTCCTATAAAGGCTTTTTAAAAATTGACTGAGTGAAGAAGATAGAAGGGCTTTGTGTAAAAGCTGAGCATGACAAAGGGCAGAACTGCATCAGGATATGAGGGTAACTAGTAATAGCGGAAGCAAGTATTACATGACAGCGGTCCTAGTGACAGGTATCAGTTTCATGGAGCAGAAAGTGAGTTTTCTATCAACAGAAGTGCTATAAACTTCAAGGAAAAGGAAGCAGATAAGTGAACTGAGTGATCCAGAGGGCATCTCTATTGGTAGCAAAAGGCGAGCATTCTGTAACAGCAGCTCTATAGATCAGCTGTGGCCAAGCATTAAGCAGTCAAAAGGATCAGGATAGCGCTTGGGTTTTCTGGCAGAGGCTCTCTCTGAAGACATGACCTGTAAAACAGCGGGAAGCTGGAAGAAGCACATCCAGATGTGTAAGGACAGTAGGCCACTCAAGACAACTTTAAAATAGAAGTCCATTTTAAGATAACTTCATTATGCTTTGGGATATAGAAACAGTGCATCAGAGATGCCTTTTTTTTTAAAGTAGCCCTTTTCATGCCTTTAATCTTTAGGTGATACCACATGTTTGTTCTTTTACTTTCCAGATGTCCAGCAGGTGACAACTGGTGGTACATGGGAGAAAAGTGTGAAAGGAAAGGCTCAACTCAAGAAAATACTATAATAGCTGTTTCTTCAACCATATCTGTATTTGTTGTAATGCTGATTGTCACTATCACAACCGCAGTGTGCCTTAAAAAGAAATACAGCCAAAGAAAGGAAAATGGTGAAAGCCTGTCTCTAGAAGTAAGTATTTTGCCTTTTTCAACAATGTTATATATATACTTACTAAAAATAAACAAATCCAGTGAAAGTAAATTGGAGGATGTCACATTTTTAAAGTCTGAAGACTCCACCTTAGAGCTCCATTAAGTGCTACTGATTTATCAAATACCAAAAAGCCACTTCATTCAAAACCTGTTCTCCTCCTCCACCCCCACCACTCTTACTGCCTTGATGGCAGCCTGCATTGAGTGGGAGAGTGTGAGCAAAGGGGCTCATTTTCAATTTGTAACTAAACTGTGTCTTCCACTTAGTGGACTTGTATTTCATCTATTGCTGCATTTTCTACTAAAGATCTCCCCTTAAAACACCATGGTGCTAAAAAACCCAACCCAAAATGTCAAAAAAAAAAGCAAATCTAAAAATCAGTTTCCCTATTCAATGGCCATTTTTTTATGCAAGGAACAAAGTAGCCATGGAAATCATGACTTAAGGAGAATTAAAAGAAGACAGCAGGTTAAAACTATCTGAATTACTGGATCAGAAAGGACATGTAGTGAATAGCAGAGATATTTGGGCAGGTTTTGATAGGAAGTTTCATAAAGTCCTAAGCATCTGGACTCTTAGTTTAATCAGAGATTTAGTGTTGGAAATAGTAAGAATGACATAGCTTAGAGGGACTCACAAGGCACAGGAGAAATTTTGTAAGCAAACTGAAGAGGAATGGCCTTCCAGATAGCAGACTTCCATTTTTAATTTTGTCCTAATATTCTTTATGTGATGTCCTGTTGAGGTACAGTACCTCTGTGCAATGCCAGCTACTTGACACTGTTACTTTATGACCTTCCAATAAATTATTTTAGTTTCTTTGTAAGTAATGCTCTTACATTATACACCTATTTCCCTTCCCTACACGCTTTTGAGATGTGTGTTTGGTGTTTTTTTTTTCCCCATTTAGAATAAAACATCCTTCTGAAAATAATGCAAACAAGCATCAAAGACACAAGATGAACATCACTGGAAAACCACAACTACTTCATTGTTCTTTCTGTTACTTTTATCTCAACCATCATGATAAAGGTTTGTAAAGTCTGGAAAATAATTCATCCTCTGGATAAAATACTGTGCTAAAGTCAGTAAAGTGTCTGACAGTGTTGTGTGTCGCCATGCAATGGAGAAAGATGGAAATATGTTGTGTGACATGCCTGCCCTGTCCTTTAAGTCTACCTGAATGTGAAGAAAACGTGTAAAACTGCATCCCGACTTTCAGTCAACACAGTGAAGTGTAGGTTTGCTATCTTGTCATGATACAGATGTCTATAATAAAAGGGAGGTGGACCCTGTAGTCACGGGGTACCCAGTGGTTCTGAGTCCTGCGACAGCTGTCAGTCAGTAGTGTGAGGGTATATGGAGTGTGGGAGCGTCTGGTTCACCAAGTTATTTGGTTGTGATCTACTCACTATAAAAGAAATAACAAGTAATGAGGAAAGTGATAAATTAACCAAACACACAAACATTAATGAGGAAGTCACAACAGAGACAATAACGAAGACCCAGAACACTTCAACCGCTGATTGATGGTCCATTAAGGAACTACTCAGGCAGAGCCTTCAAGAATGTCAACCTGAACAATTTTTAACTGATAGGAAGGAGGAAACATGATTAACACGAGTATTATGGGATACTTGAGGCTGCTTGGGATATGGGCTATCAGAAGAGGCTTGTGGACTTATGTAAAAATGACTATGGGATGTTTAGGGGAAGGGCCAAAGGATCCAAAGAAAAGGGGAAGGATCACGGTGGAAGGATCAGAGACAAACCAGTGTGGGAAAATGGTGCCAGCAACTGGAGAGACCGGCCTGCAAAAGAGATCTGTGTGCCAATGACCAGAGGAGACCACAGGTTTTAGGGCTTGTGGGTCTAGGTACTAGCACACGGAGGGACTGGCATGCAAGAGTCTGTGTGCCAGTTACTGGAGGGACTGCGGGCTGTAAGGCTTGTGGGTCTAAACCCCAACAACTGGAGGGACCGGTGTGTGTGTGTTGTACGTGTGTTGAAAGGTCCAAGTGCCAGCAACCAGGGAAGAGGCCATGGGCACCAGGGCTGTAGGTCGGGGTGGCAGCAACTGGAGGGATCGCATTGTATGTGGGTGTGTAAGAGGTCTAAGTGCTGGCAACTGGAGAGACCTGGGTGTGTTTATATTTCTTCAGTGAATTCAGTCCTCTGTGTGTGTATGTATAATTCACTAGCAAACTTCAGGCTGGACTAGCTGGTGAGTTGGAGGAAACATTTCCACATCTGGAGGACTCAGTCTGAGCCAGTGGTTGGGGTAAGGGAGCTCAGGGTCCAGGCATGGATATTAGGCAGACTGAGAGCCCACGCTAATATTCAAGGGATCTGTGACTGTGGGAGTGCTTATGCAATGAGTGTGTGAGTGTATGCATCTGTTTCGCTAGCAAGCATCAGGTTGCTCTATCTGGCAAATAGGAGGTGACCTGCATACCAGCTAAAGGGCCGCAGGTCCAGGCGTGGATGTTAAACAGGTTTAGAGGCCGTGCTAACATTCAAGGGGTCTGTGAATGTGGGTGTGCTTATGGATGTGGAGAATGAGGGCACACATGTTTTCACCAGAGAACCTGCATTCTGATCGGCTGGAGGGGAGGAAGAGGACGGGGCTGTCTGCCCTTGTGCGAGTTTGGGTAGCATTATAGGTGGGTGCTGCTACCCGCGCTGCTCTGCGTGTGTGCGGCAGTCTGTGCAGCCAGCCGCATTAGGGACCTCTGTGTGTGTGTGTGAGTGTGTGTGAGCGTGTCTCTTGGATACACACTCACCCTTGCTACAGGCCAGACCTGCAAGCAGGAACAGCAGCAGCTGCATCCCTGGGACTGGGATGGAGAGATCACCGGGGACCGTTCCTGGCTGGGCACGTTGGCTGGGGAGGAGGGATCCTGGCTCTGTTGGATTTGGCATCTCCCTTAACACCCTTGATAAGGAGGGCTACAATTCAGTGGGATTTGGAGAACAGAGCCGGCATGGAAATAGGAGAAGGGCCAGAGGAAGCAAAGTGTACTTCTCTGAGGGCACTTTGCAGAGGAAGATGGCAGTCACCATGGGCACAGATCATCACATTTGCAGTGTTTTGGAGGGGGACTGCAAGAGACAGGAGTGCCAGTAATAGAAATGTCAGGTCACACCAGATGGTTGGGAGACTGGTATGTGAATATGTTCACATTTAAAGGTCAGCAGCTACTTTGATCCCTGGAATGGATATTGATGATCATAACATTTGTCGTGCAATTTACCCTAACGCTGGGCAAGAGCAGTTCAAATGTATGGAAATCTGATGAGGGAACTAGTCTTCCTCTGAATGCTACTGCACGGCACAAAGCAACAAATGCGTATGGCTCTGTACCGACATTACATATGTAGTCCTCCTCTGATTAATATTCTCTGAAATGAGTTATATTTAAAGCATTCATAGCTGGTTTTATTAGCTTTTGTTGGAACCCAAAGATTCATGAAAACAGTTAGACAAAATTAACAAAGATTTGTCAGAGCTAACAAACATCCTGGATAGGAAGATACCCTACTATAACTGTCTTAAAATAACTTTCCTATTTTGACATGTCTTCATCAGCAGCTTTCATGCAAATAATCCTCCAAATGCGCCTTCAATTAAGATATGCACATAGATTTACATGGAGTTAAGAAGACACAAATGAGACTGTTCATAAATTCAACCCTGGCTAAAATACTTAACATTATAAACAGTGAGCATTTCATTATTTCAAACATGAACTACTGGATTTGTGACTGCAGAGATCATTTATATTCTTTGAAATCCAGACTACATGAAATGGCATAAATACTACCTGAATTGTAAACTCTTTTGTGCTTTCATCAGAAGAAACCTTAACAGATAGAGCAATATATTACAATACATTGTGCAAGATACAAATTCCATAAGGTATATCCTGAAATGGTAAACTTCCATGGGAAAAAATCCTTAAGCTTCTGCTTATTCAGCTCAAACAGGAATCATTGAGGAGCACAATTTAAAATCTCCCAGTCAGTGAGTAAGAACAACTCACTTTTCAGTGGTGAGCAGGTTCCACAGAGCCAAAAGTGACTGAGGTTTTATTAATGTCATTAACTGATCTAAAAATACTCAAGAGGAAAATACTTTTTTTTTCAATTTTTCAATGCAGAAAAATTACTCCGGAAGTCCAACATTAGATTCAATATTGCACTTCATTGTATATCACAAAATTTATACTACTAGCTCAAGTTCCTGAACAAATAATTTTTTCTTACAAAAGCTGTACCACAACTGTCTTACAGTGAGGGTCTTTTTCTGTGAAGAAAGGAGGTGAGAGACTAAAAATACATATGCAGTTTAGGAAATGAAGCATTTGAACTGGAGTTTTCTTCTTTATAAGTAGATGGTTTACTTGGATTTGTAATTTAACTGGTTGAAGTTGCAATGTCTCCGTAATGGTCACCTCTTGTGAAAACAGCAACGAAGATTCACCAGCCCAGGTGAATCTACCCTGCTTTACAAAGACTTTTCCTACATGGTTATTAGGACTGCGTCTATTATTTTTAATGAAACAGATTAATTTTGGAGACATACATTTGACACATTTACAGATAATATGGATATTCATCACAGATCAGATACTGCATTGGTCAGTCGGAGAGCCATGCATGAGGTTGCAGCCCTTCACAGAAAGACTAGGTGTTTACTTTACTTTCCTAAAGCAGATTTATTCACAGAAAGTTTTACTAAAAATCTTTAATGTAAGCTTCTCCGTATGAAATCAGTGAGATACTAATATGATAGTAAAACCCACCAGTGTAATATCTGCACAAAGTTCCACTTCTCTTTCCCGCCCTTCTCACACGATGGTGATTCAGGTTATAATTTGCAACAAGGATTTGCTCTGCCTGCATCCCTGGAGCAGGTCAGACACGCTCCACTCTCTATAGATCAGAACTAGTGTAAAAAGCCTATTATTGGATTCCCACAACATGCAGAACAAGGGCTTGAGCTGGGGATGTGGACTCCTCCGGTCAACTGCCCTGCTCCCGTCCTTCATTCAAGTGCGAGTCTCTGCTGGTACCCGCTGGCTGCCCCCCTAGAAAAGACCCGGGCTTAAGTGAATGTTGTCTTCTCTGTTCCTCCTCTTCTGGGCTCCGGACTAGCTGTACAGCTGGGCTCAGCAGAGTATGTGCACATTGTATTTAGAGCTGTGTGTATGACTCACTCCCCACTGCTGAGTCTATCAGGAGTCACAGCATGGGCTTAAAAATAAAATAAAAAAATCCTAACATTCAAGTCAGTGGCTCACGTTTGGAGTGAAAAAAAAAAAGGTAGGTTGTTGGTCTAGCTACTTATCGGTCTTTCTTCAAAAATCTCAGCATTGCAGAAAATCTTTTAGGCGTGCCACCTAATATCTATGCTAAACAGTATACACAGCCTCATATTCCTGATCTAGGGAAACTAGACCAATTTCATTGCTCTTTGCATCACATGGATCAGCTCGCTCAGTCTAGCTTTTGCACAAGTAGCAAATAACTGAATCATAATGTCTAATAGTCTGGCTGGCACTGCATTGTCTAAAGGTAAAAAAGGGACTGATCCTAGACACTAGCTCTCTTATTTCAGCTAAGCATGTCAGGTGTCTCATACCACCCACGCCAGGCAGACACGGTTCCAGGGTGCAGGGCAGGAGTCATGAGTTGTCATTTTTTTTATGTGCAGATCAGAACAGAGAAGCGGTATTTCTCCGTTTTTTTTCCGCAGCTCTCCTTTTCCACTGTTATTAGAACTCAGGGGCTTTTGCTAAGACACAGATGCCACGTGTCAGTTAAAGTACCTTTAATTCTTATAAATGGGATCTTAATTCTCCCATCTGCTTGGACTGCATTTTCAAGCTATCTTCAAGTGCTGTAGTACACAGATTCATGTCTCAAAAGGAGAAGATAACCACCAAATAAACTGCTTTTTCTGAACGGTCATGCAGTCAATTGCTGTTTCTAAAATCTAGAATTGTTGCTTAGAGACTTCTGTAGTATTTGATCCAGTAATGGCAAAATATCTGTATTTTGCTCAAATTGTGCTATGAAATTATGAAGAAATTAAATATACAGTGATCTCATTTCCCCACTTCTTTCATATATATTCTAGTTTATTACAAAAGACAGCTCTAAAGTCAAGTTTTAATAATTCATTTTGTGCAAGAAGATTACGGATTTTTTGCAGCAGACAGATTCCATGTGGCTGCTCTCTTTGTCCTCTCCCCTTTCGGAGCATCAACAGAATGAACTGGGGGAAAAAACCAAAAACCACAGCAATTCAGACTGATCACCCCTTCTACACCCGAATTAATAATTTACTGGAGTGCATGTGTATCGGTCTCCTTTGTATTAAACTTCTTCAAAACCATCAGAAGTGCCACCTTTTTCTATTTTTTTCCTTATTTCTGTCATGGAATCTTTTCTTTCTCCCCCCCCCCCGTCAAAGTTCATTACTTACAACATGTGCATTATAACTGGTATCATAAAGCTTGCAGACAGGTTTCCATTCCAGTTTTCACCTTCATTTGCTCACAAATTCCTAAACTCCTTCCACTTGAGATGAAACGGTCAATGCTTGATCTCTGCCTTTGACTTCACCTACTGTGAAAACAAAATAGCATCAAAGAAGTTTAACTTGAATGTCTGGAACTTAAAAGAACAAAATCAAACTTCATTGTTTCCCAGGGTTGCAATGCTTAATCATACAATACATAAACATGATTGCTCTTCCAGTGCAATACTCATGGGAATAAAAAAGATTGTGTGCTCTTTATCAGATCTGAATCTTATCTCTAAACAATTTGATGGAACATTTTGATTAACTTCTTAATGATAGCATTTCTGCTTAGCAGTTACTAATATGTAAGTAGAAACCAGCCATCTTGTTCTGCTAGAGCTCTGTGTATGTGCATTTGCCCTTGATTTTTTTTTTTTTTAACACCATCTGGATCCATGCAGTCTATGCTACAAAAAGCCAGATCAAATCTTGTCAGCAGCACGTCTCCCTCTTCATCTGTGATTGCTTTTTTTCCCCATACTTCTCATCATGTTGTGAACACTTGGGTTTGGAGAAAGCTTTCGCTCATGTAAATGATGTTTGCTTATTCAGAACAGAGCGTTATGAATTACATAGAATAACATTACAACTTCAGTTTAGTTTGTTAAGTAAGCTATTAGTTTATTAAGTTTGGTAGCTATTAAGTTGTTTAATAAACTTTAGTTTATTAACTGTGGTAGGAGTCTCTGTTGCCACTTAGAAGAGGTAGGTTTCATTCTGGCTGCTGCTGTCATACCTTCGTCACCAGAAAAGATTTGTCAGGTTAAGCTGAAGGTAAGGACAGAAACAGAAAATGAAAGTACCTATCATCTCACCTGGTTAAGGAACAACCTCTGCAGGCACTCAGGACAACTGCAGGATCATGCTTAAGCATTAGCATCTGTGATTGGGAGGAATGGAAAAAGAAAAGCTGCTGGGATAAGAAAATACGAGTTTCCTTAAGGGGAATAAAGCTCTAAGGAAAAAAAAGAAAATTAAATTGAGATAGTGAATACCCATTATGGGCCACTGCATGACAGTCTACAGGCCACGTCTCCCAAGCAGATAGATGCTCCTTTGCAACATGAAGCCTGAACAATTCCTCCTGCTCAGCAGCCCACCTGTTTGCTCTGCTTTCCACGGGTTCCCACCTCACAGCAAGATCAATCACCACCACTCGTGCCCTTTTTAAACCTATCTCCATTAGCTTACAGCAATGCGCAGGTCCCTCATTTACAAGCACTGTGAGACCTCTGGCAGCCCCAGCCGCAGTGCTGCAGGGCCTCTTGGGGCAGCTCTCTCCCTCGGGGAGGTCTGGGAAACTGGCAGCCAGGGTGACGTGGAGGCTGCGCTGGCACAAGCATCACACAAAACATTCTTTGTTGCTGGAAGACTGAAGGAAAACTTGGAAGCGTAACCCCTTCCATGGCCTCTGCCAGGGACAAAGCCAGTGGTGGTACCCTGTGGTGCTGGCTTTGCTGTCCCTATGGGGAGCTCATCCCTGCACAGGCTGCTGCTGGGGGCAATAAATAAATAAGAGTCGTTCTCACCTTGGAGGATTTGTTGGAGGAGCTGGTGGAGACCAACGCTCTGTTTCCCAGAGCCACTGAAAACCAGCTATAAATATTTGTCCTCCTCCCTTGGGAGGGAAGTCCGCATCCCGCACCCAATCCCCCTTGCCAGGAAAAGCAGGGCTGCCCTGTCCCAGCGCTCTGCCCCACGCTGGCTTTCCCGGCCGAGTCCCCACACGGTCACACGGTGGGAGTGACTGCATAGCAACTTGGTTGACATCAAACCTCCCCGCTGGCTACCCCCCTGACCATGAAAGACCTGCAGAGCACTGGCTGGCAACCTCCTTCCCCGCAAGAGTGAATCTTGAGCTTTGGAATAAATTTGAATTTCTGAGAAATACAAATAGCCACAGATGCATCCATTTTGAATGCGGTCCCAGCAACCTCAAAGGTATTGCTGAAATGAAATGTGGGGAAAGGAGGAATAGAGGTTTATTTACCTTTTTTCCCCTGGGGTTCAAATGAGCAAGCCACGCCGCCCTTTGTGCTAGCAAAGTCATAGAAAAGCTTTCATTTATGCCATAATCATGCCTGAGTGCATAGATTAGGTGTGCCACTTGCTTTCCTAAGAGCGAGTTATCTTGATTTATACCCATATTGCACAAACCACTTCTCAGGCGTGTCAGATCACTCTCAGATTGGCTGTGGTTGGGCTTACTTACATATTGGCTTTCTCACTTGTTTCCCACAGCATCTCAACGGACTAGGACTGGGTGGGCTAAAAATGATTTTGTTTTTCCATTCCACAAATATTCTTCAGCTATAAAACACTTTCCTATTTCTTATTAGGTGGCATCAAGACCATTTCAAGGCTTTGTTACCGAAAAACCCCTTGGGCCGGGGTGCAGGAGCTCGGGTCTGTGGGTGCTTGCTGATGCATGGGCGTGCAGCGTGCAGCCGGGCGTGCGGGGCCCGTTGCACTACAGGAGGGTTTTAGAGCTCAAAAGATGGGAAGTTTGATATCTTTGGAAATGCAAGGCTGAGCATCAGTTTCTTAATCAGCAGTTACAGCTGCTGTCAGCTGCCTTCCTGGCAACCCCCTGCTGATGGTGGAAGTGGTGTAGGGAATATTTTGCAATACAAAGATCACCTCTTAAAGGGGAAAGCAGAGCACTTTGCCATCTTTCAGCTGTAGGGCCAAAGCCTTTTGCATGCTGGTTTTAGAGCACTGGAAAAAATTAAATAGCCTAATAAGCAGTAGAGAAATCCTGACCTTTCTTTACTACCATTTTATTCAGCATATATGTGAATGATTAATTTGTGCTGAATAACTGGTACAGTATCTGTGAGTGCATGACCTCCCTTAGTTTATTAAACAGGAGTGCAGTAAACATCCTCTCCTTCCCCACCACTTTTGGCTTTTGTCACAAGGGGTGCTGAAAGTATTTGAAATTTAAGTACTTTACTGATGAAGTCAGAATATTTTTTGCACATCCCTCCCAAGAGTCACTGTGTAAGACGTAGCCATTCACTCCCAAGGGTCTGGATCGTCTCGGATGAAGCCACTCATTAGCAGGATTACCCTTGCCAAAGGTCTTCTCCCAGCCGCAGCAGGGCTTATTTGTCATTAAACCTCCAACTTCAGTTACGTTTAACAACACGGCAACCCCATGCAAATACACAGGTGTGCAGTACAAAACTTTTATGGAAGGGGAAATGTTGTGGGTCCCAGCAGCCAGAGCCCCGACTCCTCTCCATGGATGTGCAAAAGGAATGAGGGCAGGAGGAGCATCATGGTCACCCCCTTCAGATCCAGGGACTGCAGGATGCAGGCCCACACCTCTGAGCTGGGCATTAGGGATAGTCATGAAGTATTTGCTGATGATGTCAGGGGCGAATTGCTCCAGTAAACTTGAATCTTGGTACTTTCAAGCTCTGGCGGGAAGGAACTTGAATGAGATAAATGCTTTTGCACTTACAAAGTATTTTTACAATTAATTGCCCAAATATTCCTGGGAAATGGGAAATCAGTTTCCTCAATTTATTGGAAAGACAGTTAAATCGGGACTATTAGGAGGCTTAAGTAAGACCACAGAGTAAATCGCTATCAAATCACACTGAGAAAAGGCAACCCACCAGTAGCTGCTTGTTGGTCTGATGTTTTGCTGCCCTGATGGTGCCGTTTAGTCCAGCGGTCACAAGCAGGGACACGGCACTCGGTGGGAGCAAACCCAGGACCTCTGGCAGTGCTGGTCCACCATGGCCACAATCATCGCTGAGACACTTCTTCCCTTTTGGTCCCCAAAACCCTGCAGCCATTGGCTTTGTCGCTGTTGGCAGACAGACCTCAATAGCTGCATGAAGATGGTGGGAGCAGGAGAGCCAGCAGTCCCTGCTGATGGGTCAGGGGATGCTAACCCTGATATTGCTAAATCCAGGGGAGCCTGGGGCTTTGGTCTCAAAAAATGCAGTTTGCCGGGCAGCTGAAGGGCGTTTACAGCCAGCTTTTATAAGATACCACTTAATCTTGGTAATAAGTATTTTTTATTCAGTGTTTTCTAAGCTCCTTCCCTGTAAAAGGAGGAAGATGTCTCTGACAGTGTTGTAAGTATGTTGTGAGTATGTTGAGATGGATATTGAGAAGTGTCAAAGTTTTTCCTCTTTTCAAGTAACGAAGATCAAAACTTCCACAGTTTAAAACATTCACTTAAACCGTGTAAGTACCTTGAAACATCATTAGTACATTTTTTTTTCTAAGCTTGCAGCCTTTTATTTTATACCTTATTCAAAAACACAGCTTCCATATAAATGTAATGAGGTGTAATGTTCAACTTCAGTTTAACAGGAGAAAATTGTGAGCAAATCAAATCACCACCTTTTGTTATTCTAGGTACAGGAGCCTGCCACGCTCCACCAGCATCTCCAAAAGCACAGGTTCAGGCAATTGAAAGAAGACAAAGCATTACAGAGACATGTGCTTGAGCCTTAAAGTTCCCAAAGTTGAAGGGGTCTGGTAAGAAATCCTCTGCATTATAGACTTTTAGTTTGTTTGTTTTTTTCCAGCATTTCCCCTCCAGAATGCTCCCAAGTCTTAGCAAACTTGGAAACCTGGCACCACCGATTAGCTTCTAAATTGCTTTAGCTAGTTGTAAGGTTACACCAACAATATTGGTGTATAAGAAGGATTGCAATTGTTCATTTGAGTCTCAAACTGGAAAGAAAAGAAAGAGAAGCTGGCATTCCTAAAGTCAGGAGTGACATAAAGGAATGACAACTGTTTTCTTAAGGAAAAGTTTATATTACTATGCTATTAATACATACCTAACACCCCTCCAGACATTACTGCAACATGGGTAGGTACTAAAGACATCCTTAGAAATCCTACTGTTTCAATAAATCAAATACAAATGCTCAAACTATACTTTCCTTATTAGAGTTCTTGCTTCAGAATCCTCCCAGAATAAACCATTTATTCTTCTTTTTTAATTTAAGATCTCATCCCAAATTTCAAAGAAGTCTGCCTTTGTCCAACCTAGCTTTGCATTTTATTAAGGGACCAACTTTTGGCTTTATTAAAGCTTTAATAGACAGTCCTTTGGATTGCAAAGCGCACCAGATCCATTAGCGTGTCATTGAGTGCCATTATACAAGTGCTTTGAATTTTTGTGGCTCCACGTGTGCTATATTTGGATAAATAGCAAGGTAATTCAGGTGCTGGGCAAGTGCTTTTGACAAGGGGTTGTTGGGTAACAGATCCCATCCGTACTGACCTGGCTAAAATGCCATAGTAGTGTGGTGGGGACGAAGCGTTGTTTCAGTACTGCCAATAAGTAAGTGTGCAAGTTGCCCTCTTCAGGAGAGAAAAGACATACTCGAACAGAAAGATTTGAAAAGGATTATTGTTTTAGGTTAATCTATTTTTAAAGCAAGTTATCAAATATTTGATTGAAGCTCTGTAGAGAAATAAAGAGCTTGATTTATGCAAGGAGGCTGACACCTCTGCCAGGAGCTGTTATGTAGCAGGTTAGCGTTGTCAGGCTAATGTAACTTAATTATGGGTACTGAAAACAAAGCATTTAGGAATGAAGTCACAACTGAACAGCCACCATGCCTACAAGTGACAGAAGTAGAATAGTTCCATCAACTTGAGCGATAAACTGAAGCCCATTCGTGAAATCAGTGGGTGTCTCACCCGAATGAGCAGTGCAGGATTAGACTCAATTGCGCATCACGCCGGCACTAGTTAGAAACGTAGAACAGATGTCAAGTAAATAGGGAAGTGTGGGACAAAACAGAAATAATTGTAAAAATGTGCCCAAGGATAAAACAAATTGATCCTAAGACACTAACAAACATTCTTGTATAAGACGAAATGAGTCTTTGTACTGGGTTGGTTTTTATTTTCTTGCTAATATTGCATAACCGAACTACACTGGCATGATGATGAGGGGGGATAATAAAATAACTTATCAATGCACTATTAACTCTACATGCTCTTACCTAATAATAAGATATTGATGTCTCCTTTAATGCGTGTCCCATTGTTGAGAACTTTCTCATTACCCCGCAGTAGCATACACAAAATGGCTTTTTTAATATACTCATGGCCATGAACGTTTGGTGCTAAAGACTTGCTTAAATGGTCAAAGATATCCTATTTAAGAAACAGCAAACACTTACATTGCACATTACCAGCATTAGAATGGAATCTCATTATCCATTAGCCAGTATTAGTGCAATTTATAACTTACTTTAGTTTGAGCTTTGCAGAATTTCTTGATCTTTGCCACATCATCAGCTGAGAATGTGGGTGCTATTTCTTTGCTCATCAGTTTGATATTATTAGCCAGCATTATTGTCCTGGGTATTTTCCTCCAGATGCAGAGGAATGTCATGAGATTAACTATTAAATAGATGAACTATTAAGTACATACTGGACCATTGTTTTCATGACACAAAAAGCTGCTTAGGAAAGAGAAAGTGCAAGTGGAATCAAATTCAAAGAAATTATTAGATTTATCCATTTTATTATGGCTTAGCGAGTGAAATCCACACTAGAAGAGGATTTAATGAAGTTCCAACATCAGAATCCAAAAGAACTAAAGCTACGTTGTATAGCTTTATAGCGCCGGGGATTTCATTTCTTCCTTGCCCCGCAGTATGAGTGGGTGGGAGATGGACCTGGTGTGAGGCAGGAGACATCGTACCAAAGAACACGCTCTGGCATTAGGGCTACCTTTGAAGGAAAGACAGAGAGGACAACTCAGTTTTTGCTTTGTTTTCCAAAGGCTTGTCAGACACTCGGGCTTCTTCTAAACACTGATCAGACAAGCCTCGCAAACACCGCAAGGTGAGAAAAAAGCAATCATCTCAGAAACGTAAATTTTAAAGCAGAAAGAGGGGAAACACCACCTTAACTTCTACTTGATGAACCTATCAATCTTTTGTTAGTTTGCAGGCTTTGTAGGGGAGTGCTGGTGAGACGGCTGACGCTTCAGAAGGACCATCAGAAAACGCTTTGGGGAGGAGAGAGTGCAGTTGATATAAACTGTCTCCAAGACCTGTGTGTGAACAACATGAGGGGCCCCCCCGCCAGCCCACAGTTGTGTCTCCCAAGTACTTGTGTCTCCCAAGGACTTTAACAGAAAATAAATCAAAAATGAATCCAATTCCAGCTCGGACTGCCTTGGCATTGCTCCGGAGGCTCCTGACAGGCCTCTGTGTTTGGCTGAGCCTGTGTCAGCCACCGCGGTCAGGCAGAGCCCTCCCGGCCGCCCAGTTTGGCCCTGCCCAGGTGAGGGCTGAGCTGCGGATCCACCACAGCCGCCCACGAAGACGGCTCATGGAGGAGCAGGGAGACAGGTCGGGGGTTCAGCTGTCACTGGGGAGGGTCCGCGGCCAGGTAACGGAAGGAAATTTGGCAAAGAGGAGATGGACATGGGTGGAAACGGTTGTCTCGACTCCACAAGCGGCGTGGCAGACGTCCCCGCCGGGCACGGGGAGCAGCAGGCGGCAGCAGCCACAGGCGAGCCCTGTTTCTGGCTCTAAAAAAATGGGATCTTTCTGAGTGAATCCTCAGGGAAAAGCTACCGAGTTTTTTTGTAATCAGTACAGAAGAAAGTCACAATAGAATTCATAGGACTTGAAGCCATGCTGACAAGATTTTTTTTAACTGTTCAGTAAACACCAATCCCTCCAATTTGATACCAAGTTCCTCTCAAGCCGGTCCTGACAGACGACCTCCTTTGCTGCCGTGCCCAACTGCAAGGCCAGCTGGCAGTGACTTGGGGAGGGGGTGACAGTCAAAGGCACCTTGATGCAAGGAGATTTTTATGACCGCTTATTCCTCCTGCGTGCTATCCAAAAGAAGATAATTTTTCTGTAAATACCTTTCACGCTATCTTTGTAATATTGTAAGCAGAACCGTTTGCTCTTGGGATATGCGATATTTGGATATTTCCCCACTGAGGAGGAGGACGGATGGCAACTGCAGCAGCTACAGTCACACAACGGTACGGCAAGGAAGGGGGCATGCGATGGCACTTACGTTGCCTGTATTGCTATTTCAGTGCCTGCCTTACCCTGAGCTACAGTGAAGGCCCTGAGGTAGATAAGGACACCCAGATCTGAAGAGACGTCCGCCCGGAGACGCCTGCTCCGCACCGAGGGGCACCGGCTCCCCTCTGCAGCCACACGCTGGGACCAGCCCAGGCAGCGGGCACCCAGCGAGACCAGTGCCACCAGCAGAGCAGGGGGAAAATACTGTATTAATACTTGCCCTTAATACTTACCGATTAAGAAAACCCAACAACCAGTGCATATTGCCTTTTATACAGCTGAGAGACAAAACACAGACCAAGCTACAACAAAGCTTAAATCCAAAATAATTACATTTTGTCACAATTCCTTCCACACAGCCCAAGCTACCAAGGAAGCGAGCCGCCAGCGCCCAGGGAGAGACATGATTTGCTCCACAGCTTCCTTCAATCCCAGCGCGAAAATTTCCAAATGTTTGAAACAGGGAGCAACTAAATCTTTTAATGCTCTCTGAAAAGCAATCAGCTCACTGAACGCATCATTCAGCAGCCTCCAATATAAAATAATTAAACCATGAAAAGCTGCTGCAATAATCTTACTTTAAAATCCTAAATTCCTTTACATTTTGAGGATCTGATGGTATTGACTCCAGTCAGACACACACACACACACAGGCAGGGCAGAGACCACAGGAGCTTCTCACAGCTCAGCTGAACACACCTCTTCCACTCCTTGAGCAGAGGCAGCTTAACTTTATGAAGATTTGTTGTTGCAGCAAAACTATCCAGGAGATACAGCTAAATCCAAATTCATTTCATTTCCAGCCAAATTATATTTTGATGCAGGTCACTAGAAGCTAATCTTTCATCTCTGTTCGCTTCATACATGGAAACGAAAAAAAAAAGAATTTCAGATTAAGCAGCATTTATCATACTAAATAGAATTAAATCAAATGGAAAATTGCATAAAGAAACTCAGCTAAAACAAGCAAATTAAAAAAGCCCTTTACCTGTGTGAATGTAGTCTTTGATTTTCTCAGAAGAGAAGAAAACCTTATTATTAAAAACTTAAAAGGGAGCCTGGATTACCCTTTTCCCATTTCCCTGCACTTGAACTGTCAGTCTGTCTTCACGAACAGATTTTGCTTCCTGTCTGTCAGGCAAGTTCACTTGCTTGTTCTCACATGTTGGAAAGACTCCTGTTTTCGGTACTGCAGAAGCACTTGAGCTGTACAGTAAGCAGCAAACAAGGAGCAGATGATTTTTTTATTCATGCATTTTTTGTTAGTTACATGCATATACACACAGGTGCCTACACACACCTGCATTCAGTAATATAACACAGCTTTAGCAAAAAACCGAGCTAACCAGAAGCTAGCCTGCTTTTAACAACCTTTTACTGATGCTATGACTTGTAAAGAGCTCCCATCTGAAATAGCTTATGGTAAGTATTAAAAATGAAGAAATAGCAAAGCCTTCTAGAAGACACCTATTTAAAATTATCTGAAATATTTCAGAATAATTGAAGGAATTACAGTCCTTTTTCCCCCCCAAATTCCAAGTCTTCCATTACATCAATTAAAAATGCATTTATGAACTTGGCTTATGGCAAAATGCAGAGCAATAAGCAGTGGTCGGTATGGAGAATGGCTCTCTGGGAAGAATTTTTCTGATATATAACACAGGTGTAAGAGGCTCCGTAATGCCTTGGGTCAAATTTTGCTGATGAACATTATCTTAGTTTCTTGGCTAGAATCCCCTCTGCAACATAAGTTGCAGGTAAAAATTTGCATTTTAGCATGAAACTTTGAAACTCATTAGTGAAGACAATGACTTTTAAATACAAAATGCCACTTCTATCTCTGAAAGCCCCTGAGATGCAAATCATTGGAGACGGGGAAAGCAGTCCCAAGAAATAGCTTGATGTGTCCTGTTCCCATTCCCTTGCCATGGTCTTTGCTCAGGGCTGCTGCAAGGGAGGCGATACCGGGCTGCAACCTTGGGGTGAGCCGCTGCAGCTCAGCTTACGGTGGCTCCTTTTCTGCATGTTGGTCCTTTGTGTTTGGAGATGAAAGGTGCAGTGAGACAGAGAGGCCTCTCCTCTCTCCTTTAGAAATTGCCTTCTCATCTCTGGTTTTCCACAGTTCAAACGTAAGACTTTGAAACAGATTTCAAAGCTGCATCTTGTATATGGAAATTCATGGCTCCAGGCAGGTTCATGATCAGCCCTGAGATTTCAAGTTTAAGAGTAAGAACCTGCAGCCCAAATATAACTCCTTTTACTTGTGCTTTGTCCTTCTCTGATTTTTTTCTGTTTCAAGCCATCAGTAGGAATAAGATGATACCAATTTTCATGGATCATCTATATAGTTTTACTTTAGGCAGATATTTCAATTTTCTTGTAAAAAACACTAGGTTAAGGAAATATGAACACAAACCATTTGGATAAGATACAAAAAAATCAAATTCCAGCTGCTAGTTATTGGATATAAGTGACGTTATACATGCTTAGGAAACTGAACTCTGTACAACTAGACAGTAGCTGAAGGTGTCTCAGTAATCCCCAGACTGGGGAAATAACCAAACCACTTCCAGGGCAGTAGGAGCAGAAATATCATGGCATACACTGGGCCTGGGGATGGGTTCATTTTACACAAGAAGAACCAGGGAAGAAGAATGAAAGAAACTCCACCAACTGAAAGCTTTGTGGTCCTCCAAACAGTTCTCGCTGCTCAATAGCAGTGGGGTATTTTATAAACATTAGTTAAGTGCTTTTGTAAATGGATATTGCCCTACCTGATTCCTTCAGGGTTTGCAGGCATGGTGGAAGCCAAAACCAAGTTTATCTGCAATGGAAGCTCAGAGGTTAAAGCTCCCCGTCACCCATGGCAAGAGGCACCCAGTCCATCTCTGGAGCCAAAAGGTAGCCAAGGAGGGTGACAAAATGAAAGGATATGCTGGGTTGGGTTTGTAGGTCAAGCTGGGAAACCTGGATTTGTACTGTTTGTTGCTTTTTTAATTAGCGGGCTTTTTATCCTTGGCCAGCCGCACTCCCAGTGCAGGCTCAGTTTCCAAGTCCTTGTTTTTAGCATTGCACAAGAATCTCAGATTGAATTCTATAAAGCAAAAAATGAACATTGGAGACCCTGTGGAATGACACTTTCTTTTTTCAGTAAACCAGCTGCAGCAGAGAAGAATCAAAAGAAGAAACAATATGTGGCCTTACTTTTTTTTTTAAAGTCAGGAAGGAAGGGTTATTGGAAAGCTTACTAGATAGGTAAAAGAAAAGTGTTTAACTATCACTGCCTTTCATTACAGGAAGCACAAGACAAAAATGTTTGAGAAATCAATAGTACGGCAAGAGCAATCACCAACCTATGTGGGACAGATGTAGACAGAGGGCCGTTCCCATCTCTACTGCAGTTTGACTGATTTGTTAGTAAAAGGGGAAATTTCAGGGCCATGAAAATGGCCAGAAGGCTGGAACACCTCTCCTATGAAGAAAGGCTGAGGGAGTTGGGGTTGTTCAGCCTGGAGAAGAGAAGGCTCCGGGGAGACCCTATAGCAGCCTTTCAATATATAAAGGGGGCTTATAAGAAAGATGGAGAGAGGCTTTTTACCAAGACGTGTAGTGACAGGACAAGGGGCAATGGTTTTAAACTGAAAGAGGGTAGGTTTAGATTGGATAGAAGACATTTTTTACAATGAGGGTGGTGGGACACTGGCACAGGTTGCCCAGAGAAGTTGTGGATTCCCCATCACTGGAAGTGTTCCAGGTCAGGTTGGACGGGGCTTTGAGCAACCTGATCTACTGAAGGATGTTCCTGACCATGGCAGGGGGATTGGACTAGGTGATCTTTAAAGGTCCCTTCCAACTCAAACCATTCTATGGTTCTGTGAAATACTAATCCAGTGTGATTTTCCAGTCATTTTGAAGAATAAAAATACCCATTGTCTTCAGGAGAAAACTGGAGGGCTGGTTACCAGGATGGCCTCTGCTTCATTCTTCAGGAGCAAAGGCTATCTAGGACTAGCATTTAGGATAGTTTCTAGCTGTCATACATTTCTCCCACTTGCGGAGCTGCAGTTAAATAAATAAGATTAGCCAAGATACATGCAGTTCTTCAGGACTCTGCCAGACCTTCTGCCAGTTCTTAACAGTGTCGACCCATTAGAGCTTCCTCCTGCTTTCTGTTTGCACTAATCCACTGGAAACCCAGCCCTGGAGACCTGCTTCACTGACCCCCATATTCATTAAGAATAATTGTTGATGCTGTGTAATGGAATAGCAGCAGCACAATTAAAACAGCCCCTTCCTGTGGCAGAGCTTTTATGGGATTGGCAGAGAGTCCTAAGGCGATCCCTGAGCCCATCTATCACCCTCTGCAACCCCTACAGCTGGTTTCATCTTTCAGCCGCTGTGTGCCAGTCTGACACTGTGTGGCACGTACAAGTACTACAGCAGCCACTGCCACACAAAGCAAGAGGACACGTCCCTCTGCTTCACTGCCAGCTCCTTAGACTTGGCATCTTAAATATGTTGTCTCCTTCCTCCCTGTTTTCTTTCCTTTTATTCTTCTTCCTCCTACCCCAGACTCCCTGTCAGGAATGGTTTTCATTTAATCCAAGTGTGTTTGGCACCAGATTCCTTTTGTCCCACCCAGGAGTCAAGGGCATTTTGAGGACTTGTTGAGCAATAAATAAAGATTTGTGTCATATTTCTGTGTTCACATTGTGGCAGCCTGGTTACCCATCTTGAGCTTTCCACCTTTGGAATCTGATGGCAAGAACGGGAAGAAGACAACTCCTTCTCAAAGCCACTCTTCACATCAGTTCTTCATTGTGCCGAGTGAAAATGTATAGCAATGCTTTATCCTGGCAAAGGAGAAACACTGGATCCAGGCAACTGAATAAAAATATAAATACTGTCAACTTTCAACAAAAATCTTCACTGAGTGTGACAACCACGGGCAAGAGGAGAAAAAAAAAAATCTATATACAGAATACAATTAATCTTGGGTTCTTGCGCAACAACCAGAGCTGCCATCCCGACAGCCGCCCGTAGGGGCAGAGGCAATGGTTAGCAAGGGAACCCCTACAAATCATGCTGCCATGGGAGCAAGGCTGCCAGGGAGATGATCCAGCAGCACCAAGGGCCTGGGCAAAATCACCGAGGGCAACTGCCCAAGGAGCCCAGATTTTCTGTTCATTCTGCAATGGCAAATCCCATCACCTGCCCACGGCATGGAACAAAGGGAGAACAGGAGAGCTTCACCCAGGTTTGCAGCTTTTGGTCACCCTGTGCACAGGACAAAGTGGTTGCATATGACGTGCATCTGGTGACAGAAAGCATGTTTATACTTGGGCAACAGAGCATGGTGTAGAGTGCCCCAAGCTAGCAACGACCTGAGCTAGCACAGTCTACTGCAACTAAGTGATTAGTCATTAGTCACTGGTGTCATGAGAAAGGACGTCAGGCTCTCTCAGTATCCTGAATCCCATAGCATCTTGACTCAAGGACAGGAGCCCCAGGGAGAGGGAGAACAGGGTCCATACATGCCTAACAGTTCTAGACAAGGTCTAATTAGTGAACGTATGATACCAAGAGGAGCGGCACGTCCACAAGTGTTAAGCTTGCACTTCCCAAAAAGATAAGAGCTGCGTTTTTAGGTCCCTCCCTTGCCTGTATTCCTTATTCACATTTACAGGTAGCCATGGTGACTAGAGTCAGACAGGAGATTTATTTCAGGCTCGATGACTACTATAATACACGTAAACAAAGAACACCTGCCTTAGAACAGCACTATCCTGATAGGGAGATGGCCACATTGGCCATTTTGACTTGGGCTATAGCCCTTCCCTTCCCTTTCCTGTATCGAATACTTTCCCGGAGACCCTTTTGCCCAGCCTGGAGTCAACCGACTGGAGCATTCAAAAAATTAAATATTTTCCTTTCCCCTCTTTGGAAAGCAGAGCAGAGATGTGCCCTAGACAGCCCTGCTCATGGTGAATTAGATTTTTCTTAACGTGTGAAAGCAATTCTGCTTCTCTCTGTTCCGTGTGTCGTCCCGCCCCCCCCCCCCCCGCCATGCACATCCTGCCTCCAGATTCTCTTCTCTCCTCTCCCAGATGTGAGGGTCGGAGGCAAATAAACTCCATCTGTCTCAAATCCAATGGCAACCACTGTGGCAGATTCTGTCCTGCTTTATTTCTCAAACATATGAGGCCCTCCATAAAACCCTCCACAACTACTGTTGTGCTGGAGTAAACTTTCTTTTGGCCTAGTTAATACATGTATAGTGAATGAAGCTTCAGCCCAAGAGGAATTTGGTATAACAGCAACTTATCTGCATGACATGTGGATGGTTGTAGACCTGACATTTCCCCCTGTTGCCAGTATCGGAGGAAATGTGAACAGGCAACCTAGAGCACAACGTTGTTTTGTCTCCAATTTTCTCCCCACCCAGTAAATGCTTCAGAGGCTTTTTGCAAAGCAGAAATACTTGTGCGTGGTCTTGCACTTGAAAGCATATCCAAATTATAATTGAATACATTCTCTAAACCAAAGATAATAGGCTGAGGGCTCGGGAAAATTATGTTTTAGGTGAATGTCTGCTGGAGACAGGAAAGCTGTCTGGCAACAAATTCTTTGGGGAACACACAGCTCGATGCTCGTGCTGAAGGGGATCAAGTGAAATTACAAGACAGGGAAACGTAATGCGTCTTGAGAGGTTAAATGCAAAAGCCTGATTGCTCCACTCAGTTATCCCAATCTTACTTTGTGAATTCACTATTTGAGAAGTGCTTCTTTCCGAATTATACTGAGATGAGCAAGAGGATAAGTTGGTGAAATTACTAAATGAAAACCAACCATTTTATATAATACGTGCAACCCGACCAATTTAGCACAACAAATTCTGTACACATTTGAAATATCATGAAAATAGTGTCTTTAATATACAGTTTACATACTTACAATACGCAGTTTAAATTTGTTCATATACATTACAAGGATATTTATTTGCACCTGGTTTAAATAATAATCTGCCTTCAGCCTTTTACACAAAAGCCCAAAACAGCACAGAATTCCACAAAAAACATGCTTCGTTTTATAACGGAAATGTACTAAGCCAAAGTTTTGGGGCTTTCTCTTTTTTTTCCCAAGTGTTACTTTTTTGACCTACCCAAAGTGAATCTAAAGAGCTAAGAACTAACACATATTTTTAATATAATTCAGAAGATTGTCCAAGTCAAGAGAATCACTCTGCAGATTTTCACGCTGAAAATTTGGTTATTATGAACAGAAATGGTAAAGTCTGAACAACTCCCAGACTATTAGGAGTTTAAGACATAACAAATTAAGAGTCATTTATTGCTAGGTCTCAACAAGGGGCCTGCATTTCCCTACTGCCCTGCTGTCCCTAATACCGCGAACAACATGGACGATCCCTCACTTTGATTGCGATTTCTTTCGTACCTTCTAGCTCGTACACAGGAACGCTGCAATTTCAGAGCATCAAAAAGAGGAGCCAGGAGAGCTGGGCTAAGCCCTTGTCCTTTCAGATAGGGCTGGTGTTCGGCTTTTAAGTAGCGTGGTGTAGCCCCTGCCTGGCCCGCAGGCAGGACTTTGCTGACCTGTGCTGCAGGCAGGCACCCCGCCGGGCAGCACGCAAGTAACGGGTGCCAGCACACTTTATTTAGTGGGGAGACAATCAAGGAGTTGATTCAAGAAGAAAACATAGGAGAAAACACTTCAAGTATTTATAGACAGATTTGAAACACGGTGGTTTTTGAGACAGCATCGCTATTTACGCTGTTCCTCTTGAAGCTGTTGTTGTGGAATAAAGTCAATTAAAGTGGCAAGTAAAACTGTTGTATTGGAAAAAAACCCTGTGTAATATACAGTTACTTCAAACTCTTGCTTCTAGCTGCAAAGTACACATCAAAATACATTTTCCTTCTAATTTTGGATGGACCAAATGTTTTCTGTGTCTAAATTTCTAGCTGTAGGCAATTTTTACGATACAGCAAGAATAAAAACTCAATTATGCACTTCGAGTTGATTTCAATACAGCTTTGGTTAGCCAGCCAGGCAGCAATACAAAGAATCTTAAGCCTAGGCACAACGAGCGTTTAAAGGAAACCAGTATTCCCCACAAGTTTCCTCCCCATCCCTTCCCTGGCCAATTCTGTGTCCACCTCCAGAGAAGCCCCCATGCCAGAATCCAGCTTTTGCCGCTGAAGGGAGCATCAGTCCTTGTGCCACCACGCAACTGTTGCATAGAAAGGATGTGTTTCCTGGTGCAGGACAAAGAGACAGCTCCATACAGAATGACATGCCAGATTTTTTGCTACCAAAACCCCCAGATAAACAAAAACCCCGAGGATAACACACAACTTCAGACACCCATAACTGAATAAGCACCAGAGGCCTTACATTTATTTAATCTGAGGAAAGAAGTCCAAGGTTATAGAGTTGGCCTATTTTAGCAGAGTGCCTCTGAAAAGTAAAAGATTTTAAGTCCACTCTGGCATGACACGTGTTATCTGAACTCATTGGCTACATCTCTGTTAGTAGACAAAATGGGCCAGAGCCTGGTCTCAGGCCCCAAGGACAACCAACACAGCTCACGTCAACACAGTTGAACTCCATTACTCTCCAAAGCCAGGCTGGTTTCCCCCGTTGCTAACCTCTGAGCTGTGCTTGGGAGTTGTCTGGGATCACCCATTGCACAGGCTGGTTGGGTTGCACCAAACCAAGCAAGAGCCCGTATCAACAGTTCAGCAGCAAGGGACTCCCATGAGAGAGTGCCCATGCCCCGGCACTGCTTGGTTTGCTAGGACGGTTTGGAAGTCCTATCAAACGCCGAGTGCTGTCTCCTCCTATTCACATCAGCTGGTGAAAAGTTCGTATCAGAGGGATATTCCCCAGCGCTTTTAGACACTCCCTAATCACAGCGGGAACGTTAAAGTAACCCTCCACCTTGAAGTACAATAAGCAGTGCGGCATTTTGTAACCTTTCACAGATTTAAGCCTCCAGGTTTTACACCCCATCCTTCTGAAGAGGTTGTGTGGTTCTCTGCTAAGGCCTGAAGGACTCCTCTGCTCCTGCCCCATTTCAAAGGTGCCATCATCCCTTTTTTGCCAAGGCCTTCCCGTGAGACCAATGCGTTCACATCAGTCTGCCCTGTTCAGACCGGCTTCTACAGCGCCAAAGATGGTCCTGACTCCCTAATAACATGCCAACGAAGCTCAAGAGGAAAGCAAATAAATTAGATCCCATGGGCATCAGCGCTGCCACAGCCTGGCTACCTGCACTGCGGTGGAGAGGCTGATCCACCATACTCCAGCTGCCTGGTTTGGTCATCCCTCTCCTGATTTCACCAGAGCAGACGCTTCAGTCCAGCTTGGGCATCACAGCGGGTGGCTCAATCCCACAGTCCTATAATTCACACAACACAAAGGTTAGGAACACCTACATCACTAAAAAAGGCTTGGAAAATTAAGGTGATGAGCTGCTAAGGGGAAAAGAAAAGGTCAAATGCTAACATATTATGCATAAAAATAAGTAAGTGGGGCCAAGCCAGAACGAGACAACTGGAAGGACATCAACAGCAAGTTTGCAATTAGAGGTTTTAGCTGTACTTTTGCACACAGGATCTGCTTCTGAAATCATTGCACATTTCTGGGCCTTTCAACAGGCCAGTTGTATTTTGGTCTATGCATATGTGATGTTAATGCAAGCACACTCATGAATGCAAATTCCACCAGGCTGCTTGCAAGAAAAAACATTCCAAGCAGGTAAGCAGAGATAACAGAATAGGTATCCATCTGTAGACAAACAACACTCTTTTCTCAGGGATGTTAATATCCTGGGGGCATTCAAAATATTTAATGTTAATATTACCAACACTGCCATCTCTCCTTTTTTTTTTTTTTTTTTTTTTTTTGAGAGAGAGACATTTTACATTTTTTTACCTGGAATTAACAAGTCAAGCAAAACAAAGAGAAGCACCCGACATTTAAAATTTGGCCCTTTCAAATTTGAGCGCTCATTTGACATACAGAGAGTTAAAATGCAATTGACTTCAACTTGCACATGCCTACCAACAAGCATGCACATTTGAACAGTACTTGAATTTGATTTAGTCTTACTTGCAGCTAAAATATTTTAGGACGCTAATTAAAACACAACCGGAGAAAGCTATTGATCTGTTGCTAAAAGTCAATACATTAAGAGAAAGAGTAGGATTATGAACTCTTGGGGTTTTTCTATTGGGATATTTTTTGGCTCACTGCTTTCTAGTACCCACATCAATTGGGCTTTGCTCTCTCGTTGGGAACTGGTGGTTTGCATTATTGCAAGACAAATGATGCATCTCAGCTTCGGCATGGAGACACGACATGAAATTTGCCCGGGCAATATAAAATTCCATTTGCAAATAAATTCTTTTTAATGGGTCAATATGGTTGAGGAAACAGGCAAAAACAGCCTCTCATTTTTGTCCCTCCTCTGTATTTCCTCTTGATGCTCCCACTACGTGCCCTACAATGGAAAAAGAGAGATTTTTTGTACTTCAAAAAGGTAAGAAAGGCAGGTGATGGTGTCACCCTGGCCAGGGCTCTGCTCAGCAGCAGGTAAAGGTGAAGCTGCTCCAGCATCCCTGGCTCTGACCACCTGAGGATCCTGGGCACGCACAGTTGCCGAGGATGGACACCTGAGGACCTCCACAAATCCTTGCATTCAGTACTACAAAAGCAGAGGATCCTGGGGTTAGACACATTTCGGAGAGATCTGCCAAGCACAGGAAATCAGCAACAGACTGTCAAAAGTTAATCCTATTTCTAGCCTTCTGAGCAGTTAAATTTGAAAGGTCTCCAGGGGCAGCCTAACGTCCCCTTCCCATCTCCGTGCTCCCTTTTGACTGCTACTTCCATGTGACATCTCTTGCAGTGGGTTTTTGCAGCCAGGCAACTGAATTAGCACATCTTAAGATGCTACAGTCCCTCCCACTTTGACACCCACATCCTCCTAGCCCACTGCAAACAAGACAGGTGAACTTAAACACCACAAGCATTTCCCAAGGCACGGCCCAAACCCTCGCTTGGCCCCTTCTTACCAGCGTGCCATGTGCTGCTTCTCTTCCCACCTCGCTAATGCTTTATTTCAAAGGCATCCTACAGGAGTACTATCACCTTCCCACACAGATCCGACCGCAGGAATAGGATAGCACATTGAGCGCATTTTCAGATGAACATAACAGCAGCAGAGGAAATATAATGGGTCGCCTTTTGCCAGAGCAAGGCTATTCGAGCAGGCTACTGCGGCAGGCAGGATCTGCCGAGAGGAGTCTGTGCACTGAACTGCCTTTCCCATGAGAAAGCTGCACGACCAGAAGTCATGCTACTTACTCCAGCCATCCGACTACAAAAGCAACTTTTGAAATCTACAGGTCATAAACTTTTAATTGGCCAGGGCAGAGTGGCTCAGTAGGAAAGTCCCCCTTCTCCCTCCCCTCTGGGCAACGAGCTAAGCAAGACTCTTGGTTTTAAAAACCTTTAACTCTTTTTGCTTAAAGTAACATGGAAAATGCATCCACATTACAGGTAGTCAGAAAGATACTGTTAATAAAAATATGCTGCAAGAATAGTGTATCAGTGTCACTTCACAGCAATTCTTAACATTTTCAGATGTAGTGTCAAAATGATGTTTTTGTATATCTGAACATGCTTTTTGTTAACAGAAACGGAAGAAAGTCACAGCATGTTGCCAAATATTATTTGAACAGAAATAATCCCGTAAGAAATACATTTTTTTTGCAGTTAACACAAAACTGTAAACTGGATTGGTGTGTGTCTTTCAGCATCAAATTGTTCAGTAATAAATACGACTAAGTCTTAACAGACTATGGAGTAAAAGTTCCCTTAGTGTCCAGTTTTTAGCAGCTGTTGAACGTTCAGGGATGCACAAGGCACACCTCTGCAGATTCTCTACCTTTATTATTAACATACCAAAAAAAAAAAAAAAAAATCCGTTCACCACTCAAAAATGTTTATCTGCATAGTAAGAATTTTTCTACTACTATTTACAGGAAGGGCTTTTAGTGCAAAAACCAGGAAGTGATGTATTAGCTGAGTGCATCGAGCACATCTCGTACAGTTTCACTAATAACTAGTTGGCATCACATCTTGGGCCGCCAGCCATTAATGAACTGTAGTATTTTCTTAACCTGCAATTTGCTTAGCTTAAAGTCTTCTGACAGGATTTCTTCTGTAAGCTGAACCAGTAAATTGCCATCAATCTTCTCGGTAACAAAAAATGATATGACATCTTCCGACAGACCAATAAACCTAAGTGATTTAGACACTTCCTCTATTGAGAGTCCAGAAAGGTCTGTGGGTGGCTGCCAGGGAGAGCCATCCCCACAAGATCTTGGTGCTAACTGGAGGTGGAGGGGAGATGAGAAGGGATAAGACACAGAGAACGTATCCTGCATGCCCTTTTTAACGAGATACTGATCTTCCAAGAGGTCTGGAGAGCCAGTTTTCAACTCCTCCTCAGCACCATCTATTTTCAGCGGCAAGGGACACATGTCTGTAACCGTCTTCTCTTCACTTGACTTTGGTGCCCGAGGAGGTAAGGCAGGACATGAATGGCTCTGCTTTGTGTTGCTGACTCCCAGAGTTTTCTCATCAGTGCAGTCTAGAGAGTAACTTGCTGACTTTGGACAGCTAGAGATGGTGTTCGTGAACTCTGCTGGGGTCAGCGGGGAGTACCCCGCTGGGAGCTCACACCCATCGAAGTCAAAAGTCAAAGGTGCTGGACAGTTTCTCTTTGGCGTACCTGGAGTCTTCTGTCTGGGGTAACTGTAGCTCCTGCTCGGATCGAGCAGGAAATCACTCCTATTCAGGCCTTCAGCAGTTCCTGAAAAATGGTTTGGCCAAGATAACCTCGAAGGCAGAGCTTCAGTTGAGGGGCTTCCCAAAGGCATCGTGCTCTCAGGCTCTTTGGATTCGGTTTTCATCATGTTACAAGGGTAGCAGGAAACAGGTGTGCTCTCAGTTGGGTTGGTGTTGTCGCTCTCTGTGACATTGCTTAAGGAACAAAGCAAAAAGGATGTCGTTAGTACGAAAAAATGTGGCGTTTGAATAAATTCATAAATCATCTGACAGAGTCAGAGGGTGGCTGTCACAAGGAAAGAATCTTCTTTCCTCCGGCAGAACTTTTCAGATTTGAATTAACAACACATTTGAATAATGCATTGACAGTTCTTTTATTCCTTCTACAAGCCTGACAAGATGCTGATATACCCAAAAGCCTCATGTCTTGGTTTTTCAAGCTCAGAAAAAAGTAGATGTCTCAATTCAGTTCTGTGTCATCTCCTGAATACTCAGTTTTTCCACCGTCGAATTCCTGAGGGACACCACCATGGAAAAAGAACAGCCTCACATATACTAGAGGATGTTCTAATCTTGTATTTTATATTTATATACCACAGATGTGTCATGGTATGCAAAAGCTCATAACAGGGGCAGGTCACCATTGCACCAGACCCAAGCTTGACTGACTTAAGAGATGAGCAAAAGCCCTTTTGGAGCCAACATTTTAATTTGTTATGGTACTTGCTTGTGCACAGGATCCTTTCCCGCTGGTCGCTGGTGCAAAAACTGCACCAATGCACAGTACAATAACACAGAGTAAGTTAATGCTTACTGCCAAAGGAAGGGTAAGCAGACCTAGCTGCCAGTGTTGAAGTATCAGGCTTTAAGCTTACTCCACAGTAACTTATGTGTCCATATCCTTAAAAAGCTATGACGAGAAACACTTGCTTTTCAAAGGCACCTAAAGAAAGTTACCCTGACCTACTTCCAGGTGGTAAACTAAGCTCAGCCCGTCCGAGAGAACTGATCGTTTATATTCAGGTGTTCCTGGGAGACAGAGATGCCAACAAAAGCATGCAAACTGTTACCAAAAGCAACTGTTTGCTGCTTTTATGCTACTTTTAGAAAGTTTGAAGGATTGGGTTGATCTCTGGAATTCTGGCCAATTAAGCCAGAACACTGGAAAAACAATGAGCAGATTTATAAAATCCTTACCTAACAAAACAGAGGGAAACCAACACTTGAAATAATTGTTTTAATTACTCACTTCTCTCTTCTGGAAACTAGCTACTCAAGAAAGAAACTAGGTAGTCATTCTGTGACAGCTCAGTGAAAACTGCTTGAGGAGGGCACCAGCTTTCAAAAACCCAGCGTAGTTTTGAATGGGTTGACACAAAAAATAGTTCCCCATGCACTTACAGTGAGTCAGAGAGGAAGCCAACCTGGACTTGCCCAGCTCAAACACAAAGTGCAGATGCATAAAAGCAGCTCTAATCTATATCACTGGAAAGTTAGTTCTAAAACTCATCCCCAAGAGACGCAGTTTCCCTCTCTAACCATCCCTCGCTCTCCACTCCATGCCCTCCAAACTTTTCTTTTTTCCTGTTTATGTCATGTATACAAGTCTGCAAGTTAAAGCAGTTGGATGTTTACAATAGCAGATACTTTTTTTTTTCTCCTCAACAAGGATACGCTGTCAACTGGTCATTTCTGGCTGTTTGAAGGCCAACTGCTGGAATGTACACAGTGCAAAGCATTTTTCACAAATCCAGCCATCGGGCTGTTCAATTCAGAGAAGATGGTGAGCGAGGTGTCGTAAACAACTAACCATACAGAGGAATTAAATTGACTGATCCTGTTTCTGTTCTCTAATGCAATATTAGAAATGGGAACATTTAATGATTTAAAAGATTAATGGAATTACTGAAAACTGATAAAGTACCATTTTCAAAGTGCTTCCTTATTCGTGCTCCACCAAAATTAACTCACTGGGACTCAGCGCCAAAGGATGCAAGAGAAACCTCAAATACAGCTGAAGTCAGACATCAGGCATTTTTATAGGCAGATAAGGACACATCATATTGGTTTTGTTTGTGTTTAAAATATTGGCTGCGACCCTTCATGATCCAGAAAGTAAGATCGTTGATAAAAACGGCAAGACTTAAAAAGCAACTTCATCAGCAATATGGTTACTCTACACATTGCCAATTTTCTAGCAGCTTCCTCTGCAGCACTAGGTCAATTCTACCAAGATGGAGATATCTGGTCTGGACCCAAGCTGGAGATGAATTTCATGCAAATATTGTGAAGTTCGAAGCAAATAATACCACCTGCATTCCTGAGAAACTTCACTTCTCACTGTTCTCCTGGTTTCTTGGGAGGCAGATGTATTCTTAGCTACAAAGAGAGAAAGCAGCATTTGGTGGGCCTCAAATGCTGGGAGGTCTTGTGCCTCCTGTGGAGTAGACCTTGACAGAACTACCCAACAGGCTTTCATAAAAACAAACGAGCAGCCTTGATCTAGAGTGATCATTGCCAGATACACAACACTAAGCTGCAAATATACAGTATGGCTTAGAAAGGCAATTCCAGCATAAGTTATTATACCAATTGCATCTAGGCTGAAATGATTTCAGTGGCATTTCAGATCAATTTGTAATATCCAGACAGGTAGTATCTTGTCATTGAATAGATACCAAAAATAATGCCAACAAGGCATACAAGGCAAAAAGGAGGTGAGACTTCAAAAGGTGTATACACTTTCTAAAGCTAAAGGAAGAACACTGCATTGCTAGAAAGAAGTATGTAGCCACATCATTCAAAATTTACTGTCACCTTTTGACTAGCCTGAGTGGATTTTCCAGTTTATGGGTTAGGTTTGTGCTGAAGTGGGTTTGATCTGGAAGCTGTCTGGCCCCCTTCCGCTACACCTCACTTTGCACTCAGTGGTGTCTGCTGGCCTCTCTGTTCTCCATCACGCCCACACCCCGAACGTTCCCATATAGTTGGCACAACACATTTCTGGATTACCACACCCCTTTTGTGCCCCCATGCAGAGCTGGCTGCACTGCATGCACGTAGCACTGAAATCCCACCCAAAAACTAGCTTTGAGATGTTCTGGTTTGAAGATTCAAGCCTTTCAAGAATTATACAGAACTGTACAGGATTTTCCATTTAGACAGCCAGTGCTACCTTACAGCGAGATTACCTATAGCAATATGTGCATGTATTTAATATAAATTGCTATGTCCTATCTAGTAACAGATAGTTTCTGCTGGAGCTTTGCTTCCTCTTGAATCTTTAAAAATAACTTGACAGGTTAGCCCATTTCACAAAAAGTCAGTAACTCTGACACAGTACCACGCCTTTATAAACCAGCACCTTCAAAAATTTAACTTTCTCAGAAAGTGTTATCACGGGGCTCTCACAGCTTAAACACATACATGTTGTGCAGTCCCGAAGAGTAGTAGGACAGAGTAGGGCTAGGAGAGCGGGTCTGCTGTCGTGCAGGTTTGACTGTGCGAGGAGGGATGGAAGGACTGGTGGAGGATGGCTTTGAACTCCGTGGTGGGACAGGGGGAGCATTCAGGAGCCTGCATTCTTCTTTTACCTGTACAAAAGAACATGTAAGTAAGCAGTGAGAAAATCTGGGCAACAGCACTCTCAGCTAGATGAAACACATCTGGTTCTGCCTTATTCTGTGAAAGGAAATAATTAAAAAGGGAGGAGAAGAGAAAAATGATGCTAAGTATACACATTTGCAACAGTATGTGGCTGTCATAAAGAAGTCCAAAAGAACGCCTTGCTACCAGTAGAGCAACTAGCAATCTTTTTTAGCTTTTCAGTAGTTTGATATCCACTCATTTAAAAAGTAGCAGCAATGAAACAATGTAAAAGAACCTTCCAGTAACATACAAAATCAGACAGACTTCCCAATATTTTACATTTTGTAAGGAGCAATTAATTAGGCTTAAACTTCATTAGTGTTGTTTATTTAGATGTAATAAACCAAGCTTACATAATGAAAAGATCTCAACAGACTTCGATGTTTCCTGACTTACTTCAGCAGTGATACTCAGCCATCCCGCCCTAGGACAATTCCCAGCCTTCCTCCCCCAGGAATAGTACATGTATCTCATATTTACCAGATGCTGGGGTTCAAACCTGGCTTCAAACCTGGGTACAGTCCTTCTGTAGCTGCCAAAGCAGTCCAGGATAAGGTTAACTACAAAACGTACAAGTTGAAAGGTGTGGGCAGAAGAGCCTGTTCAAACAATGCACCCAGCCGACAGGTCTACTTTTTGCAGCCAGCCAACTTTGCAGCTTAAAACACATGACTGTAGCACTGCTTATCTGAAATTTAGTTTGGTCTGCCTAGGTAGGAGCAAAATATCAGGATCCATCCCTATAGAAAAAATGATGGAATTAAGACCTTAATCCCATGAGTACATATTTGGGAGAGTAACTTTATATAGTAGGGCTAGAGGTGAGCAAGGCTACTGAGAATTAGGCTGCCAAGCAGGACTTTTAAGGACTCACCACCTCCCCCTGGGCAGGAGGAGACCTCTATGTTCTCCTTGTCTGAAAGAGTCTTAGATGGACCAGAAGAGGGAAATTCTCTTTTGTGTTTGAAAATTATAGTTTATTTTTAAATTTAACAACACTGCAGAACTAAAAGTTATCTTAGCAGTTCTGCAACACATAATTAGCAATTAAAGTGATTTAATTTATTTAAAAACAAAATAAATGTGGAACCTTTTGCAACCCACTTCAGTGCTTTCAAAACGCAACAACCCATTTAATACTTTTGTGAAATGGAAAATTGGGGACTAGAACATTGTAGTACATTTTTTCCCTAATTCAAAACAAGTCAAAATTACAGGAAATGCCCGACAGCATAAAACACTGGAATAAATCTTGCTCTAAGGGTTCTTATTTGCTCTTTCAAGAAAAAAAAAAAAAGAATCAATTTTATTCATGTTTGTTATTGAATTCAGGCATAAAACTCTTCAACCATTTTAGTGCTGTGCCCCAAGGATGCCTAAGGACTTCATTTTTTTTTTTCCCAAGTCAGACTAGGCAAAGTTAATACTGCGTGCTATTGAATATATACCCGTGGGGTTAGAGAGACCATTCAGGGGAGCTCTCGGAGCACAGCAGACGGTCAAGGGGTTAAAGGGATTCTTTCCTGGGAAGACTGCTGGCATTCAAAGGTGCTGGCATAACAAACTATGCCAAGCTCCCTTGCTGACCTAGATTGCAGATCAGAATGAGGCCATAAATAATACGGGTTTGCAGTCCCAGTTGGTCCCTGTCACAAGACCGTGATTACAGCTGCCAGACACAGCCCTCGGGAAACCCAGCAGGGGGATAAAAAGGAGAGATTTTGCAGATTAAACTGACAAGAGCAAGGGGAAACTTCAGAGGAGAGCTACCCTCACTAGGGCCAAGTGAACAGCAATGAAATAAACGCGGGAGAGGAGGGGAACAGCCACGGTACGACATGATGATCACCTCGATGGCTGTTGCTCTTAGTAGGAAATACTCTTTCGCCCAGAAGCACTAGATGCCATACGGCTGCCAGATACAGATAAAGGGCATTTGCACTGCATGTCCTAGGACTTTTATTCGTCATCGTCTGAGCTCTCCCATGCTCCAACACTCCCTCCTGTGACGGGGGACAGTGACCCCTTTCTGGTGGTTTGAGGTGCTGCGTTGATTTTAAGACCTCTGCTCCTCTTCCTTGGTGCCAGCCCAAGCCCCGCCACCCCCCCCCCCCGGGCCCTGGGGTGTCACTCCTGAATCTGGGCACCGCAGGTGCCCGTTGCAGTGACCGCTTCCGAGGCCGCCTGGGTAAAACCCACCCCGTCGCCGGCATGACCGCGAGTGTAATGCAAAGCAGGTCAATGCTCCTTGCCGACGGGAGACTGAACTGCCGGCATGCTCCATCGGGGACGTGCTTTAAATCAATCAGGAAAACAGCCTCTGATTTTATGCAAATTAGTGTTTGGGGACTGAAGCAATTTCTAATTTACAGGCCTTAATTCAGAGGTCATTCCCCCCCCCCGCCTTCTGCCTTCATACTACTTTGATTTTCTGGAAGCTATTTAGAAAATAAGCATTATATATCAGAATGCTTCATCCTGCCAGTGAGAAGAAAATGAGAACAGCTTCTGAAACACCCGAATGTCCTTTTCTCTCTCCTATAAACAGCTCCTGTACACACATTTTAAATTTAGTGCATGCAAAAATACAATTGCCAGCCAACCTTTATACAGAAACGCTATGGAATATCATTCTAGAGGGAGTGATGACTAAACCGCATGTTCATCAGCAGCTCCTGAGATCTACTTATTCTATAAATACCCTACACGGAAACCATGCAAACATCTCCTCGGCCCCAGCCCACTGATGAATTCAGTAGATCACTGATACTCATTCCAAAGCTGTTCCAGGAAGCCACAAAACTGAGTCTAAATTCTTATAATCTATGGAGATGCAGTCTTTTTTATTTTATTTCGTATGGGGTTACACCCCCTGCCCACCTTTAAATGCAAGCTAATATCTTTAGCAGAAATTAGTTCTCCTGCACGGCTAGAAAGCAATACCGAAATTGCTGACAGCACTCACACATTACCTCAGTAACGTAAGACACACATGACAAAACCGCACACTTTTCAAAGTGACCTTAAAAGGCAACACCTGCAGGTATCCCAAACGCCACCCTGCTGCCCCAGAAGGCAGTTGCTATGCCACGAGGTTGCCCCAAGCGTGAGGGTCCACGCCGATGCCGTGCAGGTGCTCCACAGCTCTCCCAGCATCCCATCACCCACGCCTCGGGCTTGACATGAGGCACCCACGCCGCAGGCATGACCCGGGGGGCCGGCAGCCCCCTGCCAGGAGGGCTGCCCTCACCCCGCTGCGGCGGCAGCCTTCCTCCTCCGCCGCCCCCTCGCCCTCCCACCCGCTCCCCGGCACTGGCTCCGGCGCTCCTTTGACCCCGTGCTGAAGCAGTTCAGCTCGCAGAAATCAGCAGGAAACTAATCATTTTCCAGATCCAGACCTGGCTGCCTGCCCAGGAGCAGGAGTGCCAGAGCCAGCACAAAAGAGGAGCCAGGACCATGTGGCTGGGAAAGGCAGGAAGAGGAGGAGGAGGAGCACGGGACCAGCCCCATGCCGGTTTACATCAGCGTAGGCTGCCAGGGAACCTCATCCCAATACGGTGCTGCTGGGCACTTGTCCAAAGGAGCCTGGACAAAGCGTCAGTGCGTACCCGACCTCACAGAGGCGAGGAAGTGCTCTTGGGTTCCTGCACTTAGACATTACACATAAACGCTCTTTGCTAAGACGACGTAATGTCTTGACTTTCCTGTCTTTGCTGAAGCTGCTGTAGCTGCTTTTTGCCGGCACGGTCAAAGGGCTGCAGTTGTGCATTTCGTGCCTGCACTGGCGTTCTCCTCCCCTCTCCTCGCCGCACCTCCCCAGCAGCTGCACAGCCTGGCCAGGGGGATCCCCACAGCAATCCACTGCAGGCTAACCCAGCACAAATAAATACAACTTAGCTTTCAACCAGGTTGTGACCTGGCTCATGATGGAAAGGCTACGGCTGACACTGCTGGAGTGTAAGATGGGAATAGGAAAGGGATGGGATCACCATGGTTTGCTGCAGTTTGGTCTTAGATTAGTCTCAGCTTACTGTGCAGCCATGCTCTTGAAAATATAATTGGACTTGCAAATGGAACAATATTTCCTTTATTTAAATTCCAGCAAAAACCCTGCAAAACTAATTTGTTAAATTGTAATATCTGTCAAGATTGATGTGACATAAGTATGTATCATTTAAGTTTTGCTAAAGATTCCTAGACACTCTTTCCTGGGGGAAGTCTTCTTTTTTCCTTCATGTTTTTCAAAAAAATAACGTTTAGGACTATGTCAAGAGACCATGTAATGGCCGGATTTTCCACCCAGTCCACATAAGCTCCTGTTGATAAAACATATTTGTATTTTTGCCTGTTGAAGTCTCCACGACATTTCAGGTTTGGAGAAGTGATTTCTCCCATGAGTTTTCATCAGAAACCCTAGGACAGGAAACATGCTCTGTTTAAAATTGAGTCCTCTAGAATGCTCATTTATCAACTCTGCAAAGTTCCTACTTAAACATGTTTTCTTTCAACAAGCAGTACAGAGTGATTAGTTCAGGTCTAGTTTGATAAAGTTTCCTTGAGGTCAGTGACACTTAATATTCTTCAAAATCTGCCATAGACTTGTAACAGAGAAGACAATCTCTCATTAACAAACACTTCAAATCCATAAAAACTCTAGCTGTCCTCATTATCAGGGCCTGTTAATTGAAGGCACACACTAGTTGATCCGAGGCAGCTCCAGGTGGGGTCATGCCCCACACGCTTCGGCGAGAGAAAACAGGAGAAAACATGGAGGCCACGTGGAGAGATGATATGGAAAGCAAAGGAAAGAAGTGACCTAGCAATTCTTAGACCTTGATTGTGAGAGCAAAAACCCCCATAAATACTACCTCAAAGTATCAGGATTAAGCTACTAGATCAGTTATATTAAATACACTCTAGTGATTTTTAGGACATGACTTACACTTGGTAGGAAACCACATCTCACAAATCTCACTGTTTCCTTGCCTTCCATGTGCCCCCCCCCCAAGTCTTCCCTAAAAAAAATCCCCAGGAAAACTCTTCAGCAGCTAAAAAAAGAAACGAACGGACATAAATAACCCTGACTTACTGCTTCTGATTTGGGAGGCACTGGAGGTGGAGGTAGGGAAACATCTGAAGACTTGGTGGTTGCTCCGACAGTCGCAGGCACAGGAAGCGATGCGGTACCACACTTTGATCGGAAAGACCCTCTGTAGTTGTCACATTTGTTCTTCTCACTTAGCGAGCGAGTGAGAGGCTGGTCACCAGCCTTTCCAGACCCTTGGTCCAACCACAGCTCTTCGTAAGGAAGTTCTGGTTTTGTAGGCAGAAACATCGATTCTTCGCTAACTTCAGGAAAAAGGTAATCGCTGCTACTGTCACCAGACTCCTGGTACTGAAGAGCATCATGAGAGAACAGGGCCCACTCGCTACACAAGTCCCTGCAGCCGTGGAGGTTCACTTCACTGTTCCCATGCAAGTTGTTTCCATAGACGCACACCGAAAGGCGGTGGAAGGACTGTGTAAGCTCATCCCGCGCGTAGCTGAGGGAGTTCGGCACGTGGCTGTGCCCCGTGCATCGGCTCTTCTTCGGGCTCTTGCAGTCTTCGTTCCAGTCAGTTTTCACATCTCGCACGGCACGGGAATACTCATCTATGTCAAACTGTTCCTGGCATATATTAAACCAGTGCTGGATGAGGGATTCATGCCACAGCTCCCCCTTCACCAGACTGTCGGGTAGAGTAAATTTCGGAAGCGTCAAGTGCAAGGGAAAATGCATGGGAATAATTTTGTTGCCACGAAGCACACAACAAACCACCACAGTCTTGGTTTGAATGTTGACAAACTTGTACCTGTGCCCTTCACGGATAAAATGCAGGTCATAAGGGTTTCTTGGTGTAGGACTCGGCACAGTCACGTTAACGGGCAGCCTGGTTTTTTCTACTATATTGCGAATCGTGTGCTCACCTTCTTGCATCTGCACCTCCAGTGGGCTGCGGGTGCTAAATTTGCCCTTACACTGGAAGGGGAGACTGATGCTTTCGTTGGTCCTGTGGTTCATGCAGATGAGGCAGGGCATTTTGCCTCTGCCTAGCTTACTAATTGAATTAAGTTTCCCGATTTTTTTGAAGATGGTGTTGAGTCGTGACTTCTCCTTAGAAGATTTTGCATAAAGGATTTCTGCTTGCCCCATTAAAGTGAGCTCATCCCCAGTACTAAGGGTAATGTTGTAAACCTCAGTGTCTTCATTGCATTCACCTGAAGCCACCTGCAAAATAATAATAAAACATTTGTTTTTCCCCCACTGAAGATAATACTTCAAGTCATATCAAATCTATTGAGACTGGACTTACAAGGCTATATATTGGGAGAAACTAAAACTAACTTCATTTGAACAGCTGAGTAGTCAAGTGCAAGGTGTTTAACCTGAAGCTCAGCCAAGCAACCATTTTTTATTGTCCTGCACGTTCCTGCATCTTACTTGAGGGGAAATAGCCACCTGAAACTGCCAAAGAAGGCATGACAACAAACATAACCAATTTTTAAAGACAGGATAAATCCACATATCCCAGCAATTCAGATAGCCACTTGTATCATGCAGCTATGACAGAGCATGTCTAGATTCCCTTTGCGTATCTTTTTCCCACCCCCTTGTTTTTGCTGTTTGCTAGAACTTATTTGCCAGGCTCTTGAGGGAAGCAAATCTTCTTCTTCCACCATCTTCAGCTCCCTGAGAAGAAGAAAAGGTGATCTCATCATTATGGATGAAGCATATCCCTTTGATATAATCTCTTCCAGGCTAGGGGGAATGACAGATGACATCTATTCCCTGAAGGAGAAGTCAAGAATATCGGTCTATCCCATATGCCTAACTCCCCCTCTGCCTTGCTCTCCTAGTCATAGACTTCCTTCCTCATTTTTTGATCATAATTGCAATTAAGAGATTAAACAACATATGCACAGCCATGTGTGTGCTTTTCTAGTATGGAAATTGTACTGGAAAGAAAAAAAAAAAGGGGGGGGGCAAAACAGATGTCCAAGGCTCATTTGTTCCTGAAGTTATTTCCTTAAGACTGGAATAACTCTTTATAGACAAGATTGCTCTGCTTCATATTTGAGTGATTTAACATGAAAATACCTTTTCAGGGACCTAACAGAACCCACCCAGCTCTTCCTCAACAGCAGCAGCAGATACCTACTGATAAGGAAGGTGCATCAGATAAATGCTGCTGGCCTGTTACAGACCATTTTATTTGGAAATATGGAACATACTAAAAAAAAATTGCAAATGAAAACGTACACTAAAATAGTATATCCCTTCCTCACCTCTGCAACCCCTGAAGATTTTATGGAGCTGTGTGAAGTTCAAATTCTGGGCTTCAAATTCAGGTATCATCACAGAATAGCCATTGCATGAAATCAAGACTGTAATTCCAATCAGTTAATAACTGAGAAGTGCTGTGAATTACGCTTCCTCTTGTAAGATGTGATCTGCAATTCACCCGTATTTGCAAAGTTGTGATTATCTTTTGCAACCCTTTCAGAGCAAAGGCACAGGCAGCTCAGCCGAGGTGTGCTGCCTTAGCACTTCAGTCTCGAGGCTCCCGGAGAGGAAGTCATTCAAGCCCTGAATTATCTAAACAAACACTAATTGGTCTAATCCAGGAAACTACTAGGTTTTATGGTACGTAATACTCATTCACAGTTCACGCCACTGGCCAGACAACATTTTGAAACACTGCGACATGAAAGGAAAGCACTCGGGTTTTTTGCTGAAAACACCGGTGTGATGCTCATTGGTGGTTTCTCCTCAAAACCGCCACAGAGCTGTGGCCGGCCACGTAGCCCTGCCTTCAGTGGAGCTGGTAAGGGCTGAGGACACACACGGCTCTGTGCACATACCACTCAGTGTCCCCCTTCTCTTTTTGAAAGGGCACGTTCCGTAAGAATATCAGTTTCTAGCATCGACAAGTCCCTACAAATGGCTTCTCTGGACAACGCAAGCTATGCTGTCAGAAATTTTAACTTGAGACGGTACGGTTACAGCTTTTTCTTGCTTCCTGTGGGACACCGGCCGGAGCGAGGGAGGTGTCACAACCTACGGCTGTGGGAGCTCCTGCTTGGCCAACTTGCAGTTCTCTGGTGATTCACAAACAAACAAGCCACTGTAGAAGGAAACGGTGGGTCAGATGTGAAACCACAGAGGTAACTAACTGGCCAAGCTTCACAACAAAGGTCTCACGAAGCAGCAGCTTATTAATGGCATCCATTTCAACCAGTCAAAAAGCAAACGGATTTTTAGATTAGACAGACAAAATTATTCTCAATTCAAAAATTTGGAAAATATTCTTCCATTTTTTTTTTAATATAGTCACAGGATAATAATAGGCAAAATAAGGCTGAATCTTACTGTGCTTTAACAAAAGAACAATCATGCCACCGTTCTAGTTTGGCACTTTGAGAAAAATACTGTTCTGCAGTCTTCCTTCTGGACAAAAATATAAGGTATCAGCTGCTGTCCAAAACTGTAATAAAAAACTGAAAAAGTGAAATGAAAAGTCTAAGACTGCACAACTTTATTCCTACCCACTAAGCCTTACTATGGTGAAGTTAAGGCTGCTGGTACCCCTCAGCAGGCTAAGTATGTTTTAAAATTCAAGTTCATTCATTACCACATGGTAGTTAACATCTGTAATGCATACATGGTAGGTAAATATGTGTTCCAGGACATTAGCAACAAATACATACCATACATATAATCTATATCATATAATATATATATCGATATATACCATACATAGCAATCACTGTAAAATCACCTAGAAACTCATGTACAGATATCTCTAAATTTTTGTTTCTCAGATTACATAGCTAAATGATCTTTATTTTGTCCTTGTAGCAATGACCTATGAAAATCAAACTTGCTCCATTTTGTTCACTCAAAACATTTCACTTTATCAATGGCCACAGAACTTACAAAAACATCAACAAAGGGCCATGGACTTCAGCACAGGACATCAGGTGAGACTTGCAAAATCTTCCAGGTTGGGCAGGACCCCCAGAGTCATCTAGTCCAACCTACTCCTCAAAGCAGGTGTAGTTATGGCAGGCTGCTTAGGGCCGTGTCCAATTACATTTTTAGTTTCTCCAAAGATGGAGAATCCACATTTTCTCTGGGCAATCTCTTTCTTTGTTCAACCACCCTCATGCCAAATTTTTTTTTTTTCTTATATTGGAGCAGAATTCTTATGTTCCAGCTTGTACCTGTTGCCTCTTGTCCTCCCACTGGGCACCTCAGATGAGTCTGTTTTCTTTATACGCTCCCATTAGGTAGGCGTGCACAGCAGAGAGACCTCCCCTCAGCCCTCTCAATGCTGAACAAACCCAGTTCTCCCTGACTCTCCTAAGCCCCCTGACCATCTTGGTATACTGGACTCGCTCCCACATGTTAATGCCTTCCTTGTATTAGTTTGCTACTGGAAAAAAGCCATTTCCACAACTGGAAGCAGTACTCCTGCTGTAGCATCTCAAGTGCTGAATGATGGGGAATAATCACCAACCTCGACCTGCTGGCTACACTCTTGCTTACACAGCCCAATATGCTGTTGGCCACCTTTGCCACGCCACCACCGCTGCCTACCAGGTACCCCTCAGACTTCTTCCACAGAGGCACTTTCTAGCCCGTCAGCCCATTGCGGGGCCTATGGCATCCCAAGTGCTGGGCTTTGCACTTGCCTTCGGTGAACTTCACAGGGCCTCCATCAGCGCAGGAATCAGTCAAGCACAGCAGCTCCTCAGAACAGATTTGATTCATGCCAAATAGTATGCTTAAAGACAACATGATGTGCGAGAAAGCGCATTATCATAAATTATTCCTAAAAGGCAGAAGGGGTAACACCACACCAGACTCTGCTCCCTCTACCCCCTAAGCTTCCAGCACTGACCCAGCAGGATTTGCACGTTCAAGCACCGCTACGCCCCTTCACGCCCCTGCTGAGAGCATGCCCCATGCACCCTCTGCGTCCGGCTGCGCAGTCACCGGCGGGGTGTAGCAGAGCCCTGTGCTACTGCAGACGCTTGGACCTGCGAGCGGCACGTCCCAGCCCACGCACGTGACACAGCACATCACTGGTGTATGATGGAGGGAAGACAGCAGTGAGCTATCTCACAGCGGCAGAGTTCAGGTAGCCCAGAACACAGATCAAAGCAGAAATAACTGTGTATTTTTCTGGCAAACTGATAGAATCGCCTCATAATTCTGGAAAACAGGTAACGCTACAGAAGGCCGAAAGCACCTGAGAAGCCTTCATTCAGCTGCATAACATACCCAGGAGGGCCGACTCCCGTCCCAGTGTGGCTCCACTCTACCCCACACTTTCAGCTCACTTCCCCCCTCCTGCGCTGCCCGCACTCAAGCAATGCTCTTGCCTCCTTTGGGACTTCTGCCAGGTTCGGTTTTCAACCTTCAGGTGTGAAGACCTTGCAACTGGTAGGAAGCTGAGACCAGCTGAAGGAATGAGGGGAAGGAAGGTAAGACTATACATTTTCCTCAAACATCTCCATGGTGGGACTGTGCCCTCATGTTTCATTTTTTGTGTGTGCCCCCTCCTCACATCTTCTATTTAAAACAGGAATTCTTCACTGGACAACTCCAGTGCAGCAACTTGCAGCCGTAACCACCATACCTCCAGTTGCTGTCATTACTTGGTAAACACCAAGTCTCCTCCAGCTATTAAACTACTAGCCTTGGGAGCATCCTGAAATAACTCCTTCCCCAAACACATTTATCTTCATGGTTGCTCTCTGTTTTACACATTATAACAACAATGCTTCATGCACTATAAAAATAACATTTTACGCATTATAATGACGACTCCTGGAGTTTTACTTCCCCCTTGCCCCTCTTTTGCCCTTCCCAGCCAGTTTTCACTTTCTGGTAATAGGTGAGAATAATCAGTGCTCCCAGCTCTGCGGAAGAGGCAGTGCTTGCCACGCTATACTCCAAAGCCATCTAGAAATCACTAGTAGATGTTCAAATTGAACAAATCCTAATGCAGAGGACCCACAGAACCAGAACCTACTCCATGCTGTACTTGCCTTCCACCTCCCTACTGCCAGATGTTGATCCATACTAACCGGTCACTATTGATGCCAGGGTGCTGACCAGAAAGGTTACTGGCTTACAGACACCTTATCAAACACATTGCAAAATAGCAGTGCACTAAGTCACTATAACGTTTTAAATTCTAAGACTGCCTCAATTCAGTAACATTCCGAAGCCAATTGTGTCTACTGCAGAAGACAGGCATCAGGAAAGTGATGAATGATTATTTAGGAAACATGTTCTTTTGGGAAAGCTCAAGTATATTGTTTCTTTTGCTTAAGGAAAGGTTAACTCAGAAAAATAGATTCTGATAACACCTGAGTCAATATCCTATCTTGGACTCCAATTGTTCTAATTTGTTATAGTTTGAAGTAGAAGTCTTTAATCACTTGGACACATATGAACTCCTCATAAAAATGACTTTATATTGGCTTTATATTGCTTGTTATACCTGCTAGATTTTATTAGAGAAATGCAAGCATTGCATTCACTTTAAAAATACACAGTTAGGATTTTTTTTGGTAGAGCCCTTTTTAACTGTGAGGTCTCTGATTCATAGTTACTCCATACGGTTTTTACTATTAAAGCCAAGGGACCAATCATAGCACTACATATATATATAAAATATATAATATATACTATATATTAATTTTTTTTTTTACAGGTCACAAAAAATGGATAAAGATTTTTAAAATATAAAACAAAGTCTTCAGAAGAGCTATTAGCAGGAAAAAAAAAAGCAAACTTTTTCAAGGAAGTTGACTAAATTCAGTGAGACAGTATCTCATTTTTCTTTTATAAATGTCTGTCTCCCAAGACAGAGAATCAGCAGGTACAACTCTTCATGTTAGCACACGCACGTTTCCCTCTCAGCTGAGAAGGACTTTGCTGTGATTGCTACATCAAAAGCTGGCTTCAGTGCTCTTCAAGGATGTCTCAGATAAACCAAAGTGTTCCAAAAATGACCCAAAATGTGACAGGTAATACCACAGAGCTCTAACACGAAACGTCTCTTCACGTGGGATGTCAGAAGGCCAGCTCATGAAGCCACTGGGAGGCAATGGGCTCCTGTCCGAGCAGAACCCCTCTAGCAGGTACATTGGCGTAGGCACGAAGCAGCAGCTCTGCTCCTCTCTCCCTCAAGCCGTGCACCAGATGCTGGAGCAAAGAGGCAGCCACAGCAGCGCACTGCCAACGCAAGACACGGAGGTGCCACAGCCTGTGTGTACCGGGGACAGAGGGGGAAGAGAACAACCACCACCTTCTTGGAGCAGAGGCTGGCAGCCTCATAAGGCTGGCATCAAGCCACAAGGCAATGAGGGGACTAAAGCACTAATTCTCAAGGTGAAGTATGAATTGCCTGCAAGTTTGGAGCTAAAACCTACACACAAACTGATTTCAAGAAAGTTGCTATTGCAGCGTTTAAAAATGCCAGTGTAGGTTACAACCTTCTATAGATGTGCTTTTGGAAACTCAGGGAGAGTTTATCAGAGCCAATAGAATTACAACCAAATCAGGGGATCAATCTTGCTTCACTGTACTGCATTAACATTTGTCAAAAAAACAAAAAAACCCAAAGCTTTCACAATAGATTTATTTCTGCCAAAATCACACTGTATGGGCCAACACAGTTAAACCACTGTGAAAAGAGGATTACATTAAAAAAAAATAAACAAATCAGGTATCAAAAGTTCACACCAGCCAAACAATGTCTTTGATAGGAAAGAAAAGAATTATTATAGGGCTAACTAAGTAACCCACCTCTCCATCCTGGAAAGGGTCTGCAAACAGCTTCCCAGCCTCTCCAGGGAGACCGAGTGATATCTTCAGGACAAAAATGATATCCCGGAAGATTTGAAGGGTCCTGCAACACTAAGTGGGCTGGTTTTTAGAGTGCAGGAATACATGGCTTGTCCAATGTTCAATCTATCAGACAATATTGTTGCTTGTTAAGAGAACTTTTTGTGAATTGCCCGCAGTATGATGTGGGGCTTTTGTTCCTGGTTTTGTTTTTAAGTCTTAATGCAGGTAGCTTCTGGGGTATCCGTACAGACTGCCATCTGTATGGGACCAGAAATCTATTGCTGTTGCTTCAGCAAAAGGTAGGGCCCTGGGGTAGCTCAACTTTCTTAAAATTTTTCTTCCTAGCATAGAGAATAAAAAAAATCCTCATCTTTGTAGTGTCATGCTGTTACATAAACAAAATTCTCTGCAATTATGCACTGAATATTAATACAAAAAAAGGTTATCACCTATCTAGTCAGTGAAGAAAAGACAGAATGCCTCTAATTTTCAATTAGCAAAAGGTTAAATAGCTATTGACTGAGTGAAATTAGCTTATCCCCAGAACACTCTAAATTGCTGTGCCTGTAGATGCTGCTGGCCACTGGGTACCTGAGGCAAGCAACTGGGTATCCAAGCACAGTACTGATACGTACATACGTCCACAGAAGTTACCAAAAGTAGTTTTAGCCATTACAAAAGTTTGGTTTAATCTAAAATTTTTGTTTGCTATTCTGTGAAAAGTGACTCCACCGTCCACTCCCAGCTCTGCTTGATGGCATGTGTTACAGCCCTCCTTCAAATACCCGGCAGGTCCCAAGCCCCCTGCCTCAGCGCACTGCCCAGAACCCCTGTCTAGCTGCAAAACTGTGGGGAAGGAAGGACAGGAGAACAATCGCCCCTGCCTCCCCCAGGATAAGGTGGCTCATTTTTCCCTTTAGCAACTAGTACACAAAGTAAAAACAAAGTAAACCCCCCCTTGGAGAAGGGCCCGTCACAGCCAGAAGGCAGGTGTCTGAACGGCAGCCCTAGCTGCAAAATCCCACCGGAGCAGCAAAGGATTTACAAGGAGGAGCGAGGTTCACACCAAACCGAACCACAACTGTGGCATATTGGCACATGCAGGCAGACCTCAACAGGCACAGACAAAACCACGCAGTGACTGTCTGGTGTAACTCTACAGGTTCTTTCTTCAAAAATTATCCATGAAAGACTTGAGTGTTTGGAATAAGAAAGAACTCCCAGACTTCAGAGTTCCTCCTCGTCTTAAATGCTTCATCAGATATTTTCGGCATTTTCTTTTTCTTTTTATATCGGATTAGCTACCTTCTGATACTCTCTTCTGAATTTAAACAGGCACACTGCATTGGACAGAAATCAACCGTACTTAGTATTCCTCCCTTTGCTCTAATCAGTTTGACAGGATCTCCCCTATATTAAAATTTTAACGTACATAATTCTCTTGCATGTAAAGTGTTATTAAACATGTTAATAAATCCTGCTAAGTTAATTTATTTTTTGGAAGATAACCTTGGAATAGACTTCTATGAAACTGGAAAAACTGCCAAGAGAAATACTGCCAAGATAACTGTGTAACTAGGTTAAACCTGGATTATTATTACTCTTATTTACATTAAGGAGTATCACTATAATATCTTTTAAAAATTGATTTGATCTCTAACAGTAAGCTATGCTTAATTCTCGGTTTGCTAAATATGATAAAGAGTTTTAAGAACACTCATATTAAACTCAAGACACAACATTTGACAACTAAACAAGCTTGCAGACGAATACTTTTCTCCCTATAAAAACCAAAGTTGCACATTTGACTGTGCCACTCTCTTGATTGGGTCACTGATCAACTGAGAAATAATGGCACAGCACTGGATAAGGCTAGCAGTCCCAAGGTAAGATTGGTCTTCCTGGGTAGAAATGAAACTTTCTTGTTGCCTTGATTTGCCCAACTATATCCTAAACATACAAAAGTGTTGCAACTTTCTCGTGTGGCCTTCATTCATGAAAGGCTCTGTTTTATGGGTTCAGGTCAATGGAGAGCAGAAATGAAAACAGTCTACTGTCTTGAAAGGCATGAGTCTGTGTCGCTAAATGAATTAACTGATGAGCTCTAGCACTTATAGCAGTCTTCAGCAATCTTGTTTCACACCTATAAAAATTACGGACTAGTTGGTGTCCCTCAACTCCAGCAGTGCAAGGAATAGAAAAAGCCATTAAGAGGTTGTTATAAAAACCCCATATCGCTACACACGGGACCAGGAAACTCTGTATTGCAGAGTTTTGCACCAGCAGTATCTGTTTTGCACCAGCAGTATCAACCAGTTTCCCCTGTAGGGTACGCAATGTGGATCTGCGCCATTGCATCCCAGCTCTAGGATGCTCTTCAACCAGTCTTAACTCCAGTATCAACTGAAGCAAACCAGACGAGCCCAAAGACCACTCTGCTGCGTTGACAGAGCTGACCTACCTTGTGTAGTGTCACACATATAGGCAGGACAAGGAAGAAAGAGTTGTGTCTTCATTGTGTCATGCCACCGCACTGCAGCGTGTCTGGTGACAGCGAGCCCTCTTACACTCACAGGATTGCTGACCCTTTGATGAGCCCAAGAGGCATGCACATGCAAACAAACACACACACACACACACAGAGAACAAGTGTGTCTTCTGTTTTTTTTGTTTTATTCACAATGCTATTTAGCTGCAGTAATTTTGAGACAAGCAACCCCATCATTTCACCCTGCGTGCTCTCTGAGAATAAGGCTTTCTGGACAGGGATTTGAGCAGCTGCTGCTTAGAAGAGAATAAAATTCAGGCTGCTGGAGGGGGAGGGGAAAGGGGGCAACAAACAACATTTGTTTAAAATCTGGCAGGAGCATCCTAATTAGATTAATTATTGGAGGGATCATCAGGACTGCTCCCCAAAGTGCCATAGGACCGGAGAGCCCTTAGAGGACATGTTAGTTTAAGACTGCAAAAACGATCCCGAAGAGCACCATCACTGAATGCAGAACACTAAAGGCTCGTTTGTCTCAAAAATCACACTTCCCACACAGTGCCGTTGCTCACTTGCCATGTATATAAAGGTTGTAACAGTTAATCATTTAGACAGGGACAAATATTTATTCAGGGACTACCTTAACGTTGAATGTTATTTCCTCCATGACGTAAACTCGTTCAGGAAATGCTTTAGCCACCTCCTCCACACTGTTAAAATACTGCACTGGCTCCTTAATATCTCGGTCTTGTTCCAGCAGCTTAAACTGCCCTGAAAACAGATGATAAACAGAAGAGTTGTAAGATATTTATCTTGGACAACTGTCACTGTGGCAACTGCTGGCTCAACTTCTTCACCATTTTGCTCGGTCAATTTTTCCGGTTATTAGCAGCCAAACAAGACGACGAAAGATTGCAGAGAAGTCTCCTGAACCTGTCATGAAAGACACCCAGTTTCACCAGGTCAGAACAAAAAGAACGTGTGGGAGCCGAAGTTAGATTAAAAAAAGATCCTTTTATCACATGCTCTCTAGAAATAGTAAATAACTATGGAGGCATTTGTGTTTGTGTACTTAATCTGGTGTAACAGTATCTGTACAGATAGCATTTTTTGGCCCTTAATATTAAAAGCTTTACAGAAAGAAAACACACCCATTACTATAAAACTCCAAAACAATAAACCTAGGGGGTTTGTTTTTGTTTTTAGTATCATCAAACAGCTGTTAAAAAATTCTAGGCTAAAACCCTTTTCCCCCTAGGCTTCCCTAAGAGTGGAATAGCACCTAACTTTCCTTAATCATAAACTAAGCCCTTTGAGAACTTTAGGTAACATAAGAAATTAAACCATACACATTTACAAACCTTTTGAAGGTGGTCGTCTTCAGAAAAGCATTAGAAAGAAGTGGTTCTTGCTGACTTTACCTCCCCCCAGCATGAAAACCTTGACTATTTTCTAAATCTCGTAAAAGGCAAGAACTAACACGGAGGCAGCCGCCCTGGGCAGACCTGCCAGGGACAGCCAGGCACATCAATCACTTCTGTGCACTACGAACACAAAGTTTAAAAGCTTTCTTTTATAAATACAGCAATAATGAAAGCTTAGATGGACATATTTGCTGCTTGTATGACTTAAACTTAAAATCAGTGGAGCGATCTTCCCAAATTTAGAAACATTAACTACTACTAAGTTAAAGGCTGATCTCAACAAGAGAATAGCACAGCAAGACTCAATGTAAGAAACAACTCAAGAAAATGAGTAAAAGGCTGAGTAAAATCAACGGTTAGTGCATCTCCTGTAAATCACATTTTAAAATTAGCAATGCACTGGATTATTGTTCCCAAACAGTGCTCAACTTCATTAAAATCCAATACATCAGAATGTCAGCCACCTACAGAAATATTTTCTCACTCCTTCAGCATTTTTGTTTGCAACACCCTGCTGCCCCTACACATCCCCATCAGACTTGAGACTTTTGTGACATGTTCGGAGAATTCACCCACACTAAACTATTTCAGGCCACCTAGCAGCAGAGAAGAAAACGAACGCAAGCTCAGCAAGTCCTGACGCCCCATGAGAAAGACCCGTCCCACCACCCTTGCCAGGTGTGTGCACACACACGTGCGCACCAAGAGAGGTAAGAGATCAAGGGGCTCAGCTCCTCCACCCAACCCCAGCACCCCGCTGACAGAGGCACGGTCTTTGAATTAGTATGCTCAAGTACTGTGGTCGTAAGCCTAAATATCAACTTACAAGACAGAAGACTTCCTTTTATTGCCTTCCATACGTTTTGTCTTTCTAAAGTGACCACAGTAACTTTGAAGTATTATCAGCAGGGTAGCTAAAGATGCTGGTACTTCCCACCACAAGACTGTATTTTGCAACTGTTTAATAAACTTCACCACACTTCAAAAATCAGTTGCCTTGGAGTTTTCCTAACTCTGTGTCTGCTTCAGGACACACTACTATTTGAAGTTCAGCCAAGACAATTCAAGTGCTTCAACAACCACCACTGGGGTAGAAGCAGCAGGACCTTTGGTCCGACCTGCTAAAGCCACTCCTGTAGTATATTACAGCAATGTAGATGACTACAGGAATGGCTTCTCCAGGTCAGACCAAAGGTCTGCCTTGTGCAGGAGTCAATGACAGCTGTGTAAGGAGTACTTTAAGCACAATTAGCAATACCCCTCAGAGTCTCCTCCACACCTCTAGTAGGAACTCATGGCTCAAGGATGCCCAGAGCAGGGAGAGGTATCTTTGGGCTTAGTAGCTGCAGAGGTTTTCTTCCTCGTAAATTTGTTTAATTGCTTACTGAAGGTATTTAAAACTTCCATTGTAGACATACACTCTATCTTGAAAAATTCTGGCAACCTCTTCTTTCACAGGCTCTACACTGCCTCCAGGATTAAAAGTAGAAATCTGAGGAGTGACAAAGCTACATCTGGCAGACGCTATGGGTAGCCATAGGAAACCTGACAGCGGGCAAGCATTTGGAAAAACACTTTGCACACTCAACAGAAACGTGCCAGCGTCCTGAAGCCGAATTCCTCAACCTGCCTGCTCTGAGCCCCTTTCAGTGCAAAGCAATAGAGGGGCCAGGCAGCCGGCACCTCTGGGCTCAGGGAATCTGGACAATAAGCAGGGAGGTGCTCAGTTAGCCAAAGCTGGAAAGCGTGTTGTGACTGAAGCCCGGGGCGCAGACAGGGAGAGGTGAAGAGAGGAGAACTGTGCTTTTTAATCCCCAGTCCGCCATATAGATGGTTTAAGTCCGGGTTTCAGGATTTTGCTGTCAGCCACATTCTAACCAAGAGGAAGATGCATTCCCCAGCTCTGCAGGTCCCTCCCCCTGCAGGCACCCCGCTTTCCTGCAAAGGAAATTCAGGTGTGCGGGGGAACGGAGTGAAGTCAGACCTCCTCCTATGTGGAGTCAGGACGTGCCAGGACATCACGCAGCAGCAGGGACTATGAGTTGCACCAGGGAGCACCTGATAGCACACAAAAACTACTACTCTAGAGCGCAGAGGCAATGACCGTATTTCACAGAAAGTCACTAAGGGCGAGATGTTCTTAAATTTTACAGAAGTCATCACACAGCATTTGTTGTCCATAGGCTGACCTGAGGCTGTTGCTCTCGCCTGCTTACTTCTGAATCGCTCCTCAGGGAGCATTGCTGTCCTCTTCGGCTACTGACACAGCCACCTGGATGCAACCCTAACTGATTGCCCAGTTTGGGATCCAAGGGTCTGGTTTGCAGGATTCCCAGCTGTGGTTACTATTTGAGACAAGCTGTGATTACGATTTATAATGGCATTTATACTTTAAGTTCTCTGAACAAAGAAACCCAAAACCACAGCAAGTTTGAGTCACCTCAGACAGATCCAAATCCAAAATCCAGTGGGGTTACTTCTGATTTAACACTCCGCCCTCATATACAGAATGGAGTTGAATACGATACTGCGTGGAAGCTACATAGTTTTTTGAAACTGTGAGATATTGCAGTGATAAAATTTTTCTAGTTCAGAAAGAAATTGAGAACTCTCACTTCAAAGCGGGAATTGAGTTGGGCACAGTAATGAGGTATGAATTCACATGAACACGGAAGGAAAACAACATATTGGATAATAATACATTAGATGAACAATATTCATCCAGCACTTTGAATGAGACAGTGGTCTTTAATTCTAGGTTCTCTAGTTACTCTGTTTGGAAGCATAATAATATTACTTTACCATGACTATCATGCATTTAACAACAGATAGTCTGGTGGCAAGAAAGGGCCAGTTACCCACTGCAATCCAAACTTCCACAAAAAAGTCCCAAATTCCTCAGCACAGAACAAATGCTTTAGGCTCTGTGCAACTGGGAGCAGGGTCTGCTATCTATTGTAGACTTACACGTTTCTGAAAAAAAGAAAAATCAGCTGGAGCTTTGCTTTGGTACAAAGAGATGCTCAGAACCGTCTGCGTCGCTATCTGTGCCATCCTCCCCTTCCTTCAGCTGAGCCGTGCAAACACAAAGCCGTCTGTGCCTCCACTGCTAAAAAGCAGCAGTTCACGAGGAGGCTGACTACAGAGGAGTACACACAGATCCCAAAGCATATAATAGAAGGGCAGCATTAATCTCCCCCTGTTACGAAATCAAGAAGTATGCTGTGCATGGAAGCTGTCAGGGCTGGATGTTAAAATGCCTCTTCTTTGGAAAAGATGGTTTATAACTCGAGATTTTCTATACAGAGTTTTTTGAAATTTATTTCCTCATTGAAAAAGGCAGACTTTTTTATTGGAAGGAGAGAAAGAAGGGCTGAAGAGGGGCCTGCAATACACATTTGAGCCAGATGTCAAGTAACTAACTAATAGGGAGGAAGGAGACAATTTCTTATTATGTTTCTCCCTGGTCTCTACTCAAGCTGCCACAAAAAAGACAGCATGGCTGAAATACAAGTTAAACGGACATAAGTCTGGCTTGACTGCACGTTAAAGTGGAATTTTATTACACTTTGCAAGAGGCAAGATTTCATCAGGAGACTTTACAAAACTGACAGCAAGCTTAAACAAATCACAATGCAATTTAACTGTGTGCTAATTAGGAATTTAACAAAAAAATTTAAAGAAAAATCTAAAGCTAAAACTATACTTTAATAGAAGTACCCCCATCTCTCTCTTACTAGCACTAAAAGAATAATGAAATGTTTCTCTAGTAAATCAGTGCAGGTTCAGAAAGATCAAAGGTTTGTCATACCTACACGGTCCACCGAGCAGGTGTGGTTACTCCTTTTGCAGCCAAATGCAAGGGAGTAATGAATGACTACTGCAAGCTTTATATCTCTTTATCTTTCAATCTGGCCTCTGGCAGGAACAGTATTGGAACAGTTTCATTCTAGTATATATTATCTCTGCAGATTATGAATTCTTATTTCCCTGTGAAGGTACTTACAGCAAAGACAGTAAATCCACCACTGCTGGAAATGAGTTTGGAAAGATAAAAAGGCAGGGAAAGACCTAAACCAGGGCTTATCCTCCAGTTTATGGAGGCATTTATTAAAACCCAGTAGGAGCAGGAAGATCAGTCCATCTTCCTTCTTGCCAGAAGTTGGCCCTGCAACATCTGCGAGCAGGGCCATTAACCAGCCCTTTCTGTCCCAGCCTTCGGGTTGCTTCCGCTGCTTCGGCTCTTGCAGGCTTACCTACATTCACAACTCCAACCCACCTCAGACAGGTTATTTCTGTAATACAGGATCCCCTGGTTTTCGCAGCAACTTACCCCTCACCTCCAAATAGTCCAGCCGTTTCCAAGAGTTCAGAATGTTTCCAAGACAGAAACACTCATTTTGTACTGTGTCTGTACTGTGCCTAGACCAAGGGAGTCCTTATCTATGGCAAGGGTTCACAGACTGAACAAACAGTCAAGTTTTCATGGATTAAAGGATGAGAGCATGTATATGCTCATATACCAAACAGAAAATCTGAAAAAAGAAATTCTGTAAAAGAAAAAAAAAGTAGTTGCATGTCATCAGTAGGAAACATGGAAGGTCACTGAAACATCTGCTCAATTGCCTTAGCCGTTGAATGTTTCTCCAAGGAGGCAGGAGTTGTATTGTCTTTCAGCAGCTTTGATTATTTAGTAAGTCCCACATCTCTCTATGTGAGACTGTATGCAAAGCCCAGCGCTTCTCAAGAATGCACAGACGGCACAGCAGGGTAGCAAAAGTACTGCAGAGGTTTATGTTTCATATTATTTGTTGACTGCTGACTGCATTTCAGTATTTCAAAGAACAGCAGAGCTGACTCAAAAACAAAAGGCTCTCTACCTGCCAGAATACCACCATTTTGCAAAAAGACTATCTTTGTCTACCTTTTTCAGCATTCCCATGCATCAAGCTGATAGGAAATAACTTTGTTTTCCTCCCCAAGAAGATGATCCTTGATATAACTGAGCGGAATTGGAGAGCATAAGCCTAAAGCATAAATAAGACATAATAAAGAAGGGCACAGAGAGGTGGCTTGCTAGGTACCAGGGAGAATGCAGTTACATGCATTGGAAAGTACACTTCAGCACACCTGTTCTTAGATGGACCTGTATTGCCTTCAGCTGACAGTGTACACAACTGCCCTCAATGCCTGATGCAGAATTAAATTTGTCTCAGTGGGGGATGACGGAAAGAAATCTCAATTTATGTCCTCACTTGTCACCCCATCAACTAGATCATACGGTAGAGCTATTTTGTCCCTACCTAATCCTTAGACAAGGCAGCCAGTCAAGAGTGAGCATAGCAGACTGTAAAATAATAGATGAAGACATAATCCTAACACTTCTGCCACTCCAGCCTACATGTAATTTTTTTTAAATCAGTTTTTTGTTTAGTTTGACATTTGCCAAAATGTCTCTACATAGAACCTACATGTGGCATTTTGTTGTTGCAAGAAGTGTTGTCATGGCAGTAGCTGTAGGTGTCTAGACCTGAAAAAGGGGAGAACAAAAAAAGAATCCATCACAATCTCCGATACAGCTATTACATGACTAACTGGAACCAAGATGTAAAGTTAATATTGCACCTCTTTCGGGGACCTGTCACTAAGTAAATGGGAAAAGGTTTGGCAGACATGCAGAAGTAATGATGGAGTGGGAAATAAATGCCTTGCTTCGCTTTTCTCATCTTCCAGCTTGTTGAAACTTAGCGTTTGTTCACAGCTCTCCAGAGGAGAGAAGAGTGCCTGCCCGCTCAGGTCCTCTGGAGCAGCAGAGCTGACGGGTCCCCACGGCAGAGGGGACAGTGCAGGTGGAAAAGACTCATCGCAGAGAGAAACTGCAAGTATAAACGGAATCACAGAACACTGTTTCCAACAAGGGGAGCAGACAGTAGTCCGCGAACGAACTAGTGCAGACAGGCTCACAGCCCTACTGCCCACGGAGAAGACGGGAAAGCTAATCACCTGCTCCGCCACCTCTGGGTTCCCCACTGAAGGAGCTGCTGACTTCACCTCAGGTTGGGACCTGGCAGCAAACCAACACGGATGCAATGCTATGGTAAGTTCATCCCCTCAGTCAAAGAAAGAGCAAGACAAACCAAAGATACAGCTCCATCCTCACCTGCTACGCTTATAGATTCTGTGAGCTACACTAAAAAAAAAAAGGTATGGGGGCAGAGAGGGAAGTTTTTCTGAGTTATTCATAAGAATTTGTCTATTTTCATATTGTAGCCTGCTGAAAGCATATAGGAAACTATAAAAGCGTGGAGAATGCAGCAGGAAAATACACAACAAGAGTTGTGGTACGCAGCTTCCAAAGGATAACGAGCGGGCCACAAACTAGAAAAGCTATGACCGATTCTTACATTATAATCACCATGAAATAGCTATGACACAGACTTTGAAATACTGCTTCTGTTTTTTAAGAGCTGCCTGTCAGTACTTCTCCTTGAGGGGAGGGAGAGGGCGGAAGAAGAGGACCTCCTGTGTCCCCATCTGTACCCAATCCTCTGGAAATTTTGGGAATGTATTAAAAACCAGATGAAACACGAACTAGAGACGTATCTAAGTAAACATAATACAATTAGAATTCATGGAGTGTACTAGAGCTAAACTTATGGCACTGCAAAGCAGAGGGCAAGGCACAATGGCACATTCAGTCAGTAGAGATTGTGCAACATTTCATGGGGAAGGAGCCCTTCAGAATGAATAGTTTTACTTCTCGGAAGTATTATGAAGATTTTGAAGCCTTAAATGCCTTTATTCCTCTCTGTGTTATGTCTGCGGTACAAATACCCATTCAACCAAGAGAGAATGAGTCGGGCATCACAACCTGGTGAGACGTGTCGAAGCAGAGCATCAGCACGCTGACACACCACCTGCGCGTATGCATACACACTGCAGGAGAGATCAAGGAAGGGAATCCAACCAGGTTTCCCACACAGCAATGCAATGCTTACTAATCAAAACCTCTAATCCTATGCTGGCAAAGCAAAGGGGATGGTACAGCCTAGCATTCTCTTTTGTCTTATCTTACTTTTATGACTCTTAAGCAGCATAACAAAAAAAATTCAATTCTGTTGGCAGCATAACAAAGAAAAATCAGTTCAAATGGTGACTGATGATAGCTTAAAGCAGATGTAACTCACAGATATTGCATGAGAGGGAATTTTAGGTTACAGATGATGTAAAAAGACAGACAGGGAAAACAAGCCTAACCTCTAACCTTTGTTTCATAAGTTATTATCATCACAAATACAAGATTACCACAATGAAACGTTCCATTTTACGGGGTCACATGTTTGAGTGTCTGGACTGTAAGTTAACTAGATTTAACTTACTCACTGGGTTATCATCTAACTTGTAATTAACAACATTTATTCCTTTCCCATGTGCTGCCAACAGACACCAAGAATATTCCATAGGCAGTGTGTTAGTTCACACGCTCAAGTGACCCTGCAGAGTACTCTGATGGTTACCGCACCATCTGACTTTCCTAATTACTATTAACAAAAGCTGTTGCTAGTTTCCTGCTGAACAGTAAGAGTATAAAGACATGCACATGAAGATGGCATGCTCTCCTGGTAAATATCAGAGCTTATCCAGATCACAGCAAAAAGAGAAAGAGAGAAAAGTTACAGAAAGCCCAACTAAACCAACCCAGATCTTGCATGAAACAGTGTTGGGATGACTACGTTTAACAGCAGCTGCCCAATGACAAAAGCTTTTCTTACGTGACTACTAGCACTGTTCCCTTGATACCAGAGTGGAGGCCCACTTAGACCTCAGTTATGAAAATGGTAAGAGTCACTGAAAGCTTATGGCTCCGACCTACTACAGCAGCATCCAGGATCCTTATATGAGAACATCTGCTGGAACTGCCTGCCACCAGAGAGCAAGGTTTGATAAGAAGGTCAAGTCAACTTATCCCTCACTTAACAGAAGCCTCTAGCAAAAACTGCTGTCCTCTATTTGAACAGCTGGAAAAGAAAATGAGGTAGAACCAAAGGTGAAAAAGTACCTGATTACAGTTCTTACTGTACTTGGAATCACTTGTCTTACTAAGCAAATACATTGCTTTCATTCATACATTAACACTGATTCAGGGCTAAAAATCAATCCTAAGGAGTGGAGACCCAGCTTAAATATGTCAATGCAAACGGAACATCAAACCTTGCACTGGATGGCAGACAAATCCCTTAACAGCATCTTACATTGTTCTGCCCAAGTAGATTTTCCTATTTTAGTGAAAGACATCACATACATTTAAAATTAAGAGGCAGCACAGACTTAATCTGCCTTTGGATCTATTCTTTAACTAGGTGATCTCCTCCCAAATCATCAGTATACACTCGTCCCAAGACATACATACATTAAAAGAACAGGGTTGTCTACAATAGATTAACATTTAATTAAAGCACAGAAGAAAGTTGAGATGAGAGTAACAGAATAAACTCCTGATTAACATTTGAAATTAATATTCCTAGTTTCAAGCAGGCTCAAACAGACCATATTAGAATACCTGTTAAAGGTTAGCCAAGCATGCTGGGATTTTATATTACAGCTGCATCAAAAAATTCTGCCTTTACACCATGGATTCCCTCACCTCATTAACACTATTTAAGTAGAAATTATGAACGTGTAAGATTTCCTCTTTAATGCAGAAAGAGCAAACCCCCATTTTTTAATCAAAACAAAATTTGTGATCATTAGTTTGAAGAAAACACAGTAACGCAAATTTGTTCTGTTTGGGCTGATGCCCCCACCAGCAGCGGTGCAGTTGTAGTTCATCATCTGCGTGACTCCAAGTACCGAATGAGTACAGAAACCCAACTCCATCCTTCCCTTCAGAGGATGCCTCCTCGTGAGAAATCCACACGAGAAGAAACTTTTCTTCCCTTTCACTCTCCCCATCTTGGTTGCTAAATAGTGAACTTCAGTTTCTTGTGCAACTGAAGTGTCAATGAAAGAAACCAGAGTATTTTCTAAGGGCTGCAGTATTTCAGGACCTGAGTTCAGTGCAGCTCTAGTTGAACAGATTATTTTACTTTCAGTGTCTAAGTTTGTTCAAAAAGGTGAAGAGGATTTTTGCATTAATAAAAAGTATTTTAAACATAGACCGTACTTACAGAGAATAGTTCAATATGTCTCCTCATTACCTATGTATACAAGTAAATGACCATATTTATTTGAGGTTAAGATAAAAAACAGACAGCATTCAAAAAAGAAATCCTGTCCACCAGTGGCAACAGAGAAATCTTACACTGACAGATCAAAGAGGCTTCATTCTTAGAGGAACAGCTGAGTTTGGAAAGAGGGCTAATGATTTTAGGGGACCAAAATTTGACCGCACTAAAGAAAGCAAGCTTTTGCAATTTTAGAAACTACCAGGTCCCAACCTCTGTGTCAGGCCAGCTCTGAACTGTATTACTTCACTTTGTTGATTAAAAAACTGGAGAGAGTTGCAATTATAGGGAGGAAGTTAAGATGTGCAGAAGCATATTTTTGGTCGTAACATGGATTTCAGAGATTCTAACCACGAGTGACTTGTGGATTTATACCAGACACAACTTCTTGGCTTTGGTAGTCATCTCTTAAGAAATAAATTTGACAGAATGAAAGTGGCTTTTCTAAACAACTTCATACACATTCTTCTGTTTCTTGGCAAGTCAAAGCTTTTGCTAAAATAACAGCAGCAACTGAGCTTAATCATTAACTTTGCCTTATTGAGTAACAGCTTTTATTTATTTATTTTGCAAAAGCTTCAAAGTCAACACTCACCAAAACTCAAGCTCTTAGTGCTTCTGCCACAGTGCAAAGACACTTTCTTCAATCAAACCCCCCACCCTTTATGCTTTCTGCTCTTTTGCTGACAGATCTTTTTCCTCCTGCTACTCCCACATGAGTATCCCCATTTCTATGGCCTGACTTTAGCACCATTCATTGCTTTCCTGCTTGCTGAGCAGCCTTTTGTGCCTTTCAGGTTCTGACCCCGTCCCATGGCTCAACGGGCCCCGGCACGAGTGTAGGACGGTGTGTAGTGAAATATTCCACCCGAGAAGGACAGTCATGTCGACAGTACTGCCTCTGGCAGGCACTTGCGCTGCCATAAACAAAGCTAAAGAAAAAGTGCATTCATGGAGCAGAAATCTTGAAAATGTACATAGATCAGTTTTGTATAAAAAGTGCTTTTGTTTCCTGTTCAGGAACAGGTTTTTTAATTAACTGAATGGGAGGAGTTGTAAAAACCAGGAACAATGACTGAGTCAGCAGCTCAGTCAGTTCTTAGTAGCTTACAGGGCTTTACATGAGACAGAATAAACATATTTCATTCAGAGTTAGACATTTTTATCAATGTGTAGAGAGACTTCAGAGCTTGGGCTTGGTAGCCTGAAAGACCGTCTGTGCGTTACAGAGCGGCGTATTGTTTCAAAGCTCGTATCTAATTTACTGGCTGAACATACATGTGGTTTACAATCTCTAGCAGATTCTCTGTATCTTTTTCCTCCTCCTGTCTCTCTCTTTCAACTTAAATCTACTGAAGTATTGCACTCGAATTACTGGAGAGCCTGTTGCTCAAATAGTTCCCGACATTTGGGTACCAGCAATGGAAAGGAGGGGTTGTTCTTCTTCTGTGTGCTTAAAAAGACAATTTTCTTAGGAAAGGTACTATCGCTTTGTGTCGTCAATGCCTGGCGCAGACTGTAGCTTAGCTTACATATTTACAAAGTGTTTAAATTAGGAAGGAATTCAATTTATTATAGCTCTGACCACCAGCAGTCATGAGCAAGTTCTGAAAAACAAGTTCACTTTACTTCTGGAACAGATTAGACAACATATTTAAAACTGAAATTAAGCCAATTTCCAAAGAAACTCCTTAATTACACAATAGATCTGGTTTATTCAACTAAAGTCTCCTGTCAAGGAGACTATTCAGTGTTAAGTACATTTATGCTACAGCTAAAATGATATTAAAGAGAATTTAAAACAAGCGTAGAGCCAAAATAATACATGATCTGAAAATCACCTTAATGAAATACATATAGTAGCTTATGCTCCAAAAATTGTCATCCACAACATTGGAATATCTATCCAGCATGCAAAGTAACTTGCAGCAAGTAAACATTTCTAATTTTTTTGGTTTAGGATCAGCAGCCACATTTATACCATTGCCTCAGTTGAGAAGCAGAAGGTGTTTGGATACCCGTATTCTGCCGAGGTAAGCCGTCTCTTCACTCACTCTGTATGAATGCAACAGAGTTTCTGTCAGAATCGTTTGTCTGGTTTCCAGTACAAGAGGACATTGATTCAGCGTTGGGCAATTTATCTACAAAGCAGACAAAGGTCTCGATTACTGCTCAAGATGAATGAAGGCAGCTTGTAAGAATGAGCATTTTGGCATATGTTCACAGCATGTGCTAAAGTGTCACCAAAAAAATGAAGGGGGAAAAAAAAAAAAAGGAAAAGAGATGAGCCAAAAAGGTGGGTAAATAGGGATCGTGGGTAAGAGCACACTGCTTCAGCACTGCCACTTCATTTAATTTTCATTGCTACCCTAAAAAGCAACAAGGACAATAAATCTAAAATTCAAATCTAAGCAAGATACGCATCTGCCTCAGTTCTCTTGAATGCATTCCATCACACACATTTTGTTTTATTACCTTAAATAAGGCGGGTACCATCTAAACCCCTCTCTGGCAGTTCAAATGACCATAGCTGAATCCAAAAGCGTCGTGGTTTAGCCCCAGCCGGCAGCTAAGCCCCACGCAGCCGCTTGCTTGCTCCCCCTCCACCCCCGGTGCGATGGGGGAGAGAATCGGAAGAGCAAAAGCGAGACAACTTGTGGGTTGAGATAAAGACAGTTTAATAGGGAAAGCAAAAGCCGCGCATGCAAGCAAAGCAGAACGAGGGATTCATTCACTCCTTCCCATAGGCAGGCAGGCGTTCAGCCATCTCCAGGAAAGCAGGGCTCCATCACGCGTAATGGTGACTTGGGAAGACAAACGCCATCACTCCGAACGTCCCCCCCTTCCTTCTTCTTCCCCAGCTTTATATACTGAGCATGACGCCATATGGTACAGAATATCCCTTTGGGCAGTTGGGGTCAGCTGTCCCAGCCGTGCCCCCTCCCAACTTCTTGTGCACCCGGCAGAGCATGGGAAGCTGAAAAGTCCTTGACCAGTGCAAACATTACTTAGCAACAACTAAAACATCAGTGTGTTATCAACACTGTTTTCAGCACAAATCCAAAACATAGCCCCATACTAGCTACTATAAAGAAAATTAACTCTATCCCAGCCAAAACCAGCACAAAAAGGTATAAGGAAACAGAATGCCCAGCCAATTTTTCCCTCTTGTAAGATGTCTGCCAGCTTGCTGAGAGCCAAACGAAACCAGCTAGTGGGGGCAGCCTAGCCTAAAACAGCTTGACAGAAAATAAATGCTACAGACTACACATGGGGTGGTTTAATTTCAGAAGTGTTTTTAGAAGACCACTTAGGGGATTTTGTTTTCTCCATGTAAACGATAACTCATGATTTAAAGAGTTGTATTATGCCTTGCTAATGCTTTCTGAAATGCTATTGAATATTTTATCCTATATGTGTTTCTAGTGAAACCTTCTCGCTAATATTGGTTTGGGGCATCTCTGGTTGAAAGCCATTTTTGCACCAATTCCATTTTGTAGCCTTTCACAGAAAGGGCTGTGAAGTGGTAATTATCAGAGTGGCTGGCCGCCTATTTGTCTTCGAATGCACATGGACTTCCCCAGCTGCTAGATTATCATGAGATATGTTATTACATACTGATTTCTAAGTACACAAGCTAACATTAGCAGCTGCAAATGCTCCAGAGAAATTCTGTGCTTTAAATTTCTGTGAAAGAACTTTAGTTTTAAAACAAGGTGATCTTAAATCTACCTCTGGGATTAAGAGAAATACCATTAATATTTTTGGTTCAAAAAAAAGTTATTCCTTGAATAATGAAACTAAATCAATACCGGGCAGTTTGTGTTAGCACATAGATTTAAGGTTGTGAAGATGCTGTGGAAAAAAAGGATATTAGGGTTTCAGACACTTAGAATTGGTTACTGTAGATATTTAGAAACAGAGACAGAAGATGCTTGGAGACCAGAAAAACTGGGACATCCCAAGCTAAAAGCAACTCAAACCCAAAAACCATCAAAAGATCAGTCTTTGCTAGAGTTACCACAAAGTATTGAAAAAGTTTTCCCAACTGCCTAATGTTCCTTTCAGGAAAATGACTATTTCAGCTGAGATTTCTGAACATAGGGAGCAGAAAGGCAAAGACACAGTTAAGAAACCCTACCTTTGAAATGACATGAATTGCGGTCCTTGAAGCAGTAATTTCCTAAAAAAGTCCTTTCCTTCCTTTTTCAACCGCACTACTGCATACCCAGCAAAAGCAAAACCCAGCATCATACACGGCCTCCCGCACGCCAAGCCTCCACAGACACACAGTGGCACAGCCACTACCACGCTGCAAAGGATGACTTGGAGAAGGGTCACCTCCTCCAAGGAAGCACCCCAACACTTCTCTTACCCCTTCAGTCTGCCAAGCCGAGTTGCCTTGAGGGGACCGAGCGTCTATCCCGCCAAAACCCTGCCATTGAAAGTGACGGTCTTTACCACCGGTGAACTTGGCCAACGGTACATGCTGGGCTCATAGAAAGTACCCACAGCTATGGCTTACTCTGACTGGACATACGGCACCACAGCTAACAGGCTTATCTACAAATGCCTGCTTAACTAAATTAGTATAAAACATGTTTAGTTAAATCACTGGAAGGACTGTGACCAGCTAAGCCAAGCCAGATACAATCTGGTTTACAATCTGTGTCATCTTATCTGCTGGGGCGCTCTGGCTGAGGGATGTCAAAGCAGGCAATTCCAGGGTCCTCACCTTTCTTCCCTGCAATCACTCTGCTTCCTTTGAGAACAACGTGCAGGCTTCCCCAACCACTCTTCAGCCTGAATTGCCCAAGTGGCTGGGAGCCTAAATACCTATAAAAGTTACTTAATGTCTTTGCTACAGGTTACTTTTCACCACACCCTAGCATTGCACTCCTGCCTGCTACAGGCTCCTCATGGCTGACCAGGCAGCTCCGTTGCCAGCTCCAGAAAGACTCAGCTGAGCCAACTCTCCGAAAGCTGTATGCCAGCTGACCCAAGGTTTTCCTTGGACAGGAGTCAGAAAACCACTCTGCACACTTTCCATCTGATTCACATTAAACGAGCCTTAGGATAGCCAAACACCACGAAGCAACAAACGTCTGCGGTATGATAAAAGGTGGCTCTTTTTCACTTTCCACAGTAGAGAAGATGCGTGGTGTACCTAAGCAGAATGGAGGCATACAAGTGTCACGTATGCTACCACACACACCTGCTTCCTTGAACCGCATGCCTGACAGCAGTAAGGCAGATATGGCAGCGCAGGACGTCTTCCAGGGACCCCCGGCACGCAGACCTTGGTTGCTATCACATGCTGGGCTGCTGTTGCTTCCCCGCTATCGTTAAGCGGGCAAGCCAGGACACGCTGTGATGTTAGACGTCCACGGTGCTGTGTGGGCAGACCCTACGTGCCTCACTTCAAGGGTTTCTAGGAAAAGTCTAACGCCATGGCAGAGAGCTGATCCGTGAAGCCTGCATACATCTTTGTGCAGAGCTGAAGGCTTAGCGTGGCCCTTTATATTTTACTCACTCACTTCTTCCCTGGCAAACGTCATGTGTGCCAATTCCTCCCTGTTCCCCTTCTCCCTTGCTCAGAATTATTTCCCTCTGAAGAAAAGGAAAAGCAAACAAACGAATATGTTAAAAATATCTTCTGTGATTCTCCTCTAGGAAGTAGTGTAGCCAGGAATCAGTATGACCCAAATTTCATAGTAAATGTGTGAAATGTACAGTAAAGATATCTATGCTACTCAAAATTATTTTTTTCTTCTACCATTAAATAAAAGCTTTAGAGTTAATATTAATATTGAGAGAAATGAAAGTTAAAAGCATTCTTCCCAGAGTACTAATAGAGGGTGAGTTTATCTATGACCACATAGCACACCACTCTAATGATCAGCAAAAAAAGGAAGGTTAATTAGTAAATAAATTGAGGCAGACACCAATCCTTCACAACAGAAAAGCTATAATATTAGCAGCTTACATATACCAGCAATATCAAAACCACACACTTGAGATCTTTGTGCAAGATTATAGCACGAAACACTATGGGCTAATCCATGAATGCCAGACAATTTAATTACATTTTCTACTGATTAAACCTTATGTATCGCTCATCAGATCAAGCTTTCTAACATGTTTCTGCTTTTGATATCCAACATCTGTCTGAAAATGAGATTTTCGTTTCCCTTATGAAATCCGATTCCACCTCCATGGCCAAACTCAAGCAGCACTGATGGAAAGAAGGGAAAAAGAGCAAGTGTCAGGTCATCTGACTTACCCTTATAGCAGAGGTCAACCTCTAAATAGTAAAAATGTATAATATGACAACTCTTTCTTTACAGGTGAGGACAATAGCGCAATATAAGAATAATCAGATTTTTTTTTTCCCCAAAAAAGATATCCTAAATTTTCTTAATTTTCTTCCCTCAGGTCCACAATTAGTTAGGGTCTCAGCCCTCATTAAACAATTCCTCCGACACTATAGTGCTATCTCACTAGTTTTGGCTGTCTCCTTGAGAAAACCATGTAGAAGGACTGCATGTGTGCAATGTAAAGACAAAGAAATGACAACAACGCATGTGCTTGCATCAGCTCTTCTGCCATCTTCATCACCCGCTGTCACTGAGCAACATGAAGCGCGGTGAGCTTTAGAAACCTGCCCATCATGAAGATCTGGGCAATGGCACAGTGCTCCAGCTCCTATCAGCTGAACGACATCTATACTGAAGAGAAGCACATGAGTAGGGATTTAACCCCCAAATTGCTTGCTGTAAGGTGTTACTTTTACAAAGTTGTTACACCAATAAAAAGTGCTTTTCCGAAGGAAGAACGCAAGCCTGCATATCCCATTCTGTATTTTACCTTATGCTGGCAATTTGCTTGCCCATCTTTTCAGTTGTGTCTTTCCAAAGGATCTTAAACTTTCAATGAAGACTTTATTTCACTGAGTGTGCAGAATAGTCCTGCGTTCAGAAACTTGGTTAAACTTTTCCACCCCTCGTACAGATCTGAAGTTTTAGAGTTATTTCTTTCTCTTCTGCAGCAGACCTATCCTGAGATACTTTCTCAGTGCTCTGATGCCCACAGAAGGGATGCCCGCATGCACGCGTACTCAGTGCCCCCAACTAGGGCTGGATAACCCTACATCTTGGTGAGCAACTTGAGTCCATGATACCCCTCTTCCGTTTCATTTGAGCTAGCGATTTAAATCCAGTCTCCCACATCCCAACTACAGAATCACTCTTTCTGCCACAGTCAGAACCATATATACATTTAAAAAAGTGAACTGCTCCAAATAATCCTTGGGGCAGAGCAGCTGATTACATACCCTTATGGTCAGGGAACTGTGAACGTGGGAAGCAAATTTCAAGCCACTGCTTCAAATCCAGCAGGGCAGGAAATGCATGAGCATGCGCATCTTATATGTTACGTGCTAAAGCTTTAAATTGCCAGAAAATTGTACCATACAATAACTTTTCTATTTCCATTGTGGATCCAAGAAGCCTTTCAATAAAGAAAACAAACTTCAGATTGAACTCAACATGATCCTGCAATAGTTTCAACAGGTCAGCATTCCCAAGAAAAAATGGAATAGCTGAAAATTAATTCTGCCAACTCCAATTTCAAACCGCTATGAAGGGATCATTATGAATATTCGCTCACAACATTCACCCACACTTATACTAATGGCCTGTATTTGACTACAAATTTCCTGGTGACGGAAATGCAATACAAAGCAACAACAAAATGTCTTGCCCACGCTGCCGTCAATTTACCAGAAAAAAATTAACCTGCATCCCGCTGGTTCAAGAAAAGTTTCATCAATACACATCAGACAGCAGGATCTGGAGCTGTGTATATGGTCTTTTAATGATTTCCAAGTAGTGTTTGCTTATTACAGTAATTAAAATAATAGCTCAATCCTTTCAGGGTCGACAGTTTTCTAAAAATTAAACTGCTTTATTTCAGCTTCATCCACCACCAAGAGTAGGAAGTCATTCCTACCCCAGAAGGGGGTTCCTTCTCACCAGGCAACTGGCAGGATAATCCCAGATGCTGCGGCGTTCGGAGAAGCCAGCCAGCACAAGGGGTGCATTGTTAGAAGCCCCCTGCCTTGCAGGGGCACCCTGGCTGCCCTTAGGGCGAGGGTTCAAAGGCTTTACACAAAGCAGTGGAAGGGGCGAGCTGCAATTCACCCTCTGCCCTGCTTCTTCTCCTTGCCCGGGGTGCCGGAGCTGGTGCACTGGAGACAGGTTTCGGGGATCAGGTCTCCTCCGCCTTGGCTTTCTGCACTCTTCTGACTTGACAGCAAACTCTCCTGAAGGCTGGTGGCAGAGGGAGGGCTGGGGCTGCGTTTCCCTCCCTGTCAGGACTCGTCCCACAGGAGCAGACGCAGTTAAGCTATTACATAGAAGGGAGTTTTGTTTTCCTTTGGCGTCAGAACTGATACAGAGAATCAAAGGGAGGATCAGCACTAAAGATTTATTTGTATACCGAGGGGAAATCCAGAAGCCATTGTAACTGTTTACAGCAGGTTGAAAGAATAATCCAAAGAACAAACATTGTGCTGACAGATATCCAGATGGCATTTGTAGGCAAACCTCAACACCGTTAGCCCAGCTAAGTTTCATTAACAGTTACATATCATTTCAGGATTTTATTTATAATATTTAAAAAGCACCAAATTATGAAGGTTTCAGAGAAACAGGAGTCATCCTTCCCCCCTCCCCTGACTTTACTTTGTGACTGAATTAAATTTACTTGGCAGAGCAAAACGGTTCAAGCAACTGGTGCAGATGACAAAGAGGGGAACGGAGGAAAAGGTGTAACGCACTGGGGAATTAAAGGCTGCTGCTCTGTTCCCAGACAGAGCTTCACAGAGTTCCTGCCAGGTTACTCACTGCCAGGAACAGGAGAGTAACTTCCAGAGCGTTGGAAAAGTCAAAACACTCATACAGTAGGAGAAGGCAGGTCCATCACCTTGTATCCAAACACTTAATTCTTCGTACATAGACTCACCCTGGTAACTTCTATTGTCATTTGAAACCCCTGTGTCTAGGAGGATGATGGCAAGCCACAGCAAGGGATGTTTCCCTACCAGATACAAGAGCAAGCCAGGAGTGATGTGTCAAGGACTCGCAGTATCCCGGGGAGGTCACTCTCTCCTCATTGGCATCAGGGCACAAGTACTCAGACTTGTTTTAAGACAAAGAACCACAAAAGTTGAAAATATCCGTCCATGATTTGTATGAATTAAAAGTTTACCAAGCAAACCCTTTCTTTCTTCAGCCCCATTTTGTGATACCAAAACTTCTGTACTTTTGTACTAATGCATCACTGGCCACACCGCTGACAGCTTTTTCATGCACGGGCTATGGACAGAGTAGAAACACTTAATGTTTTTCAGTCTATTCAACTAAATCATTCCAGATTGCTGCAGGAGGTAAGAAAGAGTGAAAAAGTAGCACTGAATCCTTCCTTTTCGTATAATGACACTGAAGTTAAAAAAAGATTTATAAAATATTCGTAATCCTTAATCTCCCTTCAAATCAAAGTGATGGCTAGATTCACTAGTGATTAGAGACCCCAAGAGATTTATTTGTAAATGGCTGGCTCGGACTCTGCTAAATCCTCCTCCTTTTTATGTAGCCAGTTTGCTGACCTGGTAACTATTCAAAGCATAAATTTTAATGAGAAAAATATCCAACCACCTCCAGCACATTAAACCTCTGTAATAGACATTATAAAGGGAAAAAAAATAAGGTGTTTCACACAACACTGGGGGGGAGGGGAGACCCTTTCAGCAGCAGACGAGTTCAACGTTGAGAAGAAGCCTAAATCTTCCATACAGGCAGTGTGTTTTGTGGTTCCCTGCACAACTAATCTGTTGTTACTTATTCTTTTTCCTTCAGTATAGATGGACCCTGTATAGCAGGGAATAGGGTTTTGGAGAACAGCCCTCATTTTGTTCAGTACAATACAGCCTTCTCAACTCTTACATTGCCACTTGAACCCTCAAATCGTACACAGGCGAGAGAAGGACAATTTTTAAATGAATAATTGATTTTAGTCTCCTTTGGGTGTAATGCCACATCCCGACTAAGGGCTGGTAAAAACTTTTACATAATATTTTCCACGCCTGCTAGTTTATACAAACACACCCTATGGGTATTTCTTGGCTTTCCAGGAAAAGAGACAGTTACTAACATACTGAACAGATTTCCAATCCGATGTTCGGTGAAGGTCGGAGAGGAAGGCATTTAGTCTGCTTGCACATGACTAATTATTATCCACTGCAGACTAGTGGATAGCTGCATTTGTCTAAGGAAAAGGTTTTAGGCTTTATCATTGACATTTTAGATCATAGCCAAGGAAGGCTTGCTGATCTACCATGACTCACATGGATTAATATTTCCCATAACAAATTTAGTAATACAGAAAGAAGTATAAAAGTGCCCACAATAACCCAGAATAAAAAATTTCCCACTGAAAGCCATTTTTGGTGAATGCTGATATTTTTATATCACAACACTCAAGAATACAATTCACATGCTAAATGTGTTCCACTTAGATAAAGTTTTAGGAGATTTTTATCCATAAAGACTCAGAGAAATGCAAGCACAATTCTCAAAAGACGAAGGAATTCCCATTCTCATAGTTAGAAGTGAAAGGAGTGGGCTGGAGAGGGAAGTGACTGTAGTTAAAACTGTCAAGGAGTCTCAAGGAATGAATATGCATTGCCTGACCTGAATGTATTCCAGTTTCACATGGTATGAGAACAGAACATTTGTTTCCAGCTGAAGAACAGAAAAAATAAATGGATTTCCGTGGCTTTCCAGGGTAAAGCTATATCTGAATTTGTTTTGAGATAGCACTTTTTGTAAAATGGTTCGGTTAATGTTAAATAGTTCAGAGCACTTCAGGCTGGTAAAGGATAAAGTAGTTAAGATTGCTGGCTCACTAAAACAACACTGCTTTCAAATATTGTACAACAAACAGAAAAACACCCTTAATTTCAAGCAAAGAAAACAATGATCAGCAGGAGATCTCTGTTCATACTTCATTAAACAGGATGGAATTTATTGCTCAATAAGAAAGTTCAGGATGTCAGATTTTTGCCATTTGCTGCAAAGCTGGACGGTGGTGTGAGAAGCAGGTGTGACGCAGCGAAGAGTTGTTCAAGCATGCTAAAGCAAGCACGTCCTGCGAACTCCTCCAGAACGCTAAGGTTTCATTTAAGAAGTTTGTCATCTTAAAGTGGTACTTGTCAGCTTTAGGTTTCTGAACCTCAATGTGCCTGAGCACAGTATCAGCACTTCATGCACTCGCCCCCGAGGAAAACATATGACTAACCTACCTTTTAAGGATACCTATGCTGAGCTGTGAGACATGGGTCAGGACTTCAGGATTCAGTCTTGTGGGAAAGTCTGCACTGAGAGAGATTTTATCTTTTATAAGCAATTTTTGGCAAGTGTCATTACCAGCATTGCAACAAAGAAATTGTGGAAGATGGAAAAGGGAAAGAAGACAAAAAAAAAGAAAAAAGAAATAAGAAAAAAGAAAGATTGGTGATATTAATGGTTATATCTAGCAAAGGACTAAATTCACGTAAAATTATGAAGCTTAGAAATCATGGTCATTTAGCTACAAAATGGAAACTCTACCCTAGTTAGCACAGTGGCAGTGTATCTATTGTATCCCAAGGAATGAGGGGAAAAGAGAGGTGAGGATCCAGAGGAAGCGATTTGGCATCTGTCCCAGAGAGCCACTAAGCCCTCTCCTTCCACCCCTGCCTGAAGCCCCAATCCACTAGATTGCCAAGAACAACTTCCAAGGAACTAACTTATGCCCTGGTTTAAGGGAAATCTGGAGCTGCATATATGGAAAAGGAAACAGTGTGGTTCAAGTATATCAGGGTCATTACATCCAACGGCAAGATAGTTTGAGCGCACAGATAATTTTGGGGAGATGATAAAAAAAATAGGCAAATGGCTGTTTATTCTTTTTAAAAAAAAAAAAAAAAATCCTATAATGCAGAGCTTGGTTTCTGCTCCTACCTGGTCACCTCCTGAAAAACCACATGGATGTTTGACTAGCCTAAGAGGCAACCTGGAGAGGTGGTGAAAATTTCCTGTAAGGAAGAAAACAAGGAGGTTGAAGAAGGAAGAAAACTGCATCAGGACAACTGCTCAGATGAGCCTGAGTATTCCCAATTTGGATGCATAAGGACTTAAACCAGTAGGATCCAGTTTTCACAAGTTAATAGCCATGAGCACTCAGACCTCCTCTCTCAAGAGAAGGGAAGAGAGGGGGAGGAGAACCAGCAAGTTAGCCAAGGAAGGCCATCTGTTAAGTGAACCTCAGCTATGAACTCAAGACCTGCCCTTACTAGGCTCAAACATTAATAGAAGTGTCCAGAAAACACCAACAGCTAAGCAGAAAAATTCCTTTAAATCAACAACAATGAAAAAAATTGAGGCGTCTTATTTCAAAATAGTGTTACCATATGCTATAGCCAATTAGTCACAAATTAGATACAAAATAAACCTTACAACAAACTGAAAAATGAGAATATTCTTAGTATTTTTGAAGGCATGTTCTCATCAATTAGGAATAAGCGAACAGTTAAATTATATGTATATGCCAAATTTTCTCCTGGCAGTATTTGTAAAGTTTAGAAAGAACTATTTTGGAGGGTTACAAGGAAGAAAAGGGAGGGGGAGAAAAAACCTCCCACACACATATCCCCAGCTCCTAGCAGAAAAAAAGTGAATCTGAACATCAGCTCCAAATTTCATACTATAATTCAGAAGGCAGGGAACCAGAGAAACATGAGAAACTAGATGGCTATAACCCTTTACCACTACACCTTGTGGTATCCCATAGAGCTTCCTTTCCAAGGAAAAGAAAAGAAATTTCACCAGTGTACTGCAGGTGATAGAGAGAGATTCTTTCCTTTCCTTATCTTGCTGTCCAACTCTTAACAGCATCTCATAAAACGAGATAAATGTCAGAATAAAATTGTCCATTTTGAGCTAAGGTTTCAGTACTACAGATTCAGCTTTTAGTAATAAGCAGGAAATAAAGGGAAGGGATTTCTATCCTTACAGGACAAATCCGTAATATCCTTAACGAATCATACAATTTAATTCAGAATGGACCTCCGGAGGTCATGAAAACTAATCTCCTGCTCAAAGCTAGACTAACCCGAAAGGTGGACCGCAGCAGCCCGTTCCATCAAGGTTTGAAGGTGTCCAAGGATGGAGACTCCATGGCACCTCCAGGCAATCCCTTCCAGGCTTTAACCACAATTGTGGTGACACAGCTTTTCCTTACATCCAAGTGGAATTTTCCCTATTGGACATTGCATACATCGCCCTTTCATTGTGCACCTCTGAGAAAAGTCTGACTTGTCTTCTCTACAAACCCCCTCTGGCTGGTGGAAGACTGTCCGTCCGTTCGTCTGTCCCCCCTCCATGCTTCTCTTCTCCAAGCTCAATAAGCCTACCTTTCTCCAGCTTTCCTCATATACCATGTGTCGTGTACCCCCAAGTATTCCGGTGACTTTTTGCTGTTGATTACTAATTCCAGATACACTAAAATTTGCAGAGAGCTCTTCATGGCTAAATAAGTTTGCTAGCAAGAACACTTTGAACTCAGCAATATTCCTTCTTGGACATCACCTACTTCCCTTTATATAGTATGTTGTTGCCATTTCCCTCAATATGAAGTATGTATAGTTTCATAATTCTATCTATAAAGGGTTAACAAATACTGGAAATGTAAGCCAAGCCTCCTCTACCCCAAAATAAATTCATTATATATTTAACATGAAAAATAGCCACACCACCAACTGCTTAGTCCCATTTTTTCCTCAGATTTTGCAGCTTTCAGGATACATTTGTATAGTAGTTTCTAGCTTTTCTTTACTAAGAATGAAAGAAACTTGAGTCAGTAATTATGTGACTCCAGAAACTGCAGCGTTAGACAAAATAACAAACGAAACAATTATTGAGGTAAAAAAAATTAAAATCAAGAGTTGAGAGGAATTCCCTTGATGGTAACGGAACAGTCCCCTCCCTGCTATGAAAAGAAAAAAAGCTAAAAGATGCTCCTCTGACATCTAAATCGATAGAAATATTAATGACCTAAAAAGAACAGGCACAAAGACTGAAAAAGACACTTTCAGAAAGAGATTACAAAATGCCAGTCATGGGAAAACCCTCCTTCCACTCTCATGAGAGCTGCTAATCTCTCATTTACCCCCCCCACCATTTTGCAAAATAAATTATGAAGCTAGAAAGAGCCAATGTAATTATCTAAGTCTTATCTCTTTGATAACAAAAGCCAGTGGATTGCAATGAATTATTTCTTTTGGGTTAAGGCTTACGGGTTTTTGCCTTTTCCAAAGGGGAGAAAAAAATTCCTCCATCAATCTTGACTGAAATGTTTCCAGGGAAGGAAGTTCTACCCCCAAATTCATAATTCTTCCTCATGTTCATTGCTACCATTTTGTTTACTTTTGATTCCAGTTCTGCTGTGACTTGGTCTGGCAGGCTCTTTCAGCTTTAACATGACATAGCTTAATTTCACCGCTTTGATAAGGGAAAGCTCTCGGAGACTGCAGCCGAATAAAACTAACTTCCCTTCCAAACCCCCAGAGTTTGCAAGCAATATTATTTTCCAGCCTATCATGTTTATATGCCTCTTCTAGGAACCCTGCTTCTCCCCCAGTATCTCTTCCACTGTGAAAACCAGCCAAAAATTGTATTCTAGCTGCAGTCACATCAGTCCCAAAGAGAGGAGATTTGTATATGCCTCTGTTTCATATACTCATTGGTTACATTAGGCCCATTTACCACAGAAATCAGACAAAAGTTTCACAGTGGGTAACCAAGCCCTTTTCAGAAATGGTGCTTCTTAAAATAGTATTTCACTATCCTGTAAATATAACTTATATTCCTTTGTTCCTACATACCTAATTGTTATATCTGTCTGTACTGAAATAAATACTGTTTTAATGTAGATCAATATGTAACGTGGTTTCATTTACTACTTATGTCTGACTTTCTGCTTCCCAGCCCTTTAATTCATTAATAAAAATACTAAAAAACACACATATGAGAAAGAATGGATATGAATGCAGCTTTATACAACCTCAGTTCTTAAATCACAGAAAATAAGAGCTGATGACAAAGGTTCCCTCTTCCCTCCCTTCTCTCCCTTCCAATGCAGAATTTGTCGTCTCTAAACCAATTCTAGCAAATATCTGTCCTGTTCCTAAAAACTTCCAACATAGGAGATTTCTCAAACTGTTAAGGTAATTCATGTCAATATGTAGCATCCTCACATTCAGAAAAGTTTTTTGGGATACTTGGAATAACTCATTTAAATCTCCCTTGCTAGAACCGTTTCCTTCAGAACTTGTGTGTTCTAGCTCTTGATTATTCTTGCTGCTGTAATCTAGATTTTCAGTTGTCTGCATTTTTCTTGAAGTTCAGCGTCGAAAGTGAACATGCTGCTCAGCTGATGCCTTACCAACAGCCAAGAGCGCAGAATCATATCATCCTACAAACTAGAAGTTTCATCTCAGACACTTCACCCCTCCCCTTCCTTGAGGCAACATCATGACACTGTTGACTCATGTTCAGATTTATAAACAGAAGTAAACTATTACTAAATTTGTTTTCCCTATCTAAATATCCAGCTGAAAATAAGGTCTTTGATGTCTGTTGCCAGCAACGTGCTTGACGCCTGCCTTTTAACTTTTTTTCATGCTCTCATTCTAACGTGGATTCCCTTTCAGCTGTCAACAATTTTCAAACTGCAGCCATCACTAGCTTGGATGGTTGATTTTCAGACATATCAGAAGGCCACTTTCTTAATAAATAAATATAAGCATAGCAGAGTGGTAGATGCAGACTACAAACACTACTTGCTTGAATCTCAGCACTCTGTATGGATGAAAGGGAATGCTTTCATTTTGGTTACCCCCAACCACCCTCCCACGTACCAACTCAGAATGAACAATACCTTTGCTATTTCTTCAGGAAAAAGAAAATCTATCATAAAAAAAACCAATCAAAGAACAGGGAAAAAGAGCCACTGATGGCAAATACAGTATTTTTAAAACATAAACTCAAGTGTTACACAGAACAGGAAAAGAAACATGTTCTTTATTTGCCCTGTTCTTTAAAGTTTCAGTGAGGTAGAACATCTTAGAGAACTGGACCACAATTAGGGAAAAGAGGCACCTGCAATGATCACCAAGATAAACAAGCAAAGCGTTCAGTTGCACACAGGTATTTCTGTCTTTGTAACAATACAGAAATAGACTATAAAAACCCAGCAAGGGAGCACTCAGGCTACAACCCTCTAAAACATTCCTGAGTTTAGACAGCTTCTGTTCCTTATATATAAACCCAACTGTTTTCATCATATATATACTCCCCATGTTTTAGAAATGCTTGTAAATAGTATGCACTCCAAAACTGTACTGAGTTAGAACATTTGATACAATAGATGGTGTTTGTATTGAATATCACTACAATAGGTTTCCAAACGGGATGCTGATGTGCAAGAGCAGTGAGAGCAGTGCAAGACGGGCAGAGTTGAGGAAGAGTCAAAAGAAGCATTTTAAATATGTGAAGTACTGGGTAGGAGCAATATTATGCATATATAAGTGCGAGTGTCTTCAGTTCTCATAGTTCCCAATGAACAAAGATGAACAAACACTATGAAACAACTGTGGAAGTCTTAATTTCAATAAAAGATATTTCTATTTTTTCTAAATACTGTTGGACACAGACTGGTAGCGAATGAAACACTCTGTTGCTTGAAGCAATTACATTTATGTCTTTACTTGTCACTTCCTAAGATATGCTTAAAAGTTCTCACATGGACTTTGAGTTCCTCAAAGTAAATTAGTCCAAGAAACCAAGAAAACAAACAAGCTTCTGTTGAATACCCTCCTTCTGAAAGGTGTCAGGCAAACATACTTTTTTTCCCCTCCTAAGGAAAGAAGTCAGAGAAGCATTAAGAATACATAAGAGTTTACAGAAATAAACAGTGAAGTATTACCATAAAAGGCAGAAATGAGCCATAAAATTAAGAACTACAAAATGTGACATCTCGATGATGCCTCCCAAGTAATGATTAATATTTTCCTTGCCTCATATATCTGTACCAGTTTTGAAGCTGCTATATGCCAGGCTAGAGCCTTCTTTCCAGGAAGAAATAAAAATCCCTGGATTTCTCCTTTAACAGCCATAAACTCCTCCATGCTACTCTGGTTTAAGTGAGCCAACTCAGAGGCCATCCTTAAACCAGCTTGAATCTTGAAAGCTGCTTTCAAGTATTAGCAGTTACATAGTGCTAGTCCTCTGGATTCTAGAAAGGGACATCATTTGAGAAACAGTTCTGCCTGGCTGGTTTCAGAATCTCTAATTGAGGTAGATTTTATCGAATATCTCCAAATACAGCATTTTATAACAGCATTCAAATCTGACAGGGGAGGGAAGTACTTTTAAACTGTAGTAAATACCATTAAAACCATCCTCATTCATAATAAAAGATGCTACTGTCTTACATGAGACCAACAGACATGAATTGCATTTTCTGTCAATGAACATAGCTTACCCTTTCCTTTAAATATATTTTCTCCACATTTTACTAAACAGTATTTTGTACTACAAACACAATTTTTCCAGTTTGCCTGGTGTGCTCCCATAGCGCTCCTAACTTTAGCCAAGATTTCAGTCTTTTATGGAAGCAATGTTATCTACTAAGTTTACCAAGATAAACACTGTTAAAATTTCAACCACAGTCTTGTCTGGTGACAGCATATCAAAATGTTCTGAGTTCTAGAAATATTTCTAGATGACCAGCCAATATTCTTTTAAATCAAGTGATTAGCTTCCTCTACCCCCTAACCATCAACAACAACAACAGGCATCTTTAAGAACCTCTTGGCTCATCTGATTTTTCAGGATGCTGCCAAAGCTTAAATACTATTAAACCTACTACTCCCAATAAAGACTAATGAAAGAAGTCTAGAAAGGTCAAGACTTGCTTCCTTACATAGATACAGTGCTGTACTTTTCACTATGTAGACATATTAAGCAACTCTATATGTGTGTAAGGCATCTTTACACACTGATCTTCTACTACATGCCTAGTATATCATATTTGCCTTTACTGCCTCCCACGTGATGCTTATAGTAACTATAGTGTTTAGGATCTGAATTACATCAGAAGTAAAACAGTGCTAGGATGCTATTTAGAGAATCAAAATTTTCTTATAATAGCTTTGAGTTCAGACCTATTAGAAAACACCAATAGGGTCTTCTCACATGGTTAAAGTGCCTAAATTAAATTCTTGCATGTGTGGCCTCTTTAATCCAGATTAATCACAGATGGTGAACGCATGCAGTATAAGATCATGCACCTAGCTCACTCTCTGAACCCTTCTCTATTGGTAGCTAGTAAATGAATGCTTTTGAGAAGGTCTTACAGAACAAAAGTTCCCTTTAACCTATTCTCCATCAGGTTAAGTGTAAAATTACATAGTAAACACCCACCTTCAATCTTCTAAAGGAGAACTGGTTGAGATTAGAGGTTAGGAAAGTGCATGCAGTTAGTCAGTGACATATTACAGTACAGAGATACATTAGTGTTTTTGTGTTTTGTTTTTCTAAAATACTATTAGAATCATTAAAAAAAATCTCTATTTTAACTGTATAAACAAAAAAATAATGGTTATTTCTAAGAAATCTTCACTGGATTTTTCTGCTACAACCACTGGATTTCAGATCCTACAACATCCTTCGTCATAGTTCATGTCTTAGATTTGGGACTACAGGCTGAACCTCTCTTCCATGCCTCAAAAACTAGGCAGTCAGCAGGCTCACCTGCAACCCAAGAGGTCCAGCTTTCCAGTCTGCTAGACCAGGGACTGAAGTGGAGATGACTCGTGTTCGGGTGAGCACTGCCGGCTACTCTGTAAGAAGGCCTCTAACATGGCTTTTTCTCCTCCCCGTATAACAAAAAAGCCTCCTCTCCTCACTTGCTCCTTCCCACAGAAGACAAATTTCCCAGGTGTTGAAGCACCAAGAATCAGAAGAGGTCTTGGCTGAGTGCAGCACTCCAAAACCAACGTGGTCCCCACAGAGCACTACACCAGGCTCTCTCCACACTGCTATCCATCGAGTAACAACGATGCCCAGTCACACAGAAAACAACGTGTAAAGTACTCACCCTGTAAGGCCGAGATCAGAGGCGACGTGCTGCAAACCTCTTCATTTTCTGCTGTATCTCAAACCGTGTTTTGCCCTCCTACTTCAATATTTATGTCCTCCATTTTTCCCCTCCTGCCAAGGGCTCCATGTGCCTCACCCCTCCCGTGCAGTGCAAAAATAGCTGTTCCTCCCTAAGGACTGTGTGCCCAAAAGTCTGCCTGCCTTTTCCAACTGTATCTTATGAAATTCCAGCTGGTCTAATGAAAATATTATGCCTCCCTATATAACTTCTTGTTGCAGAAAAACAACATACCTACAAACACTAGAGCTACCGTCCCTCTCTGCCTGCATTTTCCCTTTTTCCTCACTTTTTCCACAGAGAAACAAGAAATTAGCCATTCCAGGGTATCCAGGTTTTAAATCTTTAGCTAAGATTTAAAGTCAGGGCTCAGACTGCTATCCAAAAAGACGTCACTTATTTGATTTACAGAAAAAAGATTGAAACTGCTCAGAGTGCTACCTAAAGACCTTCTGCCCTCTGGTACCTCTAACATCCTCTAACCTTTTGGCACCACCTAGACGTAGCATCCACAGAAATGTGGGACTTGGAAGAGTCACCTGGGCCATTAAGTTCGGGTTTTTGAGTGACCGCAGAGCATCACAGTAACAGCTCTCTAGCCCACTGAGACTTCCAGGATAACCAACCCCCACTGACTGTCTTACTTTGGACACAGGCACCACGGGATTTTGCATTAGCCTCCCCGCAACCAGCAAAGGAGGACTACCCTATAGTTTATAGAAAGATCAAAGCGATTCTTCTACAAAAGGATTCATTTAATTGGAAAGTATTACCAACCTCTGTTTTCCATAGACACAATTGGAGGATGTAGTTCTCCAACGGTCTCAGCAGGAGAGTGGCTTTATGCACCCAAATTTAAAAAAAACCCCATCTTCTCCTAAGAAATCCTTTCACTTCCCAGAGGTGAGAGCACCCTCCCTGCAGGGCCACGCTGGCTTCTCGCTCCCCTGTACCGCCCTTTGGGCAGCTGTAGCTCTGAGTAGGGTCTCTACCACTGCTACCAGGCAAGATTCACCCCAATAAGATTTTCATCCTGAACTCCCTGCCCATCTACAATTAGGCCAAGTACTAGTAATCCGTCACCATCTGGACATCTCAGCTGTGATCACAGAAGGTGAAAAACGCCTCACCTCTTCCAAGGAAGTAGTGGCCACCCATCAAAAGCCAGTTTTCCTGTTAATACACACTATGGGGTGCGTATTCCTCAATTGGGCTCATCTGTGCAGGATTTCCAGACTCAGAACGTGAACTGATGCATCACATATAAGCCATGAGCTTCTAGTTTCAATTCAGACAGAGGACAAGCAGTGAGTTAAAGCTTCTTTTGGGTGCTTTAACAAGACTACTTACCTTTATCCACCCATGCAAAATTGTCAGGCATCTTTCTCATTCGCGGCAGGACAGTCATAATTATCTATAAACCTTAGGTCCTCATACAGATTTTAATTAAATGTGTTTATAAACTGATTTATAAGGTTACAGACAGCATCTGAATCTCCACGAAAGCCCCTCAGGAAGCATTTAGTAAAGTAAGAGAATTCACAAACAAAAACACACCTGGAAAAAGCTAGATAACTGAATGTTTTGGCAGGCCCCCAACAATTCCTTTTAGTGGTAGCAATCACCACCCACCACAGACTCTGATTTGTCATCTACTACTTCTAAAATCGTGATGCCAATCCATTAGCCCCAAATACTACCTTAAGCAAAAACTCCATTCAAATCACGTTTCCAGAAAAACTGGGCTAGGAAATGCACCCTTCTCCATTCTTGTTAAGTAAGAGGTAACACACACACTCTACAGAAAGTTTATGCTTCAGATTAATGACATTACAAAATCAAGTATTTGGTAGTTATAGCTATTGTTGATTAGTCCGGAAGTAACATGCAAATTAATGCACTTTAATTTGGTACAGCGTCATCTCAATCAGCTAGGCATAACTGAGTCAATATGCAATCAAGAATCCTCATAAACGGAAGTTTCATCATCTAAGTTAGACCAGCGTAGTCCTTCGCTTGATGTAAGCACACTTCAGCCTGCACAGCAGCTACAGTTTTTATATATAAATAACCTAAAGAAGAGCAAATCCTGTACGTCCTACTCGCCCACTAGGGAAGAATCAGACTAGCAGAGAACTGACATCAATCAACATATTTAGTAACCAAAACCTGGTTCTGTCCTCCTACTCTGCCATGCTTCCTATTCTCACCATCACATGAAAGGTGTCAACACTTAGTATTGCCAGCTTTGCTCCATCTCTATCACCATTTCGATTCTATTTTCATTTAAGTTCTTACTTTGATACAGCACCTAAATGAAAGTGTACCCAGTGGACACCTTTGGGGAAGATTTTCAGTAGTGTCTAGCACCAAGTAGCTCACACCTACAACAGCAGAACAGGGTGAGAAGTACCACACCTATGTCTCTTAATTGGCTTGAGGATGGCTTGATGATCATCATATTACTTAAAGAGAAAGTACTTCTTTCAAGTATGTTTAAACAGTAAGGTGTGACCCTTAATTTTTGCTTTGCATTTCATTTCCTATCAGTTGCCTTATATTTTCCTGCAGGGGCTTAAAGAAGATATATTAAGGGTATGCACAGTCCAGTACGCAAGAGAGTTTTGAGGGAAAAGGAAGATTCCCAAGTTTGTTCCCTCTGCAGTAATGGCTTTTAATGGTCCATTCACTACATTTAATGCAACTGTGAAAAGCAAGGGGTTTTTGTTATTAGGCTTACACTGGCCACAGAAGTATCAGGATCTCCACTGAAAAAAATATTCAGATGGGTCAAAGACATAACATTTAAAAGGAGAACCCTGTACAGCTTCAACAGCAGTGGTCCAACCACTCCACTGAAGTTACAACAACCATCTCCAACTCCACAAGACTGTCCACCAACGTAATGAGTTTGCTGTACTGAGACAGCCGCAGGGGTAGTCCTGATTTTTAACTTTCAGCTGTTTGGTAAAAGTTGGAAACAAGGAGCAGCACAGTGTCACCACTCTGCTAGTTGTCCAAAGACCAACTAGTAGGTGGTCCCACAGGCCATAACTTAAAAACCTTCTGCTTTGGAACCAAACGCCTCTAGGAACTACTTAACTCGGCAAGATTTGTGAAGAGTAGCAATGAATGAATGAAGAAGTCTAAGATGCTCAGTTCCACACAAACATAATTAATGTATCCAACTATCATGCATAAGACTGACATTATCTTGGAAAAACTCCAAGGGTCACAGGCATGATACAGGAAAGGAAGCTACAGAAGGAGCTACTGTATTTGCTTAATAAATCTACTGCACAGACTGCTCTCAGTGGATTTTGTTCCAAGAAACTATGCAAACAAAACTGTCTTTACAGACAGAAGAGAGGGAAGGGGGTGGGAGAGAGACAGGAAAGATTTGATCTCATGATCTCTAACAAAGTTGAACAGCTGAAATGTTCACCAGCAATGTCTGTGGAACTCATGAATTTTCTGAATTATTGTGACAAACTTCAATTTCACAACTTGTAGTAGATGAAGACCACTTGTTTAAGAAACCAAGTAAGTGCTGCAGTTCGTCGTTCAAACATGAGGCTGTAATTAAACCGACGACTTGTTTTTTTGTTGAGCCATTTGCATTCTTTGATAAGTTTTCCATCTTTTCCAAGATGGGAGTCATTCACACATTGTCTATAATAGCTTTTCTAATAGAATAAATGGATCAAATTTTATATAATCGCTTTTCCTACAAGATCACTGGAAAACCTTAAATATACACTGAAGTTTGATTTTTCACATTACCTTCTCAAGTCACTGTAGTTTAACTAGTAGGCTTAAACTGTGCTCTCTTTGCACGGAAACATAAGTGTTAAGCATAAAAAAAGATGTCTTTATCACAAATTCTCCTAAATTTAAGACTATATACACTGCAAATGTAAGGATGCCTTAAAATTACACAGAAATAATCTTTCTTCATTCAGCTTTAGGAAAAGAAAAAATGCCAAAGGGTAATCAGTTCTTCTTATATCCTTCAGCTATGCTGCCTTTCAGTTAAATTTAATTAATATACCCCAAAAGGTGTTACTTTCATATCAGACTGTCTGTAGAATAATCACTGAAACAGAGCATTAAGTAAAATAATCATATACAAACAGCGTAAGCACTAGTGGTTCCCAAAGTTGTCCTGAGGAAACATTTCAGACAGCACTCTCAGACAACTTAGTAGATGGCAAAATTCACTGTACTGCCATTTATTAATGGAGGCTTATTTTAGAGAATACATACAAGTGTCTCTTGTAACTCAGAAACTCCTTGCAACTAGGCCTTGGCATGTGATTCTGGTGCTCATTACCTTTCAAACAGGCTTAATTGTTCTGCAGAAATGGTTTTTTCCTTCACTTGTTACTTTTAAGGAAGCTTGGTATTACTACCCTGTTATTTTTCTGCTCTCCATAACAAGAAATTGGCCTTCAGCAGCAGCATTGTACAACTCTGAATTGCTAAGAGTCACCAAAAGAGGTGGAAGTAATTAGTAATCATAGTTTCATATATATAGAGAGATATATGTGTATATATATGTGTGTATATATATTTTATATATCACATGCATATACACATATATAATACATATATACATATCAATTTTAAAAACATGGACCTTCAGCCCCTGCAAAGAAACAAACAAAACCAAAAATCTCACTTCATAAACTCTTGAAAATTTTTTCCCCCAATTTCCCCCTCTCCACATCTACCACAATACACTGAAAGCATGTGTAGATGTCGGAACAGCGTACCCCTCCCTCCTTCAACACATAGCCCTGACCCACTTCACTGCGGAAAGCTACTGAAACAGGCTCCACATATTTCATTCTGCAGCTGGTCTTTAAGCCCTAATAACCAAGGGAGGTTGAAGTCACACTCTAATCTCCTAATGTGTAAGAATCAACAGAGCTCCCCTTTGAGCAGCCAGCCTACGCCGGAGCACAGAACAGATTGTGTCAAGTGACAGCTGCTTTCTGGCAGAACACGCAGGCTCCCTACCAAGAAAGGGAGGCAGGAAGCATCACTCACTTGCGGAAGAGGTTGCCAGCTTAAAAAAAAAAAAAAAAAAAAATTAAAAAAAAAATCATACAGACATTTGAATAAGGGCTGTGCAGCTCTAAAGAGAGCTCTAAACGTATATACTCTGCTGCCATCTCCCCTTCCACTCTCCTCTGTTGCTTGCCTTTAGTAGGATGAAAGTTTCCCACCACAAGGACTCTTTGCCTATGTATCTGTATCTTGCCTATGTGCTTAAGATATTATAGCTGCTCTGCAAAGACGAATAAAGGATTGTCAAACTCTCTAGCTAGTTAAACCAAGCTGGAAGTCAAACACGTCATACAGATACACGCTTTTCTTTAAAAAGAATTAGACATAAGAAAATGAGCTGTAGTCTGCTGATTGACCACAGATATCACTGTGTGCGTATACACACAAACACGTGGAAGCATGTTTCTTGCAATCATGTCAGCCATGCATAAACCAGGCACGTAATAAAAAATGGTTTCATAGCTCCATGTTCTGCCCAGCTTGTGCAAGTATTATTTTAATTTGGAAATAGCCACTAAACACGGCTTAAGACCAGTTATAGTTTAATTCAAGTCAGAGGTTCCTGAACATACATAACCATTTTTTCTGGGTGTCTATAATCTGTGTTCTGCAGCACAAGGTTAGAATTTTTTTTAAACGCTACATTTTTGGAGACAAGTTGCTGAAATTACATTTTTGTACTTCTCTGTGTATTAGCTTCCAAGGTGAGGGAAAAAAAAAAAAATCCAGCCCAAGCATCTTTCCCACCTCTGTTAAAGAAATAGAAACAAAAAAATGCCCAAGAAAATCTTGGCAACAAATCAGCAACTGATTTTTTTAAAGGACCATTTAGATATTATGGCTGCAACACTTGACAAATTTGCATTCATATCCTTTAGCTGTATGATTTAAATGCTTGTTAGCTAGATTTCAGTCCTGCTTAAAACCTTTCTCAATTTGTTAGACACAAAGCGAGCTGCAACTAACTGCTTTGTCAAATCCACATTTATGTGCAAGCAGTCAAAATACAGACAAAATGAACGGATTTTTACCAGTTAGCTTCAGCAGGATGAAGAAAGGACTGGAAAAGGGTATGGAATTAAGCATTTTTAGAGGAAACGGACTATAGGGGTCGGTTGTTCTTTTGAAAGAAGGCAGCCATATAAATCAGACTCAAATCAGTTCTAATACTATATGGTCAGTGGAGAATGTTAAACTGCAGACCGGAATCTTTCAAGAACTCAAAAATGGCAAAATGGGTGTAATACAAATACACCAGACAATAACAGTTCAATTTGTGGATGAAAGAAAAGTCCCAACCCCTAAGAATAAACACACCTACAAACAGATCCGGTAACAGGAAGGGTTTTGCAATACAAGATAATACTAATAAAACAGGAAAGATGGTTACAAAATCCCCTCTTGTAAGCGTCCTGATTACATCATGAATTTAAGATTACAAATTATTGTCTTTACTACTTCCTCTAGTGCTTTACATTCTGTTTACCAAACAGAACTAGCATGCAAGGCGTTTGTAGCAGGTGTCTCACTTCGTGGCAGCAGCGTCCCACTCGGCCACGTGCCAGCAGTGGGGCACCTCCGCGGAGCCGATGCTCCAGCCCACAGGACGACTACGGAGCTGAGGCACAGCTGGGGCACACGAAGGGAACTCGGAGTCAGACTCCGGCAGTATGTAACCAAAAGCTGCTGCTTTTGAGATGTTAGTGGTTGGACAGACATTTTCCATTGCAACTGCATGATGCTCTTCTCGTTTTGCATGTGTTCATGAATACACTGCAACTCAGTGCCAAATTACAACTGTTGTCACAAATATTCCTCTCTAGCCAGATACCACGTACTTTTAAAGCTGATCTCTGTTCAGGATTAGGCTAGTTTAATTACTGTCCTTAATTCAGGGCCTCTCTAGCACAAGCCCATGTGAATATTTTAGCCCAGAGTCAGGAATTCCTCCTCATCTTCCGTTATCTCAGCCTGCACCATCTGGTGTACAAAAACAGTCTCTCATCTTAGAGGAGCAGCTTACCTAGACATGGGTTATGACTCTCTCTTCCTATGTGTCCAGCCTGGGGAACTTCAGTCTCATTCACCCTCCTGCTTCACATGGGAAGTTCTTTTTCTCCTGGCTGGATCTAATGGTTGAGACACATCCAGAACAAAACCTCCAACAGAACGTTCATAGTCAGGAAAGCAATTAGCCTCACAAAGAACAACCAGGATGGCTCCACTGTCTTATCCTGCAAGATTACAATAACAAGTAGTCTCTTACCGGAAAGCTTTACAGAACTGAACAAACCATAGAAAACCTACTGCCAACATTTTGGACCCGAGCAAGATTTATTCTAACACAAAGCAGCCTTTAAGATGATATACCAGTAACTTTTTAGAAAAGTAATAATGCCTTTTGCCAAATACTACATAGGTCTTGCTAACTGCACAATGAAAGAGGGAAGGGTTTATTTTTTTAAAATGGCCTAAAATCTAGTCTCAGAGTTAACAGCTATTTAAAAAGATCATTAAAAATTTCTGCTAGTCAATTACAGCATAAAGATACTCTTTAAACTACTACTTTTCACAGTTCTCAAGATCAGAAAGCTTTTACTCAAAACCTAAACACTAAGGTATTGAAATTGCAGAATAGTGGTGCTTAATAGCTCACAGAAGAACATGCATCTCTGAACGATTGCAAAACAAGAGGGAGAGAACAGTCTAAAAGTGACTTTGCTATATTTAGGAATAGCACAATCAATACAATACAGACATCAACTCCACAAATATAACTCGGGTCAGTCGCCAATGCCTGAAGCCAATACATCTGCAAAAAGAAGTAAATAAATAAATAAATAAAAAGATAAATCAGTCTGATAGCATAAGGGGAAAAAATTCCAATAAAAGGATTTGCCAAGCGCAGAAGAAATGCTTGCTTTCTTTCTTTTGGGGGAATTTACCAAATCTCTATATAAGTTTAGCAATCTCTTAGCTGTTCTTCACGTGTTTACTTTAATTTTGTGTTAGTTAACGTGAGATTGTTGAGCAGTCAAAAACATTAAGGTGATACCACACACAGGCTCAAAATGACGGCAAAAACACTGACTTAGCAGCTCAGAGGGAAATGTTGCATTATAATCTGGATGCAATCAAATCTCTCATGGGTTTGTAAATCATTGCTAAGAATAATCTGTCTGGTTGTTTACACTATTTAAAAGAATACTGGTGTCGACACCCAAAGTTTGATTTCCATGTTGGTCTGAACTCTTGCATCTGTAACTGTTTGCAGACAAAATTTTGTAATCTCTATTACTTGGACGTTCTGGAGTAGTCAAACATTGTAGTTATTAGGTCTCCACAAATCATGAGTGATAACTCCCAATTTCAATCTTTCAAGAAATTGAAAAACATAAAACCAAAAACTCCACCAAGATATCTACCACCAGACTGAAAGAAACCCATGGAAACAGTACTGTGGGATTTTACATTTACCGTGTTATTGACTGCTGCATCGTGTACATTCCATTCATGAAGAAAAATTCTAGAAATCTACATGGCTGTGGAAACAAGTAGATTTGACTACTTATGGAAAGCAAGAGTTTGGGTGTGGTTTCTTTTTTTTTAATACTAAAAATTTATTATACAGAATTAATCTTTATCAGCTAGTTTTAATATGTGCAATTGTATCCACTGGAAGGGAAGAGAGGAGAAACAGTCGAGTGCATCTGTTTCCAAATATTTGATTGGATATGGTTCAAACAGTCTGCAACCCAACTCTTACAAGAAGAGGTGCTCTTATTAAATAATACAAATGCTTCGTATATGGTCTTGCACCTGCTCTTTTCAGTGGAAGCCACATTTATATTGTTCTTCACTCCTATGATATTTCTGAGCCATAGCAGCTAAAGTAAGGAAACCTAGGTTTGGTGCTCCAAAACGCAACACCCATAAATCCATTGCTGTGGGTGGTTGGGAGTGACTAATGCAGTGCATTTAAAATTAATAATTGTACTTACATGCTCTGAGTTTGTGAGTACATGTTTTTGTTGTTGCTGCTATTACAACCAAACTACATTTAATATGGAATCACATTTTTGTTGTTGTTGCTGCCGTTACATCTGAGCTACATTTAATGTGGTATCAGCTAGACAAATATTAGCATCCTCATATCTGCATTAGCTCCATGCACCCTTGGGCATCAAACTGATTTTGCTATAATTTATTTCTATACGGATATAGATGGACATTCTTTTATAGCCTCTAGATTAAGCTTCAAAGTTTAAGGCAACATGCTTCTGAATCTTAGTTTTTTCTGAGTAAGATTTGAAAACCTTGCCATCTGTAGCCTCTGCCTCCTCTCATGGAAGTGAGTCCCTAGACCCAGGGCACTGTGTTCAAATAACTAGAAGTCACCCACATTGCTTCCTTATATTTCTTACTTTGTAGTATCAGCAGAACACCACAGAATACAAGTATTTTCAAATACTCAGAAGTAGGCTCTTCTCAAGAGCCCTTATCAGTAATCTAGTTCTGCTCCCATTGAAATTAGTGGGACTTCTATTGCTCTCTTGGGAGGGAGCGGGGGGGGGGAGAGATATTATTACTCTCTTGGGGGGGGGGGGAAGAATCCATGGCTCAACTCAGGAAATGTTACGTACTTCTGCAAAATTACTTATAACAGAGAGAGTATAGAGTTTTCCTCTGACCTGAGAGGCCAGTTAAGAAGAGCTTCATCTAATCCCTCCCTGATGCTGTTTGGTTTTTTCGCTTACTCCAAACACTACCCAAAAGTTCTGATATCACCCACGTGCCATAACCACTCTCCTCCTACAGCAGAGAGAGAAGAATTTTCTCCTCCAGTGAGGAATTACCAAGATACTGATTGATGAGCTTTTCAAACAAAGACTATACTTGGTGAAGAATTACCCGATGAGGGGTACTAAGCCCCGGAACTACAAAACCAATTGATTATTCAAGACAAATTTCTGAGTTCTAGCATTTATTAATTTTAAGCATAATTGACTTGTGAAACTCATCTGGCCTAAGAAGCCATGATATGACATGCTCTAGCATGCAACAATATGGAGTTGTGGCTGCATACCACAAACAGACCACAAACGTAAGAAATCAACACACAAGGTTATTTTAAAATATGTTTCAGAGAAACTGTTTGAGGACATAGGTAAGAGACTGTGTTTGTATTCATTTTAACGGTTCCTCACATAAAAGGACAAAATTTTTAAACAGTATTTTTTGTTTATTTGTTTAATACAGAGAATTCCTGGAGGGGAGACTAACATTTATAGCAATGCTAGTCAAAGTATTCTCTCTCCGTTCCCAAGATCATCCCTCCAACTAAGGAAAGCAAGAAACAAAAAGCCTCATCTGCCAAAACCAGCCCAAGTTGTTTCTATTGTTGATTTCTTTTGAAGTCAATGATATTGAAGCCTAGGGCAAATGCTAGCCAACCAGGTCCCACATTTTAGTTTTCCAAACAGCTATCCACACAAGGTTTTGAGCTTTACAAACAACTGAATCAGACTTTAAAAAGAGAGTTGGTTTTAAACTGTCCCAGCTAAACTAAGAACAGGATCAAGTATTACTTAAGTGCTGCCTTTCAAAATGCAACATTTGAAACTTTCCATTCAGATTGGGAAGAACAAGACTTACTGTTGCTCAAGGTGAGGCCCCAGGCAGTAATGCTTATTTTCTCCTCCACTTTATTTTATAAATGCATCTAAAGATCACTGTGACTGGACCAGTAACTATGAAAACCAATCAATACCCATCGTCACCACACACAACAGCAAACATTAGAAATATGCACATAAAGCACACACATGGTTCCTATGATATAGGTCCTTCAAAGTGAGGGTGTCTATTTTTAGGCAGCACAGCTCCTATCCATCATAGCAGCTTATGAGCACAACAGGCTTTTAAAGCTGAAAATGTTCTTACCCTGAAAAAGTAGCCTTGTACTAAACAAGGCAGCAGATACTTCGTGCTGTTGATTCGGGCAGGGGAATCCTCTCAGAAGCATTCATACAGTGGTTTTGTTTTCAAAACTTGAGGAAGAGAAATTTGATTTTCGTAGGCCTTAAACACTTACTAGGTTTCTAATTCTAGGACTCTACTCCCTTCTCCACTCCCTTTAGAGCTTTTTCAAAATGGAAAGGACCGGCTACAACCTTCTTTTGCAGAAACTTTCTAATGGAAACACCAACTTCCTTGCACACCCACTCAGATGTGTACAAGCTGTGGCAATTTGTCACACAGGAATTTCACAGCACCCCAGACTTCTTTCCCCATCTCCCACAAGCACACTAGTTAACTTTATTCTATGTTCTTAAAATCTGTGACATTAATGTATTTCAGTATTTCATTTAGCTCCAAGTGTCTGAAGCACCGTAGCTTTATTGAAAACTGCACATGAAAGAGAATTCTTTTGGCTATTTTTTGAGTAAACAGAGATATGGAAAATTCAAAAGACTGGTTTTGGGTTGCATTAAATTTACCTTCCCCTTTTTCAAATGAATTTAAGACAGTGGAAATAAACCAGATACCTTACTAGTTTATTCCCAGGAAAGGATCAGTCACTGTGAAAACTTTCTGCCACTTACTCTACAGTCGACAGGACCTACGAACTCCTGACCGATCCTATTTAATTCACCATGCTATAGAAGTGTACACTCCCTTTATACTTTACAATGGAAAAACTAGAGTTTTTTAAAATAATAAATACCCCCCCCATGCATCCCAACAGCAAAGAACACAGTTTAGCTTAGCCACGTTGGTAAAATTAGGTAGACAATTTTGCTGCATTGCTTTTTTAGTTACTTGCCATCAGAGCATAACTTCCTTAAAATATATTTACATCTTTCCCCCAAAAAAGTTCAACCCACTCACACTGAATGGTTTTTACTGCTCGCACACAAAGAAAACGTATCTGGAAGTAGTCTGCTTTCTGGCATACGGATACCTTGGAAATCAAATCAAAGTGAGATCTGGCATTTGTGTGTGTATATATATATAGTGGCTATTACTCACACCTTGCTACGATAATATGACTTGGCAAATACAGAGAGTCAAATGCCTTTCCCCTCCTCCCTTCCATATTGTACTGCTATAATTGGTCACCAGCAATTTGACATAGAAAAGGTTTGTACGTACGCGTTCAGCTGGCGTGTGTCCAGACAAGGTCTGGGGAGGGAGAACTTTGCAAGAGTCGCTGCTAGACGCACACAGTTGGAGGAAAGCCTGAGAGACTGCAGATTAACAGTCTACAAAAAAACCCCACGCAGACTGTGTTGGCCAGCTGAAAAGCTCGTCCCCAGATTTTGAACCAGTTTGTCAGACACTAGACCTGGTAGCGTCTGAGGCTAGCGGCACAGCTCTGTTTCCAGGCTGCTTAGATAACAACTGCACAGCTAACAGGATGGACTGGGAGAAGTTATTTTAAGTTGCAATTACTAGTTCATATCTTATCAGAAGAGCTGGATGCACACAATTGTTGCTGCTAATAGCTTCCCTTCCTCTTCTGAAAGAGCAGCAAGGATTTGATTCATGGCAACTGAAGATAAATAGTACCAGGGGAAGGGTTAGGTGCACTCTGCTGCTGCAACCACCCCAGCAAATCCCTGTACCTCCCATTCTTCTTGAAGGCAGTCCCACTGAAACAGGTTTGAACCACACCTCTTTTTTTCTTGTAGAAATACTTAGCCAGCCTCTTTCTTACAGGGACAAAGGATCCAACTAAACTACCATGTGGTGGCAGTGCTCAAAGCCGAAGTCTGCACAAGCAGCCCGCTCTCTTTAGCTGAGGGCTGGGTAGTCCCAACTGCACGTAGACGATGGCAAAGTACTTTGCACTTTCAAAGCAATCACCGAGCGGCCGGAAGAAATGTTAGAAATCACAGCGAGAAGGAAAAGTGGCACTACTGCACATCAGACGAGGCAGAGCTTCAGAGGGGATCAGTAGCAGGATGACAGAGAGCAAGGTATTCTCCATTTGCTGCACACAAACTAATTCCAATAATGAGAGCAAACATCAAGTCAGAGCCAATATTAAAAGTCATTGCCATAGCACAGAATATTCTTCAGCAGGCAAGGTTAAGTGTTGAAGGACAGCCTGACCTTGCTACAAGTTCATCTGAAGTCATAAGGCTGAATGAGGAAGTTGGGCATAAATAAGTAAGTATGTTTTTACTTGCATGACTCCTTAACACAGCTACACCTAGGCAATGGATTTCTCTTAGATCAGTCACGCAGCTGTTGCTAACAGCAGAGACTGGTCATCATAAATTTTATGCTCCCGTACTGGTGGCACCTACAGTTTAGGAACAATGGTCCCATCAATCCTCCAGACCCACTACTGCCTACCAAATACGGTATTCTCCATCAAGTATTTAATGAAATTAATATTAATAGGAGTTTATCAACCAGCTGCAATCACTTACTGTGGCCTTTTAAGACTACTGTGACTTTTAGAAGTCAGGCATTATCTTACTTATTTATCATCAGAAAATCCCACATGCTGTAAAAAGGTACATATGGTACCCAACCACCATTGAGATGTAAAGAACTGGGTGCATTCCAAACTAGGTTCCGGAACATTTTCTTATAGTTTTGGTAACAAATTGTTGAAGAAGCTAACGTGAGGCTTTGTCTTTCTCTAATACTTACATTATGATCTGTTCCCTCTCTTCCTGAAAGAAAACCCAGGATTGCAGTTTGGTTTTTTTTTTTCTGGCAATAAGATGCTGCTCTAAGACTGTGCCACACACAAACTGGATGAGCAGCCAACTGCTGAGTGGGAGGCTCATTAAAAAGGGCCATTTGCTTGCCATATGTCTCTTTCTTCTAGAGAGACTAATTCTAGTCATTAGAGTTTTAACCAGAAATGCAGATTAGCAAAGCAACTTTTTGTTAAAATGGTACCAGAAATTTTCCTCAGCATCAGAGTATTGAGAACCACTCGGTGCTCAGAGTGAGAAACGAGAGCTCTGATCCTAAAGCGGGATTGGCAGAGTGCCTCAGCCTTGCAAGGCTGGCATCTCCCAGCCTCCCGGAGAGGAGCCCCGGTCCCACCACCTCGTCCTGCTCCTGCCCTCCACCGCCACCCAGGCCGCTGCTGCTGCTGCCTCCTGCTTCCCCCCTCCACCACCGTCTCCCCCTCATTCCTGGCCCTCCCTGCTACTGCTGTAATGTTTCCCCCACTCATTCCCACACCCAGCAGGATGACTACAGGAGTATAAGCTGACAAGATCAGCCAAGCTTGTCTGCCATAGAGAAGCCTGTGCGCCGCGCTCCCAGCTTGGGAAGGCAGCACAAGCACGTCTGCTCCCAACCATCTACCTAGAACAGCTCTTGCAGACCTTCGGGTCCATGCTGTGTATCTTTAGCAGTGTGGGTACCACCACACCAGTCAGACAAACACAGGTAACCCACAGGCATCCACAGGCTTCCTGCAATGGGGTAGTGGTCAGTCAGCAGGAACCAAATTGACAAAAAGGAAAACAACCAACCAACCCACCCCAACCCCTTCGGATTTCAAGTGCATCTCTCAGCCTCTTTTTTAGAATCAGATAAAGCAGTTTTCCAGATAGGAACACATGCATACTAGATCTTATTGTAAATGTCAGTCTCTCTTCTATTTACATACTGTTTTAAGACACTACCAGTCTGAAGTCAAACTCAGGTTCTCCATTAATTTTAGTTAGAAAGTTTGTCTAAATTCACAGTATGTTTCTATAGTGACTGTCCTCCTGGAGGATCCAAAAGCACTTCATAGGAAAAACCTGATACCATGAACAGTTACAAGTAATGACCATTTCCCCCATCCAACATACCAACAACGTCTAGAGAAGGCTAAAGCTGATTTACTATCACACTGCAACTCTCATTCCTACTCAGAGCATTTCTCATCCCACGCCCCAGGATATGCTGTAGCCCTTCCCTTATACTGACTCTGAGGGACGCATCCTTCCCAGCAGCTGGTTCTCGGTTTCCAAGTCACACTTTTAAGAACCTCTCAACTCAGACCCATGAATCTTAAGCGCAGTACTACTTTGTTTTTCTTCTTTTTTCTGGCGATGCCATTTGTGTAGCAAATGTCTTCATTCCCCCCACACACTTTGAACCCTAGTAATTAAATTAACAAGGATATAGTAGCTAAAGAACTGGATTATGCAAGCCACCCAGTCCATCCATCTCACCAAGGTTTCACTTTCCAGTTAAGCTTCACAGGAGTCCCACTTGGCCTACACAGCCTTTTTTTTTTTTTTTTTGAGTTTGGAAATGCCGAGGCCCATGCAGCATTTTATCAGAGACAGCTTTCCCCAATCAGTACTTCCGGCTGAACACTCTTTCTCCGCCATAGATACACATCTCACACCTGCCTATGTTCAGAAGGTTATTAATGGTAAAAAAAAACCAAAAAAACCCAAAAAAACCCAAAAAAAACCCCACCAACAAAAAAAACCCCAAACACAAAACCCACAAAACCAAACCAAACCAAAAAATCCAAAACCTTATTCTTCTGGCAGAAGACAACAAATGCACTTCCCAACATTTTGATGAAGTCCTTCAGAAACCTTCAGATGTGATCGTGCATCCTAATCACATGTCCCTCTTCCTTTTTTGTGCACACGTGCAGCCATCGTGACAAAACCAGGAGCTTTTACATGACGAGCTGGTCCACACACACACTAAAAGAGGGATCAGGTGAGCACCATGGAACAAGGCAACAAGGAACAGACGCAGCTGGCTGGAATTATTTCAGCCACCCAAATGCAGCCAGCCAGCCTTGACTGGCTATTCCCAGTCTACTGCAATACAGAATTCAAGTGAGATGAACCGGAAAAGGTTGAACTGGTGACAAATATTTAAAGAGCGTGCTGTGAAGGTGACTCCCCCGAAAAACATAACCTTAGCATTTAGATTTAAAAGGTCTTTCTTACTCTACATAGGCTATCAACCATCCAAGATGACAGTAGCATCTGTCAGTGTCGTAGATTTTGTGACAGGTGGCTCACCAGCCAGGCGTTCCTAGTTTGAGGACACTCATGAAAGCCCCCATACAGTATACACATGTACACTGTACTTCCTTCTTTGCCCCTGCTCTGCCCACCTTTGGGATCAAACCGCGCACTCTGGTTCAAAAGAAGAGTTGAGTCTCACCTGCAGTAGAGGGAACGAGTGGAAGAAACAGAGCTTCACATCTGTACATAAAGCTGTGAGGGATATAAGTCCAGGCTTCAGTTGCCCTCTAATGCTTAGGTCCTTCAGAATGAGAAGTTAAATACCCTTGTTTCTCCTATCCAGTTAATAATGGTCACCTTTGCTATTAGTGTTAATAGCTTCCCCCCCACACACACACACTGAAACAAGTTGAACTCTGCCAACTGAGAACAGAAAATCTCTGCACAACAGCGCACAACAGAGAAAAAAAGCCAGTTTTTCCACTCCTCAAAGTTTCAAAGCTCACAGAAGTGCCTTTCCCTGACACGGCAGAATTACTGTCTTGGATCACAGGCTAAATTAAACACACAAATTACATTCTCCATATAAACAGAGTTATACATGGCTTAAATAGCATGGTTTTATTTTCCTATTGGCACCAATTGGTACAGTAGTTCAGTCGAAGCTTAAGACATCCGTGATGTCAGTTGCTTTAATAGGCAGCACTGACGTGACCGGCTCTCGTTCCCAGACGCAAAGTGTGCTGGTTTCCATGGGGAGGATGCTGACCGAAGGATTCCTACCACACTTCCTATCAGTTGTTTTGAACAGCAAACACTGGCTCCAGGGAGAAAAAAAAAAAAAAAAAAAGTTTGTTTGGGCATCCAAAAATTCACAAGATGACATCATCCTGTGCGACAGATTTCTCTGCAGCTCCCTGCCCAAACACACACGACCTATCAAAAACCCTGCTCTACATTCCTGCCAGCTGGGTTCTGTATTTACAGAAGGGAAAGACATTCATAACTTTTGCCTTGCTTGTTTGCCATGTTAGCTCAGTTGTAACAGTTCCTCCTCCAGTCCCAAGAAGCAAAAGGGACAGTCAGTCTAAAAGAGATTTCTTAGACTAATCATAGGAAGCTCATGGCAATTTCTTCCCTCCCAAATTCCCATGCAGATTTAGACCATGTAACAATTCAGAATATCAGTGAAGAAAAAAAGAGGGGACGAACTTGAATCAAAGTGAAACCAAAGGCAGAAGAGACAGCCAAATCAAGTTAAAAAAAAAAAAAAAGTATGCAGTAAACCATACCAAAACCCCCTAAGCATTAAGGATTGCACTTCTCTGCAAAAGTCTTTATTTGCTACTAGCATGCACTATGATCCAGGTAAGAGTAAGAGTCATGGGATAGTTGCATTGGTGACTGCATCATTCTTTGTAAAGATTTCACAGCAGTGACATGCTTGCTTTCTTCCGCACCTGCTGGTCTGTTCATATGAAAACACAAACCCCAACTTCACGCACCAGAGTTAAGAGATGAACAAAAGGCATCGTTATCCATACGAACTATCAACTCAAAACATACCACTTTTCAGCTCAAACAGATTTTACAAAAATTCTTCCTCAAGGTTTGCACAGAAGGGAAAGCATGTATTTTTTTATTGATTAAACAGTGACCATGGCCTTTACAACTGCCTTCTCTTTATTCTCCCATCAAGGGTCAACTTCAAGGCCAGACAGGTGGTGTTAAATCTGTAAAATTCCTACTTTAGGGAAACAGGTGTGAAGTTCCAGACTTGCAATTACAGACTGCAGGCTATCAGACCCTCTTTGAGCTTCTAACTACCCTTAAAGTTTTTAACTGTATGGTTTTCTATGTGCCTGAACATCTACTTCAGGGTAGGAAAGAGCAAAGCAGCTTCACGCTTGATTCATGCCTTGTTCAGTGCCTAGAAACAGGCAGCTCATCCCTACCTCAACCTCGCTGGCAGGAGCTTACCAACTGGGTAGGCTGTAGGGTTCATGCATCTACTCCCTTTTAAATCCTTAAGTTATATCTCATGAAAGAGGAGAACAGCTTCCTCTTGGGAACGCAGGAGGAAGCATTCCCAATTTCCTTGTAGCTAGTACTTAGGGCAGCCTCAAGTGGTCAGAAATGTGGGATCAGACCGGAACCTCAAGTGCAGACCTAAATACATCTCAAATTCCCAGTAGGGATCAGCCTTTTCCTCTCAGCTTCCTAGTGGTTAAGTTAGGCAGCTTTTAAGACCCTTCTCCCAAGCACTTAAGTCTTTCTAGCACCATGCAAATGAGCCCAGCGCTCCACTGTACCAGCCAAGAGCTAACGCAAAGTAATTCAAGCAATGCCAAACAAATCCTGTGTGATTTAGCCCATCTCCCAGTCTTCTGGGAACCAGTTTCCTGGCTGCTATTCTACCCTTCCCTCAACTGCAATCTTTCAAAAAATCATCCTCCCCAGTTAATTTCTTTTGTACAAGCCTCGAGTTCTTTCCTAATTGATGCAACTCCGATCAGCTTCTTTGCTGCTCACAGAGATCTGAAACAGGCAAACAAACCAAAAAAATCCACCTTACGGTGAATGCTTATAAGGTCACAGCTGAATTTCAGCAAGTTGCAAGTTTGCAGACTTAGAGTAACAGCCAAGAACTGTGGAAGTCTGAGAGGAACATGCGATACTTCAAATCATCAGTTGTAAAAGCTGCAAGTTTTCCCTCTCTCCTCCTACTCCCTTTCCCTTCTTACAAATAAAACACAAAGTTCAATGCTGAGGCAAATCTTAGGTTTTTTTAACATGGGTAAGATTATACTTGTGCTGAAGTCAAAGTAGAGGAGAGCCTGACAGCTGTATCTAAAAACATATGCCTCTTTCCACCACGTACATCACTGAGACAGTAGTGAAAAATATCACTATCATCACAAGCTTTTGTTTCCTTTAAGGCACCAAGCAAATCCCATGAAACCAAACAAATTTTATAGTACAAACTGGTGTCTACAAACCACAAACTCTTATTCCAGGTTGGAAAGCAAGAGAGAAAATGCAGGTATGTTCTTTCCATGAACTTCTGGGACATAATCAGACTCTTCTTCCATTGCCTGGAATAATACCACCCTGTGAATACTACCCTAACCCTACCATTCTCATTACATCAGAGAGCAGCAGCCTTTGAGAGGTGCAGACTCTACAGCAGTTTCAGATGCTTCAGATGGGCCAGGCAGGCAGCAAAACTGAAGGTGGATGGGAACTAAAATAGAGTTGAATGGGGTTTCACCAGAAGGCTGAACACAAACTTTGATATATCCAGCCACCAAACTGAACGTCAAGCAAATTCTACAAATTCTGTAGGTGACTCCAGAAATCTCTCATAGCCATAAGGTTGTATATATACAAAGAGAGAAGCAGTCTCACAGCCTGCTGATTTTAATTCATAAGCATGATAACTTTAAGGAAACTAGACACTGCAAAAAAGTCTGGCTGACTCCGGAGAGATGAGGTCGAGAGTGAAAGATTCTCAGCAGTGCAACCTGATGAAGAATTGCACACCGCCGTTTCACTAGAAGCTAAATTTGAACCACCTCCTCGCACTGAAAAGGTATTTCTGATCCGTAGCTTGCATTCTGGGAAGCTGCCGGCGCACGATACTAGAAAGCAAGTACCGTATACACTCAGAACAAACTCCTAGGGCTCAGGACAAACTGCTCAATCAAAAATCAAGTAAGCAAGCAAGCAAACAAACAAAAAAAATGGGAAGACATATGTATACATTCCTTAATAGCTATAAAACAAAATGCAAAGTAGAAGAGATTCTCCAATACAGGTGGTCAGACAAAAGGGGAATATTTCATTAAACTTAGGTAAAAAGCTGCTACTTCACCAGACTGGCTAATGGGGAGAGACGAAGGAACAGGAAGAACACGTGCACCCACAGGTGCAAAAGAAATAAACAATTTTTGCCAGCACCTTAGAGTAAGTTGTGGTAAGAGTGCCTGCATTTTGATCCCATGATTTGATATTGCACTGCAGATCAATGGAGAGACGTTTGCCAAAATTTAAATAGGCAGAGAAAAGTGGAATAACAAACAGATAGGACCATGGCCAAGTCTGACAGCAACTAAAATTGTTGAAGGTAACTCTCTGGGGGAAAAAAAACAACCTTAAGAATATAGATATTTGCTCATGTATGGAAGAACAGTTCATCCATTATTTCAAGGTGACAGGTTTGAAAAATCCAGGAATATGAAGACAGTTTCCAGACTACAAAGCTGTGATTGCCTAGAGTAGAACAACTCAGTCTTTGGTGGGGAAAAAGGAGGCAGCAATTAAACTAAAACCAAGTAGATAAATACATTTTAAGGCACAATAATTTCCCTGACACAAAAGCATGGAATGATACTATATGGGCAATTACAAGTGTTTCAGACATTACTGATCTCAGACTTATAGCTGAAGAGGCACGCACTGCTCACAGAAACGAGTGCCCTCTCACTCTGCAATACCCAGGCAATACCCTATAATCAGACTTCTAAAAAAATACCAAATAGACTTTCTTCTATTTGTTTATGGGGAGAAAAGGGTTGCAATTCTCAGGAAACTTCATACAGTCAAGTATTCAGAGCTACAGAAGTCATATTTCTCTTTTAAAAGCATGAAGACTATATGCTGGTGGCAATACTTTTATTAGCTGTACCTGAGAAAAAAAGCTTTCAAACTTCTGACTGCTTTTCGGATCATACAACCATTTTCAAGAAAAAAACCAAAACAAAACAAAACTTGGGTACTGGGACATTAAACGTGTGGGTTGGTTTTTTCCTTGGTTTTCTTCTGAGGACATACATTCATTAATCGTTTACCAGCCCACAGACACATGGCAGCCTGCCTCTCTCAGCAGCACTGCATTCAGGCCCTGTTCTCTAGAAGTTACATTCAGCTGTACAGCACAAAAGCCCCAGGAGAACTATGTGATAGTTGGGTGCCAAGTTAAGTTCAAAGCAAAACACAAATTAAAATGTAAAACACATTTCATATCAGGGAGTGGTGTACCTGTTGGCTGGAAAGGACTCACCTAAGTAAGTTCCCTACTTCAGAGCAGTGTCCCTCCCTGTCTTAGATCTCACCCACCTCTTTGAACTTAAAAATTACCCCATCAGAGCTGTACTGCTCCTCTCACACAGAACAACAGGCACAGCTCTCCCTGACACCACCCGCTGTTCCCAGGGACGCAAAGCCCCAGACAAAGGACTCTTTGTCCAACACCACCTTCCTTGACCAGCAGACAGCATTAAATTGCACTTGAGGGAGTGACGAGTCTAAACTGAATGTAAGACAGGGAAGCACCCCCTCTCTCCCCAAAGTAACACAAGTTGGCAGCAGATACCATAAAGCCGTCAAGCAAAGGACGTTTGCCAGTCTAATGTTTGCTCCTCTCTCCAGGGCCATCAAGAGAGCTGTACAGCATACTTACAGAAGACCCAACATACTATAAACATCTAAGAGTGTTCAGTATCACCAAAGTAAAAATCCAAGCTCTTTCAGATCCTGGATGCATGAGGTTCAGGGTGGGTACTGAGCAACAGCAGCTGCTGTCACCATCTCAAGACAACTAGGAGATGCCTAACTCTCACCATACTTCAGGGGTCTCCTCCCTCAGTGTCCAAGGTCTGACTATCCCAGAGCAGGCAGCAGTATGCCTGCTGGGACTGCAAAATTGTACCTCAGAGGCAGGCACGCTTTTGGACATGAGAGAGAAACTTCTGCAGCTGCACACTGCAAGATCTCAGGGAGCTCTCCTGCTCCACCGCTGCAAAGGCAAGTTCACTCTTGAGGAGACCTGCAGAGAGCGTCTTCCTCCGCGTTAGCAGGACGCAACGAGGAACAGGCCCATCAGGCACTGCTCCATGATTAACAAATCAAACCAGTAGAAACAGGTTTCAGTAGGACGTTCGTTGTACACCAGTTCTAGCACCAGAGAAGGGACTTCTGACTCATTCCCACCCAGCACCCCACCTGGGGAAGGTTCACATGACAAGGTTTTATATTTCCTCATTTAAGAGGCATTAAGAAAGCTATCAGCACACTTAGGTAAGCAACCGGACATGGCACCAGCAATTACTCTGTATTAGCAATTGCAGACCTTCACGATGTGGCGGGGAGGCGCGAGTTCACAGGAAGAGTATTCCCAACACCCTCCATGTGTTACAGGGTGGCACACCCTGGAACAGGGTGTTACTTTCTAACATCTTCATAAAAGTATCTTCTTTATTAGTTGCCTCCTATGAGCACACAGACAGCAGCAGGGACACAAGAGGTATTCCCTCCAAACCCTGGGCAAAGCCAAGTAGAAGCTTAAAGAAAAAGAAATGGTAGGGGTTTGGATTTTTTTTAATTTTTTAAAAAAAAAATCATCTCAAGGGAACAGCTTTGCTCGCAGAAGGGAAAAAACCCTCAAACGGACAGGAGAGCAAATGAACCATCAGTTGCAACAACAGAGATAAGGCCCTAAAGAACAACAGTAAAGGTCCTGTTATGACTTGATTAAACATGGAAGTGAGTATTTGGGGCAAAATAACCTAGATGCTGCCAACCCATCCCAAAGTACTTTTTCTTTCATTGCATACACTCACCAATACTAGCACGGCCTTTGAAAGAAAAGGCTACGCCGTGTAGGTGAGGGTATGCACGCACACGTGGGTCACTCCACAGCCCTCTGCCGCTTTTAGCGTGTAGCAAGTTTTAAGCAACCACATCCAACTCCATCAGCTTTCAAATCGGTAATCTGCACACGTAAGAAATTGTTGCCACACAGCACAGGCATTTACAACAGACTGAACCTGGGCCGTTCAGAGTCAGCGCAGAAGACCTCTGTGGCTTGAGCTGATGAACCCTCAAAAACGCTTTTGATAGCTTCGAGCTATATAGCCCTGGAAGGTAACACAAGAAGGGTCAGACAACACCCAAGGGCCACAGTGTTCCAACCCCCCCGACAGTGTCTTCAATGCCTTTCAGTTATCACAGAATATGTTTGAGACATGGTCATCAGCACCCCTGGGACACATCCTCCTGCACAGGTACCTCTGCAGAGCAATGAGAGGCGTTCCTCTTGACAAGCAGCAGCACAGTGAAGTCTAATTCTGCAACATATCAATATGCCCTGTATCTTCCAAATTCAGATCATAAAACGGTATTTTCCAGAGGCTACTAAGGGAGACATTTATCAAGGTAAAGATTACAGTGCTGCCTAAGCCAAAACTAGCAGTAACATTTGTCATCCGCTGGAGGGTATTGGATGATACACATTCACTTTTAGAGTAGAAATTTAGTATTAAGAATATACTTTATTTTTTTTATTTAATATAAAATATTTTACATTAACGATATAAAACTAGTTCAGACAGAAAGCTGGTAAGACCTTCCTGTAAGTATCAAGTGTGAATCGTGTACCTGAGGGAAGCAAAGGACACCAAAGCAATGTCCATCTGTTGTGATGGTTTACCTGGGACTCTTGTGAAGTCCACTCTCACACGCCAAGGCAGGGCACTATCGGGACGGTAATTTTGATCTGCTCTCCATTTTATAGGCATGTGAAGACCTCTTTTGTTTTAGGAGCCAGAAACACATTAGCCATTTGGTTTTAATTACATGAAAATTGAACTCGATGCTACATTAAATTTAGTTTTTACTCTAAAGAGAAGCAGACTGGAAAAAGTATTCAAGAGGGAATGGTTAGACTAACAGCTGTCATATATGACTGTTCTTTGACAGCAACAGCAAAAACGAACCATGTCAGCCATCCCCAACAGAAACAACCAGGGTAGCAGTTTCCCAGTAGGGAAAGGACCATTGGCAGGACTGTAGAACTCAGGTTCTGTTAATGAGATTTCACTTAAATGTAAAATACAGCATTTTCCTTCTTTAATAAGGCTTTATTGTATTTAGGTTTAATAAGTGTATCAAAACCTGATTTAGCAAGTAGCAAAATAAGATTTACTTTATACTTGTATTTATATATGTGAGTGATGACTTGGCGGTACTTAAAGCCATAATCTCAGGAGAAGAACATCAGTTTCAACTTCCCTTCCCACTCAACTGTTGCAATCAAAATCATGCTGCAATTTGCTACATTAAAATTTTGCTAGGGGTTAAAGAAAAAAAAAAAGTTATTCCATTAAAGCCAAAACAAACCTGGAAAATCATTTTAATGAACTCTTATGTTTTATCTCCAAGGGTCATTCTGGTAGGCAGCATAAGCAGTAATGTCAGCTGTGTGTTCATAGTACCTGTTTCACTTGACAGAATTTTAAAGTTACAGCATGCAAAAAGTCAGTCCTATAATAAAAGAATTTATACAGCAATACAGTTTACAAACATTTGCCTAGGAGGACATAAATTTCCTCCTCTAAAAACAAAAACTAATGGCTGAGCCCCATATACACATTCTGCCAACTGTTCTAGTTGCACTTTCTGCAAAGACGGAAAGTTCTCGCATGCAAACAGGGGGTCGTGCCAGCCAGCTCATATGGCAGCCACCGCCTGACGGCACTACCTTTTGGTAGCAGCACGTCCTCCTTAGAAAGGTAATGATTCTGGAGCACTCCCACCTCCCAGCCTTCCCAGAGCTCACTGCAGAGCAGATGCCCCAGCTAGCTCCAGAGCTAGCAGCATAACTGTGTCAGGCCAGTACCCTGCCCAGCAAGTCATCTTAGGCAGCTACGTTAAACTTCCCCTCTTCAATGCAGGGTTCTGGATCCCAAAAGCAGTGATGCCGTGAGGCACTGCACAACGCAGTGCTGAAAGTGTACTCAGTGCTAGCTTATAGATTTCTGTATGGTACTCCACAGCAGCATAAACTTACCTTTCGGGTATCGAAGATGTTTCTAAATGCATTTAGATGCTACCACCCAAGCACCAGATTGCCGTGCTTTGCTAACTAAACCTTCACGTGCTTAGACATCTCTCCTTTCTTGTAGGCAAGGCCATAAGACATGCTCTGGTACTGCAAGTTAGCACTGACCATTTCTGTGAAGTTCCTTTGGCAGCATCGGAGCCCATCACATATTCAGTAAGTGCCCTCACTACATGGCAGTTTCTGAACTTCCCTGTATTTTCATCTCATTAATGAGGGGTTTATGGCAGGGAACTTTCTGGAGATTGTTTGACAGCAAAACGTGTTCTGCCAGCTAAACACACACTTTTCCTGCATTAACACAAGCCAGAAAGAAAAACACATGGATACTTTTGCAATATCTTAGGGGACAGATTTTGATTTTGCTGGTACCTGTGTAAATTTAAGCTATGAATGAATGGAAGTATGGGGAGTTAGGAAACCCTGCTTAGCAGATCTTTGTTAATTCCTTTAAAAATTAAGAGCTAAGCTTTAGTAAACCCCTTAAGATCCAATCTTCTTTCATGCCAATAACCAGTTTATTTTCTGTTCTCCTTCTTCCAGGAATCACAGTGAGGATTTTAAAACGCACCATTCAGTTTGAAGGAAGTGAAATGTTTATCTGGCCACAGCACTGAAGCTCATAGAGCCAGGAGGTGTAAAAAAAAAAAAAAAACAAACCAAAAAAAACCCAAAAAAACCCAACAAAAACCCCAAACCCACAAAAAAACCCCAAAACCCCAAACCCCCAAAACAACCAACCAAAACAAAACAGAAAACCCCTCGATGTTATTAAGCACTAGAAATTGTTTATACTAAGAAAGTTTGAATTCAGAGAGTTTTAAAGCCATGTATATTATGACACTATATGCCATCACACCAAAGCTTTTAAACATGTCTTAAAAAAATTAACCTTCCAGAAGTGAACGCCAAGAAGAAACAGTACCTAAGGCGGCAACCGGTGTAAGTTTCATCACTGAAATAGGGTGCATCACTGCAGTTGCAGCACTGGCATGACTGAAACAAAACATTTCAGTCAGCTCTCGTACAACTCAGCACACCCTCATTGCACCAACATTTTAAAGGACACCATAAGAGAGCCGAGTAGACTACTCAACTGACAATTGGCTATACGGAAGACGAAAAAACACTAAGCCCACATCTTTGCTTTGTAGCCACAGCTCTTTCAGTTCACACTTTCTAGCTTTTAAAATTTTTGTACCTACTGCAGTAAGATAAGCACTTCCCACTCATATAGTATTGTTCTATTCAGATTGTGAATAAGGACATTAAGCAGCAGGAAATAGTATTAAAAATAATTTCCTAGGAAAGTAAAAATAATTTCCTAGGAAAGTAAAAATAATTTGAAATCGTAAAATAAATATGGATTAGTTGCATCATATCTACTTGGAACAACAGTATTACTGCACCATCCAAAAAGGCAGACAGTGACAAGGAACTACCGAGGAGCATTAGTGTAAAACTGCAGTATTATTACAAAGGGTCCCTGGCTTTTAACATGGAAGTATTAAAAAAATCCCCGCCAGTTTGAGTATGCAACGAAGTGTAAAACCCATTCCATCTTTGACCGAACATTTCAAGGCATTTTCAAACTTTCACACTTTCGTCACCACATTCACAGATGAGGAATGCTGGCAATTCATTATACTCAAATTGAAACCGATTCTTCTCTGTAGCTACGTGTTCTGTCAATGTGCTGCCCAATGAAATACATCTATTTAGCAGCCCTGGGAGTAAGTCAGTATCTCTTGCACTCTGTAACATTATTAAAAAGTTAAATCACAGACATCGACATCAGGGGCTTAGCTTCACTCTGTCAAATAAAGTGATCAGTGTTAAGTGGTAGGCAATTTATTCTCTTTGAATTTGTATTTCAGGTCAACAGTAGCTTTACCTGCATAATGTACAGGGATTTCTATCTTTGGCCCTATGACGTAGTGACCCTCCTCCAGACTGTGAGCTGTAATTGTTGTCCACTGCCGACATGAATGAATCAGAAGATAATCGCTCTCTCGAAGGCCTTCTACAGTTTCTCCTGCAAAACAGACGTAGGTTTTTTTTAAAAAATTTAAAAAAAAAAAACCACCACACTTATTGCATGAAAATGTAGGAAAACTTTATCATAAGCAGTTCATTCTTATTACTGTTTATTTTTTCAGACATTTTGATATTTAAAAATCCAATTAAGTAAGTTTCAATGCTAAACAGTATTCATTTTACAGTGTAAGGACTTTACCTTCCAGAAAACAAACATAACCCAAAACAACTCAGTGCCTGAACACAATACCACAGAGATGTAATCCAGATTACTCAGCAGTGGCTCTGGGGCTCCTTTTTCAGCTTTCTGCATAAGCAGGCTTTTCATATCTCTATTTATGTCTTCCTATCTCACTTCATACAACTACTTGAGAGCTCTTTTAATTTTTAAATAAAGGAAATAAGTACATTTTCATATGTTGAAAGATCAGCGTCACACTACCATACATCCACCTGAAGCCAGATCTTGTTCATCAGTATGAATTAACTGGGTATCACACTCGCAGATACAAAGATTTCAGCTTTGTCATTCTATCCCTTTGCAAGTTACTGCTTAATTAGCCATTCCTATATCTGTAAATTTAATCCTGCTGCTTGGGGGGGGGGGGGGGGGGGGGGGAGGGAAGATGTTAACACACACCAAAGTCCTCTCTCAGAGATAAATTCAGCCAGAAGCCTCCCCAGATAACATCCAGCTCTTCTTTGCGATGCCCTCTCTTGTACTGTGGTGTCTGCCAAACCCATCCCAAACACAGCCAGAGATCCAGTTCTCCTTTCTTCCCCTGTCTCTCCCAAGTCCTCTGCATTTCCATCAAGCACCCTCCCCTCCTCCAGCAGCTGCAGTGCCTGATCAGGACAAGAGTGCTTTGCTTGGCTTTCCAGCAATTGCAAGAGCCACATGGAGCACTAGACTACTCAAAGTGCCAGCTACACATCCCGAGCATGATATATGAACAAAATCTCATAGAGCAGGGCATATCACGGCAGACTGCTCTTGCATACCTGCAGTCCTGCTCGGTACACTTCTCTATTAAATACACAGAAAACAGCCTTTCTCAAGGTGCCTTTAAAACAGCCACATGAACTTTTAGGAACACTTAGCAGACACTAAACATGGGCCAAGAATAATGAAGCTTTAAATTTCATTTTCCCTCTCTCCCACCAGCCCTCTGGAGTTACAGCCAAAAATAAAGCAAGTAGTTTAGCCCTAGAATCAAGTTTGGAAAAAACCCATCCCCTTCAGCTACTACAACAAACTGCACTTTCTCTTCACTGTCCTCTGATATTCTGAGGTCAGTGGAAGAATTAAGACTTTCCTCAGCCTGAGGCAGCAGACATTTCACCTGTTCAATCTCTGCAGAGGAGAGAGACTTCCCATTGAGGTTTTTTTTGCCCACACCATGCAATCTTTTCCACCATAGGCAATGGCTACTACACACCCCATTCCTGCCTGATTTCATGCTCCCATTCTATCAGAAAGTGCCCTCCTACACGATTCAAAACGCAGCAACTGGTGCGTGTGAGAATTGTTAGATTTTAAATCAGAAGAGACCATTACGACCATCTGCTCCGATGCTCTCCGGCCACAGGATTCTGCTCATTTCCTCCAGAAACTTGGGTTTGGCTAAACAAGGGAGAGACCCCTCCCAACCTGCCTGCAGAGTCCAAGAGATGGACTTCCCTGGGTCTGCTGTCCCACAGCCTGTTAAACCTTAAAAAATGCTTCTGTTTTGCACATTTGGGGCTTTAACTTACAACTGCGGATAAACTGCTGTAACGGGGGTGTAGAGGGGGAACAGAAAAAGAAGGAAAAAAAAAAAAGGTATACAGAGCTCCTTAGTACTGGTTATTCTTACTCCTGTGAAGGTATCATTTCCAGGTTTCCTTCTTTTCCACAGCACAGAAAGTAGCTTCCAGGTAAGCAGGACATTTCAAGAACTGGTTTTCAAGTGCTCCTTGGACCACGGCCCTTGGCAACCCAGCCAGGCAGACAGGCTGCTCAATACCAGTTCCTGCTCCCTGGGAAGCAGCACCCCTCTGCCCACAGCGTGCTGGGAGAAAGGACCTCCGAAAGCCTAGGGGAGAGTGGCAAAACTGCCATGCAGCACTGGAGCACGCGTCGGTCCCATCCATATCTTGAAGGAAATTCAGATATATTTGCTAGAGGAGTCATGCACCTGCTGAATTTTACCAAATCATCTGACTGTAAGCATCTCCTGTTCTCTGCTCACAGGGCAACTCCTAATACATATAAAAATTATCTTCAGCTTGCTGCAGCTAAGGGTTACAATTTTGGGGGAAAACACAATAATAATAATAATAAATGTTATTTGAAACTCATGTTTCAGTTCAGAGAGTTGCACTCATGCTTTCTATAATCCATGGCAACAAGTAATTATTCTATCCCACAACAAAATAAAACCAATGACACCTAAGGGAAGAACTAGTATTTTACTAGTTTCACTGACAGTGGTAAACAAATTTTGAACAAAATACAAAGCATCTCTGGTATGCTTTTTCTCTGCCTTACAATTTGTAATTATAATTTCAGAACGTTACCTAAAGGAAGGCTGTATTCTACATCCAGGATTGCAGGGAAATAATTACAGTATGGGTCATCCTCGAAGAGTCTGAGAAAGCTATTCTCAGGAAAATAAAGACACCCATGATGAAAAGGCGCTTCCAGTCATAGCTCACATGCTATGATCTGTTTAAGTGGTTACACTAAAACTGGGTGGGACAGGTGAGTGTAAAAAGAGATTACTAAGGCAGGCCCAACAGTGGCTACGTAATTAAGTCTGCAGCTGGAAGTAGCTGTATTTTTTAAACAGAACTTTGGAAACCACAGTTCTTGTTACATCAATTATTTGCTCCAACTGATTACATCGGAAACGAATTTCGTGCTTCACCACTGAGTTTGAGGCGAGGAGAGGTGGTGGAGTGGATGCAACAGGGAGATCACGGAGGGTCCCTCCGGCTCCCTCACAACAGGCAGGTCTGTCCATACCAACCCTGACCTTTCCTAACCATGGGCGAACCAGATCCCTGAGGTTGCTTTATGGGGAGAGGCTCCTTGTCACCAAAAGAGACCGCAAAAACACCTGGCTAATGATGGCCTCCACGCTATGGGGAGAAAATACAAGGAGGAGTCAAACATGACTGAGGACAACAACACATGGCCATACATACTCTCTTCTTTCTTCCATTTTCCTCTAGTCTGTCTCCCCACATAAGACTGGCTCACTGTCTCCTGGAGAGGAGGAGACACCTCTGACCCTAGCTACAAGACTCGGCTCCCGGCCCAAGCACAGCCCAGACTTAACCCTTTAAGCTTTTCTCAGCCAACTGTACCTTGCAAAACAGCCACACATATCCAATCTGTTTTCCCCCCCGTCTCAGTAATGCAAGTTATGCAAGCCTTTCATTAATCACATTTTAACTATGTGGGAGAGAACTCGGCAGTCCTCACATCCACAAACTATGCAACTCGGTTCTCACCTATTCAACATACTCCCACACTCCTGCTTACACAAAAATCAGACGCCATGAGAAAACAGAGAACACAGGCCACTCATCTTTAGTAACAGTTTTGTCTCTTATGATCAAATATGGATTAGCTCTATCTTCTCACCCTCTCCTCCCCACCCCACATGCCTGCAATATAATTAAACCACTACAAAGCATCTACAGGCAAATACTTGCGTTGTTTTTTTCCCCCAAATGAAAGTCAGAGAAGCAATGAACTATCACATGCAACTCCCCACCCTTCCCCAAGTTGCCTACCTCTTTCCAAAATATGAGTCAAGTTTATTCATAATAATGCCCGAGACTAAGAAACCCATGATTCGCTAACAGTGCCTAAACCCTAAATAAAGCATCAACGCCCATCCTTGCCTGACAATAAAAGCCTCACACCTCTGAACTGAGAAGTTAGCCAGTATGTTCCTACACAAGCTGTCCTCCTGTAAGCAGTCTGACCGCAAACAGTACTTGGGCTACTTCACCATGCATCACCAAAGCAGCACTGCAACAGCTATTCATGTGTTCGTTGTAAATAAGATGTATTACCATTTTTTAATTACATGATCCATTTCCATACAATTGCTAAAACCTACAAATATTGCAAAGGCCACTATTGTTCAAGGGCAACTGCAGGGGGAACACTGACCCCAAAAGAAAAGTTGTTCATGTGTTGATACAGTTTAAAAAAAAAAAAAAAAAAAAAAGGTAATTGCTTAATCAAGATTCCCATGCTTATTAAGCACCACCTACATTAAATGCCAATACTTCTTTAATAATTCTTTCCGGTTCCAAAACTGGATCACTCACATTTGCCAAATCTTGGCTCTGTCATTGTAAACACTCCAATCTCAAATTAACAGTTAAAACTGTAGCACGACTGGGAGCAGGATACTTCAATTTACAAGTTCGAAGATGAATTTCTGTTCTCACGTGCAGCTTTTCAGAACCAGATGAAAAAAACAGTAGTTGGCTATGCGCAGGGATTGAGTTTATAAATGGCAATGCTGCAGCACAGAAGGAAGCTCATTTCCTTCTTTTCAAATAAGCACTGACCTCCCTGCAGGTTGTTGCCACCACTTACTTTCTAAAGACGCATACTTTTATTTGGTTTAGCATTTCACAGTTTCCAAATGCCCGGAGTAAAGCCTCAGGAGTAGAACCGAAGACCACTCCAGTTCTGAAGGTTCTGAGCACTCCCACCTCCTTCTGGGACAGTTAAAGCTTGGCCTGTTACGGTCCATAAACGAAAATTCATGCAGGTTCCACATATTCCGGTTTGCCCAAGACAGCAATGACTTTTCAACACCAACCACTAAAGAAAAGTCACGAAACAAATGAAAGAAATAAAAAACAAACCAAAATCAACAAAACCCCAACTTTTAAGGTTCTCCTCCTTGTATTGAGAAAATAACATTCAAGTCACTGCAAAATGTGCAGACCAACATGACTCATTCACTCACAGAAACTACACTGCTAAAAATAAGCAGCGATCTACAGGAATATAAATGCTTTATAATGCCACACACTTTGTCATCTTGGCTACGAGTTTGCATCACTGCCTTAAAGCATAAGCTTTGCGTCTGGAGACATTAAAATAGTAGGTAACAAGCAATTCAGAGAAAGAGAAGTCGCATGCAAGGTTCCAGCAACGTAACAGATACCATTTACACACGCCAGATGAACTAGATACCATCTCCTCCTGCCAGGAAGATGGTTATGGAGACATTCCTCTCATCTCATTCATCACAGAAGACTGTAAAGTGAGCTTAATGCTGTCCCCTGCACATCAGTTCAAGCATGCAGAATTTGCTCTTCCTGGAACAAAAAGGCTTACAGAAAAGAGCTAGAAGCTCACAAGAAACTTAAGATGGCTTTTGTGAAATAGCTGGTGAAGTAGGTGCCTGCGAAACCCCAGGGAAAACTCATCAAGACTTTGGGCCATGTGTTTTCATTAAGCCTGACACCATCTGCATGCAGGTAACAGATGCCATACAATTAAGTGCATCACCCAGCCTGCCTTGGTCAGTTAAGTAGGTGGTGAGTTTAATTATTCCACCTAATGTTCCACAATCGCATAACATATCATTACACAGGAAAATCTCAGCAACATTAAAAATCATTTCAGTGGGTGCTCAGCCAGGTACCTACAAAGCCACACAAATGAGTAACTTCAACTTTATCCCCACTCTAGCTTGCACTAACATTTGCTAGGAATGAAGGGTTAATCTGTGGAACAGCAAAAAGAAGTGGCTGGCTGGTCAGGTGAGCATGTCTGCTGTGAAATAGCTAAGAAGAACTGTCAGCATGTGGCTAGCGTTACACGGGAAGACTAGCAACCAAGGTTTATTTTGCAACAACTGGAAGCTAAGAGAAAGCAGAATGATTAGAAGCCGGAAAAAAGAAAGAAGTGAGGTTCTTACTTATTTATCATGCTATCATTGCACTGAGGAGCCTTACTTACACAGTATCTGCTTCACTGGACTTTCCCTGGCTGAGGACCCAGCAAGCCGTGCATTAAAATACACCTTAGCATTATCCTACAGCATCATGAAAAACAAAGCACAGCCCCAGCCAGTATGAAATGAAGTTATAACTTATTGTTAAAAAAAAAAAAGAAGACCGTATTATGGACTTCATGGCTCTGTGCAAAGAGATGTTTCAGGTCAGCAGGAGGTCACACTGCTAGCACAAATATAAATGCCAGTGCTGCTTTTCCACTCCAAAATAAGGAATCTACAACACTGTACACCAGTCAACTAGTGAAAGCTGTCTGGTTTTTGGAAAGGCCAACTTGTGTTCTGCAAACATTTGCTAGTCACATAGCTCCCACAGAGGTAACACCTTAAGATGAATTCAGTTTCAACTTATTGGAAGATTCACAGCACGTAAAAGCTGAAGCCAAGGCCTCCTCTCAGCACAGAAGCTGAGGGTTCTCCATCCAAAAATGGGGAGCCCAGGGCCTAGCACTGATGGGACAGCATACCTGAAGAGACCACACACAGGTCAGGAACACCCGGCTGCGCACAGCGAGCACCTACAAACTGCGGGCATTGCGCACGCTAACTTCAGCCTCCTTGGCAATGAGGGTCTGTGAGCATCACAGGTACCTGCAGCCTTTCCAAGGTAGGCTCTGTGGTATCTCCAGGTGTTAAAAACCAGGCTGGGTACCACAGCATCCTTCTGCCTTTAAAAAAAAAAAAAAAAAAATTTAAAATCAGTCATAACTCAGGGCCATTCTCATCTGGGAATCTGTTTCCTTTCACTGGTGGGCTCGCCCTTTACACAGTCTTCAAAGAGCTCCCAACACTTTGGTTCTTGTTCAGCCAGTTGGCTGTTTGGGCTTCTGATCTCTTGAAATACAAGACAACAAAAACCAAGGTATAACCGTCCACAAAAAAACAGCAGACAGCAACTCCTTGCTCCATACAAAACAAGTAAGCCAAAAACGATCAAGGTGTCCGTCACGCTGCATCACAAAGATTTTTCACTGTTAACTTCAGTTTGGTCTCATTTGACGCAGGGACACATGGAAGCATCACTAGCATTCAAGAAACACGGCACTGAGTATGTTGCTTTTATGTTAGTAAGAGCACAAGTTCTTTGAAAAACATACACAAAAACCCCCCAAACTGTTGGCATGGGCAAAACTGGAAGAGAACTCCGAGTAGTCAATTTTCCAATATCTTTGAGGCTTAGCACCTATTTTTATTGGAGTCTGAATTCAAAGAGCAGTATGAATTCTTTCACTTAGGGGACAAGACTGCGCTCCTAAATAACCCTCTCTGGTTTTAATACATGCAATGGAGGAGAAACAAAAGAAATGAGTATGTGACAACTCAGTAGAAGACAAGCCTACTATATTCTGTTTGTTAATCAAATACCTGCAGTGCTGTCATACATGACCATCTGACAGCAGTTGTCATCAAGGGGAGGAAAGAAACAAGTGAGCAAATGCCCTTTTTCCTTTAAAAGCACGGACTTCATGGAAAGTCATCGAATGGTTTTGCTGTTTCAAGCAGACTGAAACTGCAACAGTGCACAGGACAGCTTCCATCTGACCTCCCATCTACCACAATGCCATCAACATCGGATCCTTCACCTCCAGCACTCAGTCGTATTACCACAGCAACATTTGCTGGCAGAACAGGCGCCTCTTCTCCTACAGATCATTTCACTACTTAAAGCTTTCTTCTTTTATAATGCTGAGTTTGGAATTTACATTTTGGGTGAAGAAACACAAAGTTCTTGTTAAGTCTGACTATTCAAATTAGGACAATTAATTTTATTTTATTATTATTTAGCAGGTCATGCAACCTCTCCTCATGACAAATAACTTATATCTGAACTCCAAGGGACGGTGGAGGGAGGAAGTCAAACCTTTTGTTTTCTGTGTGCTGCATCATACTCCAGAGTATCTGTTGAGTATTTATCTACGGAGACATACCTCAATGAATGTCAAAGACTAATAAATATTAAATTAGGGTGGTTTGCTTGCTCAAGCTTTGGCACTGTACTGGGCTACTGAGTCAAATCTCAATGAGCTGTTCAGCCTGCCAGTTTCTGCTATTTCTTCCGCAAAAATAAAACTTGCACTGGTCTGTGCTGCAGGTCAAAGGAAAAAGTTCATTAGGAGGAAGACAACATCTGAATTTCCCAGTTTGAAGTAGCAGCAGGAATTTGTATAGAAAAAATGCACATCCTTATAATGTTCCTTAACAAAGAAAGGAAAAAAAACCCCAGAAATATTTTGTTACATGAAGAACCCCACTTGTAGCAACTTTAATGAACACTGGATCTACAAGGATTGAAAATTTTATGGTTTTTTTTTTTTTTTTTTTTTTCCCACTATGACTGAACAGATGCTTGGAAGAGTTACTCTTGCATAAAATGCCTAATGGGAGAGAAGTAAAAAGAGCATGTAATTGTAGAAAACACTACTACTACCAAAGAAAAATCTGCTTTGAAGGCCTCTCCATGTTATCAGTCTCACTTTGTCATTCCATACAGACACAAAAAAAGATTGATTAAAAAAAAAATTATCTAGCCAATCAGACAAACTTCACTGTTTAAAGAAAAGCAAAACAATTTGCATGGGGGTGTATCATGCAAAGTCTAAATACAGACTGCCAGTGAGCTAAAGGGTAAATATTGTAATTCCTAGGAGCAAATATTGTAGTTTCTAGGAGCAAGATGGGAAAGGGAAAAAAAAAAAAAAAAAAAAAATCAACACAACCAAAACAAACCAAGCCCACGTTAAAGTTTAAACATCTCAGGGCTATAAAACGTAGTGTACTAAATTTTTAATTTAAAGTGGGCAGATTCATTAGGAAAGCCTGACAGTGGTCTCATCTGACTGTCTGTGTCTGAACACCATGGAAAAGATGAAAGCAGAAGGCTCTATCCCTAGCTACAAAACCTTTTGAGCGCGCAACACAAAGCCCTGGAATAAAAATTTGCATTTATATCTGGGACTGTTGATAATCAACCTCACTTTTCAGTTTCCCCTCTTCCTTCTCAAACAATTTCCCAAGTAGTTTTAAATACGTGCTTCCATTTAATTGTTCCATTCCTGCAGCACATTCATTTGTGTTGGTTCCTATTATCCGGATCAACCAGTACTTCTGTCATGATTCAAACTCCAATCGAACACCCCTCTCCAAAGAAATCCAAAGTAATATTGACTTGACCTTCCATCAACTGCATAGACTCCACATCTTTCAGTGGATGAAAGGCTTCCCCTGACAGCATAAGGATTCATACTCATTTTGATTTTAAGATGACTTATATTCTTTCTTCCTTTGCCAAAAGCAAGAAAAGGGGAAAAGTCACAACTAAAGCAGGGAATATCAGGCAAAATTAGTTGAAAATCTTGTGTGCTGTCTCTCAAATTAAGATTCAACCAGTTGGTCTTCAGAGTTGCTTTTTACATTACAAAAGAGCCTAAAAAAAAAAGTGCCTGCTTTATTTTAAAAAAACATTTTTATTGGAGCCACAGGAGAGCCCAGGCATTGAAGCCAGCTCAGGTTGTGCCTCACAAACTCACCGAGAGTTTTGGACCACCTCTTTGGTACTTCATTGCAGAGATCATGTAGGAAACATGATCTCTGCAATTACCAACCACTTGCCTCAGCCTTGGATGGTGGAGGGAGAGATACTGAATCTTCTCGCAGCTTCATGAAGAGCTTGGCAAGATGCATCTACCCAAGAAATCGTTTGTCCGAGATTAAGCCTCTCCCCACTGCAGACCTTTTTCCTCGAATGAAACACAACTGTAGTTGGCTACGGTTGGCCACGCTGCAAGAATTTTCAGTCGTGTCTGAACAACAGGGCATCCAGTTTGCTTCACTGACCCTACATGCTTAGTGATGAAGGGGCAAGGACAGCATCACCCTCAGAATGCCTAACATCCCTACTTGTGGTACTTTGTGCATTGATGTAGTCCTTCAGCCTCACAGTACTGTGATCAAACTTTGCCCTGGGAGACCATTAAATATTTCACAGCCAAGAGAAAGGAGATACGGCTTTATTTCTGCAATTTCCAATCCCTCTGCAAAAGCCTGATACAATCAAATTGCTTCAATCCAGCTGATGCTGAACTCAAGCTATCACCCACTAATACCTAACCAGAGAGCAGAGACTCCCATCCCCCTATTCTTTTTATGCCTGCCAGCAAGACGACAGATATATTTCTTTAGGATTAGCATTTTGCTATTGGAATGACTGGATATACCAGTACTGTTGCAACAAATCAACATAAACCATAATCTTGTTACAAGGCTATGGGACAGATTAATCCACTGAAAAATCCAGTTTGTTCCAAGACGAGCTTCTCTCTAGCTGCAAATACACAGAGACAGCACCTCAGCAAGTCTCCAAAAAAACCTGTTTGACCTACTGCAGGGAAGAAGAGCACACATATTTTAAACAAACACTAAGTGGAATTCTGGTGCCACTGCCGCTAATGGTAAATGCTCTGCTGACTTTAGCAATCTCACAGATTGAACCTTGGCATCTTGCTTTCTTTGTGTTCATAAGAAAACTATTGGGAAAAAAAAAAAAAGAAGAGTAACAACACAGATTTCATTGAGCTTTGTTTGTGTTTGTTTCAAGCCTTCAGAACAAACATCCCAGAACGAGAAACCTTACTTTTTATGAACTCAAGCCAAACAAGCCAAAACACATCTTTCAACACAGACTGCTCTCCACCCCCACACAGGGGAAAAAAACCACTCAGTACAACAACATCTTAACATTTGCATTCCAAAACACAGTAACTTTCTGATGCTATCATAATTATTCTTATTAATGCTGAACATCATCAGATGTAACTGCAGATTTGCTGTATCCTCACGACAGATTTAGCTGTAAAATTGATCCAACAGAACAGTCAATCACCATGGTTACTTACAAACCACCCTAGAAAGTCTTAGCAATTCTTTGAACTACTACGATACCCTGCAACATGTTGAATGGTGCTGACTATTTATCATGGTATCTTATATTTTAAAGAAAAAAATTTTAAAAAAATCTTAGAATCACTCAATTAATTGAAAACTGAGATTCTTATGGAAGAAAGTTTTCTGGTTTTGAAGTCATCTAAGATCACAAATCTGAAGTGTTAAGAATAAAGAGCAAAGAATGCCAAGTTTAACTATGCTTAAAATGATCACAGGTTAGAAATACTGAGAAGGAGAAAGCTAAATAACTTCTTATTGCATGCAAGAGAGGTTCCAGCCTAGTTTAGTGTTACCATAGAGAGGGAGAGAAAGGACTTTCTATGTCAGTCTCATGTTTAGTTTATTTATTTTCCATTTTGAATTCTCATGGCCAAAGCCGGGGGGGGGGGGGGGGGGGGGGGGGGGGGGGGGGGAGATTTAAAATATTTATTTGCTCTTTGCAATGAAGGCACCAGGTTTGGAAATGAGGAATCCAAAGAGTAGCTTTCATAAGCAGTCTGATAGGTACGGATAAAGAGAATGACAGCACTACCTGATCAAAAGAAAAACACAGCAGTAATGAGACTTCTGAGCAGCCTGCTGCCATCCAAATCAGCTCCTTTAAATACTTCATTAAGAGAGCCGAGGTTTTCTTTCATTAGAGGCAAGCATTCCTCATGCTAGAGAGCTCCTACTCCGATGCATCTATAAATATTGCGAGGTCCACTGGAGGATACACTTCCAAGAGCCTGTTTAGCATCAGGTGCCTAGTTGGAGAAGCTTAATACTTAGAGGTGGAAGGTCAGCATTTAGCATTGCACTACATGCTTTTACTGGCTTCTTATTTATTTCCAAGCACAGACGCAGAATGGTTGCTTTAACTGATAAAACTGAAGGCGGCTGTGCACCTTAGCTGCTGGAAAAGTCATCTCTCCCCACGTACAATCATTGGGAGTCTGGTCAGGGAAGTCTGGCTAAAGCTTCCCAGATTCAGGATGCCGATGAAGAAAATTTTAACCCTACCAACCTCATGGATTTAAGACCTAGAATTTGATTCTAGATTGCCCTGGCGGACAGAAAAGCAGCCTATTCATTCAGACTTTTCCTGGGCACAGCATGAGAGCTGGGGAGCTCTCATTGACAGTTATTTATAATTAGATGATATTTTAAAATAGTATCCAAGTAAACATGCTCAGTCCTCTCATTATATATCCCAAGTCCTAAAGAGACACTATGCTGCTTTGTGTTGCACAGCAGTGATCCCTGTTTGAACTTGGGGCATCTTGGACAAGCTCCCAATTAAAAATAAAGTAGCCCAAATGCAGGAGCTGCTCAAGCATAGTTTTCTTTGGCTTTGAAAGAACTCATCATTACACTTTAATTTGCCTCTGATTTTTTTTGCATCCTGGATTAAGGATGGAATAAAAACAGCTGGAAGCAAGCAAAAGTTCAGCTCTGCTCTGAAGTCGGGTTGCCACCTGGCTGCTTGCCCAGTGGCCTGGCCCATCTCCCCGTGCCCTTGGAGACTGCGCAGGCACTAATTGATTGTGCACACATGGCACCCGCTTGTCGGGGCTGCCGATGCCTTTGCATTTTCGCCATGTCCATCCTACCCCTTCTGCTCAACCTGGAAAAATTCAAATATCACTACTAAGAGGGTAATGCTTCTTCAAACACAGCCTGACCGCATACACGCACAGAAATTTTGGATGTTCAACTGTAATTAGACACCTGTTTGGTTTGGCTACATCCTGGTACAGTAAGAGTATCTGAGCAATATGGGAATACTAACAAGAGGAATGCAATCAAAGCTGCACCTAATTCTTTTCTGCTCAAAAACAATCCCAATCCCCAGTGCAATTTATTTCCATTGTTTCAGAGAAATCTACACTTAAACTGTAAGGTATAAAAAGAATGGCTTTGTTTCTAATAAAACATAAGGGATAAGTGAATGACATCCCTTTGATAGTATCTTGATCATCTTAAGGCGGCACAAAAAGAAAAAAATAAAACCCCTCCTGTGAAGAGGAAAGCTTCTACTTTTGTTGAGCAGCATGCAGAACAGAGTGAAGAAAAGCCCGTCATGCCTCACTTTCCCCTTGAGGGCACATTTATCTTTGCCCACAGGCCATTTGGTCTTAAGATATTTTGTTATATATTGACAGGAACCCAAATTATGTTTGACAATGCAACCCATAAAACATGCAACAGAAATGATCTTTTCCTCCAGCTTGCCCCACATTCAGCTGCAGTGGTGTTGCAGCTTTGCTGTTTGTCTACAGCCACATCCTGGGGTCGGTGACTGCAATAACACACACGTGTAACTAGTCCCATTTTGTATTTTCATATGGAACCCTATCATCTCTCAGAGTCACATACGCACTGATGCTTTCTGTATTTTCCTGCTATGAGTATAATGTAGCTTCACATTCAGAGACTAAGACAGAAAAAAAAGTCTGACCATAATGAAATCACATAAATGCAACTCAGATAAGATCTTAGACATTACCCAATGTGTGTGGTTATGGCCCCCTTCAAAGAGGAAAAGGGACATTTTGACCTTTTAATAAATAGAAGCCTGAACAAAACTGTTAAGAACAAAGCAGGAATAATTTAATGTTTTGGAAAACAGCCTTCCAACAAGGATATACATATAAGATTCTCCTTCCAGCTAGTCACATCATACAACAAATGGTCAAGGATTACTATTATTCTTACAAATACATAGCATCTCCACTCACTTTCTGTAAGCCAAGCAAGCAGTCAGTGCTGGCTGACAAAAGGAAGCATTACATGCAAAGACGACCAATTCACGTTTGAGTCCTGCCAGCAAAACTCCCTTTACTGAAGTTAAAAAACCAAACAGCACATCAACAGCAAAGTGTAAGACTCCACAGAGGGAGATCCCACGTTATCTGCACCGATATAAATCGCCTCTCTGCAGCAAAGCTCAGAACACCTGTCTCCCTCCAACAGCAATGAGTTGCAGTTCCAATTTCTGGTCTCAATGACCAGAAACTTTCAAGTCTCTAGAAGCATCTGAAATAACTTTCCCTGCTTGCTTTCTCACCTCTGGTAGCACGTACACAGCTATCGCTCCTGGTACATGCACAACCAAACATCACGCTGCTGTCTGGTCCAAGAAACACCCAGATTTCCTTCAAGTTGAGGGAAAATATGAGGGCACAGAGGGATGGAGAAGCAGAGTTTGCACAAGAGCTGTAAGAAGCTGGAGGACAGGACAAGAACACAACAGCACGTGCCAGTAATGCTGGAAGAGGTGAAAGGAAGGACTATCCTATCTGAAGGCAAGAAAGGATAACAGAAAAATGGAAGAAGCTCCTTGCACTGCTCCGTTCTGCTACTGCTAGGCAGTACTGGGTGTTTTACCTTACAGCGACCTTGGAAACAACCGCAGATAACTTGCAACACCTACTGCAAGCCCACAAGTGCCGGACAGTAGCCTGAATGGGATCGACTGAATGGCGCAGACTGGAGCCAAGGTCTCCTTGAATCCAACCATGCCCCAAAGGGACCCACTGAAAGACGCAACAGGAAAGCTGGACAGGAAGAAAAGATCTGTGCACATGTGCCTTTTTTCCCCTCTCTTAGATAAAAAGTTTCCTTCATCTTCCCACCCCGACCTTCCCTCTTTCTCCAAAAGGGTGAGGTGCCAGGAAGAACAAGTCAGTGCTTGCTTTTAGTGGGGCAAATAAGTAAAACTGCCAGTTGGAACAACAACAACAAAAAAAAGATGCAAGCAGAGAGACAAACACATGGGAGGGGGTATCCAAGCATTTGTGGATTACTTTGAAATAGTTCCTGGAAGTAATTTAGTAACTGGGTATTTAGACTGTACGACTCTTACAAACGCAGCTGCGAGGCGAGCGTGCTGTGTTTCAGTCCGGCAGCCCAGCTCGCTTCAGCGCTCAGCAGCAGCCGCGGCAGCACGACGAGGTGGGGGATGCTCGGATAAGGCCAGCAGGCACAATTTTGAAGTGACCGCTTAGAAAACACACGGGGACCTTCCTCCGCTCGTACCCTCGGGTCAGTCTTGGGCACACGGTCTCTCCCTTCAGAACAGAGTGAATAAGCAGTTTAGGGTGGTTAATCTCTAGACTCCCTCCAACTAGCCCGTATCCTTCTTGCAGAGGGGAACCACGTCCCCGCGCAGCCTCACGTCCAACACCTCGCCTTCGGAGGAGGCACACCCGTGCACTGCACCCTGGCCGGCGGCCGGTGCTCCCCCAGCTGACGGCCACAGCCCCCCGGCCTCCCCCTGGAAACGTGCCGCCCACCGAACTACATCCTCACCCACGCCAGGTACACGTTCTGCCATGAAGGCACAGAGACAGCAAGCAGAGCAGCGTGTGGCACGCACTGGCCTGTCGAAGGGGGCTTTTAGTCCCTTACTCAGCTTTTCTTCCCGCTCCCCCAGCTCTGACTGTAAGGAGAAACTCCCCAACTTCCTCGCCGCCACCACTTTGCCAGAAAGATTTCCCCTGCTCGTTTCACAAATATGATTGCAGCATGTGGTGTTTTACATAATATTTACATTTGAGTCACTAAGGTTCAGCCCTGGCATGAAGCAATTCCAGTATCAACTTCACCAGGTTGAGCTTTCCGGCATCTTCCAGCCTCCGAGACCATACTTAAATCTTTATCCTTGGTTCTCTTCAGGAGCCCAGCAACACCCTCCCAGGCCAAGGAAACATGCATGAGTCTGGGTACTCCATGATTACAACTTGCACCAGTTGTACACCAGGAAAGACAAAGCCAACAAACAACAAGGGCACTTTTCAAACAATTTTGCATTTCCTGAAGGTTTGCACCTCCCAGAAGCTCCAAGTCACCTTCCCTGCCACAAGATTTGCTACTTTTCATGGTAAAATTAGCATCCACTCCTCTGCTGAGAGCACACCAGCCCTCGCCCGAGCACACGTATGCTGTGGCCCCTGGCACGGGGCTCCCCAGGCCCCCTGAACCCACAGCTCCAGCAGCTCTCACTGGTCGCTTTGGGTCTGCATCGCAGCTTGATCCAGACACTCGGTGTTTGTTTTGCAGGCTCAGGAGCATCTCCCTCCATACAACGGGCTTGGTCTGCGAATGTCTGTAGGATTTGGCAATTCTTGCTCCCCACCTGCAACCTTTGTAACATCTCTATGCTCATTTCTCCCACTTACAGTCAGCCACTGCAGTAGCTGTGGTGTTAATGCCTTGTATGAGCTAAATGCAGTTACCTCCCCACCACCCCCCTCCCCAACAGACGCTCCACTGACCTCTTTCTGAAGGCCAAGTTTCTGATCGCTCCTTTGCACAAACTGAAAACCAAAGCAAACTGCGGGATGAGGAGGTCAGACGCCAAACCCTCCCCACCCCCAGGAAGACATTTCAAACCCCCAGCGCGCGGCAACGAGCCTGATGGGGCAATACACCATGCAGCAGCAGTACAGGAGATACGGAGACGGAGCAGCTCTTCTTGCTGATGCAATGCCTCAGCCAAGTGTGCAGGTGCTTTGGCAAAGCTGCGATATTAACAGTTTTATGCTGACATGCACACCACCACAAAGACTGCAAAGCAGACGTGGCCCTGATCCTCAGCAAAGACACACTCTTCAATCTGCTTATGCACCTCGATTTTACATTTCTGCGCCAGGCCTTCAGATTAGCAGATTTGGCTTACAGGTGCAGCGAAGTTAGCTCCACAAGCTTTTCATACTGTAAATGGTATGAAAATCGCAGACGGCAAATGCTACGTAAAACTTGTTCCAAGGGGAAGCACCATTAAAAGCAAAAATTTCAGACTTGAAATATTGGCTGACTGGGTTTTATGAAGGTTGGTTTTGAGTCATATGCAATCCACATTAAGATGATGAATATTTTCCTATAGGGGAGAGACTTAAGCTTCCCTAATCCAACCAACTTGTTACTCCTAATGCCAAAAGGAAATACAGCAACACCCATGCCCTTCGCTGCTGACAAACCACCGCTGGAATGACTGGAACATGCTGTATTTCTTCCCACAACCTCCATCGAATCCTGGAGCACCAGACCACGTTGTCCAATACCCTCCAGCACTTCGTCTTGGCATACTCCCTGGAGTTGCCTTTGCTGGGCTATTACAGGGAGTGCCAATTCACGTAATAACCGAAGCCAGGAACACCTAGTCCCAGAACGGCACTTAAAGCATAAAACAACAAAACCCTTCTTTCCTATGCTAGACTTGTACCATTCCTTACTACCGTATCTTGCAACAGCAGCATATGATTCATCACACCACATTTGTTTTAAGATTAAGGGTTTTACTAACTGTTCAAGACACCTTAATTCCTTTGATTTTACATATATCTTGTGCCTTATCTGAAAGCTACATGTAATTTAAATGGAGGTGGAAAAAAAAAAAAAAAGAGAGGAAAAAAAAGCCAAGGCACTAAGCTTCCTCTAGGACTTTATCCATGGATTTAAAGTTATAGCACTTGAATTCCAGTTAAGAAAAGACTAATGGTGTTTCACCTTCTAATACCTGAACTACAGAATTATTCAGGAAGAGTTTGTCCAGGTATGTACACAAAGGCTTCACCTAACAGAGTCAAAACTTTAGAAATTGAAACGAAGAGCTGTAAGTTTCACACCTTTTATGGCAGAAAAGAATATGAACATTTATTAAGTATGTGAGAAATCAGAGCAAGGCAACTATTTTGCATCTTAGCAGCCCTACCACACTACCAAGGGTCCAGTGCAGTGTAAATGGCATACTGGTTAAAGAACACGCAGTACACGCTATTGTACATTAAATCATTGCCAAACATGAAAGCAGCTCAAAGAAATAATGGATTTTTAGGTACAAAACAGGTATGCTGCTGAACTCTATCTGCCTCATTGGAAGCCTCTGCTACTCCTGGGAATAGGTGTTGCCAAGTTACTGGCCTCCATCTCCAGGAGGGCACTATAATCTTCACAGACACCATTCCGTAGCTGCAGATTTTAAATGAATTAAAAGCTTTTGCACTAAAATGTTTCTGGAACACATCTCTGCCAGCAGGGAAAAAGAAAAAAAAACCAACCAAAACAAAAACCCAGGAGCAGTGGTTAGTGGCAACCTGTCAATTGTTTTTTCATTCAATTGTCTTGATGGAAACAGCAGACCACAAGGTAAAGGAGGAAAGAAGGGGAAGCAAGGAGGAGACGCTTCTGAGATTATACTTTAATGGCAGAACACACAGTAGAAACAGTTGGAGTTTCAAAGCTGCTCAGCATGTAAGGAAGACATCAAGCCATGTGGATACAGTATATCTTGAGGATTTTTGCCTTCGAATCAGAGACACTTGTCTGTCTGCCCCATATATGAGAACTGTCACCTACCACATCACGGTACACAGACAGCCACACCTAGATTGGGAAATCAGATCACGGCCGTTGGCCAGGGTATGATCATATCCGAAACCTCTTTCTTGGTCCACTTGAAAGCTCTGCCCTACCCCCACACAATTCCTTTTAAAGACTTATTCAATAGCAGAGTACTGCGACACCCTGCACTAGCTTCTCGAAAGAAGGAGGTCATTCAAGACAATTAAAGCACGGATAGCAGCATTCAGACCTTAAAAGAATAAGTCTCTTTGTAGTTCCAAAGTATTGTTCAGCTGCACAGATAACCCGCATTTGCAGAGTGACGCAATATGAAATTTTCATTATGTACACGGCCACGCTGTTCTATTGAGTACGATGTTCTTTGATAAGCTGCGAGGGTGTTCAGTTTCCAGATATTTGGAACTGGAATAAGCCCTACAGTAATGTGCTGCAGGGAACAATAGTGCCCTGAACATGGCTGGGGTAGACGGACGTCACCATGAAAAGTTTTGAAATGGGAGAGAAAAAGAGAACCTGAAATAAAATAAATAAGCAAGGAAATAAAATCTCTTCATCCCCAGGAGCAATAGCAGCACGAACTCGCTATTCACCCACTGCTGATATTCACAGGAGTTCACTCAGGGGTAAGAAAGAAGAAATCACCCTTTAAATTTGTTACCTATTTTATAGATTTTTCCTTTCTTTATAGCCACTAATTCTGTCGTTTCATCTTACAACAACCACACAGTTACAAGGCATAGAGAAGAATTTCCTTCGGGGTCTCAGTGGCTCATTGCAATCCATGGTCTCCCTTCTAGAAAAGTTCAGCGTGGTTTCCCCACCATGCACACTAGGGAATCACTTCTCTATGAGTTGAGGACAACTGCCACTATGTTTGATCCCAAGAGCACCAGTTTCCATAAAATCATCCTTTTTTTTTTTTTAGAGCGTGTATAAATATGTTTATCGCTTGTGGGGGGAAAAAAAAAAAAAAAAAAAAAAAAAAATCAGAGGACCACATGCCCTCTTAATCCCAGAAACTTTAGTCTTTGTACACAAGCTGTGAAGTTCTGTGAAGTCTTCCAGTTCATACCCAGTCTGTGGGTGAAAACTACCTACTAGCAAAGGCTGCTTTTTAATTGTGGAAACACAGCAACAGCGGCTGGGGGAAAGGGAGTCCCGCGAAGAGGAAGAATGACAGACTCTTGGAGTCTGAAGGGAGCAGTGAGCTTCGGAAGAAAAGCTCAGCTTGAAGGCTCTATGCAAAGCAGTATTTTCCAGATCTTAACCTTGATAGCATTTCTGTTTTACCGTCCAAAATTATCCTTGGAAAAATAATTACCAGAAATTTAAAGCCCTGAGATAATTATGCACATCATCATTTCAGCATTAGCAACAAAATACAGTCATAGCTTTGCTTTTAGCCTTTTCTACCGATGATCTGAAGACAGCCAACCCAAGCCTCACGTGCATCCGTGTTTTCTCAGAGACCAGCAACGCTCACCTTTTGCCCTGTTGGAACAACCACACTCCGATAAGATCTTTCTGCTGCGGGTTCCCAGAGCGAAATCTTTTCCCCACTCCACCCACCCACAAGCCTCTCGGTGCCACCGGGGTGGGATTCAGCTGTGACAAAGCAGATCAGGATGGCGGGGGGGCAAGGACAGAAAAAACACAGCACAAAGCTTGCTCCTCTCTTGCTCCTTTTCATCTGAAACAGCCCACTCAGTGAATTCCATAGCGTGAGATAAAGTCCATTCATTTTCTTCGGTATGGTGTTCAGCACTCTTCTAGCAGTTTTATATTTCAGTTATCCTCTAGAAATATTTAAGATGTTATATATGTTGGGAAAAAAAACCATAGAAAAAACATTTGCTTCCTCTCAAGGGTGACAGGGTTTTTTTTTTTTTTTGCAGTCTACTACTGTGCAGACAATATTCACCAGCAAAATATTAAAACATATGAACAGATTAAAACAAAAAAAACTTGACTTATAACTTAACAGCATCCAAAAGCATAACCTGGAACACAAGTAAACAGTCTTAAAATTTCATCTGAAAAAACAGAAGTTGACATATTTATGATTTCTAGATGTATAAGGTAGGCACTGTTGCCTAACTACTCCAACTATACCTTGATGTAACAACAGACTACTTCTTCCCATTCCTCCTTTATCCCATACCATCAAGAAAACCCCTCCCTTCTTAGCAGAGGACCAAATTTAGTGTGCATAAATATTTCATAACTTCATCTTGTCAAGAAATCAAACTGAACTACTTAAGGGCATTCTTCCAGGAGCTGCACATCCAAACTCAAAGAATAAAACTGCATTCATCATACCCATTCTCTCCCTTCAAACTAAAAGGCCTGAAGGTGAAGCAAGAGTGAAAAACTGGAGATCTTGTGTGGGTATTATCTAAGAACATTATTCACCACATGCTAAACTCCCTAAGAAATGTAGAATCAACACGGTAAGGCTGGCATCTTTCTGAAGAAGATACACCTCCAGCTTTTCAATCTTCTTCTACATCCCGGTCCTCCAGAAGAAACAAATTCTGGCTTTCACAAAACCTCATGATGACTGAAACGACCAGCCTAAAACAACTCACTGCTACAGACAGAAGCCAACCATGAAATCAAAAGGTGACTGAAGACAGACATCTACAGGTGGTTTTATTTCCAACAGCACGAAAGACATGCAGCTTCCACCGATCTGAAGAGGAACTCAGCACCTCAACAAGAGACGAGGCCATTTCCGTGCAACTGCACACTGACCCGTCAATGTGTATCTGCAGGCTGTACCTGCAGTGGTGCGGAGGAGGCAAGAGCTGCATCCTGATAAAACTCGCACAAGACGCTACTCGGTTAACAGAGATAGCCTTAAAGTTCCTGAGCACTGGATTGACACACATTTGGATTGGACACTGCATTTATTTTCTTCAGTATTGCATCAAGAAATTCTCTGACAGAGCTCCACTTGTTAGCTTTGCAAGACAAGGACAGGGATGCAGAACAACCATCCCATGATGGCAGGTGCTGCAGTCGTTTCCACGAACATTGCACACTCCCAACTTTCCTCCTTTAGGAGGCTACGCGCTGATTCACGGTTGCTTTCTCTTATTGCAAGACAACCTCCTTTGGAAGTAGAAAAAGCGTTCTCTTCGTACCACCAAGACCATGGCGTCTGTGTTCTTTATAAAATATTGATTCGTCTGCCCTCTGTAGTCCCAGAAGTTAAAAGGTATGTCCGTACGAGTAGGTAAAAGCAGACCCAAGAGCCTCCGTCTGCACGCTGAACTGGCCAGACCTCAGCCAGCGCCAACCCAAAGCCCTTAGCACAGTGCTATACCTGAGCCTGCCTCCCAGCAGAGTTTAGTGTGGGGTTGAACCATTACTTGCAGGACACCTACACCAACAGCTGCCTCACGTCTGGCCATCTCAGGGCATGGGCAAAAGAGCTCAGCTTTGTTTACATCCACTTGCCTGTGCATATGCTTTAAGTGTGGCACATGGGACAAAAAAGCCTTTGCACCAAATCCACAGCATCTTCGTCTCCCCGACAATTATGGCATATTCCCATCACCAGGTCTGACACAAGACCAAAAAAAAAAAAAAAAAATTACTTGCTTCAAAACCCATAAACTTTCTCTACCCACGAAGCTCTTTCAGGTCCCTTCCAATGAAGACAAGAGGAGCAGGGAGATTGGGAAGTATAACATGCAGAGAGGGAAATCAGTAAGTCATCAATACATACACCCTATTAAAGCCTGAATCGCTGCCAGGAATCTCAAGTAAATTGACAGCCTTAAGTGCAGTGACTGGAGGCCATCTTAGCTGTTTCTAGTGACAGAAGGTATTACCACGAGGAACTCCTTAACATACCAGCTTTGCCATTCTCACAGGACAATATACATTTGACAGCATGAAGAACAGCCAGCTGTAGTTAAAAAGGCAAAGAAGCTTTTCTTTAACCTGCTCCTGAGTGCCAGCTCTGAGGAAGCACTACAAGGGATAGGAAAAGTACTGCATAATCAAGGGACAAAGTCAAAAAAGCCCCGGCTTGAATCATCACTGGATTATGGGAACTGCAGTTAAGTAATAAACCAATCCTGGTCTTGACCTGCACGCTGGGGAGTAACAGAGGACGATGCCTGTGCTCATTTTTAACTTTTCCAATCAATGCAAAACTTTCCAAGAGAACTGTTCTATTGCATCGTGTAAGTACAAGGTGACTTCATAAACTAACGAGTTAAAAAGCCTGGAAATTTTTCCTGATTTCTGCATTCCCTTAGAGACAGGAGAGCTGGACACTTTTCACAGAGCTACCACGCAACGCACATACACGCTATTATAAAGCGGCTGTCTGAGCCTTTATAAAAAATTCCCCAGATTTCCCCAGTTCTCTGGGCTGACGCATGACCTTCTAAGACACGTATCTCGGAAAGGTAAAGCCCTGCTGTCGTAGCTGTTCTGTCCGACTCGTTTCTTATTTCCTGGAGTAAAGAAAAAGCTGCAGACTTGGGAACTGCAGGTGAGCACCCAAGTGAAGAGTCATAAAAAGTTATCTGGGGACTGTAAAGGCTTCTTACCTTACTCCTCTTTTTACAGGTCCGTGGCTTTTTTAGTGAAGTGTTACATTTGAGATTTAGCCCGCTTGGCTATTTAATATCCCTTCTTATTTGGCCTTGGTGTAGCATCACTTCATCACAATATTAGGTCTCCAGTACTCAAGCCTGCCCTTCCACGTTTTAATCTGAGACTGCGAGGACCTTTCTCAGGGGCAGGCAGCTGACAGCCAACACGCTACACCGCGCTCCCCTGGACACAGGCGGTTAGGGGGCAGGGGGGGTATCGCCCAAATATTTTGAGGCAAAGCAACGCTCGGGCTCCGATGCGAGTCGAAGCCTGGCACCGGCACCCGGTAACGGCAGACGTCGGTGTCAGGACCGCAGGGAAAGTACTCCGGGGAGCCGCGGAGCTCTCCGGCTCCCTCCCGCCGCGGGAGGAAAGGGGGTGCACCCGGGGGCCTGACAGCCCGCCCCAGGCGCGGCCCCCGCCGCTCGCCGCCCGCCCGGCAGCCCGGCGCCCGCCCGGCCCCGCTCCCCACCAGCCGCCGGGCAGAGCCGGCCGCCCGCCCGCCGCCCCACGCACCGCTGTCCAGCCGGGCGATCTGGGGGAGCCGGTAGGTGCTGACGAGCAGGTCCAGGGGGACGGCGACCGCGCTCCACTTCACGTCCTTGAGGCTGCAGCCCAGCGGCGGGCCGGGGTCCATCTTCCCGGCCCGGGGAGGGGAGCGGAGGGAGCCAGACAGGCAGCGCCGGCGGGGTGCTCCCACCCGGCGGGGCTGCAGCCAGCGGGGAGGGAGGGGGAGGGAGGGAGCCCGCCTCGCTCAGCGCCGGCCGCCGCGGGACATGCCGAGCTAGGCAGAGGAGGAGGCCCGCCGGGCGGCTGCTGCTGCTGCGGCTGCGGCTGCTGCTGCTCCCGCCGCCCCCCGGGACCGGCTGGGGCCGCCCGCCGCCGCGCCTGGCCCAGGAAGCGCCATCCCAGCACTGACTAATCAACAGGGTGCGAGCAACGCCTGCGCAGCTGCCGCTCCTCCCCGCGCCGAAAAGGAAAGTGCCGGGCCGCCCGCCCGCCCGCCCGGCGGGGAGCGCCGCCGCCGCCGCCGCCAAGCCTGTCCCTCTCACTCCACCCTCCGACCGCTCGCCCGACCTGCAGCCCGCTCGCCGCCGCCGCCGCGCAGGGCCCCGCCGGGGGGAGCCGTCGGGCGGCCCCGCAGGTGTGGGTGTGGGTGTCCCCGCGAACCGCCGGGGCTGGGAAGGCGCGGGGAGACGCTGGCAGCGCGCCCGGGCGGGCAGGGTGCGCGGTTTAAAGGCCTGGAGGTCGGTGCGCAGGTCGGAGGCTCTGGCGTCTCTCGGGGCAGATGGATTTACGTGTGCTGCTTCCCTTTACATTTACAGCTGGTAGAGAAAACGTCTCCTTTCCTTCATCAAAGCGCTTTTGAGCAAAGGGGTTGCATTGCGTCTTCTCGCTCTTTAATGTAGCATAGGAACTTTGCCTGTGAAATGCACCCTATGTTAAAAAAAATCCAATTAGATGGCAACTTTGATTATATATTATTTTAGTTTTCACCTGTGAACCACGGATGGGTATTTGTGGTATGAAGAGTAACGCACAGAAGTTAGAGGAAAATCTTCGACTTACTTCTATCGTTACTGCACATGCAAGTGTTACATATATGCGTATTCCAGGGTCTTCAGACCACGGGAAAATTTAAAATCAACTACTGGTTCTCTTTTTGAAGTGGCTTATATGGTGAAGTCTTCTATGATCTTCACAAGATATTTTATTTAATGTTACCATTTTTTATGCATTTTTATCTCCAGACTGCTAGGCTGCAGAAACGCTGGGAAATGAAACCAGAAAAACTAACTCCGGGGTGGTTGCGTTGTACTGTGCTTAAGTTTATTTTGTTCACTTTTGTGCCAAAACTGTTTATTTTCTTGCAGGAAACTTGGCTACCTTTAAGGCTGTACTGTTGACTAGAAATGTAAAAGTGCCTTTCAGTGATTTGTAAAACAGCTGAAGACATCTACAGCTACCGTCTCTCTCCGGGCTCCATCTTCCGTGGTATCTATCTTTGAGACTGCTGGGGATGGCAGAGCTCGGGGAAGAGCTGTTGGACGAAGAGCTCTCCTGCCGCTCGCCCTTCCTCGCGCGCCTGGGGAGGGGGCCAGCCACTGCTGCGTGCCTTTGTAACTGCTGGTGCCAGCAGCACCGCGAGCACAAGGAGGGCCGAGACAGACACGCTCTTGTTCTGCTCTGCTGCAAACAGAGACTGGGACTTTATCCATGCTCTCCAAGATGAAACAAAGACTGTGGAAGCCAGGCGGCACAGAGGATTACAGAAAACCCAAGTTATCTTGCTTTAAATGGATCTGGGTTGGTTTGAACCTCATCCTGATATGGGTCCATGCTGTAGCTACACAGTTTGGCACTGGGATTTCCCAGCGCTATGAAAAACCTTCATTCTCTACACTCGGGCATGCTGCTGTTAGATTCTACCTACCAGAATTGTTAGCTTCAATAATATGACACTGGATTTTTTTTTCAAAGTAACTCCCTTTTACAAAGTTCACCAAATGCTTTGAACAACTTAAGCGAATCAAGCTACTGAAGTGCAAAGTAATGTAATAGCTAAGAGCATTATTGTTAAAATACGGAAAGCAAAAGCATCGTTTTAACTTGTTCGGGTTTGACGAGGTTATTGGGTGCAGTGTATAAGGCGAAGCAGATCAGGTCAGACTGGGATTCACCAGAACTTGAAGCACTAGTCTGTCAAGAATTGTTTTTAAACACTATCTTGGGTACCATTAATTCCAGGATAGATACCGTCTCACAGCATATGCTTCTCTCAGACATCATGCACTTCTGCTGTCTGGGAAGAAATGCATCTTTCACACAGAAATAGTTACTGCTGATTTTTCTTAAAAGATTTTTTCATTCTTCAGATGGTTTTAGATGTCCTACGGCTTTTCAGTCTGTCTTCATATAACCATGGTTGTGTTCTCTCCAACCAGCGGAAACCCAACCCACTCTTACCTGTCCTGCTGGAACAAGATGCATTTTTTAAAAATGTAACTTCTAGATACTATCTAAATTTCATTCAGTTATTTCCAGGCAAAGAGACATCATAAAGCTTACTAGTATTTAAATGTCTCCCTGGAGCTCTTAGAGCGACTTTGTTATGTGTCATAACTGTACTATAGCTCGACCTCCTTGAAATACATTCTAGTATTACATACACAGTATTCAAATCACCAGAACATAGGAATCTCAGACGATTTCTTGTTTTAACTGCACCTTATGTATAATTAACACTTTAGATACAATAATTGCTCTGATGTCTAGCAATGCCTTAGTCCCTCCGGAGTCTCCTACTGGTGCAAAATGCTAACGAAGCCATCTGACCTCGAGAGGAATCCCTGTGAGCAGATCCACCTCAGGACCAGGGCCTCAGTTACACAACATCTTAGTTTTTGTGTATGTGCCTTTCAGGCGGTGTTCAGAGACAGTCTTTATGTATCAACAGCAAATTGTCGCCATAAAACCATAAGCAGTGGCAGGGGGACTCAGAATAATTCCTGAAATTATTCTTAAATGCATTTTGAATTGACTGACTTTGATGCTGATTTCACAACACATTTATGCAGCAGGCTGTAAAACCTCTAGTATATATTTATTCCATTGCCAATAAAATTATTTTTAAAGCTTTTTGGATCACCATCAGTTCTTATCTATGCTAACATTTGACATGGAGGTGTTCACAAGAAACTGATTTTAGTATGAATCTGGTAACATGCTTTACGTTGTAGTATGCATACACCAAATAAAACTCAGCCTTCTACAGTAATTTCATGTGAAACCATCATAGTCAGTATTTCTTTAAAAACCCCCAGGAATTTGCATTCCTTCTTCCTACATGTGATTTGCCTTCATATCAAAGGCCTGATTTTCATAATAAATATTTACAAGTCCAATGGGAAACAACAGGAGATGCAGGGATTTCAGAATCAGATCCTAAATACCTACCTTTCTCTGAGGCAAGGGGGAAAGGGTAAAGAGAACAATGCATTTCATATAGTTGATGTCTGTGCATCTCATGTTTTGAAAGAGAACGTTATTCCTGTCTTACTGGCAAAATCCAAGCAATCTTTGCTCATGCAATGTATTTTAAAGAGATCTGAGGGTCTGGTGTGAACATTCACCTTTTATCTTCTATTTCACTGTAAAAGGTGTCCTCCTTTTCCCAGTCAAATCTCTTATTTAACTTCCATTTATTCTAAAAAGTCCATCTATGGGAATTTGTGAGACACTATCATCCAGCCAGCTTTGGAGAGAACTAAATGAAGATAATGCTCTCAACTTACATCCTATTTTCTAGTTGGGAAAATGCCTCCAAACACAGAGTGTTCCAGTTTGGTGGGAGGCTTTTTGGTCCTTTCTAGTGAGAGAGGGGGTTTCTCCCCAGTGGCACGCTCCTGTGAACGTAGCCCACAATGCATATGCTTAGAAAAAGGCAGTTGTTTTGCTCCAGGAGAGCAAAAGATGCGAAAAGGAGAGCACTTGTGCTACCTGGAGTGTTAAGTGAAGTGCGCTGCATCAGCTAGCAGGGGTGAGGCATCCTGCAAACATTGCAGGGGAACCTAAATATTTCCATCTCCCTAAGGTGGGCCAGTGACTGGATCATACCTAAGCCACAAGTAGTAGAAAACACTGTGAGAAGGAAAAATGTATAGAAGAAATTCCTATATTTGAAATTCTGATTAGCTATACAGAGAAGAAATTAAAATTACAAATCAGTCTGACCCTCTTTTATCTATTTTCATTGTTAGGAAGAGGAGGAGGAACTAAATGGAGACTTAAACTCAGAGAACTAGTAGCTAAACTTCTGTGAGTTCAAGACAGCTTGAAGTTCATCAGAGATCCACTCCTGAAGGCAAAACCGCAGAATTTGATCTACACAGAGGAAGGAGAGGAAGTGAAATAAAGACTAACTTGGTTGAATCCTAAGATCTTCAATGATCTGAAAGAAAGTAGAAAGTAGGTCAAATTACTAAATTATGAACAAATGTATAGACTATGTATGGACAAAACAAGAAAGATAAGGTCCCAAAATGTTAGAAAATTGGATTTAAAAGATAGCAAGGATGTTGGAAAGATAGTGAGAAGACCAAGGAAAAAATTGGTCTGTTATTCCATAGAGGGGGAAATCTATTTAATCGATCACCTAATGACTATGGATGCTGAGATGCCAGTATCCTTAATACCTTTTTTTAACCTCAGTCTTCAATTGAAGAGGGCAGATGTGATTTCACTACTAGCACCGCTGACAAAAGTCTTAAGAGCTTAGGCTGGAAAAATGAAGAAATAGGCTGGAAAATACTTAGCTAAGTTAAAGATTTTTGGATAGACTGGACCTGATGAAACTCCCTTAGGGTTCAAGCAATGTTAGAGCCACTACCGATTATCTCCAAGAATCAACAGAGAATGAGTGAGGCTCCAGAAAACTCGAAAAGGATTGCATCTCTCTCAAAGGGTGGAAGGGAAGAGCTCTACAAACTGGGTAGCTGAATTTCTACTCAAAAAAAAAAAAACCAAAACCCAACAAAAAAAAAGATTTCAACAGGTAATCCAACCATTTGCAAGAATTTAGGAAGTAAAGATATGAGAAGTAACAGCATGGGTTTGTCAGTAACAAATAATACCAGATCAATCTAGTCTACTTCTATCAGATGGTAACAGGCTTCGTGGACAGGGTGGAAAGAGTGAGGATCACGGGGTTTCATATAATGTGCTCTTAACCGAAAAAAAATACGGTCTAGGCAAGTATATAAAATGAGTGCAAAGTTGTTTGGAAATAATTAGTACTCCCAAGCTGAAAGGATACATTGAACAGGATTTCACTGAGATCTGTCTTGGATCCAGAACTATTCAGTACCTTCATCAACATCTTTGATGACTGAACAGAGTACACTTACTCACATTTGGAGACCTACAGGAAGAGGCTCCAACTACGCTGGAGCACAGTATTACGATTCAGAAGGATCTTGGCAGATTGGAGGAACTGAAATGCCATCGAATAAGGAGAAACAGAAGGTTGTACACATACAAGGGAATAATCAACTGCCCAAGTACGTACCAGGATAAAAAAGCAGTTCAGAAAAGAGATTACGGATCACGAGCAGTGCTAGGCTATCTTGCATTATTCTGATGCTGGAATGCATAAATAGGAGTATCATAAATAAGATAATGAAAAAATCATTTTAATCTATCCAGCTGCTATTATTTAAACTGGAATAGTTTGCTCAGTTTTCAGGTCTACACTCCAGGATAGTTGAGAACCAACTCAAAAATATCAAGAGGAGAGAGACAAAAATGGCAAAGGCTTCTGAAAACCCAAGCTACAAGGGAAGGTAGAAGGGACAGGAGTTCTCTGGCCTAAAGAGAAGAGAGAGGGCAGGCAGAGGTGTTCACTGACATCAAGGGGAAAGGGAGAACCTGCTTTCCATGTGTACCAGTTAGATTAGGTATTGGGAAACTTCCTGCTTGCCAAGCCAGTTAAGTAAGGACTGTACACCACTCAGAGAGACCGTGAAATCTCCATCACTGCAGGTCTCTGAACATCGTCCTGTAGTGCAGCAGGGACAGCTGATCTGAGACTGAGATAAGACGAGGACCTAGACAGCCTCTCAAAATCCCTTCCAGCACTATTTTCTTCCTTTGCTATGGTTGTAACTAAGGCAGGGATTATCCTTTGTTCCTTCTTTTCAGATTTTGCTCTCACCGCTAGCTTAAGTGACTGGCCATGATGAGTAGTCAGGAGCGGCTGTAAATACGTAGCCCTTCCCAACCTCTCGCACCCCTTCTGCAAGCATACTGAATGGCCTAGTATGCACCAGAACCTGGCAGTATGCTCAGGCACATTAGGTCCCATGTGCTTCAGAAAGCATTTTCCAGTTGAGCTCGCTGTCTCAATACCAAATTTAATAATAATTTGATATTATGACAATCTGCAAACAGCCCTCAAAAAAGCAGCAGGCGTATTTCAGGAGGGTAGTGACATTCCAGAACAATAAGCCAGTGGAGTTAGTTATTCTGGATGTGCTGGGATAGCTCACAACACAATTTTGTACAGTAGTATTATTCATTCACAAATGGTGATAAAACAATTAAATTTAATAATCAGCATGAACCGCATCTTCCAGGCAAAAAAAAAAAATAATCAAAAGACAATATAACCACCACAATTCTTCAGATTTCCCAACTTGTGTTTGCTTTGTGCATGTCCTGCAGGTTTGATGTGTTCTCTTTGTTTTTGATTAAACAAAAAGAAACCGGCATCCTGATTCTGCCCTCATTTAAATTTAAATAAAATCTGATATCCTCCACTGAAATTAAAGATATTACATACCAGTATAAAACAGATCTAAATGAGCAGAATCAGATACCTCATGTATTTATACTTTAAGAAAAGAACATAAATTAATATCAAACAAGCACTGCATACCTTTTTAATATTGTGATCATTTATGACAAAAGGAACATTTGAAAATGCAGGTATGTTGCTAACACCTGCGTGAATTATTTTATAGAACGATAAAAGTTTATATTAGCAAGATAATTATTACTGGATGCATTCTGTTGTTCCATGTTTTCTGCCTTCTAAGGAAGATTCAGCAACATACTGATCTTGTATAAGGCTTATTCTTTTCTCTCAGCCCACACCTTTGCAGCCTCCCTCTTCAATGGTATTCAAGTAACACATGTTTCTGAAATGGATATAAAAGAAACAAAGCCAAAAATTCCCAGAAAATTATCTTAGGGGACTGCAGTAAATATCAGCTACTTAAAGAGATGTTTTCTGAGGGATAGCATAAGTGATTTCATATATCAGAAGGCTGCCTGTGTGATGATGTCAATGTTCATTACATTACAAATCTGGTATAAATAACACAGAAAAAAAAAGTCAAGGTAAATTTTTTTTAATAAGAGACAATTAGTACACTTAGATTTAATTTCTGCAAACATTGGTAGGCAAATGCAGTCATCCTGTGATGCATCTAGTAATTCCAAAGTCAGATAATTGTTTTAACTTCACATTAAAAATATGAAAATATATTATAAACATATCAAAACATTTGGCAACAAAGTTTGTGTAATACAAAGGATGCCTAAATAGCATGTTTTTGGGATTACAGGATCACTTTTAAAGTCTCATATGTTCCTTTGCAATAGTTAGTATTTTCTGAAGAGAAAATGGAATAAGAAACAGTATTTCAGAACGCACAGCAGGTTCTCTTCTTACTTTCATTTAGAGCCACAAAATCCAAGTCATATAATACACAGGATTTCTGTAAAACAAACAAAAGCAAACACTTAATTAAGATAACTGGAACACAACAGTTGAAAAGCTTGAATTTTCACATATTTTAATATGTAAAAGATTTGGTGGCATCACTAGATATATTTTTCCTTTGAATATTTAATTAAAAGATTGCAGTTTTCTAATAAATTAGACAGAGACTGATGCCCATGCAAGTCCCAGCTTGGTATATTTACATTCTTTAGCTGCCTCAAACATCTCTCCTAACTCTGAAGGTGACAGATGATAGAAAGTGTCTTTTGAGGAGACACTGCAAATCATATGAACTGATCCTGTAAATCTTTACTCACATGAATTGTTCTAGATGTACAGGTTCTTCTGTTGACTACACCAATTTTCACTAATTTGCAGTTAAGTACACTAATCTTTGAAGTATTGAGCATGGGGTAAAAAAATCCAGTTGAAAGGAATAGGGAAATATAGAACATCATAGAATCATAAAATAATAGAACTGTTTAAGTTGGAAAAGACCTTTAAGATCATCAAGTCCAACTATTAACCTGGCACTGCTAAGTCCACCACTAAACCATGTCCCTAAGCACCTCATCCAAACATCTTTTAAATACCTCCAGGGATGGTGACTGAACCCCTTTTCTGGGCAGCCTGTTCCAATGCTTGACAAGCCTTTCGGTGGAGAAATTTTTCTTAATATCCAATCTAAACCTCTTCTGGTGTAGTACCCATTAAGAAAGGCACAGGCTATTAATTGTTATAAAGGACGTTAACTTGTTTTGTGAAATTCACTAAAATTATCTGTTTTTCTGCCTCTATTTAATAACCAGGAATACCCCCAAATGGAAACAACTCAGTCTTTATCAAGATAAACTAACAAAATAGCACTCCACCCTTGTAAAACATTTATGTACTGATTGCAAAAGCAGATTTAAAAAAAAAAAAAAAATCAGCAAAACCAGGACTCTTCCTTTCAGCAATAAACTCAACTAGATAATTAGTGCTGACCAGAGAAACAATCAAACCTAGTTGTGCAATACAGTACAAGTACATGTTGCAATCTTGTACTCTAAAACTATGAACACTGAACCCTGAACTCAGGCACAAAGACATAGAGAATATTGTCACATGCCTAGGAAAAAAATGTCCTAGCTTCTCTACTTGCCATTCTCCTGCCTGCTTCTTGGCAGGTTTACCAAGTATGTAATGATACAAAGAGAAGTTAAGTGCAACCACTGGATTCACCACATTCCTCTCTCAACCCAAACCCAACAGCCATGAACAACCATTTCTGACAATAAAGAGAAGCTTTCAGAGAGGACAGCTATCTAAGCTGGAATTCGTGAAATTCAAAGCACAGGAAAAAAAAGGAAGAGGGGAAAAAAAGGCGTCATGCAGTACAATGCTAATCATGATTCAGAATTGAGAACTTACACATACAATGTCACAGGGTAGTTGAACATTGACTACATACAGAAAGGTTCACCTAAAATTACTCAGCTGAATCAACACGAGGGTAAAATAAAAAGTTCCCCCATGTTACAATAAGCCTTATGCCTCTTTGGCTGAGAGTATTTAACACTACCTAAAATTCTGGAGAAGATGCATGAAATGTGTTTCCTTTTTCCTTCTGTAGCCATAGTTTTAGATCTTCCAGCGTGCTGGCTGCCCTGTGCCAGGGCTATCTGCACGAAGAGAATGGCTGAGCCCGTTCCTCCCTGGGGCTGCAGGGAGGCTTCCACAGTGCACGCTGCTGGGGGAGAAGATGAAACACCTGGGAAGGGATCAGAAGTGATGGATAGAGGCAGGAGCAGAGGGCAGGAAGGGTATCGTAGTGTCTAAACCTCAGGATGGATGCCGAAGCTGTCATCAATAAAATTATTAACACTTATTGTTCTGACTCTGGGGTACTGAAAGACTGTGAATTACTGATTTTAGGAATTACTTGTCATTAGTCACATATAAATCATGTATGAAGAAATACAGCACGTGCACTTTTACTTCTTTTTTTGTTGGAGTGACAAGTACCAACAGACATAACATTTTTATTACCCTTGAGAGTTCGCACAGATTCCAACATGCAGCTTCATAACTTCTGATTTGTTTTAATTTTTTACACAGTTGTGTAAGGTGCTTAGGTACAGGCATTAGACATTATGTTTTGTGCTAGGTGGAGACCGTATTTGATAGTCTTCAAGCATAGACAGTAAAAATAAAGTATGAAGACCTTTTTAAAAGAGGGAGCAAGGCAGAATCAAAAGTACATAACCTTGTCATCTCAAAGAACCAGACACCACTCCGATTTAGAGATAAGATTTGGGGGTGGGGGGGTGGGGGTGAGCAGGGAAGCTTTTGAAGATAATGGTGCAATAAGAAATTTAAATTCACTCTATTGAGACCAAGAAATAACACTGAGTATTGATTATTGTGCACATAAACTACGTAGGTTTTGTTTCACCCCTGCTTTTTCTTCAGAAGAAAAAAAATTCAGTTTAAGTAGTAAAAGAGTTGTAGAAAAATCCCTGTTTGAACAATTTCAGAATTCAGGTTTCGCTTACTTAACTTTAGAGGAAACAGGTAATTTGAAAACATTGCAGGTTATATCTAACTTCATGCTTTCAGTTAAAGGGGAGAAACTTGCATGTTCCTTAAACACTGAAGATGCTTATTTGCAAATATTTTACTACTTAATAGTAGTACTTTTGGGTGGTGAGTAAGCTCTCATGTATCCTTAGCAAGGATCCTTAGTACTATAAGTGATTAAGAATGGTGAAACATATTTGACAATGAAATGGTTCTATAAAATCATTATCTGATAGTAGTTCATCAACAAATTAGCCAGGACAGAAAGACAAGAACCACCTCTCCACAAATAAAGAAGAGGTAATAGTTTGTTTTAAAAGCCATTAGAAAGTTGAGGACTTTAAGAATCACTTCAGTTTGATAAGACTATTCCATACAGGATCTTCATCAAGCAAATACGGGCCTGGAAATCATTTAAGCAAATGTGCTATACACACATGTAAAAAGTGCACATTCATAACCTGAAGAGCTACCATGAGTCCTGCATAAAGCACTGAAGGAAGGATCGAGCAATCCCACGTAGTGCTCAACTGCAGCCGAGCCTTGGAAGAGGTGGGGCACCCTCCTCTCCTGAAATTACAGCAGGGAGGTATGCAAATCTCTCCCACTTGCGAGAACAAGGCGGGCAGCATTCCTTCTTCAGGGCTCCCTGAACACTACCACTTCCAGCTCACATTTCAGCTCAGCCTGTTGGAACTCAGTCCCCGACAAGGCAGCCAACAAACAGCAGAAAACTGTGGAAAGGTGAGAAGAACCAAAATGGTACCGAGAAGCTCGGGTTTCCACTTCAGCATCTTGGGTAAAGTGGGGTTTTGAAAATGCCGCCACAGACACAGATGCTGCTCTACCCTGCAGTGATTTTAGTAAGACGTTGAAACTTCCTGCTATCAGATACTAGTTTTTCCTGTTAAATAGCACAGCAGACGTCTCACCTAACAGGCAGGCATCTGTCTAAGCTGGTTTTAAGCTCTCTGCTGAATCAGTGGAGAAAATCAGACAGGATGAACTGCTCTCCACAGCCAGCTCTCTCTCCTCCCCAGCTCTAAGCAGAGTTTGTATCGCTGGTGTGCAATAGATACCTAACTTCTAGACAAGGAATTGTGATGAGATGGCCGAGATGCCAAATGTTTTTTGCCTCTTTTTTTTTTTTTTTTTTTTTAAATCAGGGAAAGAAAGCTAAGCTGGTTTACATAGGAAAATATAATAAAAAAATAAGGGAAGCTCTTTGAATGGCTTCTAATGGGGTAAATTTATAAATCTTAGTTAAGATCAGCTGCCTGTTCCTTGCTGGAAAACTGCTCAGATTAGCAATGTCATACCAAGTTGGATTCACCTCCTCCAGCACCACTTCTTGGTATTTTGATACTGGTGTAGTTATTTTGGAAATGGGGTTCACTATGGGTTTGGAAGAATTTTAGCCTATACCTTTCAATGCCCTCAAGAAAGGCAGGCCTGGAGTGCCTGTGGGAAAACTATGGGCTTTAGAGAAACAAGCAGAAGGGACTGTAACTGAAGTTACTATTATTTATAATTTCTTGAAATTCCAGGGATTTTTATTCTAATGACAAAATGATCATACTTAATGACTGCAATCATTTTGTTTATATTTAACAGCAATAGTTGACAAAGACTGGCAAAGCATGGCAGAGAACTTCATGCAACCAAGTTCATGTGACTTCTGTGCCTGAACTGGCAGTAGAGAGAGCTCAGTTATTAAGATCAGTCCTGCCATTTTCTTGATGTGTATTTTCCCTGTATTCGGTACTTCAAATTACTTGTTCAAAATGCAAGACAGTCCTCTCACAACAGGAATGGGCAGAACAGGGCACAAGTAGCATCAGGCAAGAGCTCGGGATGTATTAGCAGGGAAAGTGATCACTAGGGGGACAGGGACAGGAGCAGGAGAGGACGTGGGGTCAGGCACAGCAGGTTCGAACTGCTGCAGAACAACTTCCTCAAGAAATGGGGATGAAGTCCTTGCTCCCAAAGCCTGCTATTCCACAACGTCTAAAACATCTAACCCACTGGCAAAGTGTGGGTCTCTATCTCCCTCTTCTGTTAATACCATGTAGACCATAACAATGTTGTACTGCAATTAGTTATTTCACAAACTTGAGAAGACAGCTGTGCTGTTACTCTAAGGCTCCTCAGCCCTAAAGATTGTCTATGTAAGGATTAATACAGTTGCACCTCAAAAACCCTATTTAAGAGAGCAATCTGGCTTCAAAGTCAAGATCTTGCAGAAGCGGCAAATGCCAGAAGTCAGTCAAGTGTATAACATTCCTTTGGTCTGGAGTTTAATTTATTTAACTTTAATCATATGAAACCATATAGGCTGAGATATGGAGTCCTCTATAAATCAATGGAGAGAGAAAGGCACCACCAGAACACAATTTTACCTTAAAAAGATGCACCTCTTCATTGAATAGAGATGATTCCAGACAACCACACCAGACCAGTCATGTAAATTTTAGCTGGCTAAGGTTGCACACTAAGATGAATCTCATCCCCTATACTCAAACGTTATGATTAAGTTTTGATTCACATGACCTAATTATATGCTACTGTTTCCAGAAGAATATCTGGCTCATTCAATGTCCAGAACAGACTTTTTTTTTTTTTAATTAAACAAGATAGTGTAGTAAAATTATGCCCTACATTGCACCAGCACTGAGTTGGTACCATTTATCCTATGCTTTAATCTCTGTACCTTGGTTCCCATGTATGCAATGCTGAATATACTACCTAATGTTACTAAGAAGGTTATGAAGATAAAAATCTAAAATAGATCTAAAATACAGCATTACGTGCATTATAAAAAACCTCATGAAGAAATTAATATTCTGTGGTCAGTACAAGATAAATAAAGGGCAAATAAAGCCTGGGGCTCCATGCGTGACTGAGGATAATAAAGAAACACTGAATGTGCACTGCTGGAGACACATGGATCTTTTGGACAAACTAACAATTCCATAAACCTTGGCAATAATGAAATCCGATTTCCTATGGATTTGGGTCTTGCAGTGAATTAAATTGGATATCTGCAATACAAGCTCCAGCTGGAGTGGCTGGTTGAAGCATTTTTCAGTCTCTCTGTGTAGTCATCTCTGTCTAATACTGTATGAACTGATGCTGGAGACTTTCCTTCTGCAAAGTACTCTGCCTCTCCTTCACCCAGCACCTTATTTTCAAGGAACTCCTCGGGAGCTTAATCATCTTTTAGTTTGACCTGTCAAATTTGTTTAAAATGAGCTAGCAAGTTCCAAAGGTACTTTAGGAGCAAAGGAATTGGACACACAGTGTCATCTCAAAAATATTAGGAGATTTTTGGAGATCACATAAGGAGAGGAAGGTAAAGAGACCAAGGAAGGACAGAATTGATGCATGCTACTTCTAAATGTTCATCTCAAATGACATCTAGCTGCTAAACATTAAAAGTTACTCTCAATAGCACAGGGAAAGTTCTTAAATGGATTTGACTGTTCTCTGCTCAGCAGATATATGTTTATTTAATATTATATTAAAACAATCTTAGTAGTCAATCACTCTTGGGAGGTAAGCAGAATATAAGTTTTTGTTAGCTTTATAGCGGTCTTCAGAAAAGGGCAAAAACTTTTTTTTTCTTTTTGTTGAATACAGTTTCCCTCCTTCTGCTCCTAGTTTAGAAAAATACCAACCACCACACCCACAAAGACAGAAATACAAAGGCTTGTAATATTTTTTTTAAAAGCTTGTTGAGAAGAGTACTGCTTGTCAGCCATGAAACCAAACAACACAAAAGTGCAAATACTAACTGCATTCTGGGTAGTATTTTTTTGGTTTTGGTTGTTTTTTGAGGACTGACTCACAAGTACAAATAGTTCACTGGCAACCAGAAGCATTGTTAAGGAACAGCTGCCATCTATTAATGAACAGGTTTAGGCATATTTGAGACACATAAGAATTGTGATTAAATAAAAGAATGTTATTTGTCAACATGTCTAAGCAAACCTCTGGAATAAGCTGTGTCATTAACATTCATTTCCACTGCAGCCTTTCGAATACAATCAAATCAGTTAATAACAACTGATTGGTTTGAAAATCGTGAGTTCTCAAAAATATGGCATGACTCCTTAGCTGTTACCAATGTAAGCTGCCAAATAACATCTGATTGTTTTAATGAGACTACCCATGTAAAATAGAGCTGTAGGATTGAGACCCAGCATTGAATGGCTGAGATGATAAACATAGTGCCTTAGTTATCTGAATCGCTGGGATACAGAAGTCTTCTCTCTCCCTTAAGCCCACTACAAGTAAAACCACAAAAGAAGAGATAGGAAAATGCAGCACAAAATAATGACAATACAAACTTGCTTTTTTTTTTTGTCTGACACATTTTCGTGTGTTTTTTCCCAATCCTCCACTGAACCACAACTTGTTCTAAATTTCAAGAGAATCAAGAAGCTCATTACTTCTGTATGAGTTCTATAACTCCAGACATTGATCTTCCCAATCTACAGGAGTGTTTTCTGAAGATTTAGTTAATAAAGAAATGCCCATAGTAGATTGTGAACAAGAGTGTATATAAAAAATCCTAGATTTCCTCAGACTAATACAGCCTACTGCAATGCATCTGAAAATGGTCTACTGCCTGCCAGCCTGCCCTGCCTATCTATCTTACTTCTGAATGACCTCCACATACTTCCAAAAAGCATGGCCGTAATAGACTTTTCTAGGGAGTTCCTTAAAACGAGTTTCCTCTGTGGGACTGGTAAAGCAATGACATGCTTCCACTGAAGCATCTCATCAGTCTGGGACAGGTGGTCCTACTGCAGAAGTAAGGGAGGCCCGATATCCTGCTACCACAGACATAGGTGTCTTGGGCCAAAACACCGTGCAAAGCTGTATCTCCTTTTTACAATCAGCAAGTACGTATTTTACCACTACAGAATGGATGTACGACTGAAGTGATCTCAGACTGGCATCTATCATGTCATTTTTCACAGCTACTAGTCACACTTCCTACTGCGTTTTCCCTTCTCCAAAATTTCATCAGTTAGAGGAAGTTAAAATTCAAGTACCACATTCAGATTTCACAGTTTTGTGAACAAGCAAATTATTTTGTCGAACCTGAAAACCATGATGAAACTGTATGGTAGATTTATTTTTTTTACTGTGAACTCTTTCTTATCAGGCCAGTGGCAAAACCAATTGGGCTAAAGGAGTCCTTGTTTAAATCAACAAATGCATTTCACTAAAAATGGCACATTATGCACCAAAGTAATGGTACGTGATGTCCCATCAGGGACTGCAAACATTTATAGAGAAGGTGAAATGTTACTACAGACAAACTTGACAAATTCTCATGGACATATTCTCCAAGCACACGTACATGCACGCGGAGTGTACAACTGTATTCTTAAGCAGTTCTAATTAAAGCCATGCAGCGGTATAACATTTTCAACATGGTCTGCATTTGTTTGCATGTCCACACTACAAAGCCCATGAATTTTCATGAAGATGAGTAGAAATACTAAAGTTCCACTTGAAGTAAAGTAAGTGCAGGAAATCTTAATGTGAGAAATATCCGAACATCATTTCTGCATGCTGCAGAGAATCCCCTCGGATCTTACCCAAACGCACTGTGCAGAAATGCTCACTTCACACATATTTGTCTTTGTAGCAGTTATGATCATAGATATTGTTTTGTAGTTTTCATGCTTCATACTACCACGTATATTCTCTATTTACAGTAGACAATGTATTTTTCATTTTAAAGAAAATCAGAGTTTTCTTATTTGAGACTTTTTGCCAACTATTCAAGGACCTGCCATTATCCTTCTGTTCTAAACGATATTTGACTGTTGAGTTGCTGAGCTTCATTTTCATGCTAAAGGAATCAAAAGCTTTTTTTTTTCTTTTCTTTTCCTCCTCCAAAATAACCAACTACAGCTTGTGTTATTGTATAATACAACAGGACCTTGATTTAGAAGCAGTCCAACCCTGAGCTATTATTCTGACCATCCCCTATGGCTACTTAATCAAAACACTGCAACTTGTGACTTTGTCAGTAATTTTGCTCATTTATCTTTATTATGACTTCAAGAGTATTCGGAATGGAAGGTTAGTTTTGTATAAATAATATTGGTGATGAATGGCAATGATAATGCATTGCATGAAGAACATCCATTAATGTCTAAAATAATATTCTACTGTCTAAAAATAAGTTGCGATGCAAAACATTTTCAGGGCTAATTAACAATAATTCAGTCCTACAAAAGTATTGCAACTCTGAGGAGTAAGGACCTTTAAGCCAACACACTCGAGGCAGTTAGAGATGCTGACTCTGACAGCTACAATATTGATTCCACCACTAATTAACTCAAATATTTAGGTCCTAATAACTTCAAAAGCACTAGCGTAAATCATCCAAACAAACAGCTATGAACTTTGGATAAAACATTTGATCATTGAACATAAAAGGTTTGCTCATTCCATCAGCATGCAGCATCTTCACAGTGTGCATATTCTGCAGAAACCTACAGGAGAAAGGAACCTTCCTAGCACAGCGGTGGAACTACTCTAGAGCTGTTAACCTCTCCCTTGAAGAAAAGCACGGGAAGGAAAGCCACAAATGCAGTTTTCCTGAATTTTCACCTTCTCTCTGAATTGTATTTTACCTGCTCCCCTTTTCTGTTGTTCTCTTCTCCCACAATTCTTCTCCCCCATGTTCCTCCTCTGTATGCCTACAGCTACAGGATCCCCCCAAAATATTAACTCCATAATGCAAAACCAGCACTGGCTGTACTTTGCTAAACCTCTTCTGCATTTACAACCTTGTTTACCCAATCTGTCAAAAAAAATCTCCCATTTTCTTTCTACTCAGAAAAGGAGCCTACCTTTTCCAGTATTTCCTTAGTCAAGACTGAGAACGCATCCTCAATGTTCACATTATCTTTAGCACTGGTTTCAAAAAAGGGTATTCCATGTTCCCAAGCAAGCTGAAAAACAAATGTAGGCAATGGGATGAACAGTCTTCAGGAAAAACACACTACCTAATACTAATAGCAAGAGATATGGAGGTGTTCTGACAGCTTCTAACATGCCATATAAACACTGATTAAGTAAATGTCAGCTCAGTAAAGTACTCTATATTCATCCTCAGTTTATAAATTTCAGGTAACTCTTAAAACATTCTTCTTAAATTTCTGCATTTTCAAAACAATTTTTTTAACCGGTCTTTACTTGTAAATAAGAAGAATAAACTCTAGCAGGTCTGTTCTCAATGTTTTGATTTATTTGGAAAATGAACTGTCTCCTAGGCAACTATTTAGAGGAAACTAATGGAGTGCCTGCAGAAAAGTATAGATAAAAATGTGACAAAAACAGTAGAAAAGAGGCGTGATGAAATATAAAATTATTTATTTGGAAGGCTCTCCATTAGGATAAAAAGTCTAATGTTGGCAGTTATGTTTGCTTTCAATGAGCTCTAGAAGTAACAAATCAGTGCTTTACAAAACTTCCAAAATCAGGCATGAAGGTACAAGAATTGGACTTCAAAGCTTTAGTCAAAATATAATAAAGATTATATTAAAAGTAGAAGAAAAAGTAAGAAAAACGGTTTCTTTTCCAAAATGCTATAAGAAAATATAATTTTGAAAATAAAGATGAGATCTGCACTGTTTCTTAAGACAGACTGCTTCATAAGGGATTCTAAAACTCCAGCTGACCGCTATGAACTGTTTTCGGTACTGCAGCAACTTGCTATGGAAAGTTAAGATCGTTTGACTATTGGCAAGTCAATGCAAAACAATGATGCATAATGGTTCATAAAGAAAAATACAGGCAATAAAAAATACTGGGCTAATAAAGTGGAGAAGACTGCTTTGCAGCTTATAAAGTACACAGAATCTACTATTAAGTATTCCTTTTTTCTTTCTTGTGTCATGTAACAGATTCCTAGAGGCTACCTATGTACAAACTCTGATGAACACAAACCATTTTAATCATGGAATCACAGAAATAATTTGGAAAGATAAGCCCACTTGAAATGGGACTACTGCCCATACAATATGGGCTCAGCCATGGCTTTGCCTACCTGAGTCTTGAAATCTGCCAACAATGGAGATTCTATAAACTTTATGGGATCCTCTTCCATGGCTGCATCACCCTTCTAGTACAACTGGTTCTCCTTATCTCCAACCTGAACCTCCCAAGCCAAGACTTGTGTCTGCTGCCCCTTGCTTTATTGTGTGTCTCTATGAGAAAAGTCTATTTCTGTCATTCCTCCAACTACACTTCAAGTGCTGTAGACCAATAACTGCTCCTTAGCCTCCTCTTTACCGAGCTCCCTCAGTTCTCATGGATTACTGGTACTAGACCTCAATCATCTTTGCAGCTGTCTGCTGGGTCCTCTGCAGTTTCTCAACACCCTTCTTGAAATGGGAGAGCCAAAGCTGGACACAATATTCCATTTGCCCTTGCCAGCACTAAGTAGGGGGGGTAATAATCTACCCAGATCTACCATCCATTATCTTTCTAATGTAGCCCAGCATGCTTTTAAGCAATGAGAGAACACTGTTGACTTATATTCAAGCTGGTGTTCATTGTAACCTGCACGTCCTTTGCAGCAGGGCAGTGACTCATGCCTGGGATTATTCCATCCCAGGTGTAAAGCTTTGCACTTCTTACTGAATTTCATGATGTTTCGGTTGGCCCAGTTCTCAAGTTTATCAAGGTCCCACAGAATTGGTATTCTCCCATTCGGTGAACCAGTCACACCCCTTAAGCTCACGTCACATGCAAATCTCCTTGTATCATCAGCCAGATCACTGATGAAGATGTTGAACAACATGAGCCCCACTACACACCCCTGATGTACTCCGCTCATTACTAGCTAACAACCAGACACACAGCCTTCGATCGCTACCCTTTGCCTCTGGTAGTCTAGCCAATTTTCAGTCCACCTAATGGTCCACTTGTCCAGCCCACACTTCCTAACTTCCAAGTGAGGATGCCAAGTGAGAGGGCGACAAAAGTCTTATTAAATTCAAGATACATCACCACCACCGCTATTCCATTGTCCACACAGTCATTTCCTGGCATCATAGAAGGCAACCAGCGTGGTGAAGCACAATTTGCTCTCCGTTGACTATTCCAGATTATCTTTGTATCCTTTATGTCCTTGGAAAAGGATTTGATGACAACATGCTCCATGATCCCTCCACTGACTGAAGCAAGGCTGACTAACTATAGTTGCCTGAACTCTCTTTCTTGCCTTTTTTAAAGATAGGTGTCATGCTGGCATCTTTCTAGTCAGGGATCTCTCCCAACCAGCATGATTTTTCAGAGCTGACTGGCAGTAGCCCTGATCACATTGACGAGCTCTTTCAGCACAATTGGGTGAACTTCATCATGCCTATGGATGCATCCAACTTTCCTAAGCAGTTTCTAATCCAATGCTTTCCCACTGCTGGCTGACCTGCTCCTTCCCAAACCATGCCAGTACATGCAGAGGTCTGGGAGCAAGCTCCATCTGTGAAGACCAATGCAAAATAAAAATAAAAATAAAAAATAAAAAATAAAAATAAAAATAAAAGGAAAAAGAAAAGGAAAAAGAAAAAGAAAAGGAAAAAGAAAAAGAAAAGGAAAAAGAAAAAGAAAAGGAAAAAGAAAAAGGAAAGGAAAAAGAAAAAGGAAAGGAAAAAGAAAAAGGAAAGGAAAAAGAAAAAGGAAAGGAAAAGGGAAAGGGAAAGGGAAAGGGAAAGGGAAAGGGAAAGGGAAAGGGAAAGGGAAAGGGAAAGGGAAAGGGAAAAGACCTTGAGTACTTCAGCCTTCTCTGTATCATGTTACTACATTGCCTACTACACCTATCAATGCACCCCCATTTTCTCTGTATGTTCACAATATTGGTCAAAGAAGATTAATGTATGTGTTATTCCAATTCACCTTGCATACTGATAAGTATTGTGGCAAGCAAGTCCTCTAAAAATGTAGCTAGATGGAAAAAAACCCAACAGTCCAGTGTTAAAGCAGTTGGAAGTATGAACACAGCTTTGGCTACTCCCTCTCATAAAGAAACTGGAAAGGCACATTCAAAGAATTACTTTTTTTTGGCTTTGGGAGCATCTTGACTAGATCCATAAATAAAATACCTAAATACATTTACAAACCTATGGGAAATTATACTACTGGGAAATGTTATTTTGTATTATCCTTGAGAACAGTTTGGAGATCTTGAGTGAAGTAAGCTCATATCTTACTTACAATAACAAAATAAGTAATGCCAATATGTCTTCCAAGATCAAATTAAATTCCAATTGTTCATTTCTTTTAACTCAAAATATACTACTTCATAGCAAAGTGCTGCTATGATTTCTTAGTGTTGAATCAGACAGATGTGTCTGAAATATTCCTAAAACTGTGCAGAAGGGTTTTTTTCATTTGTATTGTACCTGTAAAATCAGCTTTGAAGTCAGGCACATGAAGACAGCAAAAGCAAAAAAAGGAAGAATATTTTACTTGGCTCTTTCTTAAAAAGATTTGATAGGAGAAAACCAGCCACATTCTACCAAGTCATATAACCTTCAACATTTTTATTTATTTTTCAGAGAAAAAGATAATATTATTGGGGGGGGGGGGGGGGGGGATGGAAGAGCCCAAGAAGGTTGAGTTCAAACTTTTCTTAAAGTGAATAAAAAGCTATTAATACAAGAACATACTTCATATTGTTAAAATTAAATATATCGATTTCTGAGTGGTCAAAATTATATAATTATAAAAGAAAACAAAAAAAAATTCTCAGCATTAAATTAGTCTATAAAAGTGGCATACGATGGCCACTCAGTTATGACAGATTGTTATAGAAATGCCAACATAGATGATAAGATTCCCAGGGAATCTAGCAGTCTTCTCTGCAAGACCCTGAACAGAACAATACTTACAGCTCATACTCACATGGTAATATGAAATATGTAAGTATGAATTATTATGTGGCAGAGTTAGTATCAAACTATTTTCCCCTCTTAATAAGGGTATTTTCTTCTTTGGAGTGAGAGGACAATTATTAGCTCTCTCTCTGCTAACAGAATCTTTCTCCAGCTGGTTCAGTCAGATTCTTTACGTTTGTAAATCACATTAAAAGAAGAAATAGTATAACTTAAGAGTTGCCTTGCCTCAAAACACAGGAGAAAACTAGGAAAGCAGACTCACTGGTGAGGAGGTAATGATTTGTTTCTGAAAAAAATACTACATTAAGATAAATTTTGATTGCATGGTTAAGTACACAGAAGTCAGAAAATGTCACGGTTAATACCATATGCAAAACCCCACTACTGCCCCCTTGTGCACATGCATCCAGTGACTCTCTAGATTTCTGACAGTGCATTCTTTTGAGTGAGAGTATACGTGTATTTTTCAGCAACCTTATTCCTTGTACACAGATATAGTACATTAACATTGAAAGAGTCTTGCATACGAACAATGACCTTTGAGAAGTTTCTATTTGTAATGCTGTTGAAAAGGTGATGCTATTTTTTGAAGTTCCCTAATCTGGGGTTATATAATTGGCAAGAAATTATCAGTGTTCTTTTCTTTAAACACAAGGCATCCTGCCTGACTCACCATGCCTGAAAGCATAACAGAAGGGCTCATTCCAAATTCCGGACAACAGATGCATACAGTTTGCAGTTGCAAAATTTAGTGGTATATAGGACACGCTCTCCTCTGACATTTAGTCATTATCACAATTTCATCTGCCATAGCATGGCTCCTGGATTTCCTCATGGGTTCTCAGGGAGAGTAATTTGCCATAGCCTTTAAAACAGCACTCCCCACTTGATACCAGTTCTTCCCCTATACATGGTCAGCAGGTATAAACTATACTGTAGTCTCAGCTGTACAACACATACAGAGTTAAATCAAGGGGAGCTGGATGTTCCCTAAATGTATCTGTCCGGTATTATTTAGAGCTATTCCTAGACAATGCAGATCACTGTGCACCAGCTGCCGGAACAGTTCTTTATAGTCAGGCTGTAGCAAAAAACCCATTGATGGGTGGTACCAGAAAAATTATGCAGAATGTATGATGCATTACATTTTAGTATTCCACATTAAAACAGTACTCTGAAAATGCAGACTCTAAAATATTTTTAGTTTTAATTCAAAATATAAGATTTCTACCGTAACACCTAAAACTTTTAAAGTACATTTTAACCTTTAAAGTAAAAATCAGTATTCTAAAGAGATCAGCTAGGAGTTACTTAATGCATTTCTGCTCATATGTTAAAAAAACCCCAACACTCCAGAACTCTGCAACTGTTCTTCTGGAGCAATTCCTAATAGAATTTTGGAATTCAGGAGCTTTTTATCATTTTCAGTGTAACAGCTCACAGTCCCATACTAAGATACTCAGGAGAACCCAAAGAAAGTATCAATGATACCTTTTCTCCTTTCTGTTTTGGAACTACACGTTCTGACTCCTTATCACACTTGTTGCCCAACAGTATTACGTCCACTTCATCACCTGCTTTCTAAAAGAGAACCAGCATTAATAAGTGTCAAGTAAGAAAAAAGCAAACAACAAAAGCCCTTCACCTTCAGGTCACACTAACCTTCAACACTTTATTTCCTTGAAAGTAAAGGCTAAACTCTGTCCTGACCTTTTCATATATGGAAGTATTTTCCATCAGTTGCTGGGATTTGGAGGAAAACAGCAAGATTGCAAAGAGAAGAAAAAAGCCACTTACAAATACAGGACATAATTTCCAACCCCTTTCATAAGGTATGAAGTATATGGTGCCTGGGCACCATCTTCTGATGAATGCTCCATCTTCAGGCTTTAAAGTGACTGGAAAAGCCCTGAATTCACTGACACTGCCCTCCCTAAAGTAATGGGTTCATGGATTAGCATATGAGTCAGGTCTACATCCAGCACTCACAAGTAAAAAGGAAGGAATTTGCTGCACCTGAAAGAACACCTCTCTGTGCTTCACTTTTGCACACAGACAGTAAAATTACATTCAAAGTGTTCAAACTCAACATAAAAGTTTGATTATTCCAAGACACTCACAAGAAGGCAAGAGATTTTTAATGAAGTAAAATTAAAAAACCTCACTGATTTCAAAAGGAAGTAAAATCTAGCTTTTTGACCTTGTCTCCATCCTTCGTTCCACTAATCCAGTTACGGACGTGACGACTGTGAAATGCACTGGGCGCTTTACATCAGTGTTATTTTAAGATAAACCATTGTAACTATATATGACTGGAATAATGACAAGGAAAGGGAACAGTTCTGCAAAAGCATGTGGAATTTGAAAACTGACATTTGGTGTGAAAATCGTAATATTTAAAACCACTTTTGGTGCTTAAACCAAGGAAGCTGAGGGTCCCAATCTAGAGACAATTAAAGCTAACATGGTCTGATCCCATGGCCTATATTCCGAAAATACATGCTCACACAGCTTCTCTGATGACTCAAAAAGCCTGGTCTCAGGCTGCAGATCTCTCTACAAGGACATTGATGAAATCTCTGATCTCTGTCAAAGTCTTAATTTTTATAACTTTGCCATAAGACAAAATCAGGCACAATCCTCTTCCCCAGAGCTCACACGCACATACATGGACACATGTCCCTCCCTTCAGAGAAATGCAAAGAAAAACCTCTATCCATTAAAGGATGAGAGAATCATTATTTTTAGTCTATTTGCACTTTTACAACTAAGTTGTCTCATTTGAAGAGTACAGCAGTAGGCATAATTTATTATTAAGGAAAACTATTTCATTTTTTTTAATCCCCTCTCATTTTAGAGTCAGCTAACCTCATTTCATACCCACAGCTGATGTTCAAGATAATGTAGTATTAAAATGAAGTAAGCTCAACATAAAAGTACAAAGTACAGACCTAAAATAATGAATCAATCTAACCTGGATTAATAGACCAAAATGTTGGCTGTTTCAGAATGCATTGGAGCTTTACTCATTAAGGTCAATGGCTCTCCTACATAAAATCACATACATTAGTCCCTAAAATAGGGTAAATAGACAATTTAATCTCATCACACAATTAACGTTTGATTTGGAAGAAGACTGTATGTAGCTGAAGGTTCTACAGGTGACATTTGACTTTACTCTGAAGTAAAGGTCAAAGGGAAATACTTGCATACTGTATGTACAAAACCATGAAATTCATCCTGTAACTTTATTTCTGTACAAACGGCACAAATTTTTTGCAGTAGGAATGTTCTTTCTAAACAGTTTCAAATAATAACAAAATTTAAAGGAGGTTAGAGGTACCAGGCCTCAGTAAGTCTTCATCAGTATTACCAATCACTAAGTATTTATTTCAGGAAATGACTATTATTTCTACATCAATATAATGTAATAATGTATTTTTACTTCGACTGGATCCTCCACCAAAGCAGTGAAAGTACTCGTTTTTTAAACATGGCATCTTGCAGTTTCTTGCTTTTGGAAAACTAAAGACTATACACCAAAATGACATCAATTTTAAATTCTGAAAACTGATTATGTAGATGAAGTCTTAAAAAACTAAGTCAGTATGACTAGGCAGAAGTTTGACCATGTGCTCAGTTGGCATAAAAACTGCAGAGGTACACTGATCTGAATTGGCCAAAAATACGGCTCTTCAGTGCTTCCAAAAGCTCACTGTGTATTTTCATCCTCTTTTATTTATAGCTCAGGAATAAGCTTTCCAAATGCAAAATCTATAGCTAAAAAGAGGATGGTTATTTTACAGTTGTTAAGATGCTATTATGCAAGTCAGCACTGACTAAGCTAATAGAGTCAGGAAACTTTTTTTTCCCATGTCATGGAAAAATACTATTACAAATTTCATCAATTTCATCAAGGCAAAAGGAAAAATTTTTTTCTGAGAAGTAAAAAAAAGTGTTCTGCTTTGGTATCTCAAAAATACATTCAGATTTTTGGTTCACTCTCTCCAGTTTTTCTTCTGGTTTTAATATTTCAAAGTTCACATTTTACTGAAACTTAAAATAAAAATAATCTGAACTTGGAGAAAACCTAACCTATTTTTTTTTTAACATCAAAAAAGGAATCAGCACTATATTTCTCTCAAAAAACTGGAGACGAGATTTATTGAGACTGACCAGGTTTTTTAAAGCGTTTGGCAGAGCTTGGAATCATCAGGTTTTTTGCAAAAAGGTTTTTTGCCCCGCTGGATTCCCCAGCAGCTGGATCCAGCGGCAGCAGGAGCCAGGCTGCTGGGATCGGCGGCCACAGGAGGGAGCAGCGCCAGAGCCTCAAACGCAGCGGTGCCACGGACGGGACTAGGAACACTGGACTCTCGCACCATAGTACCATAGTACCTGCTCTGATAGGAGCCACCCATCCACGCCCTTCGCTCGTTACTGTACTGCTCAGCTTTCGCCTAGCCTGTGCACCCAACCAGGTAAATGCCCAACTCGCTGCTTGACCATGTGGCTGTTAACACAAATCAAAAATGCAAAAGGGAAAATATCTTGCTTATTCCTTTTGTATGTAATTTGGGTTTTTTTTCAAATGTTAGGTCTCTTTGTTTGCAGTTGTTCTCATTTTGCAGGGAAACTATTTCACAGAAGGGCTGTGAATTCAAATAGTATCAGAAGTAGCACAGACACCTTTATTGGAAGAGAACTACATCACGTTTGTACTTACAGGTTATTGGATGAAACTATCCCTTCACTTTTTAAATGGTGAGCACAGGCCCTACCAAGAATGGCTGGCCTTAACCTCCCCTGAAGCAAACTGACCGTGATTAGCAGCTCATCCAGACTCCCTGTTGTATAACGCGATCTATCTGGTGATAGATCTTCTGGAATCACCACCTTGTCCCTCGACCATATTTCCAGGGCATAGCTCTGCAGGGCTGCATGATTTTGATACTCCCTGATTACAGTTTGAAAAGGGAACAGAAGTTTGTTTGTAGGTCCAAACAGTGAAATCGAGAACCCATACCTGATAAATACACTATGGTAATACTTAATTAGTTTGTATTTGAGGAAGAAATGTATCACTAATATAATTTTTCAGATCTGAAGAGGATACGTGTGGTCATGCAGCAAAATTAAGGCAGAGCTGGAGAAGGCCATAAAACTGGCAAGTTTCTTCTTCCTACTCACTACACAATGACACTAGAAACTTACCCTTTGTATTAATGAAGAGTAACTTGTTAAGAATACATTGTCCTCACAGTCTCTTTGACAGCATCACATGGGCAGTGTTCATATTATGATTCCCATACACGTCTCTTTCCATATATTTTTCTAAGTGCCACCTTATGACCTCAGTTACAAATTCCTAGTTTCCAGGACTTCAGTGGAAACAAACAAATGACAGAATTTGTTTGTCTATTAGCAAACTTAGACACAACTAGATATAAACCACTTTATCCTGAAACCAATCTGGGATTAGAGATAAACCAATTTAGTAAAGTGACAAGAACAAGAATTTTCAGTTCTAATCAGAGCCGTAACAACAAACCCATCTATGAACTGGAACAATTCAATCCTTTTGACATTGAGCTTTCCCATCTGAGGAAGAAAAACTGTTGCGGTGCTGCTTTTATTTAAGTATGATGCAGAAACACTGAAAGACAGTCCAGTATCCCAACTGTCAGATGCATCAATTGAACAGAAGTGGAAAAGGGCTCTATGCAAAAATGGCAGTAACCCAACACACCCATACATTTCATATCCTGGTTGAGGGGTCACTTCTTCAGGTAGTATAAACAGAAACCTAATGTATTCCAAGAACACTAAATTATGTCACCAAGACTTGCTGCTGCATGAGAAAATGAATTTATCTTCCTCATGCAGAAAATTCTGTGCTAGCAAAGAATTTCCAGCACAGAGATAATTGTTAGGAACTGGTAATGCCGCCTTCATGGCCACTCCAGGAGACTAGCACGATGAAAACCAGTCCAACGTATTTAAAAGAAAACTAGGACCTACCATCTATGTCAAAAGTTTTTGGAGACCTAGATGCCACGCGTGAATCATGGAGTGATTAGGGCTGGCAAGGACTTCTGGAAGTCATCTGGTCTAACCCCCTGCTTGAAGACGGGCCAACTTCAAAGTCAGGTCAGTTGCTCATGCCCTGTTGAATCGAGTTTTAAGTATCTCTAGATCCTCTCTGGACACCTGTTTGAGCATTTGACCACTCTATGGTGAAGAACTTTTTGCCAATATGCTAGCTGGAATCTTGTTCAAAACATCCTGGAAAGAACTGTTTTCTGCAAATGGATTTGGTACACAGTTACTTGTATTTAATTTTTCAAGGCCAAACAGAATCAGCCTGTCAGAACAGCTGCATACAATAGCTAAAAGCCATGTCAGCAGACAAGAGGAACACCTTAATAAATTGGACATGACCCGCAATCCTACAAATAAAGAATGGTTTCAGGTTCTAAAGTAATTTTTCCGCAATTATCATGCTCCTAATGAGTGCATTACAAATCCAATATACCCGTATTGGATTTGCCAATAATGTTCTAAGATATTAATCTGTGAGTATAATTTTCTAGTAAGCTTTTTAAGTACAGTCATGTTACTTAGTTTCCTCTAGTTCTGAATACAAATTTTACAACAATACAGATATGGCAGCATATTTGTGTCTTGAACTTCCTTGAACAATAATTCATTTTTAATAGCAAAATTGCTGTATTCCACACTTAAAATAATTGAAATACAATGAGAACATTACTGGTAATCTGATTGCAATAGCACTGACTGGCCAGTTTTTATAAAATCAATGGAGTTTTTAGGAATGCTATATTGCTTAATTGTTATTTTCAACTATTGTAAAAATGGCTTCACACACTGAACAGATTTTTAAAAAACTTTCTGTTTAAAATCTCTATGTACAAAGAATTAAAAAATGAGAGTGTAATGTAGTAATGAATTGTCTCAAAAAATCCTCTCCGATTGGTTCAGGTGCAAGCTTTACATTACCTATTAGTCTGGTGTTTAATGAAACCTGTATCTGTTTCCCTTTTTAAATTTTATTTAATTTTTCTTTGCTTGCATATTTTAAAGAGTACTGTAGCAACAGCCACTTTGATACTGGGCATTTGTGGGGAATTAAATACTGGTTTGCATTCACAGACCAAAGCAAATGCAGGGAATGTCACCAACCTCCAGTAAGTAATTAATTTTCATGAAATGCCCTGTGTTTTAACAGTTATTGCTTAAAACTACTTCTTTTGCAATGAATGGCCCCATATATTTTCACCAAGACACTTCAGAAATTGATATCCCACTAGGACTAAATTAAATTTTTTATTATTATCTATCTCTATTACAACACTCACTAATTGCTAGTTTTGAGATTGGTACAATCAATCATGCAATTTACATTCCCAGAAATTGTTTTAAATTGAGTATTTTTCCATTTTTTAATTTTAAACTAACAAAATACCTTCAGGGGTTAAGAGTAAACAATCTAAATATTAATTGCTTGAGTGTGTTTACACGAAAGCTTTTAAGTGTCAGGAACAGAAAGCAGGCTTGTGCAGGTGTGATTTCCTGATTGACTTAAGCAGATCTAAGCCTGCATGGTGGCTACAAGAGCTAGTCCCATCCTTCCCTCCGCCCTAGCCATACAGTCCTGATACCTTCTTTGTGTTTATGATTGTGCATTGTAGCCCACTGAATCAACCATCCTCTTGATCTAATTAAAGATGACAGGACAAAATGACCCCTTTGGAGGCAGTGTGAAGACAGATCAGTATTTTACATATGAATTTATATATATGCATATATCTGTGTGTATATATATATATAAAAAATGGATATATATGGATAATCTACATTTTCAGCTTCAGATAACAGTAAACCTACTATCATACTGTGTGCGGAGTTAAATCTTAGCTAATCATGAAACTGTACAACCGGTGGCATATCTAGCTGTTGGTTTGCCTAACAGGAGAAGAGCACACGCTTTTCTTAACAAAGTAATAAAACACGTGTGTTAGTCTGAAGTGTGCGCAGGCAAGCCAGTAAGAACACTGTATCATCAGATCTCCTCTGTAACACATTACTGAAGTTAGGCTCTGTTGCCACTGAGACTTTTAAGATGGCTCTAAGGTCAAGGATAATGATGTACTAGGTCACCATAGTAATGCTCTTAATACTGACGTCACATAAATGTAATGTTTTACCAAGAGTGTAAGATACCCTATGTATATATTATTGGATATATGACCATGTGTAGTTCATTAATTCATCCGCATACTGAAGCTGTGAAGAGAGAAAAGGACACGTTTGATGGTTTTATTTCGAGCGTGCTTTCCCAAGATGAACTCTCCCATCCATCAGGTCATATTCCTACCAAGTCACAGAGTATTAAAAAAATTTCCTGAATGTTTACTTGATTTTAATCAACAAAGAGCACTATCTTGCTTGGATTCTTACACAAGCATACTAACTTATACAAGCATGCTAACTACAAACTTCCATGCTACTGCTTAGGGCAATCTGATTGCTCTCTACAGCTTCTAAGGAGGGGAAATGGAGAGGGAGGTGCTGATCTGTTCTCCCTGGTATCCAGTGATAGGACACATGGTAATGGTTGAAAGCTGCACCAGGGGAGGTTTAGACTGGACATTAGGAAACATTTCTTTACCGAGAGGGTGGTCAAACACTGGAACAGGCTTCCTAGAGAGGTGGTCGACACCCCAAGCCTGTCAGTATTTAAGAGGCATTTGGACAATGCCCTTAATAACATGCTTTAACTTTTGGTCAGCCCTGAATTGGTCAGGCAGTTGGACTGGATGATCACTGTAGGTCCCTTCCAACTGAGCTAGTCTATACTAAAACTGACCTGCGTCTACCTAACAGAGAACACATCAAGAGAGACCTAGCAATAAAGACTCAGGGTACAGGGTTACAGGCAGCTGAATCATCTGATGTCTAAGGGTTTGCCCACTCCTCCCTTCCTGGTTCCTTGCTCACACTGTTCCCACACGTTCTTCTCCTGGCCTTCTTACTCCTACCTGTTTCCCTTGTGCCAACTCCAATAACTGTCAGACCTTTCTATGAATCTCTTAAACTCACTGATGGAGCAGAAAACCATCCAACTGGTTTTGCTGTGTTAGTTTTCTACGACGTTAGAAAGTCAGATTGAACCTCAGAGGGCTCTAACAAGCTCCAGAAGCAGCACAGTGAGAGCCCACGTTCAGGAGGAGGAAGGGAGGTGGGAACACACTCCCCGTCTGGCAGCCACGTGCTGTTGAATCACTTCCTACGTCACATGAAAGCACGTGTTTCTGGCTGCAGTACCACAAGCAGCTGAGCTAATCAAACAACTCACTGCCACCAAAAAGGAATTCTCCTTTTCCTCCCCCAGTTCCTCCCTCTTGAAACCATCCTCTCAAAGGGAACATCCAGCAAGGAGAAAGGGGATGTTTAATTTTATTTGTTTCTTTTGATTCTTGGGATGAGGTAACGACACTGAAGTACTGAAATTAGGAAAGGGAAATCACTGGCTGTGATACCGAATTTTGACATGGAAGCCAATTAAAATCCTGGGACGACCTCATGGAGATTGGCTTGTGTGTAGCCACTCCAGCGACAAAAGCACATATAACTCAGCATAGCTGCCATCCGCAAAACCGGATTGGAAGCTATGTTTTAAAAATATTTCAGAAAACACTCCTGCATCACCATGGGCTGGGCCTCCATAATCTACACTGTATTCCAGTTTCAGGTAACAGTAATCCTACTATCATGCTGTGTGCCGAGTTAAATGTAAGAAAGTCTGGTTAGAAACATATAGCTCAAGGAACAAGAATAAATCTTATGCAGTCATTTAAAACATTAACTGCAGTAACTCATTAATTACCTTCATTAAGAGATGAACCACTGTTAGATATATTTACCTCATGTATGTCTTTCATCCAGCTTGTTATACTTCGAAAACTGTCCAGATTTGTAATGTCATATACAAGAACAAAGCCTTGTGCACCACGAAAATAGCTAGTACTAAGTGTATGGAATCGTTCCTGGCCAGCAGTATCCCTGAAAGAAATTGTAAGAAATCACACACACACAAACAAAAAAAAGATGATCAAACTGCAGAACCCTCAAGAAAAATCACTTTATTTTAAGGAGTATTGTCCAAATTTTGAATGGTGTACCCTAACATGAAAGGAACAAGAAAAGATAAGGATGAGAGAGAATCTGGGTGCCAGATACAGCAGTGAAATAAATACACTGGAAATTTACTCTGAATAATACAGCCCTACTGGGGAAGCTAAACCAGTGGTTGAAGTCTGAGTGTAATTTCAAGTCCACCATTGCTTCTTTATGTACATAATCATTCAGATCAGTACAACTCAGGTGATTAAAAAACCCTAGAGTACAAGTACTGCAGGAGTCAGATGACATCCCATATGCTGACAAGCCCTTTTTTAAACTGTGACACAGACAGTAAGCTGGTTTAGATGGAAGGTAGGTTTTGGGAAAAAGCCATAAAATACAGGGATACAGAGATTCCTACACATAATTATGCCTTAAGAAAGCTGCAAACAAGCCTCTAAGACTTTTCTATTAAAACCTGAAATGGAGTAACTGCAGATCTAATACTGGTCAGATAATTAATGTACTCCTTGAGAAGTTAAATACTGGTAAATATAGATAATCTTCAGTACTGGATGCCTTGAGAGATGGCTGTCCGTAGCCCTATATAGCCTTTAGAAAAAACTTCAAGAAAAAAAAAAAATAGACTGTAGGTTCCCAAAGATTCATCTTACTAGCTTTCTCTCGGTGACCCTTTTGAACATGCATTTGATGGGTAATGAAATGTAAAATTTTCTTGCTTTGTCACTTCCCTCAATGTTCCCATACAATTAAATTTACTTAATATGGATCATAGATCTGCATTGTTTGTATGCTGCAAGTTTTACTGTTAAAGCAACGTATCAACAACCCTCTTTTTAACTTCCATTAGTTGCTCCAAAAAATATGCTATCCTAGGCCAAATTCAAATTTTAAAATGACCTAGTAGGAACAACTGCACTTTAAGAAGACACACAATTAAAAGCAGATGAGATTTTTCATGCTGTAATGTAATTTAGTTGGCTCTCATTTGTGATATAAATTAAAACTTACCATATTTGAAGTTTCACTCTTGTATCATTAAATGTTACTGGCTTTACTTTAAAATCAATGCCTAGAAGAAAGAAGAAAATCTGTAACATTTCTCATAATAACATGGATTCCCTTTGAAGATTGTTTCTTAGCTCTAGTTATCATGCAATTTTGAACAGAAAGTGAAAAGGAACTATATCAAACAAAGAATAACTAGCCAACCATATACATTCAAAATGGAAGCTGTAAAAGGAAATTATTCAATGGTGAAAACAACTATGTGCCAATACATTACACAAATACAATACAAAGCAATGCCGATACAAAGCAATGGAGGGGCAGGTAAAAGCTAAGGTGCAGATACTCTGAAACTACATGTAGGTATTTCCATGAACAGGCAAGTGACATGACAGCAGTTTCACAGCCTATGCACAATAATACTTGGCAAATATATTGGTGATTTCAGTTGTTTCCAGTTGTATCACAACAGCGTGGCAGCTAGGAATGGGGAGGTAGAAATGCTTACAAAGCTGTTACATGCACAACACCATTTTTCTGTCCTTACTTCCAAATCCCTAAAAAAATATATCTAGGGTTACATGAACAGGAATAGGAATTAGCTGTATTAGTTAAATGCAAAGACAAACGTATACTTGATTTCATTCAAAATGAAGAGGATTGTCTCTACGGCTTTAATCACTGTGCATCCCAGATCCAGAGTGCTAATGCTAAAATCAAGCATTAGCACTTGAAATTAGTGCAGACTGTTGTCTCTACATACGCTACAGATCTTTCCTCAAAGATACTTTCCTTATAATTTATAGTGTTTTCCTTTATTATATTATCAAATTAGTACTCCAGAGGTGGTAGATGATACCTGGATTTATAGGTTGTTGAAGCTCCAGTCTTAATATTAGAATCTGCCAGCTATCAGCTGCTATCTTAGAGTGATGCATTTCCTCACAGTTAACCATTTTTTTTCCAATTATTTTATTGCTGAAGTTTGAAATACCATTTGATAATTTCTCTGCTCATTTTTTTTTCCACTGAAAACCAATAAGGCTATTTTTGTCAATTATATTAAGTGAAGTTAAGGTGACATTGCGATAGCTGGCCATACTGCATGGTCAAAACTCCGTAAGGTCAAAATATGGCTACTTAACATGACTTCAGAGTGGCTTTTCACCAGTAGTATGTCATTTGAAAGAACTAAACAGATTGAAAAAGCACAAATATTTTAAGTTAATACCATTGCACTGATTTCTGTAAGAACCTGTCTGCCAAATTACTTTATCAAAGGAAAGCATCTATGGCAGTAAACCAAAAATGCAGTAGAGGAAAAGCTCCCTTCCTTTTTCCAGATGGATGTATTGTGCACAAAACTTTGACAAGTACACTCTCACATGCATGATTCCAATGCTATTAACATTTTCGTGTGCATGTGGTAAAAGGGTTTAGGTGGCTTTTTAAAATTATTATGATAATCATGTCCTTCACTTGATGAAATTTCATTGAAGCTCCAATGGAAAGGAAAGATGAAATAATATAATTGGTATCTGTAATTAATATTACACAAAGCTTCCTTGATGGAATTAATAATGTCAGATGGAAATGTAATTTAAGTCAAATTTGCTCATGTAAGGTGAAATTCCAACGTGATGGAAAACATTTGCTCCCGAAATTCACATGGTTTTGTTTAATTACCTGTATCACTTTCTACAATTGATGTTAGAGCAGTTGAGAGGGACAGAGTACGCACTGGGAGGCTGGAATGTCACTTTCAAATGGTGTGTTGGGAATACAGCAAAAAATTATAATCCAGCCAGGGATTCCCAGACCTACAGGAAACAGTTCTTAGTTGACATACATTTTAATAATAAATTGCTATAAGCTTTGTTTTATTTATAAAAAGGGAAGCAGAGTGCTGAATCAGACTAAAACTTAATCTAAATTAAAATAAGGCTTATTGACTTCTTAAGTCAACTCCAAAATTTATTGACCTAAAGGGTCAATGAATGTTAGTGAAAAACAGAAGTCAATATGTTCTGCATGCATGAATTGTTCATGTCTTTATATGAAATTTCCAGCAAACTTAGCAAATTGGAAAGAGAAAAGAAAAATGAGAAATACAATGCCAAAGACAGCTCACAGATTTCAGATGCTTTTAGGCCCATGTATTATACAACATGATCAACATAACAAAGCGAGCATTGATTACTGCTCTTGAGATAAATGTTATTTGAATGCAACAGCTTGTACTTGCTTCTTTTAAGCTGTCAAATAAAACCAAGAAGGGGTATGCTGGGTACAAGTTCAAATTCTAGTTGTCATTTCCAAGTTTTATGGCCATGAGATTAATTTATTTTCTTTATATTCCAGGTAATAAATATGCCCATATTAGGACTGAGGCACCTTAAAGACAATTAGGTCTAAAAAGCATCAAAATAGTCAGCCACAGGAGAATTCAGCTGTGGATTGTCCCTCTCTTCCCTCGGTATCTATAAAATAGTCTTTGGCCATCTGCAAAAGTCCTCTTCAAAGAGGTCTTTTACAGATGGCCTAGAAAATTACAACATACTTTCCACCCCAACACAACTGGCAAGTTCCTGATACAAAAGGCCAAAAAAAGAGATGTCTATGCAGAGAAAACGTGAGTTTGAGCAGCTTAGCAGGATGCAACAGCGATAGCATGGACAGAGGGTGGTACGTGCCCAGGTGCAGGTTCTACCTAGCCCACTTACTGTCACACAGCGTCTTCATCTCTGGAAACAGGGAAGCAGTTGGTATCAACTCCTGTGCCCAAGCTGGGCAAGCGCCCAGTGAGATGTTGTGGGTTGAGGTTCCACCGTGTTACTCCTACCATGCTTAACCCTTACTAGCTGTTGGCGCATTACTTGAATCAGGCTCTTTTCCTGTACATGTCAAGGAATATCTGAAGCAGAGTGGTAACTGAGCAGTCACAAGTACTGATAATTACTGTCTTGGTAAGAAAAGCAACTCACGGGATAAGATGGTTTGTTAGGAAAGTAAGAGTGACAAAAAATCCAGCCTTGTAAACAAACAAACAAACAAACAAAACCAAAAAAGAATTAAGATGTGGATTACTACTGGTGTTGTTAACACAGGACATGTTTACCTTCAATATGGTTCATTTTTGTTGATTAACTATTTCCTTCCAAAGTAAGTATCAGGGAATCTACACAGACTTCAGAGCTGGTTCTCTTATTCATCGTGCATTAGAAATAAATGCATAAATCACTTGAATTTGCAACTTCACTCTTAATAAATATTTTTATTTTTAAATATAGGCATTAAAAAGCAAAAGTTTCCTTCTGAGGAAAAAGTCAAAACTTATCTTTTTTTTTTTTTTAATCCTAAATTGGGAGTTGCACCACTTTCAACTACGACAGCTTTGGGAGGACTCACACCTCTACAGAAATGTTTCTCACCGAAAATGTGTGCTGCGGAACCACAGCCACCGTAATACAGCAAAATAACAACCTCACAGCCTGTGAGATCACAATCCTGTTCACTTGCATACAAGGGGTTTTTTTGTTCATAAAGTTTCTCTATGGCTTTATATGCAATGCCATTGTTTAAACAAAAACATTTATTCTTTATAGTCTATTCATAATACAATGCATCTGCCTTATGATGCGTATAAGTTTAATTAGAAAACTATAACTGCTTATAATTTACCCAAACTGCGTAATTGAAGATGAGGAAGGGCACCCAGCCTTGAGTGTTTAAGTGCTGCATAAAAAGCTTTCCATGAAAATTTGCTGTGGATGCTTTTTTTTTTTTTCCCCATAAAGTACATAATTTTAGAAAAGGTCACTACTACTGGAGCCTACGACAAAATGTTTGGGGTTTTTTTTTCCCCTGAAATAGCACTAGGATTTTTTCCTAGTAACACAAACCTGTGATTCATGATGACACAGAAATGAGACTTTCAACAACCTTTTAACTTCTGTGCCTATGACCTTTTGCCACTACAGAAGGTGGTGGCACATGATTTTGTCAGGGAACTCGAATGGCTGAGAGACTGCACAGCCTGGATAATCTTCCCTCTACTCGAGTCACTGTTCTAGGTGGACAGGTAGGGTGAAAAATCAATTAACATCAGATGAGCATTCAATAGGCTGCCTGACAGATAGGGATCATTTGACTGAGCTTGTATGAAACAGGCATCCGGATGAAAACAGTTATTTGTTTTCATGGTGCCAACAAAGACAGAGAAGACATAACTAACAGAAAAACCATTGCATCGTGTCTTCTTCCTTTACACCGTTACGGGCCACAACCTATAGGCCATGCTCTTGGTTGTAGCTGTCTTCATGAAAAAGAAACTTCCACTTCCAACATTACTCTTTTGGAAGCCATCACACACAATCCCATTAGTTTTAAAAGTCTAAGCTCTAATACACCTCCTAAAATGGAATTAAATGGAACACGGTATTTCAGAAATAACTTTAAAATCACATTCAGGTAACAAATACCACATACGGATGATTCATTTAGATTTCAGATAAACATTTGTTTAAAAAGTTTTTAAATCTCTCAAGAATAAGTTTCAGGAACAGTAATAAAACTAATAAGGTTAATCTCAGTCCATAACTGTCACAAAACTCTTTTATCTTAACTATTCCTTAAACTATTTCAACCTACCGCTTGGAGAATATATTCTTAATATCATCACCATACAAGAGTTTTTGACTCCGCAGCGGACTGAATTGAGAGTAAAAGCAATTGTGTCTCAGAATAATAACCTCACAGTCAGGAATCTATGTTCCATATAAAACACATCAACAAAGCTGATGTTTATTTTCACGGCCATTCTTTGGGGCTCCTTGCTAAGCCTGGTAACAAGTTGCCTGTTATAAAGATCAATTTCATGACTTTACTGCTAGTTGCGTTCTTCCCTTTTTGTTCGCGTTGGTTTCAGAAGCTGCTTTGCAAGAACGGGCAAGAAAATAAAAAGTGGTTTAAGTTCAGCCATTCTAATGTGGCCAGGTCAAGTCATCTCACGTACATTAAGTATTCCCTAGAACAACTGCTGCCACAGCTACTATCTGTTATTTACTCAGTTAAGCCAACTCCTCCCATATTGAAAAACGTATAAAAGAGCCATGCATATTCCAAATGCAGGAACACACAATTTCTTGTGCATACTTTAACTCTCTCTTCAAGAGCACAGAAAATGAAAAAAAAAAATTCTTACACACACGCAAACTTTTAAAAATTTAATTTCCCAGTCAGAAATTGGGGATATCACCACAGCAAATCAAACCACCGCACCCACATTACATGTTTTCATGCTGATGACCTGGTTTTCAGCATGTGGACAGCCAACGTGCCGTTCCCCATGGCACTGTGGGGCTGGCGTACCACGGCAGTGGGGAGTTCCCCATCACCCCCATCTGCAGCGGTGCCGAGGAAGGCAGCACGGTGGTGCAGCACAAAACCGCCTTGGTCAGGCAGGGCTAATTATTTTCATCACAGCAATGGCTCTGCTTTAATAATCACGCATGCGGCTACCTACAGTAGAAGATATCTTGACTTTTTACCATTAAAATTATTAGCACAGAGTTAAATCCCTTTCTAGCATGAAAGACGGAGGAACAGATGTCTGACAACTTTTTGAGGTAGGTATCATTTTCTCGGCACCCACACCGGTGTGCAGCAACAGGGCCTCCGTGTGGAGTCGTGGGCAATAAGAAACAGTAAAAAACAAGTTGTCTTCATAAGCTTAAAGAAAAAAAAAAAAAAAAAAAAAAAAGAGTAGGTTCCGAATGCCCCAGACAAACAGCAAGGACAGTGCAACAGCCGGCACAGAGAGGCTCTGGAGCCAGGGAGACATGTTTCCTGACACCCTGGCAAACCTCTGCAAAGGCTGGAATCGCTAGACGCGGCCGGACATACGCAACAGTTTAACGGAGGGAGATCTGACATCTCCAAGACAGGCAGTGCCGAGCTGCCGGTGCCGGGAAGGTTCTGTCTGAACCGTGCACCCGCGGCCTGCGGGCGTGAGGCGCACCCGGGGAGGAAAGGATGAGGAGCGGGAGCGAAGCGGGCGCCCGGGCGTCTGCCGGCCCACTGGGACACACGCCGGTCCCTCGGGGCGTGCGGCGAGCGCGGGCGTGCCCACACAGCCGCCCGCCACCGGCCGGCGGGGCCCCGCTTCGCGGAGGGCTGCGGGGGCCGTGCGGCGGGACGGCGGGCACCGGGGGGTACGGGGCGCGGGCGCTGAGGGGCGGCAGGCCGGCGGGTGCGCCCGGGGGACACGGGTAGGTGGCAGCCCGGGGGCTGCGGGAGAGCGCCGGCAGGGCCGGCTGCCTGGGGCCGCCCCCGGCCCGCGGTCACTCACCAATCGTGGCCAGGTAGGAAGAGGTGGGAGCCCCGGCGGGCGGCGAGCCGGGCTCCGTGTACCTCCGCACGATGGAGGTCTTCCCCACGCAGGACTCCCCGGCCATCACGATTTTCACCAGCAGCGGCGGCTTCCCCGCACCGCCCTGCGCCTGCCCCAGCCCCGCCATGGCGGGCGCCGAGTGCCGGCCGGGCCGGGCCGGGCCGGGCCGGGCCTGGCCGGGGCGGGGCGGGGCGGGGGCCGCAGCGCCGTGGGCCGCCCCGCTGCGAGGGAGCGGGCGCCGCCCCGCCCGCGGTGTGGGGGGGCCCGGCGGCTGGGCCGGGGCCGGGCGCCGCCGCCGCCCGCCCCGCACAGGTGGGACGGGCCGCACGGAGCCCCGGATGCTGCCGTGGAGTGCCGGGCTGCGGGGGAGGGGGCGAGGGGGTGCGCGGGGCCGAAGTCGGCTTTTTAAACCGGTTTTGAAGAAAAAGGCATCTGTCAGCTTTTTTTGCAATCTGCCTGAATGTTGCCGTGTTCCGCCAGCCAAAAGTCTGCGCACGTGCTATAGAAAATACGAAACCGGTCAAGCTCTAAATTATTTAATTCCTGTGATTGCTAAAAAGACAAAAACTGAGACCAAAATGGTTGACGTGAAGTAATGCCGTGCCGTGAGCCGATCCTGCGGCCTGCAGCAGCCCCAGAGCGGTCACCGCAGCCGGCTCTGTTGTGCTAACGCAGCGGGACTGTGCTCGCCCACCCTCTCCGGACTTTGCCTTCGCTCTCCCTTAGTGGCCACCGACTGCGTTTAGGTGACAGCCGCTTCAGATGACTGACAGCCGCTTCAGGTGATGACAGCCGCTTGCACGCAGCGTCCATCGCCATGCTGAACTGTGCAGCGGGGCCCCGTCAGACCTCTTGCAGATCCTGTGCAGGCTTCCACACGCTGCGTTTCAGCCACTGCCCTGAATTAGGATTATGAAATTATGCAAAGATGTGCTTTTTTTTAATGAAGTTTCATCAGCGGGGAGGGAAGAGGGAACTTTCACAACCCACGTAACACTCCCCCCGTGAAGTACAGAAATAAACGGTCTGGTTTCTCATTACTTCCTAACGTTGAAGGCAGACAGAGGAAACAGGGTTTAAGAATTTCCTCTTTTTCACTTTTGGTTTGTTCTCATCTGACAGTCAAAGTGACCTGTAATACACAAAAAAATGTGTGTCTACAGTGTAGACTTGATGCACGTTTGTCTGGATGTTTTTACCAGACTCCCACGTTGTCCAAATTATAAAGCCATTTGCCTTGGCCGTTTGCCGATGTGCACACTGAACTCGTCCAGTGTCATAAATTTAGGAATGGGATATACTTTGAATTAAAAGTGCTAATAGGCATTTACAAATATTTGTGACTTCCCAGGTCTGTGATGACTCCCCACAGACTTTGACACTTTCAACCGCTCAAGCAACTCCTCGATCGATTCACGTATCACAGAGCAGTAGATGTAACATGCTCGCTTTTTGTGGAGGACAATTTATGACTCAGTTCCACCTAGCACAATTCGGGACATCTTCTTATCAAAGGCCAAGTATTATTTCAGGTTTATTTCCCCATCACCCCACTCTGAACCACACACCAGCTTGCCAGTACCAGACTGGTTAGCCATATACCTTTAGGGCTTTGTGGTAAGAGATCTTCAAAGGGTGGCAGCAGCTTGTTTCTCGATCAGTGCGGTTTCCTTCATTGCTGGAAGAATGAGAATTTCTGCTACAAGTTGGGAAATAATCAGTAAGAAATGGCTGATAAAATCAACTACTGAGTTAGCTGGTCTTTTTAGGAGTGATTTCTGAGATGTGACTGTGTAAAAAGGCCGATACTGCCAAAGAAGGCATCAGTCAAAGTGTTTCCACTGGGGACAGAGGAGTGCTGTGTATTGCTAAGACTGAATACACTCTTGAATGACGGTTGGTAGAAAAAGTTGACCCTACGGGACACTTTCAGCTGACACAATCATCTTACGAAAGCATTTGGGGAGCCCTTCCTGTACAATAAAGCTGCAAGCGTGTGGCTTGCTTAGTTTAACAAAGGCTAGGAGGGCATATGATTACTGTCTATCAGGGATTAAACGATAAGGAGGTGAAAAAAGCTGCTTAAAGTAAAGGATAATGGAGTGAATAGATATACACTGACCACGAATATGGCCGAGCTAAAAATTGTGAGGTTTCTAATGATATTTCAGAAAATTCTTGCAATTGAGGTAATCGGGAGAAAAATGTTAATAAAGGCAGAACAAGTTGAATTTGTTAGGGAGGCTGTAACTGCCTGCAGTAGGGAAGGACTGGACTTCATAAACCAGAACACTTCCTATGAGAAACATCCCCTGCTATCTCAGCAGGCCCATGAAGTTCTGCTTCCTCATGCAGAAATTTGAAGCTACCATTGATTATCCCAAATCTGAGCGATGATGGGGTGCTAGCATCTTCTGGTAGTTCTCGTGGATCAGGCATCTACTGGTAGTTCTCATGGATCAGAGGTGACAACGTGTGTGGGGAATCTGTAACGCTTATGGATAATCTAACATTTGCAGCGACGGACAGATGTCTCCAGCCAGCTGTGAATCAATCCTGCTCCGGTCCCTCCGTCAGCGTGGCTGCAGGAGCCAGGACAAGGCTGGTGCTCCTCCCTGTAGATGGATGTTCTAGCATGGGTTTGGCAGAGGCATGCATGTGGGCAGCATGTTGGTTTATAGATATACCATAAGACTTTGTCTTGATTGTGGAGTCCTCTCCCGTTCTCTACTCTGAAGCTGTTCTTCACGAAATAGCTTTCTTTAAATGAGGGCAACGCTGCAGCTGCCTACAGCAGTTAGATTTAGGTGATAGCCTGAACTGATGGTGTTAGCAATGATGCTACATTAGCTCAGGCTTTACCCTCTGCTGTCTGTCAGGCCAACCAATTTAAATTAAAAGGCTCTCCATAGTATTTTGTACATTGGAGTGCTGATTTATGAGCAATGTGCAAGGCAGGATTGTAACTAATTTCTTAACGAAACTCCAAATGCCCAGGGTTACTGCTGCTATCAGTGAGTTACAGTATCACTTTCCTCATATTCCTATCCACAAGGGGACAGTCTTTCCATCTCTTACCACCGACTAAAACCATTTAAAAGTTAGCTCCTTGAAAAGCTACCATTCCATGAAGGAAATTTAATTTTTCTTTAAAATACATGTTTCATGCTTTATAAAAAAGTTCCAGATCTTTGTAAACTATATGATATTACTGTATTTACAGAGCTAATCATAAGTAAAGTTAGTTTAATGAAGCTAATGACTTGAAAATAATGACTGTGCAGCTACAAGACAATCAATGCAAAGCACAAAAAAAAGTGTCCGTGATGTTAATTGAGATAGCCTTGGAAAAGGACGTCTTTGCCTCTCATTCAGCTTTTTTGATTGCTCACTTCCATTTCTTTGACGCTGTCTTTCCAATAATGTGATAAATAGTAATCGTAATAATGACATAATTTTTAATAGCATTTTAGTGGGAGACCTTTTCATTTTCACACAGAAAAATGACTAGAATTATTAGAATTTAATTTTATAAAATGTTGGGTTATTACAACATTGCATTCATTTTCATTGAATCCTTGTAAATGATTAGTGTTACTTTTATAGATATGTGTCGTGGTTTAACCCCAGCCGGCAGCTAAGCCCCACGCAGCCGCTCGCTCACTCCCCCCCGCTGGGATGGGGGGGACAATCGGAAGAGTAAAAGTGAGACAACTTGTGGGTTGAGATAAAGACAGTTTAATAGGGAAAGCAAAAGCCACGCACACAAGCAAAGCAAAGCAAGGGATTCATTCACTCCTTCCCATGGGCAGGCAGGTGTTCAGCCATCTCCAGGAAAGCAGGGCTCCATCACGCGTAATGGTGACTTGGGAAGACAAACACCATCACTCCGAACATCCCCCCCTTCCTTCTTCTTCCCCCAGCTTTATATGCTGAGCATGACGTCGTATGGTGTGGAATGTCCCTTTGGTCAGTTGGGGTCAGCTGTCCCAGCCGTGTCCCCTCTCCCCTCCCAGCTTCTTGTGCACCCCCAGCCTACTCGCTGGTGGGGTGGGGTGAGGAGCAGAAAAGGCCTTGACTCTGTGTAAGCACTGCTCAGCAGTAACGAAAACATCCCTGTGTTGTCAACACTGTTTCCAGCACAAATCCAAAACATAGCTACTATGAAGAAATTTAACTACCCTGGCCAAAACCAGCACAATATTATACATTTTTTCTTCTTATCTGAGATGTTCAGTTTAGGAATAACTGCTCAGTTTACTCTCAGAGTACTGGAGGACTTCGGGCAAAGAAGATAATGCCATATTTTTTAATTCTCAGCATCCTCGCACAAGTCTGGGGATTCACCTCCTAGTTTGCTTTAGTGTGGCATATTACCCCAATCTCTCCTGATGAGTCAATGAATTTTTACCGCAGCTGATTTTTTCATATAGCCAAACCCCTGCAAAAGGTGGGCTAACTCTTCACCGCAGTTACAGAAAGTACTGTAAATTACTCTGAATGCAGGAAGAAACCAGAGAGATCCTTCAGCAGCATATTTCATGCAAAACATCCAGCATAATCTTGTCACTAAGCCTGCTTTGGACATTCTTGCAAGCAACCATTATAGAAAAAAAAACCAAACAGTTAAGGAGACAAACATAACTATAAACCAAGGATGAAGAAACAGTGTTCAAGTACAGCCCTGTTTCTGAAACTTAAAGGTACCGTTACGGATGCCACAGCCTCCTTAATGAAATAAAACTTACAAAATATTGCAAAGAGATTCAGTGTATCTCCATTTGAAATTATTTTGATGGAATATTGGAATACTAATGCAATTACAAATATTAGCAGCACATTCCTGCAAGTTTTCCTGAGCTGAAGGTATAAGCTAAAAATGGTAATGAGAAGAAAGAGCGAGGTTTAATTTGGATTTAAAATCCTCAGTACTAAGTCACTGCTCGTGTCAGGATTACTTGCTGAATAGATTCTGTTGAGTGACCGAAGTGAAACTCTTTACTTTCATTAGCGTTAAGATAAAATCGCTTCTGAGTGGACAAAAGTGAGCTAAATTACTCATGATAGGCAAAACAGGGTTCACTAATCCTTAAATGAAATTTCTGGGCCAACTGTAAAGTATTTTAGTTATTTAAGAGACAGGATTCACTGTTAAACTGGAATATAATTTTTAAGATTTCGTCAGAGAACAGGGCACCTCTCCAAGTCAGAATGACTCAACTGTGGGATGCTGATGAAAACTCTGTTGAAAAGTGATTGCAATGAGGTACCCATTGTTTATAGCTGCTCATGATCTGGTTCGGACGTGTAGGGGCTTTTCATTTTATTTTCCTTAATAATAGAAGTCATCATTACTTACTGGGTTAGCTTATTATTTTCAGTTACAGTATCCCTTGACACCTCCGGATTCAAAGCCACATTTCTGACTTACTGATAAGGAAGACAAATATTAGCAGAACAAACTGAAGTAATACAAGCCTTTCATCAGGGGTCCTGACCCCTTCAAAAACTTAGAATTGAGACCAACAAGGAGACCAAGCAAGTGTTGCTCTCAGCCCTGTCTCAACGTTGTTGCTCTTGGACCCACAAAAGTTGTTAGCTATGAATATTTAGTAATTTGCTAAGGAACTTTAAGAATTCTTTTTAAAAATAAAAAATATTAGAGTTCCCATATCACTAAAGGTAGTCTTTTCTTCTGCAGCTCCTTTTGCAAAGGATGATTTTTTTTCTGAATCTGGAGCAGCAGAAGGGATAGCTGTTCTAAGAGACCATACTGACTGCCATCTGTATAGTAAATAAAATCCTGATTATACCTGAAGTTCACTCAGAAAAATTCGCAACATTCATGGCAGGGTCACAAATGTTATTTATTTTTTCCCTTAGCTTGAGCCTGCCTCATCTCTATTACTGAAATACCAGTACACTGTAAATGAAAACTGAAATTTCTGGAAAACCAAACTTTTGACCAGTTCTAGTACCTGCGTGATCTACTGCTGTCAGTCACTCACTGTCAGCCTTGCTCACTGAACAGCCTGAGAAGTTTAAATACCAGCTTTAAATACGTACACTCCTCCCAGAGTCGCTCTGACTTCCCCTTTATTCAAAACTGCTTTCTTTGGGTCGCTGCTTAATTATCTGGTCAAGATTTTCAAAACCGTTCTTCAGTGTTACATTTCTAAATTAATATACAGGAACTTAAAAAGTTATCTAGCTGCACGAATGCTGAATGGAAACTGTTGGACCCTTAGAAATTTAGTAATTAATTTTGTTGCCTACATATAGCTTAAGAAAATAAGATATTAGAAGCTAATTCTTTGAAAGATGCATTTACCCTCCAGATATTTCATAAAGATTACTCTATGTAATGTGTTTTTATCAGACAGAAATGTTCGAAATATCCTATGTGCTAGGTTGCCAATAGTTAGTTGTGCGGAGGGGAGCAACGAGATGACGTCTTTGGGCAGGCGGTTACTGACCGTGGGGAGCAAACTCTTGCAGCAGACGCTGCACACCCGGGTGAACACCTCCAGCTGCACGCCTGGGAGTTTCCGCACCGCTCAGAAGTGTTTCAGGTGTCTCAAGCACTACATGTACCTCTTATTTATATTATATTTGCATTTTTTGCCGTTCAAAAGCCATCAGAATGCACATAAAACCAAAAAATGGTGAGAGCGTAGTCTAAGGTGCCTCCCGTCTAAGAGGACAGTTACTCTGGGAGAAAAGGAAATTAGGTTTGGTATGACTTATCAAGACTAGGTTTTCACCCCTGTGTGTTTACTACAAAAATATTTATCTCAGTCTTTTTGGGTGTTAACATCGGGCCACTTGTCTATAATTACGCAATTTCACTCTTAGCCTTTTTTTAGCTATATGCTTTGCCCATCTGCGGGATGCGAGTTAGCAGCTTCTGGCTTTTCTATGTTTCCAGGAATTTTGTCAGGTTGTCCCTCCTATGGCCTGCAGTCTATTCTCTAAATTGGATAAAAATTTAGTGTTTTGTTATGAATTACCAAATAAGCATTTTGTGACTCTGCAACAAAACTTGAAACATTTTGTAATAAGAATAGGATTCATTTGGAACAACCAGACCTTAAAAATTACACGGGTATTAGTTTGGTGGGAGAAAACATCTTTTCAGAGGAATATAGTGCCTATCAGAAACATTGCTGCCAAACTTTAGAAAATATTATTTATTTCAAAGGCAAATGAATCTGAGTAGATAAAGCAGTTCCATGGAGGGAATTCGGGCTGGCTCTGCAAAAGGCATGCAGCGCACATTGATATTATTTCCTTCGTGTTGAGAATGTGCTCAGCTCGACAAGAAAAAATAAATAAACATTTCTCGGGATTTAGATAGTTTACAGGCTGAAAGCCAGAGACAAGGGGCCATGGTATATAGGAAGACAACCCCACTGTGGGTCCGCACACGGCAGGTGTGGAAGAGCGGTGCGGGTCAGCACCAAGCGAAGCACAGCCGCCGCATGCAGGCAGGCAGCAGCGGAGGGATGCTGGGGAGAGGATGGATGCTCAGGGGAGCAGGAGGCAGTAAGGGCTGTTTGCCCTGGGCAAGTGTTATTAAAAAATCCATGTGCTATTAATGCGTCTCTATGGCCATAGTGAAAGCAGTGATTATTTTAGGAGAGATTTGGTAGGTCAGCGGCTTAATGAACTGGAGAAGGGAGAATATTTTGTGCAGAAAGTACTGCGAGCGGTGGTGGGAAGGGCTGCGAGAATGCGGCAGGTGAGAGACGCCAACCGGTTCTGTCATGGCAAAATCAAGAAATCAAGGCTGACAAACTAGGGAAAACAAGTTCTGCGTATGTTCAAAAGAGGCAGCACGATGGTCACAGTAACAGGTAATGTCAGCTGTTTGAAGAGAAGCAAGAGGAATAAATGAAAGACAGGAGGATTTCTGTAACCAGAGAGAGAGATGATTGAGGCAGAGAGAAATACTTTAGTGACAAAGACAACTAGGAAGGATTGATTGTGATACATTACAGAGAAAGAAATAACATTTGCTTATTTCTCAGGTGTATGGGTAGTATGAGAAGACTGATGTACAAAAGGGAGAGGCACCCACTATTCGCACAGCCCTGCCTTTTCAGTGGCTTCCTGGTCTTCTTCCCTCGTCCCTCCCTCTCCTCTTTCCTTCTTTGCCCGCCTTAGCTTCTCCTGCCCCGGTAAAGGTACTACATCGTAAGAGTTAAAAAGGTATTACATTTGTAGCATCGGCAGACACAGGGAAAAAAAAAGGAAAAATAGTCAAGTTTTATACATCCTCACACTCATCAAGACGTTCATCTCTGTACTGAGGTATTTATGGCCTCAAGTTGCTCTAGGTAGGCTTCATGGACATTTCAAAATGCAAAGTTAGCTTAAGGTATAGTATGAGTCATCTGTAGCCATGGGAAGCCCTTGGACTCAGACATCTACGGCAGAATTCAATTTATTTTCTAGTAGAGTTTATGCTGATGTGTGTGTATTATAAAATATAATATAGGGCTAAAATTATGCTTTATTTTGGTTTGCACGTTGCAAGCTACCTCCCATGTTTATGTTCTGTATCTCCTGAACGGAAGGCATCCTGGTCAACAGCATCACTGCCTGTCTTCCAGTCTGCTCCATTTTCTTAGCCAAGTGTCGTATGTCTGACTTCCAGGCATCACTGCCCGTGAGAAGCAAAATCTGAAAGTGCCCTTACTTATGCACCTGGAAACAGCAGCCATCTAATCACCTACCTTGTTCTTTCCTTGTGGAAAACAGGTCTGCAGGGGACTTTGCCACAGGAATCTATATTATTTGGGAAAAAAGAAAAGGGGAAACATCTTAACATCACAAAAAGAACCCTGGAATAGGAAGAGAAGGTGGAAAGATACATTATCATCAAGATATAAGGACTAGGAGGGGGATGCTAAGTACATGTGCTTATTCTGATTTTTCTTAGCACCTGTAGTGTCAGGAGCATTGTAGACTGAGGGGGCTGATGGATCTCCAAATCATGGGGATGGGGAGTGGAAAATTAAAGCAGATGTAGAGGTGAGGGACTGAATTCATCCTCGCAGGGGCCTGTAGGCACAGCTTATGGGAATGATTTCCTATAGCACATTTAGAAGATCAAAATGGAGTATGTGGCTTAGAGACGTCACATACCAAAAGCCAAACGGCCATGACAGACAGCTTTGATGGGAAGCTTTTACATACTCTTCACACTGCTTTTTTATCTAGTAATGGAAACAAAGAGGAAACCATGCAAGCAGTCTGAGAGAGTCTGTAGGTGAGCCTGAGAACACACAGGCTACATCTGTATCACCTTTAGTAGACCTGTCCATATTTCAGTTCAAGTTCACCAAGCAAAGCTGCTGGAGGAGTAAACCAGCAAAGATGGCTCCAAAAAAATGGAGCCATCTACCCTGTAGGCGCTAGCTTACCTCCACTAACTTGGATTTTGGCAGGAGTGAAACCAAACTCACCTGCTTCCTCCTGTCTCCGTGTGTCCTGATGGAGCTGGTCCCGCTAGCTCCCATGCTGGATGCTCCTCTTCCTCAGCTGGACTTGCCACTCCAGCCCCGAGGTGGCTGTCACCCCGTCACAGCAGAGTCGAGGACACAACCCTGCTGCCTGCGGTGGGAGCCTTGTTTCTGGAGGAGGGACTCCAGTATCTGCAGCGTTTAATCCTCTGAGTCTTGATTAGCAAACTGTAGGGCAGCTGGCAGCTCCCCAGAAAGGTCAGCTTTCCAGGGCAGGACTCTTCTTCCACACCCAAGAGCACCCAGCTACCCCCAAACCCTACCCAAAGGGCAACATGAGCACCCATCCTGTTGTTTTTCATCAGGAACAAGCGATGCTGGCAGGGAGGAGCCCTCACATTTGGACTGTACCGCTCTGCTGTGAAATCACCTGGTTCCTCTGACCTTCAGATCTGCTGGACCCATCTCCAGTCCCCATCAGTCATGGGGCGCCAAGCTGGGACGGGGCTGGGTGCCCTCAGCGCTGGGGGCTTGGTGGGCCCCTTTTATAAAGGCTCTTACGGTTTGAACTCACCATCTCAAATTGCCCTCGTGGTCTTGGTTAGTGCAGGTTATCTGAATGACTGTCCGGAGCAGGGGATAGTTTTAAATTTATTTTTCAGTGACTGTTTTCCGATTTAATGGAGGTTTCTGGTTTTATACTTGTTTTCACCAGTCTGACTGTATTTTCCTATATATCAAAAGCATACAGAGATGTGGATAGACCTTTTTTATGTATCATATAAATCTATTTAAGTGAATAAATAAATACTGCCACAATGGAGTAAGAGTGAAAGATTGCATTGATGCTGTTAGGAGTAGGAATATTTTGGAAGTACCACTATCAAATTGTCTGTGAAAATGCCATATAAGCACATGCATACACAATACCCACAGACAAATTTTTTTCTTTCGGATAAATGTCAAAAATGCAGACATCTGTTTTCACTGAAGTACCTGACATATTCTTCAAATCCACACTATGCTTGGCAGATACCAGAACATCTTCCATTAATCCTTAAAAAATTTAAATAGCAGTTTATTTATATTTAGCATTCTGAAAGCACAAAAGAGAACAGTAAGAGTATTCAATGCCTAGATCTTATAGGCTTCTTCCTAGAAGAATAAAGCTAAATCAGTAGTAGCTTAATCTGTTGTAGATAATATAATTTATGTTGCTCTGTATCATGTTAACGACTCTAAAACAATGTGCACATTATATTTTTTTCATTTGCAATTTGGGATTCTCAGAATAAGAGATGCAGAGACAAGGATAACCCATGTTTTCCATGAGAGATTCATGGAAACTGAAAAATAAGGTCTTTTAATAGTTCATGATAACTGTTTTTCTTGGCTTAAGTGTAGGTTTTAAAAAATGGTGCTCATTGTTTTGCTTGTAGTTCTTTCATGCATGGACAATCATGCTGATGATGCATTTACTTCAAGTGAATTTTCCAATTGAAAAAGTGCTCTCGAGTAGTTTAAGTACTATGAATCACCAAAAACCCATCTAAGTCCCATAAAAGCACTGGCTGCAGAAAGCAGCCCCGGAAAGAAGACATATTGGGATTGTACTGCATGGTTCAGCTAAAAGAAAATATATTTTGTCAACACAGAAGAAGTTGAAGAACCTGAGAGTTCTGTAAAAATGAAATTATAATCTGCCAGAAAGACAGAAATTAACTCTGCTGCAACCCCCCAGTTATATCCCTCAGTTGTTCATCACTGGTCTGAAGCAGAGATTCTAGATGTGAGAACTTCAGCTCCTGAAACACAGGATTTTTGTGGGATATATTTCATTCCTCATCTCCTTCTCTACTTTTTATTTTGCTATTGCCTCCCTTCCTTCCTAGTTTCCCTTGGCTTCGTCTGACTGTTGGAAGTTACCTTTTTCCTGTTATTATTCCCTGCACCATTTGGACAACTAGTGTTTCTGAGACAATGTCTTGTTAGTATGAACAAATGCAATCTATTCATTTCTTATATATATTCCAATATTTCCACTGAAACAACTTCAGGTTGTAAGTATTTGTCAGGGAGACATTAGTGATTTTTAAGTTATTATTCAGTTCTTACGTAGTTTTTATTTAAGGCTACCTTTGAAAGCAGATAGAACTATTCACTAAATCACAGTATTCAGGCTTTTCAAAACTGCAAAATGTTTAATAATAATTTCAAAATGTTAAGCTATTGCCTTAGAATTTTTTAAGTTTATGATATAACTTAAGGTTACAAGTTTTTAAAAGTAATTTAAATATGCTGAGAGTTTAAAAAATTTTCATGTAGCTTTCTGTATCTTGGATAGCCATGTATTGCCTCAAGTGAGCAACGCAAGTGTAGGGGGGTTCCTTGTGTTTGGAATTTCTGTCAGGATCAAAGGCCTTGGGGCCCGGATCTGGTCACAGACTGCGGAGCCCATACGGTGCTCCAGAAAGTGCTGAGAGGGTCGCTGTGGTCACGGCATCTTTGCTGCTTGCTGTCACTTATGCAGCTGTAGGTTAGTTGGTGCTGGAGCTTCCATCTTGCCCTGGTGAAAGAAAACCATCTTGCCCACATGCATCCACAGAAAAGATTTTCATTTTGATTGTTTTTCCAAGATAATGTGGATACAGGTTAAGATGTTTGACATGAGCTAGGGGAGCTTGCACGAGTGGTCTGGGTGCCAGAGACAGGGAGCACAGCCCAGCCGAGCCCTGGCCATCAGCGCTGGCAGGCTGCCCTGGCCCTTCCCCGAGTGATCTGGGGGGATTGTCTCCGGGACAAACTTGTTTTTTTTTAAAAAAATGAAGTTACGCATCTACAAAACATGAGGGTTTGTTCCCTCTATCTCATCACCTCTGGCACCCATTGACACGAAGCATCTTGTCCCTGCCATCAGTTTGGTTACCTCTCCTTGGGAATCTGGAGTAAGAGTGCCTGAAATGTGCTTTTAGGGTGGAAGATACCTGAGAAACTTTAATGGTTTATCCCATGTTCTATTTTTTGGTGGCATCATTGATTCACAAGGCAGTTAGCCTTACTTTGGGGATTAGCATTCCTGGGCTGTTCTTTGAAATAAAACACTTTGTGAAGGTGAAATGTAATTAAGTCGTTCACACCCTCTGATGAGCTGTTAGAACAGTAACTGTAGAACAAGCAGGAATAAATAAAAAAATAGTCTTTTGGGCTCTACAGCTTCCTAAGCAACATGGATTATATCTTCCCCTCTGAAAAAAAAGTAAAAGAATCCTGGGGGAGGTGTGGAGGGGAAGGAAGCTATACGAACATGAATGTTTAGTACCCCTTGAAGAAAGATGTAACAGAGGATGCATTTGTGCCACAAAGGCATGAAATGATCAATGCTCAGTTCTAACTCAGCCTAATCTTCTTGAAGACATGCCTCCCTTAAGTAAAAGCTCTGTTTGAAATTAAGAACATTTTCTTTGATTTACAGTTAAAACACATCAAACTTCCATCCAGGTACACACACACACACAAAGGTGAAAGAGCGATTGGGCACATCATTTGAAATATTGATCAAGCAATTGAATGTCATTTGGAGAGACGGTAAAAAAAATGTTGAGAAAGGCCCACGTGCCTTGTTTAGTGAAACAGACTCCTGCAGCAGGACACACAGGTTGTACACTTGCATGACAAACTCGCTTCCCCTCCCAACAGAAAGCAAATAATTAATTTTGCATTTCTAAAATGTGTCCGTTCGCCTGGAAACTTAATATTGCCACAAAACAATCCAATAGTGTCAAACTGGTGCTTTCTCAGGGAACACTATTCTGCTCAATATTATTTTTGTTAACCTTCTCTGGTTATTTGCACACCAGAAATTTTGAAGTCACTGCTAGGACTTGTTAAAGGAGCGTGGCTGAGGGAGCTGGTCATGGGCTGCCCGCTCACACGCACAGCTCCCATTTTCCCCATGTGCTACTCTGTACAACTCCGCACAACTCTCGTTACCCTGTTTTCACAGCTGCCTCATCCATCATCTCCCACACCCTTCCTGGGGTTTCCACCTCGCTTATCTCTCCAGCATTGTGCTTCACGAGGCATAGGTAGGACCTGGTGTAATGGGAGGACCAAAGAGGTGAGAGAAGCCCCGGTGGGGGACAGGAGGGCTGGTGAGTTGGTAGAGGGAAAATTGAAGCAGACTGTGAAACTTGAGTCTTCTGTCCTTTACAGTCTACAATTGTTTGTGCTATACTGGGGGCACGACTTTTCTTAAATCAAAATCCGAGAAGTAACCTGCCTCAAAGATGACTCTTGAAATTTGGAGTTTGTGGTTGTTTAGGTTGAGGAACAAAATTACTTCAGACTGCTGCAGGCTGTGGCTGACCACAGCAGAGCTGACAAGTCGACGGCGGTGCTGTGGTTGCGGGGGCTGAGGCAACTGGGGCTGTAGTTTATCCGCAAGTGTGAGCATTGATATTTTCTCTGAAATAAGGATAGTTAGCACTGAGGGAGGGCTCCAAAGCTCTTCTGGAGCCATTGATCACGCACATTACAAAGCACATAGGAGCGTGTCCGCTTAAAAGAGTGCTGCTTCATGACTGGTGAAGTTGACCAAATCTCACCTTCAGAAGAAGCTAGAGATGAAAACAAGTAATGAAATGTGTGGCAGATAAGTTACATGGGATAAGCCTGGAAAACGATAAACCTAATGCTTATCTTTAGAAAGCAGGGAAAGGAAGAGCCGGAGACTTATGGAACAAATAATCAAACTAGCGGCAAGGACAAATTGGATTTGTCAAGTACAAATCATATTAAACCAGCCTAATTTCCTTCTATGACAGGATAACAGGCCTTGTGGATTAGGGAAGAAGGAATAGAGTGCATAAATCATGACTTCGGGGGGACTTTTCTCACGGTTACATGTGGAATCCCCATGAGCAAGTGAGGAAAATAGGGTCTAGATAAGTCAATCCAAAACCATTTCGAAAACTAAGGGGAATAATTAGTAGATCGCTGTCACACTGGAACATGTTTCAAGGGGGAATGTCCCAGAGGTCTGTCATGGACCTGGTAGTACTGAGTGTTGAATATTCCTTCGGAGTAAATTTCAGTTAACAACATTGCTGATGAAATAAAGAGCATCTTTGTTCAATTTACAGAAGACACCAAGCTGAGAGAGCGGCAAACACTTCGAAAGGCAGAATTAGGATCCAAACTATACCCGGTATCTTGGAGAAGGCAATGAGAACAAAATACTGTGCAAGGTCATAAGGAAAAACCCTACACTCAGCAAGGAAAATGTGCACTCCAAAACGCACAAAACTGGTAATAGCTGACAAAGCATAAAAGTTATGGAGAAGATCTGGAAGTTATAGTTAATATGAGTTAATGATATGGCAAAAAGGTTGTACTGGGCTGTATAAAAACAGGTACTTTGCTGCAACGTACATGAAGTTTTCTTCCTCTGGTCAGTGCAAGCGTGGTGCTCAGCTGGAGAACAGTGTCCAGTTTTGAATGCTTTGAGCACTTAAAGAAAGATGCAGGTGAAGTAAGGTGAATCTGGCCATTTTCTTTATTCTCTTCTAAACTCTTTCGCAAGATTAAAGGAACTGGGCTTGTTTGATCTAAAGCAGAGAGAAATTAAAGCAGACAGATTAACCATCTTCAAAAACATAAATGGCAAAGAGGGCAGAAATAACCTCAAAGAGGACAACAATAACCTGTCAACAAGCAGTAAGGAGTCTACATTGCATCAGGAGAGACTTAGTTTAGATATTAGGAAATGCCTGAGAGCAACAACAAGAAGGCACCATTACAGGTCATCTAGGCAGATGCTGGCATCTTCATTGTTAGGGTTAGGATCCGGTTAGCACACATTGCTCAGGAAAGATTAGGTATAGCTGATGAGTGGATAGATGGTCTTTCCAAGTCCCTTCCTGTTTATGATGACTCTATGTATGTGTTGGATTAAATATCAGTGTAATAAAAGAAACTCAAAACAGTTGTCAGCCACTGGATGCGATAATAGGATTTCAGTATCAGAACGTCAATGTTGTAATTTCCTGTCCTCGGCAAAGCAGAGCGGGAACTGGCCCTATGCATAGACAGTGTAGGCGTCTGGCTAAACTATCAGATCACTGAGTCCAGCAAAACAGCACAGTCCTGCTCTCTGTGCTCCAGAGAGCCCAGAAAGCCAGGCTGGAGAGGGCAACGTAGCTAGACTGAGCTCGTGCTGGGGTGAAGGACCCTTCCCAGGAGCATCATCTCTATCCTCTGGAAGAAGAGGGACTGTCAACACCTTGGCTCCAATCCAGCACTGTCCTTTTCTTTCCTTTTGCTTTTCCCGAGGCAGGAGTAGAAATATGCTTGTAGGCTGCTCCCCCTGTTGAGAAGCCTGTGCCAGCTTTGCAGAAGAGGGAGATACCATTCCCAATACACTTTCACTCTCTGACTTTCTCAACAGACAAATTTTTAGCAATTCTTTTGCTAAAGTCACCTTTGTCTGGGTACACAGACATCTCAGAAGGGAATTTGGGGATGTATAAAGAAGTCCTTCCTTGTGATCATGTGTTATAAGCCAACTGGATTGTGAATTGAAGGTAATTGGATGCACTGATATAATGAGCTAAAGACCCATGTGACAATTAATAATTCTATCTAAATAAAGTTCTAATTCAAGATTTTTGGTAATGTAATGCTAAATGTAATAGAAGAGAAGAATGTCTTCTTTCTCAGCTTTTCACAGATGAGTTAGACTGACCCTGCAAACTCCTGCCTGCATGCTTAGCCTGACTTCAGCAGAGCTGTTGGCAAGTATGTGAATTTAAGCAGATGGACAGGCATGGATTTACAAGAGGCACTAACTGGTATCCGTACAGTAAAACCAACACATTCTCGTACCATGTCATGTGCCAACAGATATATAACTGTACAGTCCCTTCGCATTCCCCCATTTTGATCAGAGTTGCGGGTACGCAGAGGTGCAAGTCTTCGTAAGTACAGTAAACTTCTTTCTTGAAGTCTAGGATCACAGAGCAGTGAGCACCTCTTGTCATCGTAAGTGGAGGCTTTTCAACAGAGTTCCCTCCTGTCTTCTGGAGCCAGAAATGTGGTACGTATAAGGGAATCATGTGGGACTCCTTGGACCAGAGGTGTCACAGCAAGGGATAAAAAAGCAGCTGAACCTTTGTGGTTCCACTGGGCCCCTGGTGGAATCACAAGACAAAAAGTTCAAAGCCCAAATTGATTGTAGGTTTTTGAAGGACCTATTTGGTGATTAAAGATTTCAAGTCTTCACTAAAGCTTTCGGTAATATTTCTAACATCAAAACTCTCTCAGAAAGATGGATGTATAATGGATCAATAAGAGGAATGATTTTTGCATTGCCAACCTGTTCTTTGCAGTCACATGATAAAGATGAAGTAGAGATATTTTCTGTCAATCCATGGCTTTTGAGAAATTACTTAGCTTCCACTGAGTCACTTATCTTTGCTGCTATCCTATCATTAATAATTATATATTAATAATATAGATGCTTCTCTCATGCAAAAAGGAACCCCAATAGCACGTTAAGGCTCTCCAGGCTTCAGTTCCAATCTTCTATCACTTTCAGTGCTGTGTAAATAAATCCTGCTCCCCGTAAAGGCAAGGTTGAACACGTACAGGTCACAAGTCAAAAATGGTCTGAGGTGCACGCTTCTGGCTCTTGGACGGCATTTCAGCAGGCACAGATCTGCAGCCCACACTGAATGGCATGTGCTAAATTCCTAATCATGTTGTAGCTGTGATGGTCTACAGATATGACAGACACAGACTGCAGGAAGAAATGATACCTTTTTTTTTTTTTCTTGGAGCAACTGATTTAGCTGGAAAAACAGCCAAGCTTTCAGGCACAAATTTCTCTGCAGATGGAAAAAGCTAGAAGCTCGTCTGTGTTTCTACAGCCAAATCAGCGGGTCTACCAAAGACATCATCTCTCCTGACAGCTTTGCCTCATGGCAGCCTGGACGGCAGGACTCGTCAGTGCTTGCTGGCGGTGTGTGCCGGGGCTGCGCCGGCGCCTGCTGTGGGGGCCTCCATGGGGACTGCGGTCCCCCTGGACACGGTGGGAGCGGGACAGGGCAGGGAGGTGGCAGCAGGAGGTGAGTGGGGAGAGGGGGGGAAAAACTTCACCATTTGCCCCACGAAGCCCACCTCTACTCCACAAACCCCCCTCAGGCTTTAATTTCCCCTCAGCCCTCAGGCACCCCAGCTTTTCCCCCAGTTCAGACAAGGTCCCTGCCATGTCTGTCCAACCAGCCTTCAGCCCCACTGCTCTTCTTCCATCTTTCCGGCAAGGCCACTCACCACCCCAGCAGCAGCGGTCACCCAGCAGCCGCCTGCTCCATGGGTACCCATTAGCAGCCATCGCTTGCCACAGATGCCAAAGATGAAAAAGGAGAAATGCCACAGCTCTTCACTGAGCACAAGTTCAAAGCTCTTCTTTCCAGGGAAACGCTTCATGAATCAAAGTCTCAAACAGGAGAGAGAAATTATAGCAGAATAAATGATATCACGGCAAGATCGGTTCAAAAGCGCTAAGAGAGGCGACACAAAATATGAACGTTCCTTCTTAACACTAAAATAAGGGATTTAATATTACAAAAGGAGTCTAAGGAACTGTTTAAAAAAAGGGCAAAGGTTTTAAGTCGCCTGCTACTTTTGCAGGCTTGGTGACTTCACCTTCTGAAGAGTTTGCTCACGTCCAGAAGTACTTCAGGTCCTGCATTACCTAGACTGTATTTCCACAAAATATGGCCTAAGTACCCCTTTTTTGACCTCCTTTATGTATTTACTTAGACTCAAACTTGTGTTAAATTTAGAACTGTGAGATTTTTAAATGCTGAGTCAAGCTCACAATGGGGAAAATAACAGAAGTCATAAGAGGAAGAGCCCTTTCTGTAGTTCCTTTACAGTAAAATAACTTATGGTAAAGACTGGGGGTAGGTGGTAAAGAGGATGTAGAACTGCTGTTTTGTGGTGTGGCTGTATGGGTGACGATGCAGCTGGTGCATACAGAGACCCTGTTTCACCCTGGAGCTGCTTCCACCTCTGTCTTTCCCTGTGCACTGCTCTGGGGTCATAGTGCCTGTACAAAAGCATCGATTTCGACAGCAAGCTGGTGTCCGGGGAGTGAGGCATTTCACAAGGCAGTACTGGTGCTCCAGCAGCCGTACGCCCCAGGGACTGATTTTGGGGAGCAAAAAGAGTCGTCCTGTGCCCAGAGAAAGGGCTGTGCCTTGCACGCACCAGCTCAGCACCCTAGCTGGTGCCTAGGTCCTTTTATTTGGGAAGCCAAAGCAATATTGCCCTCCACTGGTCCTGAAACTAGTTTAGCTGCTAATGTGAGTTGGACAAAATCATTGTCAGTACCATCAGGGGCACTTTGAAACCAAGACTCGGATTCCTGAGACGTGTTGGTGTTGTTCCATCTGTGCTAGGCTCTCTTGCTTCTCAGCCTCAGCTGCAGCAGAGACAGTCATTAGGAGTGGCGCTGGCGTGACTGTGCAGCGGGAGGGGGGTGCGAGCAGCGTCACCTCCCGCAGGGACCAGCGCTCTGCGGGGGAATTTTGGTCAGGTCACTCAAAGCAGACAGAAACTTCACTCAGCGTGAGCTCTGGCATTGTCCAACGTGAGCCTCCCTAGTGAATGGGTTTGCTGTTGTCAGCGAAGCCTCCGAGGCGAGCAGCTCTGAGACAGAGGACCGCGTCGGGGGACCGCTGCTGGATCGGCGAAACCGCGGCAAAACCGCGCAGGGAAGGGAGGAAAAAGAAAAGGGAGGGCGCAGCCACCCCCCCGGCCCCTGAGCAGGAAGGCGGGAGCTCCTGACGAGGACCCGGCTCTGACTCAGCGTGGGCGGGGACGAGAGTGACGGCGGCACTTTAGAACGAGGAGAACACACTGGAACCGCCATTTCAGCGAAGCCTCCGAGGCGAGCAGCTCTGAGACAGAGGACCGCGTCGGGGGACCGCTGCTGGATCGGCGAAACCGCGGCAAAACCGCGCAGGGAAGGGAGGAAAAAGAAAAGGGAGGGCGCAGCCACCCCCCCGGCCCCTGAGCAGGAAGGCGGGAGCTCCTGACGAGGACCCGGCTCTGACTCAGCGTGGGCGGGGACGAGAGTGACGGCGGCACTTTAGAACGAGGAGAACACACTGGAACCGCCATTTCAGCGAAGCCTCCGAGGCGAGCAGCTCTGAGACAGAGGACCGCGTCGGGGGACCGCTGCTGGATCGGCGAAACCGCGGCAAAACCGCGCAGGGAAGGGAGGAAAAAGAAAAGGGAGGGCGCAGCCACCCCCCCGGCCCCTGAGCAGGAAGGCGGGAGCTCCTGACGAGGACCCGGCTCTGACTCAGCGTGGGCGGGGACGAGAGTGACGGCGGCACTTTAGAACGAGGAGAACACACTGGAACCGCCATTTCAGCGAAGCCTCCGAGGCGAGCAGCTCTGAGACAGAGGACCGCGTCGGGGGACCGCTGCTGGATCGGCGAAACCGCGGCAAAACCGCGCAGGGAAGGGAGGAAAAAGAAAAGGGAGGGCGCAGCCACCCCCCCGGCCCCTGAGCAGGAAGGCGGGAGCTCCTGACGAGGACCCGGCTCTGACTCAGCGTGGGCGGGGACGAGAGTGACGGCGGCACTTTAGAACGAGGAGAACACACTGGAACCGCCATTTCAGCGAAGCCTCCGAGGCGAGCAGCTCTGAGACAGAGGACCGCGTCGGGGGACCGCTGCTGGATCGGCGAAACCGCGGCAAAACCGCGCAGGGAAGGGAGGAAAAAGAAAAGGGAGGGCGCAGCCACCCCCCCGGCCCCTGAGCAGGAAGGCGGGAGCTCCTGACGAGGACCCGGCTCTGACTCAGCGTGGGCGGGGACGAGAGTGACGGCGGCACTTTAGAACGAGGAGAACACACTGGAACCGCCATTTCAGCGAAGCCTCCGAGGCGAGCAGCTCTGAGACAGAGGACCGCGTCGGGGGACCGCTGCTGGATCGGCGAAACCGCGGCAAAACCGCGCAGGGAAGGGAGGAAAAAGAAAAGGGAGGGCGCAGCCACCCCCCCGGCCCCTGAGCAGGAAGGCGGGAGCTCCTGACGAGGACCCGGCTCTGACTCAGCGTGGGCGGGGACGAGAGTGACGGCGGCACTTTAGAACGAGGAGAACACACTGGAACCGCCATTTCAGCGAAGCCTCCGAGGCGAGCAGCTCTGAGACAGAGGACCGCGTCGGGGGACCGCTGCTGGATCGGCGAAACCGCGGCAAAACCGCGCAGGGAAGGGAGGAAAAAGAAAAGGGAGGGCGCAGCCACCCCCCCGGCCCCTGAGCAGGAAGGCGGGAGCTCCTGACGAGGACCCGGCTCTGACTCAGCGTGGGCGGGGACGAGAGTGACGGCGGCACTTTAGAACGAGGAGAACACACTGGAACCGCCATTTCAGCGAAGCCTCCGAGGCGAGCAGCTCTGAGACAGAGGACCGCGTCGGGGGACCGCTGCTGGATCGGCGAAACCGCGGCAAAACCGCGCAGGGAAGGGAGGAAAAAGAAAAGGGAGGGCGCAGCCACCCCCCCGGCCCCTGAGCAGGAAGGCGGGAGCTCCTGACGAGGACCCGGCTCTGACTCAGCGTGGGCGGGGACGAGAGTGACGGCGGCACTTTAGAACGAGGAGAACACACTGGAACCGCCATTTCAGCGAAGCCTCCGAGGCGAGCAGCTCTGAGACAGAGGACCGCGTCGGGGGACCGCTGCTGGATCGGCGAAACCGCGGCAAAACCGCGCAGGGAAGGGAGGAAAAAGAAAAGGGAGGGCGCAGCCACCCCCCCGGCCCCTGAGCAGGAAGGCGGGAGCTCCTGACGAGGACCCGGCTCTGACTCAGCGTGGGCGGGGACGAGAGTGACGGCGGCACTTTAGAACGAGGAGAACACACTGGAACCGCCATTTCAGCGAAGCCTCCGAGGCGAGCAGCTCTGAGACAGAGGACCGCGTCGGGGGACCGCTGCTGGATCGGCGAAACCGCGGCAAAACCGCGCAGGGAAGGGAGGAAAAAGAAAAGGGAGGGCGCAGCCACCCCCCCGGCCCCTGAGCAGGAAGGCGGGAGCTCCTGACGAGGACCCGGCTCTGACTCAGCGTGGGCGGGGACGAGAGTGACGGCGGCACTTTAGAACGAGGAGAACACACTGGAACCGCCATTTCAGCGAAGCCTCCGAGGCGAGCAGCTCTGAGACAGAGGACCGCGTCGGGGGACCGCTGCTGGATCGGCGAAACCGCGGCAAAACCGCGCAGGGAAGGGAGGAAAAAGAAAAGGGAGGGCGCAGCCACCCCCCCGGCCCCTGAGCAGGAAGGCGGGAGCTCCTGACGAGGACCCGGCTCTGACTCAGCGTGGGCGGGGACGAGAGTGACGGCGGCACTTTAGAACGAGGAGAACACACTGGAACCGCCATTTCAGCGAAGCCTCCGAGGCGAGCAGCTCTGAGACAGAGGACCGCGTCGGGGGACCGCTGCTGGATCGGCGAAACCGCGGCAAAACCGCGCAGGGAAGGGAGGAAAAAGAAAAGGGAGGGCGCAGCCACCCCCCCGGCCCCTGAGCAGGAAGGCGGGAGCTCCTGACGAGGACCCGGCTCTGACTCAGCGTGGGCGGGGACGAGAGTGACGGCGGAAATCCCCTTCCCGTACAAGAGCATCTCCCAGGGAGCGCGAGCGACCAGGAGCGCGGCGAACAGGACGGGCAAACAGGGCGTGGCGCGTCAGAAGGGCGTGGCGCGGCAGTTTGCGCGGCAGTTCGCGCAGGCAGGGCGTGTGGGGAAGGTGAAGGCAGCCTAGCAGCTCAAGAGGATCTGTGAGAAGTGAGTTCATTCGGTAGTCCCCATCCTTCCAGAAGAAACTCAACTATGGTCCTCACTCGTCAGAAAGCGATGCCCTCTGTGCTCGCCAGAGTGGATGTGGCTACCCAGACGGAGCTGCCGGGAAAACATGCCGCCACCCAGGTCTCGGGCTGCAGGGAGTGCCTGGGCCTCTCGCTGGTCACACATGGCAGCCGTGTGGACAGCTGCGTGAGGTGCGACCAGGTGGATGACTTGCTTTGCATGGTGGCAGAGCTACGGGAGGAGGTGGAAAGATTAAGGAGCATTAGGGAGGCTGAAAAGGAGATCGACTGGTGGTGCCAGGCTCTGCCCCCCCTGAGACGGGAACAAGAGCAGCAGCAGCCGCCAGTAAGAACCCACGATCAAGGGGATCCTCTGTCCCCCCCCCGCCGGGCTGAAGGCAGCAGCTCAGAGGAGGAGAGTGAATGGAGGCGAGTCCGCGCTCGTGGCGGCAGGCGAAGGCCCTCCTTGCCCGCCTCGCCCCCCCAGGTGCCTCTACACAACAGGTATGAGGCCCTGGAGGTGGAAGGACAGTCAGTGGAGGATGGGGACGACAATCTATCTACACCAGAGGTGTCGCCCAGGTCAGAAGAACGTACCTCTCGTCTTACCACCACCTCCACGAGGAAGAAAAGAAGGGTTATAGTGGTGGGTGACTCCTTTCTGAAGGGAACCGAGGGTCCGATATGCCGGCCAGACCCTCCTCTTAGGGAAGTCTGCTGCCTCCCTGGAGCCCGCGTGAAGGATGTCACGAGGGTACTCCCTAGTCTGGTACGGCCCTCGGACTATTACCCCCTACTGCTCTTCCATGTGGGGGGCGATGATACTGCAACGCGAAGTCCTAGGGTGATCAAAAGAGACTTGAGGGCCTTGGGACGGCTAGTAAGAAACTCAGGAGCGCAGGTTATTTTCTCTTCTCTCCTTCCAGTGGTGGGCAGTGACACCAGAAGGAACAGAGATGCCCAATCTATTAATGCATGGCTCCGTGGCTGGTGTCATCGCCACGGATTTGGTTTTTTTGACAACGGAATGGCCTACGCCGCACCAGGTTTGCTGGCATCCGATGGGATTCATCTTTCTCAAAGGGGAAAGAGAATCTTTGCACAGGAACTTGCAGGGCTCATTGACAGAGCTTTAAACTAGACTCGAAGGGGGAGGGGGATAATATCAGGCTTGCCCGAGAGAAGCTGAGGGGCGACGTGCCATGGTTGGAGGGAGCGGCTGACAGCGAGGACAGTCGGCCTGAGTCCTCGAGATGCACGGGGTACGCTTGGGCACAGCCGAAGTCGAGCGGAGTTGAGCCAGGGGATACTGAGGCAACGGGAGCCAAGAGGGAAACACCAGTGAAATGCCTCAAAGCACGCAAGGGGTGTTCTTCTATGAAGGAGGCACGGACGACACCCCAGCTGAAGTGCCTCTACACCAATGCACGCAGCATGGGCAACAAGCAGGAGGAGTTGGAAGCCATTGTACGTCAGGAAAACTATGATATGGTGGCCATCACAGAAACATGGTGGGATGACTCGCACAACTGGAGTGCAGCGATGGATGGCTATAAACTCTTCAGGAGGGATAGGCGAGGCAGGAGAGGTGGTGGGGTAGCCCTATACGTCAGGGAGAGTCTGGATAGTTTAGAGCTCAATGATGGTGATGATAGGGTGGAGTGTCTGTGGGTCAGAATCAGGGGGAAGGCCAACAAGGCAGATATTGTGGTGGGAGTCTGTTACAGACCCCCCAGCCAGGATGAGGAGACAGATGAACTATTCTATAAGCAGCTGGGAGAAGCCTCACGATCGCTAGCCCTTGTTCTTGTGGGGGACTTCAACCTGCCAGATGTCTGCTGGAAATACAATACAGCAGAGAGGAAACAGTCCAGGAGGTTCCTGGAGCGTGTGGCAGATAACTTCCTGACGCAGCTGGTGAGTGAGCCAACGAGGGAAGGTGCCCCGCTGGACCTCTTGTTCACCAACAGAGAAGGACTGGTGAGTGATGTGATGGTTGGAGGCTGTCTTGGGCAGAGCGATCATGAAATGATAGAGTTTTTGATACGTGGAGAAGCGGCGAGGGGGGTCGGCAAAACTGCCACCTTAGACTTCCGGAGGGCGGACTTCAGCCTGTTTAGGAGACTGGTCGACAGAGTCCCCTGGGAGGCAGCTCTTATGGGCAAAGGGGTCCAGGAAGGCTGGACATTCTTTAAGGAGGAAGTCCTAAAGGCACAAGAGCGGGCTGTCCCCAGGTGCCGAAAGACGAGCCGGCGGGGAAGAAGACCGGCCTGGCTGACTAGAGAGCTCTGGCTCGAACTGAGGAGAAAGAGGAGAGTCTATGACCTCTGGAAGAAGGGGCGGGCAACTCAGGAGGACTACAGGGGTGTAGCGAGGCTGTGCAGGGAGAAAACTAGAAGGGCCAAAGCTGAGCTAGAGCTCAGTCTGGCTGCTGCTATAAAAGACAACAAAAAACACTTCTTCAAATACATTAGCAGCAAAAGGAGAGCTAAGGAGAATCTCCAGCCCCTAGTAGATGTGGGAGGAAACACAGTGACCAAGGATGAGGAAAAGGCTGAGGTACTTAATGCCTTCTTTGCCTCAGTCTTTATTAGCAGGGCCAAATGTTCTATGGGTACCCAGCCCCTGGAGTTGGAAGATAGGGATGGGGACCAGACTGGAGCCCCCATTATCCAGGGGGAAATGGTGAGTGACCTGCTGCACCACTTAGACACTCACAAGTCTATGGGGCCTGATGAGATCCACCCGAGAGTGTTGAAGGAGCTGGCAGATGTGCTCACCAAGCCCCTTTCCATCATTTACCAGCAGTCCTGGCTAACTGGGGAAGTCCCTGCTGACTGGAGATTAGCGAATGTGACACCCATCTTCAAGAAGGGCCGGAAGGAGGACCCGGGGAACTACAGGCCTGTCAGCCTGACCTCGGTGCCGGGGAAGCTGATGGAGCAGATCATCCTGAGTGCTATCACACGGCATGTAGAGAATAACCAGGGGATCAGGCCCAGCCAGCATGGGTTCAGGAAAGGCAGGTCCTGCTTGACCAACCTGATCTCCTTCTATGACAAGGTGACCCGCCTAGTGGATGAGGGGAAGTCTGTGGATGTTGTCTATCTAGACTTCAGTAAAGCCTTTGACACGGTTTCCCACAGCATTCTCCTGGAGAAACTGGCTGCTCATGGCTTGGACGGGTGTACTCTTCGCTGGGTAAAGAACTGGCTGGACGGCCGGGCCCAGAGAGTGGTGGTGAATGGAGTTTACTCCGGTTGGCGGCCGGTCACAAGCGGTGTTCCCCAGGGCTCGGTGTTGGGGCCAGTTCTGTTTAACATCTTTATCAATGATCTGGACGAAGGGATCGAGTGCACTCTCAGTAAGTTTGCAGACGACACCAAGTTGTGTGGGAGTGTTGATCTGCTGGAGGGTAGGCAGGCTCTGCAGAGGGACCTGGACAGGCTGGATCGATGGGCTGGGGTGAATTGTATGAGGTTTAACAAGGCCAAGTGCAAGGTCCTGCACTTGGGCCACAGCAACCCCATGCAACGCTACAGGCTTGGGGAAGAGTGGCTGGAAAGCTGCCTGGCAGAGAAGGACCTGGGGGTGTTGGTTGACAGCCGCCTGAATATGAGCCAGCAGTGTGCCCAGGCGGCCAAGAAGGCCAATGGCATCCTGGCCTGTATCAAAAATAGCGTGGCCAGCAGGACTAGGGAAGTGATTGTGCCCCTGTACTCGGCACTGGTGAGGCCGCACCTCGAATACTGTGTTCAGTTTTGGGCCCCCCACTACAAGAGGGATATTGAGGTACTGGAGCGCGTACAGAGAAGGGCAACGAAGCTGGTGAAGGGTCTGGAGCAGAAGTCTTATGAGGAGCGGCTGAGGGAGCTGGGACTGTTTAGCCTGGAGAAAAGGAGGCTGAGGGGAGACCTCATCGCTCTCTACAACTACCTGAAAGGAGGTTGTAGAGAGGTGGGGGTCGGTCTCTTCTCCCAGGTAACAAGTGATAGGACAAGAGGAAATGGCCTCAAGTTGCGCCAGGGGAGGTTTAGACTGGATATTAGGAAATTTTTCTTCACCGAGAGGGTTATCAAGCACTGGAACAGGCTGCCCAGGGAAGTGGTTGAGTCGCCATCCCTGGAGGTATTTAAAGGACGTTTGGATGAGGTACTTAGAGACATCGTGTAGTGATGGTTTTTGGCAGTGTTAGGTTTATGGTTGGACTCGATGATCTTAAAGGTCTTTTCCAACCTATATGATTCTGTGATTCTGTGATTCTGTGACATTCCCATCAGGTAGAACCTGCAGGTCCACTAAATATTTCAGATTTCTAAAGCTTGCAATATTATGTTGAAAACCCATGTTCTCAACTACCATGTCTGCTGATTCTCACTGCTGGCTGAGGAGGAGGCGAGGAGCCCTACCTACAAAACCTCCGGGCACACCCTGAAGGTGCTGGTGCTGGCTCCGAGGCACCCAACGAAGCTGGCATCACTTGAATAGCCCAGCCAAACACCAGCATCCAACAGCTCTGTGCTAACAGTAAAAGAGATGAAACGCTTCCCGTGGCACTTTGGGGACCGTCCGAGGGCCGTGCAGGCAGCGCTGGCCTCCGCAGGCTGCAGGTTTATTCCTCGGGAGTGTGGTGTGAAGGCGTGTGGCACCGGCGGGTCTCACCTGCGTGCTGGTGACACGGAGGAGGAAGCGTGTTAGGTGACAGGTATCTCTGGTACAGTGAGCAGCAGTGAAATGATTAACCATCCTGGCATTTAAGTGACCATCATTAGGCTTCCCGTGAACAGCCCTTTGAGATAAATACTAGAAATTCACACCTATCTGGGTCCTACATTTTTTCAGCCTGTTTGGGACAGGCCGAAATTAGGTGTGTAAATCTCCTTGAGCACCTTGGGCACTCTGCAGTTTTCTTAAGGAGCTGTGGCAGTCGCTGGCTTGGCCTCCCTAGTTCGGTCTTTTAACCTGCTATTCCCAGCGTCACCTCCATGAATAAAAATGTTCCCGGTTTCAAGGCATGCTTCCTGCAAAATTACTCTTCTCAGGACCCACAGATCTTACTTCTGTCTGAGCGTGGCCTGATACACCTAGAATAGCTGTGGGGAAATAAGTCCAAGACCGCTGTGGCTGGTTGAAGTACAAAAGATTCTGCTATCGATACACTTCTTGTGACTTACGTGCGTAAGAAAAACGTCTTTAATTTCCACCATCAGTTTCTTCCAATGAAGTTGGAAGAGGTGCACAAGAGCAGCTCGGATGCCAGAGAGGTTTCTTGGAGAGTTAGGGACTTAATTTTAGAACAATTTCCAGTAAGTTACCAGGAAAGATTACGGGCTGAGGGGTTTCGCAGGATATTAAGAATTGTATCGCCCCTTCCAGAGCTATCTGTGAATCCTGTGCTGGCGTGATAAATAACCCCACGGTTACCAAAAGACGGGGAGCAACCAATGTCCTTGCAAACTAGAAGAGGTCTGTTCTCCAGACAGCGAGGTAGTGAGAGCTACAGTTGTTGTTCTAATGCTGTTAATGGGCGACAGTATGCTAATTAGTCAGATTAACTAAGCGCGTGAGTCATGCACTAACCCTTCTTGAAAGAAAGTGCCCATTTTGAGATGCTAAATGAGAACATAAATGCAATCAGGCATAGAATTCTTGAAAGATAAGACGAGAGCAGACCTGCTTGTTAATGGAGCCAGTGAAATTAATTCTGCTTTGGAAAGGGGTGCACTTTTTCATATTCAGGGTTCGTTTTACTGGGGAAGGGTTCAAAACCTTCAGATCTATACAATGCATTTCACTCAGGTCTAAGTAGCTTTAATGACCTAACATAACAAAGATATTTCTGATATTCTCTGCTACGTTTGCACCTTCGGAAAGATGACTTTTTTTTTTAATTAGAGGCATTCAGATGTTTCAAATGAAGACAAAACTATAATATTCTGAAAAAACACAAAGCCCTCTCATCTATAATGGATGGGAAAGTATTAAAAATGTTTATTGTGAATGCTCAAGCTCTTATACTGAAAAACTACAGTCTCCTCACATTTGAGAAGTCGGCATCAATGCTCACAGGGACCACAGATGTGGTGCTGGGAGTCACCGCCGAGGGTAAGGAAAGGAGGGCTGGGAGAAGAGCCTTCTATGGAGAAGAGCTGCGCCATTTTTTGGTGTGTGCGATCCCTTCCTTTCTTGGTGGCCGCTCGCTATGTGTGTGTGAGCCTATTTTAACCTCTTTCCCTTCATCACTCGTAACGGCGTAGGCATCAAGGAAATGCAGAAGCGGTGCTAGCAGCCATCGCACACTGTCTGGGATGCTTTGGGTCCTGAGCTAAACACGGCTCGGACAGCCGGCCGGCCCCAGTCTCCGGTCTGAAATCCCTGTCAGCTTTCCAAGCGCCTGACGTGGCGAGAGGAGGAAGCCCCGGGTCTGGTTCCTCGTAGCTGTTCAACGATCACGCCTGCACGTGGTGTTTGCTTGTGCCAGCACCTCCAGCCGTCCTTCGGGCACCCTGGGGCTTGCGGACGCACACCGCTGGGGACGAAGCCACGTCTCCGTGCGCGGGTGAGCCGGCGGGGAGGTCAGGCAGTGCTGCGAGGAGGGCTAGCGCTGGGGAACGATGCCCGGGCAGGTCCTGTGCTCATCAGGACCTCGTGAAAAACTACAGGCCCTACCACGAGTACCTCTGGGCACTGAATTCACCATGAAAATATTCTGCCTCGCGCTTGTTTTTGAACATGCTCTGTCGACTCATCTTTTGCCAGAACTAGTCTTTTTTCTTAAAGATTTCTGACCCTTCCAGTCCGATTTCAAGGCAGCTGCTTGGCAGTAGGACTGCTAGAAGTGCTGGCTCCGCTAGCCTGCCTTCTTTTCTAACCCGAAGTCTTACCAGTGCCATTGCAATGGCCACCGGTTTCCACCCCAAAGGTGGCTGCACCTCGATGATTGGTGAAAAGCGATCCCTATATATATTTGCAATGCTCTGAAGTGCCTTGAGGCTTGCAAAAGGCACTATATAAATCAATTAATAACAATATCAGAGGTCAGCCAGCCAATAAGAATACAATTTAGTTTAATGAGAGATAAATAAGACAGACAGAGTGAGAGAGGAAGGGAGCTCCAAGGCTCCCTACCCGGTGCCAGGCTCTAAATACGCCAGCTCCTGACTTTATCGCAGCGATCATCAGAAACACGGAAGATAATCGTGTCATTGCCGTTTCTTAGTCCAGTGTATTATCTGTTACTGGTTTTGATGTCTTACTCAGCTCTGTACCAGTATGATTTTAGGAAGAGTGTACATTATTTTCATGAAAACAAATATGAGCATGAGGAAGCATTTTTCCCTTGCGTGCAATTCCTACTAAAGAATTTACATTCTTCTAATTTACTGGTTTACTGCACCACTTAGTGCACTCCTGAGATGTGCAGAATGTCCTCGCAGTTAAGAATGTGCAGATGAAATTTACCCTTTTTGCACTGAATCACTCACTCTTCCCTTGGAAGTCACCATGCTCTTTCCTCCCTCTAAATCTCCTTTAACCGCTCTAATAAAAGAATAGATTATTCTGCATAGTTACAAAATAGATCCAAGACGGATGGTTGGCAGTTTATTTGGATTTTAGGGTAGTTATGTATTTTTGTGACCAGCCTGCTACTAAACAGGTGAATGGAAAGACATCGTTTTACATTTGATTCTTCCTATTATATGGGGCTGTGGATGTAGGAATGAAAATTCTCCATTGTAGCCCCAGACAAAAAGCTGGGCTACATCGTCCTCATCAAAGCAGTATTTGGTAAGTTGTCAGAAGACGCAGAGGACATGGGGAGATAACCCCGAGTGGGGTAGGACAGGGGATGGGGGAGGAGGTGTTTCGTGCTTGTGCCACGCTGGCACGCAAGCTGCACAGCCCGTCGCTGTGTCTGTGTCCACGTGAACCTGTCGGGATGCGCTGGATGATGCCTCGGGCCCCGCTGCCCTGGTCGTGCAGCCTGAAGAGCTGTTAGGGAAGGCGGCAGCTCCTGTCCAGCCCCTGCACGTGTCCTTTCTGGGGGTCCAGAGGCAGCTTGCGCATTGGTACGGGTGCTGAGAATGTTCCGAGGCTCAGTATTATAGAAACAACCATTAGCAGCAGAGCATGAAACATGTATCTAAAGCAGAATAAAGCAGTGTGAAGCACTCTTGGTGAGCAAGCCTATAGCTGCAGGGCAAGGCTGACTTGGGCTAAAATTTGACACAGTTTAGTGTAGCATCATTACATGCAGAATCGGCTCACCTGGTTATTCCTAGAAACTTCTTTTTTTTTGCTGTGTCTGCACGCACTGCATGTCTCTTTGTCTGGCAGTTGCCTACATCGTGCTCTAACGGGGTATTTGTTCAGACCTCAAGCCCCGTGGCCATGGCAAAAAGAGGCAAAGGAGGCAGAACAGACCTTCCTGAAGCTCTTTGACAAAAGCCAAACGGAGCTGACTTCACGCACATCACCACTTCCGAGGTTGCATCCCCCAAAAATTCCACTTACGTTTTTGAGTCCTTTCACGTGCCTCAGAACAGCAGCCTGTGCAAATCTGGGGCTGTCTGCTTCACACTTAGGTGATCCACTTGCAGCAACTCAGATCTGGACGTGAAAACATTTCTTCTGCAAGGAGGGCTGCTCTTTGTTCTCTCTCCCCTGTGCCAAAAAAAGCCAGCCCTGAACACCGTGACAAAGGATTAGCTCAAGCTGAGGCCAGGCTGCAATGTAAATAGCCAGACAGAGAACAGAATGGCTTCTTTTATCAAACTTAACATCCCAAAGCTCTACTGATTTCATTGTCATTACGGTGGTGATTAATTTGACCCAGAGTACTGCCACCCACTGTTAAAGCCTTCGCTGCATCCCTGTTGATAGCTCTCATGACAGAGATTACAGTCTGCCACTGCGTTGTCCATAATTAGTACTTGTCAAAACGAGATTTGCCTGTGGTAGCCCACCGTCCATGAGAAACCCATTCAAAATTAAACCCGCTTTGGAAAATAGAGGACAGTTCATCCTCTAATTGGAACCAATGAGGACAGAATGAAGACTCTTTTTCTCATCCATTAAGTGTTGTTCCAAGTCTAAAAAATGATTTTGTGAGTCCTCTCCATGGCTATCAGTAAGCGTCCTCTGGTGAAGTACGAGGGTGCCGATTCTGTTCTGCAGCTGGGTCCTGAAATGTTTGCACGGTTAATTCCCTAAAACAGGATAGTTTAATCGCTTCATCTGAAGCAGGCCGGGGCCAGGGCACAGTGACGGTCCCTGCCGTGTGGCCGATGCCAGCACCGCTGCCCAGCCCTGGGCGACGGGGCCCTCGGGAAGGCAAGGGCTGGGCATCGCCCGGGGATGCCTTGTGCCGGGGGCACCGGGGCAGCGTTTGGATGAGTCGTCGCACATCTCCAGGGAATGGAGGAGGCAGGAGGGAGTGAAGCCACACAGCCCGATGGGCCAGCACAGAAATGCGAGGTTTATAGTGACCGGGGCGTAGGTTAGTCTGAGACTTCACTCACCAGCATTTTGGCCTGGACTAGACGTGGAGTCTAATATACAATTCACTTTGCAGGCTAAAGCTACAACCCTTTTATTTTTTTCTTCCACTGTAAGAGGAATGGCCGGTGTTATTGCAACCCTGAATGCGAAGACTCAGTAACCCCATCAGTCTCGCCACGGATTGCAACAAAAGGTTTTCTGATTAAACTGTGAACTACAGGGCCAGGGATGGACACAGAGATGGTAAACACGCTCAGAGCAAGTAACCGCGCTGGAATCAACTGAAGTTGATGTCCAATGACATTTTTCACAGGACAAACAGGAAAGCTGGTGTTTTTGTGATTGGAAGCATGAATACATTTTCATAGGAAAATTGTTCTCGCTCGAGCCACCGTCTGAAAACAAGAGGAGGGAATGCAGAGCATGACACCCTTGTGCTGGTCAAATAGACCACTGTTGGAGAAATGTTGTATCTTTTCATTTCGGGTACTGGCAGTGCTCAGTAGCTCTTGAAAGCAGTGGAATATATCATGGCAAAAGTGAATGCTTGGAGAATAATTCACAAGAGGTGGTGGTGTGCCAGACATAATTCTTCACAAATGGCTTTCATTTTATTGCACTAAAAGAAGTAAAAGAGCTTAAAAGACAACAGTATTTTTTTCTGAGTGCCCAGCCACTGATAAAAGTGCCACCCTTTCCTACAGCAGGTTAATTAATCTTTATGCAGTCCTGTATGTAAACTCCTTTCACTGAAGCTTATTGAAATGGACTCTGGACCTGAATCCTGCACAGCCAGATTATGGCTCTCATCCTCATCTTCAGTGGAAGTGCTGTTAAGAAAAGGATGCTTCGTCTTGAATAGTGCCAAAATATCAGTCTGATCAGCTCTGACCTGGGCAAGTTACAGGGAGGCCTACTAATGAAGGAAAGCCCTCATTGCAAAGCTTCAGTCCACTGCAACCCTGGATTGAATTACTGCAAGTCAGACAGAAATCTTCTGGTCTTCGCTGCACTGGTCAATGCACAGCTGAAGATGTGGGCCAGCTGGAGATCAGCTAAAAAGGGAAAAATCAGACTGCTGGTAGATGTAAAATCCATAGTCAGGGAGGAGAGATTGAGTCCCAGGCCTAGAGAAAAGTGAAGACTGGTAGTCTTTGGGCTTGCAAAAAAAAAAGCTGCTGCAAAAAAGAGCAGGAGTAAACAGTTCTCCTTATCCACTGTGTTGTGGTTTAACCCCAGTCAGCAACTAAGCCCCACACAGCCGCTCGCTCCCCCTTCCCCTCCCCCGGTGGGATGGGGGAGACAATCAGAAAAAAAAGTAAAACCCGTGGGTTGAGAGAAAGACAGTTTAATAGGACAGCAGAAGAAGAGAAAATCATAATAACGATAAAAGAATGTACGAAACCAGTGATGCACAATGCAATTGCTCACCACCCGCTGACCGATGCCCAGCCCATCCCCGAGCAGCGATCGCTGCCCCCGGCCAACTCCCCCAGTTTCTATACTGAGCATGACACCATATGGTATGGAATAGCCCTTTGGCCAGTTGGGGTCAGCTGTCCTGGCTGTGCCCCCTCCCAGCTTCTTGTGCCCCTGGCAGAGCATGGGAAGCTGAAAAGTCCTTGACTGGTGTAAGCACTGCTTAGCAACAACTAACACATCAGTGTGTTACCACATTATTCTCATCCTAAATCCAAAATACGGCACCATACCAGCTACTAGGAAGAAAATTAACTCTATCCCAGCCGAAACCAGGACACACTGAAAGCAGGAGAAGGAAAAGCAGCTTTGAAGGTTCTGTCATTTGTGAAAGTTTTAGATGATTTAATCGTGGACTGAAATTTTTGGAAAATATTTGTTTTCTCTCTTAGGTTCTTCCTGGAACCATCTCTTTAAACTAATGAGACATTTAAGCTAGACATTAGGAAGCATTTTCTAATGATGACAATGACTACATCCCGTCGCACGTCGCTGCGAAGGTCAGGCGAGTCAGCAAACGTCTGCTGGGAGCGCGCTGGGCATCGCCGGCCCCGCCGTGGCGTGGGGGAGGCAGGGGACGACCTCGGCAAGCCCCAGCCAGTCCTCTTTCCTATCACTCTGGCAAGGCTGAAGATTTACTTTCACCCTGAAGGTAATCAGTCAGTCGTGATTTTGACCTACAGTTTAATGTGCTCTCTTGCTATAGTTACAGACATCCTCCTTCTGGTTATGCTCCCTGCTGTGACTAATGGCATCTTTGCAGTTAAAGAGGTGGTTTTTAAAGAAAAACATCCAAGTTTCAGTGCTGTTACCAAGTTCACAGTTTTAGCAAAAACAACAGCACAGCAGTCCTTGCTATGGCCTATGAACTTGACGTTTTTCGGGTGCAAATGTGTACGTGTATATTTATACACCTTTCTCAAAACCCCTAAATACACAGAAAGCAACAAGTTTTCTGTTACTGTTTATGCAATGCGTCATCAGTCTTGGTATTCACTATTCACAGCGAAGTATGTTTCAAGTTCACTTACTCCATTCATACAAAAATATTCTTGATCAGCCAAAGTTTTTTGAAAACTGAATTGTTTTGCACAAATGCAAACAAAAATGGAAACGAGTTTCCACAGAATCAGGAGCTGAGTACCACACAAGATACGGAGATGCTAAGCAAGCTTTACGAATACGATCCTTCCAGTGTGGTTTTCTGGAAGATGTTTAAGGGTGATATGAGGAACCATTTCTTAAAGATAAAACCATAAGGATTTTAAAGGTATTTTGCAAAATACGTCAACCATTAATAAATATTCCTTTTGAAAACACTGCACTGATTGAAGGTAGTTCTCCAAACTGAAGAACAGGTTTTTAGATTAAGTGATGAGACCACTTTAAATAAATCCAATGGATTTTGTGTGTGTGTGTGTATGCTGAAGAAAAATTTGAGAAAATGCTGCATTTGTTTAAATCTCCTTCCTTGTTTTTGCTTTCTAAATAGGTTCCCTCTTATCTGTTCACCTCTAAGCCCAATTAAATTCAGGGGCAGCAGATCACAAAAGCGAATGCTACTTGACCAAAATTTCTACTCTGTGTGGCAAGAAAATCAGCAGAACGTAGCTCAAGTTTTGCTTTTCTTTGCTAGATAAGACTGCAGATATCATCTGGATGCTAATTGGAGTCATTGTACAATCGTGTTAGATGCCCTGTTCTCATTCAGTATTGTGGCAGGTAACATAGTACCTGTGTTCTTCAAGAAAGGATCAATGACACAAAGGTAGTTTTTTGCTGCAGGGAGAAAACAGACAATTAGAAAATCACTATTTGTATTCAATCTCTGTTTACACTGGTTGACCACATCTCTTGCAAGCGCGCATTTCTCTCTAGCTTCAGAAATACACAAATATATCAGCACCAGAAGTCTCCTCTCATTTTACTTTGCAATTCAGGAATGCTTTATTAATCAACGCAAGATGCATTCATTGAACTGGATTAATCCTGCATAAGTAATTTTGAAATTTCCTGCTGAAGTTATTTTTCATTTCTGGGAACAAATCATTTATTTGGATTTTCATATATCAGGATCACAGAGATTTGCCACAGTCAGATTTTAATTTTAGTTACATCTGAGCTGGCTTATATATTAGGGCACATAGTTTTGCATGAGAGCATCTTCTAAAATCTGTAATTGGTGTGGAACACTGACATGCACAGAATACATCTGACAAGGTCCAGAGAGTTAGGTTCAGTTTCGCTGATCAACATCTATGCTGCAGATTAACTGAATCTTTTATGGCATTACAAGCCCTCCAGAATTCATTAGTGTACTTTCCCTTCCCGCTAACCACTCTGACCTCCAGCGCTGCCATTGCTGCTTCCTTGGTCTGGACCTGAGAGGCTGAAACACTGACTCTTTTCCGCTGCCGCACTAACAACAGAAATGAGAACGTGTAGCTTATCCAGTTTAAGGAGTGTGCATGTTGGCAATTACCGGCTTGGCCTCTTCAGCACTGTTTGGGATTTCTGTCTCCTTTGTCTGTACCCGGAAAGCTCCATTTAAATTGAAACATGGTCTGTCCCTTAAAAGCAAGAGAACTAGAGTACTATATTGGCGAGTGATTATAATACAATACAAACCGGTATATATAATGAGGTTTGGCATTGATTTTCCTCAGAAATTGGCTCACAGATGCAGCTAACAGAGTAAATCATTGGATTAAAAGCGGGAAGGGGGAACAACACATGAAGGAAAGCAATGCTTTTGGGAGGTGGGTGCACAGTACCTTTCAAGACAGTGCTATAATCAATGAAAAACGTATTTCTGAAACGCCATCTTTGCCCTCCTTAAGGGCATGCATATGGGTTGCAAGTCAGCAGCAACCCAGCCTTCTCATGCTTCTCGGGCAGTGGATGGGACCACAGCTCAGGACCAGGGAAATAGCTCCATTCACTGGTCTGTTGTTTTCCAGGACCAGCTCTGCAAAAGTACCTAGGCACGTTTGTCATGCTGAGGACAAAGAGGAGAAGATTAATGTTTGGCAGGAAGGACAGCAGAGAAGGAGAACGGAGGAACAGCCCAGGTGTCCAGCTCCCAAAGACGACTCTCATCTGTCAATCAGAAATGGAGAAGAGGCTTCTCTCCAGCCCAGTGGGGACCGGGACTTGTGACCCATCTGCTCTTCCTCTGCTTCCCACCACCAGCGGCAGCTCTCCTCCCTTGCCACAGGCCCTGGCTGTAGCTGGGTGCTTGCCGCAGCCCAGGCACCACAGAGAGGTGCCGCTGGGCATCTCTCTCGTGATTTCTGCGGTGCTCAAGTCCGTGCATGGAAAGCTTGAACACTGCAACACCCAAGTACTCTGCTGCTTTGATCCTTCCGCTTGACAGCTAGATCACTGTAAATGATTAGCTGAAGAAAACAGGAGCGGTCCCATCACCAAGTGCTTTTTTAGTTTCATGTTTATTTCATGTCCTCTTTTATTGCATTTTCTCATGTTTCTCTTCTGCTCTTTGTATCGCCTCTCCTGTCACTTCTTTCCAGGCTTGCTCTGATGTGTGCAGAAACCATCTTTGCCTTCCTCATTACTCCAGCCCTTACTTTCTCTGTGCCCTTGATCCACAAGAACTTCCCACTTTCTCCTCTCATGGCCTCTCATTTTCTATTTTTTCTTTTCATTCTTACCTCTTCTTTCTCACTTCATTCCCTTCCTTTCTAAATCGTATCTCTGCCCACTGCTTCCAGCTTCTCCTCTTCCTTCTTCTCCCCCAGTACTTTAAAAAAATGTGCATAAACCTCTCTTCCTTCCTTGCTCTTCTGAAATAAACTCATTAATGAAAGAGTCCTATTCATTGTGCTATCTTACCGTAGTTGCTGCTGCTCACCTTTGCCTTCCTCATAAAAGATGTGAACAGGACTGATCCCCTCTTGTTGGACCAGACTCTTCCAACGCGCTCTCAGCCACCCCCCCAGCACTGCGCACACTTGCTATAAGCACAGGGGTCAGGGACTGCCTTTTTCTTTGCTCAGTGCACCCACTTGGTTTGCACAGGAAGGTTCTGGTCCATGACGAAGGTTGGTAGGCATGAATAAATAATACATGTAGTATAGTAACTGGTATTGATAATGATTCTGCTTCCTAGTAAAACCCCTGCCTTTACCCCTTGTCTTCTCAGACTGGCAATGCCTCTTGTCCCAACTCCTCTACCCACCCGTGCCAGCACTTCCCCTCCAAGAACGGAAATACCCATAGTTAAACGGGTCAATCAATCACCACAGGAGGGACATTTTGAAGAGGGAAGAAGTTGCCACAACTGACACTAAATTCCCCAAAGCAAGACTGCATTTAACCGGGCGGCGTCCTTTCCACTCATCTTACCATGGGACGGAGGAATGGGCCGAGCAGCACAAGGCAGAGGCATTTCACAGGCGTACGATCCCATCTGTAGGCTTCTGAGGTCCGACCCTGCCTGCGGGCACGCAGGTGGGGCAGCTCGTGCTGGAAGCACAGGCCAGGCACGGGGGCTCAGGAGAAGACTCTGGTTCACTACATTTTACTGCGTCGCTCCCTTTACAAGCACTGAGTAATGACACTTTGAGAACAATGAGACTGTTATGTACAGCCACGAAATAAAAGAAGTTTACGCATCTACATGATAAAAAAGTTCCAAAGAATTTAATGTAGATATTATTTATACATACACTTTGTAAGTAGGAATATGGCAGACAGCTGAATTAGTACATAAAGTTTTATTTAAAGTTTCCCCCCTACAAGCAAGCTTCATTTACACAGTCTAGTACTGTACAAAATTTACATTCTTTGTGTGACTTATTCAGTTAGCACTTTCCTTGGTCATGCCTTCCTGAAAGATAGAAAGATTTACATACAGTCCTCATAAATCTTTAAATTATCTTGGTAAAAAAAAGAACCACTTAAAAGGACAACAAATATCCTTTAGAAATGGTACGTTTTAGTAGAGACAGGTGACAGTCAGTGTTTAATGGCAGACCTTATCCTGATCTTAAATGTCATTCAAGGTTTCCTCATTTAGTATCTTAACAGTTTCCTTTTATATATATTTATATTTATATACTTTCAACAGGAAAGGAAAAACAAAAGTCATGATTGCACCAAATATATTTTACAAGGGATCCCTTGGATCTGAACAATATAAATAAATAGAAAACCAACTAAGATTGCACTATATAGTAGAAATGGATTGAGATTTCAGGATATACACTCCACCTTTATGAGTTCCTTAGTGATGCTCACCGGAAAACTCCCCATCGGCACATTCAAATATTAGCATCTTCAGATCGTTATTTTGTTTAAACATTTTTTTTCCAGGTGTGCAGCTACCTCATCAATTGGGTTATTGCATTTGTATGGTATCAGTCTTTACTGCATTACTCCAATTTTACAACTGTGTAATTCTGCTGCAAGCAAGGGAGTTGCACTGCAATAAAACTGGACCGATGCCAGAGAGAAACAGTCCCATGGTATTTGCTCTCCGTTATTTATATTGCTCTCAAGCTTCAATATATAGTGTAATTTCTGTGTATGTTCGCCCTCTTTCTATTTTGCAAATAGAATAGAAGCAAATAATGAATTCTTCCTCCCATCTATTGCCTCTGCAGCAGAAACCAACCTCCAGTAGTTGCCTGCTCCTTGCTTAATGCACTAGCATTAAGTCCTATCATGAAAGATATGCACAGGCTTGAAAACGCAAGATCTGAGTCTCCTTTGCCTTTTACCAGGTGCAGCCAGTTACAGCTAGGCAAATAAAAGGCCATATTCTTAGCTGACATAAACCAAAGTATATCCATTGGCTTTGGTGGAGCAACGTCAGTTTATACCAGCGAAGAGGATGGTCCTGAGGGTAATGGATGCAGCACCAGTAAACCACAATGGAAGAACTATGCATATACTTTGCTGAGGTGTAGATGATAATGTTAACTGCAAGGCGGTGAAGAAGCGGGCTCAGATTTTGTCACTGCTTTTGCAAAGCCAGGACAGAAAGACATGGACAGCCTGATTTGTGCAAGCAACTATGGGTGCATGAAGTGAGTCCTAAATGCTGCTGGTCCCATGTGGTTGCATTCTGAACTCACTTTGCAATGTGTAAATAATTACACAAGCTATAAGGCAGTGGAAAGTCTAGCCTCATGTTACTTTGGATCAATAGTAAAAATCTTTCAGAGTACATTTTAAGATCAACCACGCAGGATTATTTCAACTACTTACCAGTGTCTCTCCAAAATTGTGCATAATCATTTAAAGGTCCAAAGTAATAAACTTATAGTTAAATGCAGTCTTCTTGTCTTTGGAAGCAACTAGCATGGATGCTCCTATCTAACAGGTTAGTGAAAAGTAACTAAGGGTTCTGGTGCTTCGTTAAGTGGTCATAGAAATAACTTACTTTACGAACCCAGAATTTAAGGTGTAGGACCAAATTTCTGTTATACTAATGTAAAAACAGTCATTCCATGTGATTTCAGGGAAATGACTGTGACTTTACACAAGTGTGATTAGAAGAATTTGATCCTAATCCCTAAGCTGCTATTGCAAGAAGTGCTCTGTAAAGCATGGCTTTCATTGTAGTCTGCTTTCCGCTGCACTTACACGTGGGGACTTTGAAGGCAGAGTGTATTAGTTGCCAAGCTGTGCAAAAACTGAATGATATTTCTTTACCTTTTATAATCTTCTGATGCTGTGTTGCTTGCAGAGCATGTGAAGTAGCTGTAGGTTAGGATTACAGAGGAGGAGACAATTCTGCAATGCAGTGTGAGCTTTTCACTATCTGAATTCTGAAGCATTCATGAAAACAACATCCTCATGACTTCAACACAGATCACATGCAGGTAGATACAATGCACAATACTGATGTTGTCTCTTCAGGCTGTATTTGAACATTTAGCCTTCATTTTTTTTAAAGTTAAATTTGACGTGAGGAATATCTCTGCAGCAGGAAAAAGTTAAAATCAGTCTGAAATGGCAGTCTGTCAGCATGTAATGTTCAGTGTGTTTTAGCTACTTGCTTCATAAGACACCAGCATCTATCTGAGCTGGGACAACACTTGGTTTTTGTTTTCTTTTAGTTTGCTCCTAAAGCATAAATATGGAATAAGGGGTCAATTATGGTAGCTTTGTTTTAACAGGAATCCTGTTCTAATAAAATATTTATGTCACCCGTCATTATTTTCCCAAATGCAATCAGTGTTCGTGTCAGTGCTCCTTGACTATCATTTGTTGTACGGTACGCAGGCTGGCAATATGACAGTTGAACAAGCAGGTCCTGCAAGTGGCTCAGCAACATCTCCTTCTAGTTCTGTCCAAGTCCCTTTCTCAGGACTATAGCAAATAGTAGAAGATTTGTAGGCTCCCTGTAACAGAACAAAAAGTCATATTAAATGTGGCTTTGGTAAAATCCAAGTCACACATCAGCTTTAAAGATGTTCGAAAGTGACTCATGGTTTTGAGCTCTAATTTGAGCCCTTTGGGAGGTTTGGTTTTCATAGGGGCTGAGCACCCAGCCTCTGAAAATCAGGCTCCTTTACAAGTGCCTGATAAGCAGAGCTATAAGCTTACGGTCCCGTCAATCACTTTTGCCAAATTTCATCTGATTTTTACATTACTCCGTATCAGTGAATACAGTCTGATAATAACTCATCTAAATAGAAAAGCAAAAGGTGAACAAATACTCCATGTTCTCCACAAGTTGAAAACCAAACCGAAACCAGCCCCTGCAGCTACTTCATCCCTCATCTCCTCTCCGTCTCATCTGAGTAATATACAGACTGGCTGCTCAGAAAGAATGGAAGGGTCACTGCAGAAAGCAGGTACACACCATACTCCAGCTGTAGCCTCCTACAAGGTAAATACTGTCGTCAAGGACTGCGCAGCCAGGGCCGCTGCGACCCTCCAGAATAGGAGTCTGGAGGATATTCCACTGGTCGCCTTTTGGATCGTAGCATTCCACAAGCATTACATCGAGATGGGAGAAACCTGGACGAGGGCATTGAGAAAAGAGAATGTGCGTTATGACATACTGTTTTATCATGTGGTTTACTGTTAAACTTATTAAATTACAGTTACAATTATATTATTACAATTATAACATTATTGTTAAACTTTCTTCTAGAAAGTATTGCCATATATATTTAAGCCATCTTCTCTAATGTTAATGTCTTGTTATTTCAGTTCAAATAAATCTGTTGAAAGCTTTTCCCAGTAGTTCTACAGTCTTCTACAAACCACAAGTACATATAAGATCTGAACAGATCAGAAAGTAACACTAATAACCTATCAATGATGAAAGCAGATTCAAGCAATATTCCTCCTCATCTATCAGTGCTAATGGGAGTTTGAACATGTAGGAAAAGCCTGTCCTGGCAGTCTTTCTCAAAGGTCAGCAGATCTAATCTATTCAAAAGTCAACAGACTAAATCTTGCTCAGAAATCAATGTCCAACGAGTCAAGGTAGAGCTTAGACAACTGATGCCACTTCATTCCAGAGGGACAAGGTGCTTAGCGTGGCGGACATGATGTTCAGGACCAGTTTCAATTTTCAAGCTGATTCAAGGTGGACCCTAGGCACCAGCTGTGACGTGACAAAGTCTTTAAGGCAACAGAAAATGTAACCAAAAAATCCGGTTGTCCCATCCTTCCCTGGCAGACCGAAAAAGGCTCCATGCGACTGCTGCTTTGTAATCACCAAAGGGCAGATGGGTCTCAGCTCAAGACTCTCAAGCTGTATCAATTAGTATCAATTAAGTGAGCTGAACATAGACATAGAACCCAGGAGTCTTGGTTCCTGCTCCAATATTTAGACATTTCTCTATCTCAAACTACTTTATCAGAGCACCACAGTAAAATTATGGCTTTCTTAGTACGCTGAGATGCTTTACTTGACACTACTGTCTTCTCCATCAAGGTATGATAGAAAAGAGAAGATTTTCTGGAAAAGGGCATTTGGTGATGTTGGTACTTCACAATGATGCTGCTTGTACAAGTATTATTTATGTCAGGAATGAATAGCTGTGATGAAATAATTTTTCGTTGCTGTAAAGTTTTCAAGGGGCCACAGAAAGGCCACCGCAGCGCGCCCAGAATCTGTCAAAAGCACCATAATAAACTGCAGTATGCACACGGCTAGCTGTGATGCGATAAATGCACTGCTGACACCAGTGTACAGATCCAGCTTCACAAGGGAGGGCTTTGCCATGGAGCCCTGCTATTCCCACCCGGTGGAGAATTTGTAGCATTTCATCTGCACTTCGATCCACTCCCTCCTCCCTTTCCTTGCAGTTCCTCCTTTTGTTTCACTGTACAGAAGAAACCAGTTTTCCAGAAAGCCCTTCTACCAGACAGCCAGTGGCTTTTCAGAAGCCTGGATGTTAAATATCTCTCACAACAGCGAGCAATTCACACATAACAAAGGCACCTAGGGCAACAGTTATAGAGGCAAAAAAGCAATGTTTATTAGAAGTTCCTTCTTTCCCAGAGGATGGTAGGTGAAACTGGGTGAAAAAAAGGAGACGGCAGGATGGAAGCAATTCAAGCCTATGCAAACCAAAGCATGTGCTTTAGCTATAGGAGGGGTGTGACATGTTGACTTCTACTTTAGTAGGAGAAAAAGCCAACACTGTGGAGCTCTGCATCCTCTACAAAATTTGCAGGTGCACGTGTGCAGGCAGCTTTTACTCCCTTCACCCTGTGAAGTCCAGTTCACGAACACCCATCACAACTCGGGGTGGGGAGTGGAGGCACAGCAGCCCTGCACCTGGCTGCAGGGGTTTACGCACCAGTACTATTTACCAGGGAAAATTCACATCTGAGACTTTGTCCCCTCCATGCTCCACAGGCATTCAGATCTTCAAAGGCAGCATGTGGCTTCAGAGCCTCACAGGGACTTGGGTGCCAGAGTCATTCAGACACATGGCCTGGTGTTACTGGCAGTTAACATCACTTTTTCTTTTGCATTACAATTTTCTCTTTTGTCATTGTGAGGCTTTTTTTAAAGCAAGAATGGAGAAAGAAAAAAAAAGGGAATATAAGCTGTCAAATATTGTCAGGGGACAAAGGAGCAAGAGCTGTGCTTTTTGTCTAAGTGGCTGGATTAAGCAGAATCTCTTTAGCAGTAACAGCAATGGCATGTAGGTATTAAGACAAAAATACCAGATGCCTAAGCAGTAGTTATTTTAATATGAGACCTTTTCAAAAGATGAAAACAAGAGACCTCTAAAAAGAATTATAATTAACAAGCTACATTTAATACGAAAAAGGGATCTGAAGAGCCTAGTCCTAATATTTAATGGCTGGAGGTTTTTTTTTTTTCCCTTCATTAAATCAGGAGCTTGTTTTTGTGTGTTGCTCTGAATAAAGCTCTCTCTAACTGCACATTTTGGAAAATGATTTACAGAGGAAAATATTGCTGGTACTTTCGGGTCAAAGAATAATCTGTTTGTTTCATTGAATTCTTGGTAATGACAAATTGTCCATGCCTTTGAGTAATGGAAGCTCCCATTTTTATTATCTAAAGCATTCATTACTCATATATTTAATGTACTGTTATAATTTTAAAATAATTTGCATAAAATGTTTTTAAAATTGCTGGCTCAAGTGTCCTGTTAAATTGTGTTGCCTGGTTTTTAATGTATTTAACAATGACTGTCTAACAAAAATATTCTCTATCAGGAGACGGGGGACACTGAAATGCTTTTTTGCTATTAAAAATGTGACCTTTCAAATGGTTTCCTCCAATTGCATACAGTCGATCATTCATTACAGCCAAAGTGTGGATTGCTCGCTTTGTGTTCATGTCCTGTTTTCGGGCCCAGACGTCCATCACGGGGTCATAGCAGTACAGCCAGGGGACATACTCTCCATTGTGAACACCTCCTGCAAAGTAAATATACTTCTGTTAATCAATGTAAATAAAGACACTGCGCTGCAGCAGGAATTCCGCTCCTTGATTTGGGGTTCTGGGTTTTTGTTGTTGTTGTTTTGGGTTGTTTTTTTGTTATATAGCAGGAATTATAAAAGACACTGGCCTGAAATATATATCTTGCCATTGTGAACAGCTCCTGCATGGGCTGCCAAAGGTTGCGGTAATGAAGACACGTAACGCCACTCGTTTGTCTCCAGATTGTAGCACTCCACGCTGGACAAGTAGCCAGTTTCGTTTCTTCCACCAATTACATACAAGTTCTTGTCAAGGCGACAGGCGTAGAAACTGGCTCTCCTGGAGGACAGGGCAGAACAAAACAAAACAAGCCAACAACAAACCAATTAGCCACGTCAACCATGGTTTTTTTCTCTCTCCAGCTGACTCCCTGAACTAAGATAGCGGCTCCTTCAAACACTACTTCAGACAGAAGTGTCCAGGAGCTTCACATGCTTACAGCTATCCTAGAGACTGTGGCTGCTTTGCTCATCAAATACATGCTCCACATCAAATGAATACTTCATTTTTTGGTGTCAAAACAATTAAGCACACATAAATCTGGCATAAAATACCCCTTTTCAAAGCTGTTTGTTGCTTTTTCACACCCGTGAAAGATAAAAAGGTGCTCATTAATGTTTGGGGCATTACCTTGTAAGGGATATAACAACTCAGTAAGACAAAGTGAAAAATGAGGTAGATAATGTAACAATAATAAATTATCTTGACATTCACTTTCTTTATGGTCCTTCAAGGGTCATTGTTCCCAATTTACTAAGAGAACCACATCATCAAAATTTTTCTTCAATTATCATTTTTTTCTTCTTTCTGCAGTACTGCAAATAGAACAACTTTCCTTACACTAGGCACAATATTACATTTCTGCCCTTTAACTCAGAAGAGGTCTGTTTCCATCCAGCTAACTATGAGAAAAGTTTTAGCCACCTGTCCGCTTTCACGTGCAACTCAGGTATGCAGAAAATAATTAATTTTTCTGGTCAGGACTGCTAGGCATATAGTAGTTCGTCTTCTTCGTGCCTCCAAAATTAACAGTAAGTGTCTGTTGCTGAAGTAAAAATAGAGCAGTAGACAATTCTGAGAAACCTTGTTTGGTGTAATCCACTTTCAGGGAAAGCTCCCTGTATTATTCAGCAGCAGGAAGGTTTTCTAGGGTAGAGGCCTTTAATTTTAAGCTGCAGTGATATAAGAAAGAAAATTGCAAAACAGCACAGCTAGGGTAGGATGAAGACCTGTACAAAATGTTGAATGACAAGAACTGTCAGTCCCAAACCTCAAATTTTCTCCTGGGTGAAACCGGAGTGGCGTGCGAGCCTAGAGACAAGCAGGCAGGTGAGGCATGCCAAGGTCTAGCTCTGATAGCTCTTGCAGAACAGGCACGCTGGAGTGTGGCTGCAGCTTGCCAAACCCTGCTCTGTGGCTGACACAATGCACTCTGGTTCCTGCCCAGGTACCCAAATTTGAATCTGGGAGTGGCTGCATATTGCACTCCTGAATCGCACGGTAAGTCTTGGGGGCTTGATAGTCACCTGCACCATCAAGGGCTCGATCCTGCAGACCGCTGCAAAACATTCGGGATGAGCAGTGGTCCATGTACAGTACACCACACCCTGCAATGAACAGCTCTGGTATGTCCCAACTCCTCCCCAGGCTTCCCTATAGTCACCCAGGTGAGCAGGTGACCAGGTGAGCTAGCAAAGCCTGGTGTGCCGTGTCTCTAACCTGCCATCTAGCCAGGCATGCGTTCAGGAGCATTCCTTCAGTGAAGGCAGAAATAAGATCTCTCTCCTTTACCCAGCTGCCTATTTTCACAAAATTTGTAGTACGCTTTAACATTTTGGAGAAACTTCCCTCTTTGTTAAATGTGGCTGAGACTGGCTGATGGTTTATAAGTTGGAGGAGAGGTCAGGCAGACACGAAGATACAGCCACGGAAACAGCAGGGCTGGCTGGGCGTTCGGGGAACAGATCTGACGCAACGCCGCCTGTTTCTGGCCTTACTTTTTGGATTTGGTGCACACCTGACAGGGCTCCTCAGCCTGGCTGGTGAGGAGCTGGGTCACCTGCGAACACCTCCTGTCCACCTCTTTGCTTTCATCTCGCCTGCACATGGGCAACTTGGATGGTGCGGGACAGCACCCCTCGTTGAGCAGGACCACTGGCACAAGGATAAGGCTACCAAAAGAAAAGATAGAAACAGGAGGACAGGAATGTTGCTAAGTGCCTCCAGCTCAGCTGACGAATTAAATAAGACCATTTAATTTATCTGTCAATAGGCAGATAGAAGCTGATGGCATATATTGCTCTGCATGGTCGGGCAGCAAATTGTGCATCTATGTTTTTAGCCTGATTTTCTATGGAAACAAAGCTTATTTGATTACACTGTACGTGTACCCACGTCTGCCTGAGTGTTGTCTCCTCAACAAAAACCTGCTGGCTGATTTCACTCTAATTTGACAGAGGGTATAGGTGTTAGAGGCAATCAAGTGCCTATCTGCTTCCTGAGAGTATGTGACAGGCCAGAGGCAAGACAGCCTGTACAGGCCCCAAAAGTAGGAAAAGCTGCAGAGGTCACATCCTATTAGACATCAGAGAGCCGGCACGGGTGGGCACACGCTCTCCGACCCTCCTGTCTCTGGCAGCTGCAAGGCACAAACGCAGAGGGTACCTCTCAATGCTTGGGGTGCTCACACGTCCCCTCGTCTGTCCTCATGCACCTCAAACCTGCTAACAAACTGCTCTCTGCGTGTTTTTTTTTAGTTCAGGTTTAAGAAACAGAGGTAGGTACAACTGGCAGGCATTCCTGTTTTAACTAGGATTTCACCGACATTATTCTGGACGTGTACTCCTGGTTTCATCCACACAGTGTCACTATAAGGAGCAAAAATGAAAGCATCAGCACGCTTCACTCTTCTGCTTGGACGTGAATATTCACTCAGTAGCTCCTGGCACAAATATTTTAAGCTTTTTGGTTTTTTACTTTTCAGTGATACAGTGTGTAAAGGGCATGCTGTTAAGTGATGACTTTTTAAACTGCTGTAAAATGTGATTCAGATTAAAATGTAATACAGCAATCTTTTCACAACAACTTTCCCCACAAAACTGGGAAGAGGCTATCCATTCTAATGAGATAAATGGAATCCACCTCAGGATCTCAATATGGACAATAAGACAATTATTTTGTAGTTTTCTTCAGGATTGCAAGTACTTGACATTCACTGGTCTCTAAAATGCTTTTACATCACACCCCTTCACTCAGTAATCAACCCAAATAACTTCTCCTAAGTACACACACATAAAAGGGAAGAATTTCTTTCTGATTTCCACAGATGATGAATTTATGCCCTGAAACCAGAAATACAACTACCAGTGCTATTACTGATCATCGCAATATCTGGACCTGATTTCAGGGTCACTATTAGAGTGTATGCTTTGCTTTTTACAAACTAAAGTCATCTTAATAAGGGTTAACATTACTATTATTAAAGTTATAGACTAAAATAAAATGTGAAATAGTTTTTCTCTTTTTCTGCGGCTTCTTTTCTCAGTTCACTTGGCCTCAGTGAGTATGCTGACCTGCTCACTTCCACTTGTGCTTCTTCAGGCCCTGGTACAACGTCCTGTTTTTTGCTGGTCTTTAAACAAAAACTTTTAACTCCGAATGTAAGAAAAAAGAAGATGTTTTAAATGTTATTATGTTCCACACGCCTTGTCCAGCTCTGGGCTGAGCTGGCAAGATGCAACAGTACTGACTGAGGTGTCCAGCTGAGGCTCATGCCGCAAGTCCAGATACGCCTGCTACAAAGACCACTCCTTCAGTAGGCATGTTAATCTAACTGAACTGCTCTCCAAAAAGCATCCCGTTGTTATTGCATCATCAGGCAGATGTGTATTTCAAAAGCCGATGAGTCATTTGCCTGCTTCTCTAAACAACACACGCCTGAAAATAGTACATACTTTTCAAAGGTTGAGATGTTCTTCAAATGAAAAGAAACCAAACTTGGCTTTAAAGAAAATACACTGACGGCTCTGAATCCATAACGGGATTAGACTTTTCTTTATAGCTCATACGGTAAAATCAATCAGATATGGATTTTAGCATATGATATAAAAGTTTACTCATCAAATATTTCATACAGATTTTCAGCTTGAGAATATACTGCCTTTGAATGAGACCTACATTTACCTGGCAGTCATTTCAAAGGAGCTATTATAGTCTATCCAGCCAATTATTCTCAGAATAAAATTCCTAAGTAGGTTTTGACTTGATGGACCATAATGACTCAGAGGAACCCATTAAACAGTCTGTCTTGTCAACGGTGCCTGCATTACGCCAGCAGAGACAGGGCGTGACCCTGTACTCCTAGCAGGGAAAAAATAGCCTGTTGACTTTAATGGGAACTTTATCTGACTCAAGGAGCTGGGAAAGGAGGCTGCATAAAAGCTCCTTCTTGTTTGTATGATCTTCTAAAAACTGGGCCAGACTCTACCTCTAAAGGCTGCAACAACTCTGCGGAAGTCATTAGGGATGAGCAAATAAACCACCAAAAACATTTTAGAAAATCCCTGTTTTCCAACAATAGCTCCAATGCTTAGGAGCCTTTATAGAGAAATAATGGGCAAGCCTATGAGTTATGTATCCTGAACAAAAGAGGTGACAATTAACATTGTCACAGTAAAGCCCCTTGAAAAAGGACCTATGTACGAGCGGACCATTACATATTACAGTTTATTACGGGGCAGCTGCTAAGCAGTCACAACGTGCAGCAAAGTTTCTGACTCTTGGCTGAAGGCAGCAGCTTCCACGAGAGCACAAGGCAAGTCATATTCTGCACCTGCGATTATAAATTGCTTTTCTAGTGAAACACAACTGGCCACCGTGGAGGTGGAAAAACTCCTACTGTCTGCTCTCTCCAACCCTCAACTACCTACTTCTGCCTTCTGAGCTTTGTCAGCCAAATAAGCCCAACCATTCAGCCAGTCGCATGTGCCCCTCAGGAGTTTTGCTTGCAGATACCCAGAGGTATTAGATTTAGGACACAGATTAGGCTCCACGGAAGAGCTTCAGGTTCCGTACAAACACTAGTCAGCCTCCCGGTTCACTGAGGATGACCTGCACGGTGATGCACAATCTCACACACACCTCCTCTCTCCCCCATGCCAGCACCTGAGCCGGTGGTGACTCAGTTCGGGGAGCTGAACCAGAGGGGAAGGCGTCCCTCTGTTTTAAGGTAAATAACCCAGTTGTGGCGTTATCCCACAGTGCTGGCAGGAGTGAGGGAGAAGGCTGGGGGCCAAAGCAGGGCTACCTCTTTAGCTAAAGCCTGCTGTTGGACTAGCTCTATTAACAACTAAAAAAGAAAATGGAATATTAGTAAAGGATTTTTAAAGGAAAGGGTGATGTTACTAATAAAGCCACAGACTGTAATGAACTGTGATGCTCTTTTTTATCTCTATATGGCTAATTTTATCAGTTCACTCAGCTCCAACGGGGAACCTCCTCAGATCTGTTCCACTTGTGCTTTTTCACGCAGCAGTACAATGCAGTATTTTTTGGTAACAAGCATTGCACACGGGTCTGCATATGGACTTAGGTCAATCAAACTTAATCCTGAGAAAAGGCCTTTCAAAAACTCTACAGATTGACATTTTACCTCCAAAAATTGGAAAGGACAGCCATATTTCCATGCATGTCATAATACACACCTTGAATCACAAGGTTGCACTGAGTTCAACATATTTATGACTGCCAGACACCTGAACACTGGGGGCAGCCAACAGAAAAAGAGCTATAATACTGACAGCACATGGAACAAGCATCTTAGGAAGGTGGTGTGAGATCTCTTGTACATTGGATCCATGGGAAGACGGGTGTTGAACTGAAGGATGGACACTGAATGCTCTTTCATAAAACAGCTTTATAACACTGGATCTTCTGCCTTTGAGATTCTTCTCAGGAAACATGTATCATTCGCTTCAGGTTTGGGGGACTTTTTACCTGCCAAGGTAGGATCTGGGGTCCAGAGTTAAGTTTACGCCATCTTTACTGGTCATTGCTCAAGTCTACGCCATCTTTACTGGTCATTGCTCAAGTCTACACGCACCTCTGCTCTTCCGTACACAGTGAGAATTAAAGTGTATGCTACTCTAATATGCATTAGCTGACAGCAACTTCACTCAAAGACCACCTAGGATTAAGAGTCCTCTGACAAGGTGAGACACGTTGAGGAGAGCTTTTCATGGCTGGCGTGGTGAAACAGGATGGAGTCAACATGAGAAGGCTTCAGTTCCCTGTAAGATATCTGACTATACGTCTTATTTACTGCAAACTCATCATGACGCTTCAGTCAGGGAACATGACAGAACACTATGAAGACTTCAGAAAAATCCCTCAGACTGTATTCAGGCAACCAGTAATTGCACAAAGTCCATGGTTATCGCACATGAGTTAGCCCTGCAGGTTTTGGCATCTGGAGTTTTGAATTTGGAAAGTTTAAAAAAATTAGGAGACAAATGGGAAGCAACTGCATGCTGCAGTTTTATCTCAGTATTTTCAATGCTTCTGTAGGCCTCCTTACTCACAGAACTAAGCCAAACTTCAGCTGCTCCTAGGATGATAAAACATATATTGAAAAACACGTAGCAGGTTTTTACCTCTCTTGCATGGGTGGAAGTTGTATCCAGCTGTTAAACCTGGGATCGTATCGGCTAACAAAGTTTGTACTGTGTTTCCCTGTAAAGATAGATTATTTTGACACTCAGCTGTTTGTTTCATGTATTTAACATCATGATTGTAATATATATTACATATACTTCACAAGTTGACAGCTTTTATGAAGGGTTCCCCCTTTTACAACAATGTATGATTACACTATGTGTACAGTAATAATTCAACAAATGGGGCACTGCAAGGTTTGAATTAGCAATTGTTAGCAGTAAAAGCAGATAAGAGATTATTCTTGCTCTCTGTAATAAGATCTTGAAAACGTGTATTTAACTTATAGATGCTGTGGTACTTTCACAGCCACAATAAATCACAGCACTAAACAAAACTACTACCCAAAAGAGGGCATCCCCACGGTATTTTTATGACTGGAGTATTTTGTGTCAGGTAAAAAAATCAAAGGGAGAACATGTGTTTTCTTTCTCTTCACATCGTCTCTATGTGGAACATGGTAGAAAAACCTTTTTGTGCAAAAAACCCAGGAGCTGCATAAGCCATCAGCATGGGGTATGCAGTGTTTGCACTAGATGGTTTATTCTACCATGTACTTTCAGTGTAAGTTAGAAGGGATTACACATGTGCATCGAAGAGGGAATACACTCTTAGAGTTTTATGCCAAGTGTGTTAGCTAAAATATGAAACATGAGCAACATACACCAGCTAACTAGCTTATCCCTGCTGTCAAGCCCAAGAACTGTATTCATGTCTTCACGATATTAAGATTTCACCTTATTTTACATGCAGATTGACATCAAAGCAAGAAAACTGAAGCAAGAGAGTGTATGGCAATTTCCTGTAACACCTGAGACTTCAACAGATGAGGATCTCGGAAACAGAAACCTTTGTTTATGTATGTGTGACTAAAAAATTGAATTAGAGGCTTCACAGGCCAGCAGAATAACCCAACTGCGTATGTCACAGTTCTATAAATGGTCACTGGGTATTCTACAAGGTGAATATTTTTGCATCGGAAAAGCCTCTGTAGGATTGGCTCGCTTTGCTTGTTTCATTCCACACTTACTTCAGCATGTGTAAACAGACCATCACGACTGTAGAGAAGAATAACGATAAAGCTAGAATTTATATTCATAATAATTTAAGATCATGTTCTACAAGAAGACAGAGAAAGAAACCATGTTGACCACTCCATCTGGAAGCAAACTCATTCCCTCGCTATGGTATACGCATGTTCTATATGAGGAGGGTAAAGCAGAAGACTGATGAATAATGCAGCATTTCCCTTCAAATCCAGCATAGTGCCTAATGAGGACCAAACCCTTTATGCTGAGCACTGCTCAAACACATCTCAAGACGTAGGGTGAGATCCCCATACACTGAAGGCAACTAGTCATTTTGCCACTGGGTTTAGTGAAATGAGGCTTTGCGATGGGTCCGTATCGGAATTCCTTTAGTCTATACAGACAATTCAGAAAAAGAGGCATTGAGAGCTATAGATTCAGTAAACAGTAAAACAATAACAGCAGGCATCTAACTGGCTCTAGGTCTCCCTATTATTATTATTATCTCACATTTATTAATCTATTTCTATTTCAAAAAGCAGGATTTCAAAACAATGTAAGTATTGATCATAAGTTTGGACTTCTCGTAGGAGGTTTTAATGCTGCCATAATTCACTACATCTTTCAGCTACTGGGGACTTCAGTGGTCACTGGTTATATAGCAGCTTTTTAATTGCTGTCATACAAACCTCTGATTTGGGGACCTTGGCCTCCTAACATAACATATGTCATACACATATTCACTATAAATACCATGTATGTAGAAGATTGCATAGTGCAGGGTAGAAAGAGAAGGGTTTAGTGAGCCTAGAGTGGGAATACAGGATACAAATCTGGTCACTTCACAGGAAGAGAGATGAAATCAAACTAGAACAGGCACAAAGAAGAGCTACAATGGCGACAGGAGGAACAGAAGGTTTACCTTATAGCAGGAGACAAAGAACTTGGTTTGTTGCACCTAGGAAAACAAAAGCTGAAAGGGGATAGGCGTGCTGTCTGTAATATATCAGAGGAATAAATCTCCAGGAGGGGAAAAACTATTAAGTTAAAGGCCAACTTTGGCATGAGAACAAGGTGATTCAGACAGTCAAAGAATACATTTTATTGGAAATTAGATAAGGCTCCTAGTCATTTAGAGCAATTGGATTCTGTAACAGCTTTCCAACAGGAGTAGTAGGGGCTAAAAATCCAACTGCTTTTCGAATGGAGCTTAGAAAATGTACAAAATGGGACTACATGATGCCTGTGATGGCAGAAAAAGGACTTGATGACCTACTTATGGTGCCTGGTGTAACTGGTTTGACTCCAGTTTCATTTTGGAGTTCAGTTTGCAAGACAACTGTATCTATTATTTTGCCTTGCTCATCAGTCAGGAGGTTTACACATGTTAGGAAGCACCTGTCAGAAAGTAGAAACTGTAGCAAGTGATCAGAAATCAGGATTATCAGATCAGGACAATGGGACAAAAGGAGGCAGATGCTGCTGCTCTCTGCTCTCTACAGGAAGGTCTCTACAGCCATGCCAAAAGGTGAAGGGCTCTGAAGGTTATGAAGGTTGGTCCTAATCCATGCCTGTGTTCTGCAACCTGCTCGCATCAGCGTTTACTCATGAGGGCATCCCTTGTGACTGGAAAGGCATAGCCATAGGAAGATGTAAAAAAACCAAAAAAAAATGTCTCCCACGCTGTCTAGGTTATCAGGAAGTTACAGGAGCAGGACGGAGGGTACATGAGCGCTCCTCGGGGTCCACCCAGCTGCTCAAGAACCTGCAGGTCTGATGGCTAAAGAAAGGCATGTTGCTCCTTCCATTGCCCTCATCTCAAGGATAATTCTGTCCACTGGAAAAACACCTGGCACATTCTCATTCAAATCAAAAGCCTTGTAATGCTCTGGGCAAGACAGTTCCAGCTAGGTCCATATGAAGCCCCTTCTGTACGATGAGGATAGCAGACAAAGGCCTTTACTTAAACTCAAGTGGGTATGTGCGAGCAGTTCCCATGTAGCTGCACGTTTAAAGCAAACCGGTTTCAAGAAAGAACTAGCCCAGCAATGGCACAGAATGCAGTTTATGATTTTCAGGTCTGCTTTTTGTGACAAGTAAGATCCATTTCTCTGGGGGTACATTCATAAAGAGATCAGTATCAGCAATGCTCCTACCTCTTTTATTCCTATCTTCTGTATAGACAAATCACAGCTCCGGTATTCATAGAACAAGGAAGCTGTTAGACGTCCAATGGCAAGATCTTCAGCTCAGAAGTTGATCTAGGCGGCCTCAGACCTAAGGTACTATCCATCTCACAGTTGTGCTCAACTCCTATCTCAGATGCAGGATATGCACCCGTTCTTACATCTCTCCATCATCTTGCGACTCAGTTTCCACATCTTTAAATAGTAGGTAATTATACTTCTTTTCTTTCATCCTTCATGTGACATGGCTATTTAATTATAAACTGTCTGGAACAAGGTCTGCCTCTTATTATCCATATGCCTACTACCAAGCACAACAGGGGCCCTCAGTTGTTGGATGTGGCTGATGCTCCTAATAATAATTATCATTAATGATAGCATGTTATCTCCTGTTTAATATAAAGGAGAGCCAACAATAGAACTGAAGGGCTCTCCTCCTAAGACATTTAGTGATATTTTTAACTACACCAGAAATATGCTTATAGGGTGGACTGGATTGTTTGTCTCAGGTTTTAGGAAGTGAACAGATGTAACAATTTTCTATAATTTGGTTTAGTGCAGATGCTGAAATGGGGCGTTCACAATAAAATATATGCAGTATATGTAATTTCAGCTGGATCCTCTGGTGTTTTAAAGTAAAAATGTGTACCTGCAAGCTGTTTTATGGTTTCTCAGTCATAATTATCTCTGTTACACAGACTGCTACAACTACAACTCTTTCTTCGTGTGCAAGCTTTTTAACAATGTCTTGACAATTTTGTGAATTTTGCAAGGCATGGTATTCTCCTTTTGCTTTGCTCAGAAGCCTGTTAAATTGTTTAATTTCTCTTTGCTGTAAATTTATGAAGTAATCAAATCAAAGAAGGTAGCAGCAGATAATCTATATGAGAAGCTCTTGCACAAGACTAAAAAAAGGACCAGTTTAAGAATCTCAGAGTCTAGATAATTAACACATTAACAACTTTAGCTGCGAGTATCTGGTTTGACAATAGAAAGTAAGCATTCATCTACTGCAATTGCATTATTATATTATGACTGGAAGGAGACTGGAAATGAAGGTTAAAATTCTTAACAGCTGCTGCTTGGTGCATGCACTTGAAAGAGTCTGTTCTGCTGCCTGTGGCATTTCTCAAGGGATGCGGGAGCTGATGAATGACGGAGATGCTAATGCTAAAGTACCAGGTATTTATTACATCAGTATCTAAAAGTAGCCTTTACTAGGTTCAACAATTAGGCTGAGGGTCCTCAAAATGCCTTGCTAATGACTACATCAGCTGACCTGACATCAGACAGACAGAGGAAGGCAGATGCTGCCTGTGCCTTTTAATATTCTGTACATACCATTAGGGTTCCATTGGTCTTCTCCTCCCAGCACGAACAAGAAGTTTTCCACTTCTACGACACAGTGATGGGCACTGTTATACGGCATAACTGCAAGTAAAGCAAGAATTCTTTGTCAGCTCAGGGCACTGATTCCACCAAATATTTCCAAAGGTACAAAATACAACACTGGGATTACATCTGTATGAAATAATAGGGGAATGCATCACCCCAAGCATGTATGTCCACTGAACGAGCAGCAGACAAAGCCACTTATTAGTAATCTTACATTATTCAATCTTGCAAATAATTGAGGAAAAAAGCTGGAATTCTGGTCCCTCCGTGCCCCCCCACCTGCCCAACTGCTGTATATGCTACTCTAAAAACCAACCTGTAAAAAGGGGTGAAGTTGCCTGATATTTCCCTGAAAATAAGCAGATGCTAGGAATCCTAGTATGCTAGGAAACATTAAAAAAACCTCAGCCCAGCTTTGTTCTGCTGGTAATGTTTCCACAAGAAGAGTCAGTGTGTTCAGTAGCTTTCTATTACACAGCAATGAACAAGCTGCATTTCCATACAGTTTTAAGTTTTTAAATTAAGGTCCTGCTGATTTAATGCCTTTTCCAAATGTATACGCTTAATTTCCTGTACAATGTCATTAGCAGCACAATCACACATTTTCTATTCATCTAATCAGGAAGCCCTTTGTTAACAGAGATCAAAACTGTGGCATTAGGTTTGCAATATCCCTTTTTTTGGAGGTGCCACGATTACTATGGACCAACTACAGTTGCAATAATCTATTTTTTTTAAATTCACATTTTCCACTGCAAATGCTAAGACACAAAAATAAGGACTTACATATACATAATATGCACATATTATTGCGGTGTGCCATACAGCTCTATTGTGATATTATATGGTAAATGTAAACTTACACAGCATTAGTTATCGTACCACATAGAGTAGTTTTGGCCCAGTGACACCAGTAGGAAAAATGATGTCCTTGTTCAGCTCATCATATGGGCACCTTAAATCTAGGTGAGGACAAATGGGGAGGTGATGTGCATGTACAGGCAGGGAACTTATTGCTTGACACGGATCAACAGAGCACTTAGGAAACCAGTGCAGTGGGAAATCAATATGACTCAGGGCCAGCTCTTACTTTGTGCTCTTTTGCCAATGCCAAAAAAAAAAAAAAAAGGCAGCCTATCTCACACTTGGATTATTTTGGGTGATATATCTCTCATTTAATTTGTTTTATTATCTTTTATTTTTCTCAGAATGCAGTTGTGCAGTATAGCATATGCAAATAATAACAAGAAGAAATATGCACAGCTTTGTTATTTAGGACACATTTTCTTAAAGATCAAGTGGGCTCATTTAAGCTTCTTACTGAAGTTTTTGCCAAGGCAATGATGAATAAGTAAGGTACATTTTTAGTTTCTAGTAAAGGTCGAATATCATTTTCATAGTCTGTGCTCTTACAAGTCATGTAAGTGAAGCAGTTCTTAAATTGGGTAGCCAGGTACAGTGAAAGTTCATTAATTAAGGTTATTTGTTACTAGTACACTTTATATAACTGGTGAATAATCCTATACTAGGCACTGCATAAGATTTTATACTACCTATAGATTCCTACAATGGGATGAAAGAATGAAAAGATTTTTGTTATCTTCTTAGCCCCCATATCGTATTTAACTCATTCTTTAATCTCAGGCATTTTCCCATTTTAAAATTATCTGTCTCAAAACCCCAGTGTTTTCCTTGATTTTGTGGATGCTTGTACTACAGAATGAATTTGGGTCTCCCATGGGAAATTTGCTGTCTTCCTTAGATGCTTTCTGGGTCCCCTTCTCTCAACAAGAGACTCCCCAGGATCAGTCCGCAGGGGCTTCAATTTGTAGCTCATCCAATGCTCTATTATGGTTTCAAATTAGGTCCAAGCCAGTGGTTGTACTCTCAGCCAGGCTCTTCCTTTGGTCAATCTCAAGAGATCGAGCAATTATCAGAAGAACCGTCTGCAGGCAGCACACATGCATATTTTTCACATGTTGTGTTTTCATTTTTACAAACACTTTTGTTTATTTATCCTCCATATTGACACAAACAGGGCCAGTAGAGGAAGAAATTATATTTTAAGCTTTTCTGCTGTTCCCATGCATATAAACTATGCAATAAGACTCCCACACTTATGATGATAATTAAACCTTGAAAACTAAGGGCTTAATCCTGGCTCCTACTTAACCTGATGGCAACATTCCCACTGATACGGGATTGGGCTCAAATGACCCGAACTACGATCCGTAACTCATGGGAAAGCTAAAGCAAAGCTTGCCTTAGAAAGGAGGGTAGTATCTGGGCTTCAGAAGGAAAGGTGACTGCAATAAAACACTGCAGACCTTTACTATGACCTTTGTTTCTCACAGAACTTTGGGGAAAACTCTGTTCTTGGTCTCATGAATCTGCCCATGGGGCTGGACAAAATGGGGAGGATGGAGCAACACTGTGGCCATCTAAGAGGGAGGGAGATTTGGCACTGGAATTGTGAAATTGCCAACATCGCAGTCTTTTAACCCTGACCATTTTCAGAGTCCCTCAGAATCATGAGTTATACACAGAAATCAAAACTATGGGAATGAACAAATTTTTTTACCACTATAAAATGCCCCTTGAAAGCACCAGAAAACTTGTGCTGTAAACCATAATTCCTTATGAACACACACCCATATAGGATGTAACTTTTCACAGATACAGTCAAAATTACACTGCAGAGAGCATGCTAAATTCAGCCTCTAGTAGGAACAATCTTCTCAAACTTACTGGGCTTGCCAGGGTGTAACAGGAAGAATTTGGCCCATCTCACAGCCTGGCCAGGCTGCTGCTTTCATTAATTTTATACGAGCCTTGGACTGCTGTTTTGCTTTAATAATGTGAAAATCCCATCTTCTCGTTTTTCGATTTCAACTCAGTGGAACACCTGCCTGCCCCGCAAAAAGGGTATTTGAAGAGAAGTTTGTACGCCACGCTCAAACACAGCCCGGTGTGAGTTTTTAGCGTGTCAGTCAGTGAGTTAGAGGGAAAGGGTAAGGAGAAGCTAATCAGGATGAAATGAGATTAAAGGCTGTCTAATTTTACAGCAACTGTGATCCATCAGCCACTGTGAAAGTGACAGTGGAAATGAATGATGGAGACAGACAGGTGGGGCTGTACATTTCACTGATTTATCCTCAAATGCACTGGGCCTTATTTTATTGAGTGAACATGACCGCATTTATCATGACTGTCATCTAAACCCACTTCCCTCCATTTAAAAAGGTCACTTTACTAGGAGGGAGTAGGATAGAGGCACTTTCAAAACAGATTTAAAATTTAATAACACATGTTTAGAAAACCCTGTGCAAGAATGCTCAACTTTATTAAAGACGGATTTAAAAGGAAGGAGAAAAGACTATTAAAAAGAGGAGAAGATGGAAAAAAGCCATGGTCATCTGAGAAGCATGCTTAGCTACCAAGGTGATAGGTGCCAGAGAGTTATGCGAGATGGACAGATATAAAAAGATTAGTCGGAGCAGGCAGAAGCCCTCCTCTAAGCCCCTGCCCCTCACACACACTTCCCAAAGCTCGGGAGGCCCATGGTTAACAAACTTGTGCTTTCCTGGACCAAGAGCACAAATGAGTCCAAGCAGCCCTACAACAGCCCCACCAGCCCCCTTCCCATACAATTTACATATGATTGGTAGCAGACCCTCGGTAAGGTGGGAGGCAATTTCTCACGTACAGATATGTAACATGCAGAGCTTTCTAGGTCGAAACCAAATGGGTGATTTATTCTTGAGAATGATCTGGAAGGCAGTGGATTCCAAGATTGCAGTGGTGTTTGCTAAGAAATACTTCACTACACAAACATCAGTGACAGTGTGCAGGAGGTGACACTCATGGACATTCTGCAGACGCAGACGCAGGTGGAAGACACAGCAGCACTCTGCACATCAGGATAGCTGTCCCAGGCAAAAACTCCTCACATATGCCAAACCTTAGTTAATAAAAGGCACTGGATACTGGGTCCTGGGTCCTGGATACTGGGATTCTGGGTTCTACTTTTAAAAACAGAGTCTACAGCTTATAGCCAAACACTCTCAACCATAATGCCTATCAGGTCAGCCAGATGCAATGATGCTCCAAAGGTACCTCCAACTTTTTTATGGGGGTGACAGTGACACGCCTCACTCACCTAACAAACAACGTGTGCTGTTTGTCTTACCCAGTTTTGCTTAGTTTCTGCCAACAATTGCACATTTAGGAAACAGCATCTGGTTGTTCTCCATGCATTAATCAAGGGGTCATCAGTTCCTTCTTCTCCTTACAACTCACCTTACCCTGTCTATCATCACTTCAACACTAACTAGCAGGGAAGAAGGGGGAAAAGGAATGGCATTTCTCAAGACAGAAGGAGGGATGGGCTCTGGTCCCAGGAGATCTGAAAGCTGTGATACAGCCCATAGCCATTCCCCTGCTCTGCTAAAAACTCCTTTCAGAAACTGCACCTGATTCTTCTACGGAAAGTTTAAAAAAAAAAAATCCATAGATTTTTCACTGCCCTGAACCGTTCAGCTGCTTGGGATACAGGAGGTACCGTGAGGAAAGCCAAGAAATCTCTTCCTCAGCTACTGCACACCTTGAGCATAGCCCCTTCAAGACTCAGTACACACCACGAAGTCATGCTTATCATCTCTAATGACCTGTGCAGATGACGCAAGAGAATAGTGTATTTCCAGAACCAGGATGTCATTACCAGAGGACATATGGAGTCAATAATGACCTTCCACAATATTAACAGCCTAACTTGTTGGCTACATAATATTCAACTACTGCTACTTGAAAACTGGTTATACCCACAGCTCTCCAGAGGCAGAGTAACGTGAGAAGATGCCTCTTTCCAGTACAGAAGGCACCTGCTGTAGCAGACTGTGATTTGCTCATGGCAGAGACATAATATTCATTTCATTCCCAACCCTGTCCCCAAAATGCTGGCCAGACCACAGCTGGTCCAATTATTTCTTGAGAACAGAATATCAGATACTGTTCACCTTTCTTTGGCTCATACATCATTTGCATAAAGATTATGCATTTATTACTGAATGTGACTTGTTATTTCTCACCAAGGAGGTTATATAAATAAACGCTAGGATTCCTCTGTGAATTGTTCACTTCAATAGTTTGTTATTTAGTAACTGTGGGGAAAGACTGACCACATTAAGTATGAAATTCTAGCCTCGGTGAACATGGTGGGACCTTTGCCATTGACTTTAAAGGCATCGGGTTTTCACCTACAGGTATTTTCTGCTCAAAAGATAATGAAACAAAGTTAAAAAAGGAGAATAATCAACAGTAGATGGCAAGTACCTCTGTGAACATTCCTATGGCCAACTGCACCCTGTCACCTCAAATTCAAGCAAATACGTGGGAAGTATTTTTTCTAGTGACACACCAATGCCAATCTTGAATCTGAGCTCAACTCAGTGCGGGAAGCCTGGGACAATCCAACAGCAGTCACCACAAGCAGAAAATCCTAAAATGATCAGGATGAAGCACTGTCCCTCAAAGTCACCTTTGAGAACAAATAACTGGTATAGCTGTGGTCCAGCTGCACCACAGAGAACTCCATCAGCTCAGCCAGAAACTTTACAACCTCTTCATCCTCGTGCCAGTTTTGTGGCAACTCCATTCAAGCCATCACAGGTAAGATGGACACAAGCCAGCAGAGTTCATCTAGGACACAGCCCCTACTTCACCTGAGGCTGCAAGTAAGCAAAGGCAAAATGCCACCCCAAACCTAACCTCAGTTCAGGATAACATAAGCACAAAGAAAAAGCTACCTGAGCAGATGAAAGTCCTTGGAATCATTCACAACATAGTGACTGGTATTTCACATTAATTAAGGTATTTCACATTATGAAGATATTTCTTATTAATGAAAGTATCACATTTTTCATTCAAATGTCAGGAGTTATCATTCTGATACATTCTCTGGAATAACACCAGCCAGGCCTGTTCAGTGGGGTTCTCAGTTTAATTGTTTTAATGGGCCAAATTTTTCATTCGTGAGCATCTAAAATAAGACACTTAAATTCATGCTGAAGCACCAGATCAGGGAAATGCAACATCAGGAATAGCTGGCATGCTCAGCTCCCCCCTGAAACAAACTGTTTTCAAGTTACTTGGATGCAAGTTCTGAGTACAGACCTGTCTAATTCCGTGGGTGAAACTCACCCCATGGCAGAAAGTTTTACTGGGTCTGCAGCAACACATATATTTGTCTGTTTGCAAGAACAAATTTTACCCATATATTTTCAAAGCTGCAAGCACACATTTGGATTTCATCTGAACAATAAAATAAAGCTGCCTACTCGGCTCAACAGTGTCTGGATAAAGTAGGAAAACACTGCATTTCCACCTTAAAAACTGATGTTCCTATACCAATATCCTGGCACAATCCTCCCCGTGCAGTGTACAGCTAACCTACGCACACTCTGCTGCACCCCCTTGCTGCCTCCCCCATGGAAATGACTGTGCAGCGAACAGCCAATACAGCATCTGAGAAGCACATGTACGTGAATACACCAAACTTCTTGGCGTGACGCAGAGCAGGGGGATGTGGGAAGGTTCAAAGCGACAATTCTTCTTGTTTTGTTATCCCCTACTTACCCGCCAACCTGCTGAAGGCTGCCCCGTCCACCCAGATGCCCCACCGGTTCCCAGACCGTTTATCAGGAAACACTTGTTGTCTACCACCGTGAGTTATGCAATGTTACCTCAGTGATGGCTGCTCCCCTGTAGAATATACTGTGTACCTACTCAGACCTGGATTTATGGTCTCTAAAGTAGAGCCCAACATATATTACTGGGGAATGACATCTCGTCACATCATAACAGTCTCATGATGAAACGTTCATGTGTGACATTTCGCACAACAAAATCTCCTGAAATAATGAATAGTCCCTGATGGGAGAAAACCACGGGAGTTGCCAGAAAGCTCCAGAAAGAAATACTATTTTGTCCCACTGGTTGCTTTCAGATCCTCCAAGACGTCAGCTCAAGGACATCCATTCCCTCTTCTAACAGTACCACAGGACGGAAGACCCTGACCAGCAGTGGTGTGTTAACAACCAGTTGCATCTGTTCGTGGCTCAATTTCTACCTGACCTTGAGATGCACACATTCTCCTGGTTGCCTCTGAAGGTAACCTTCCAAGCTCAGGACAACCACAACCACTCCTCATGTTTTCCCAGCTGGATCCTGTTGGTGCTGCTCAGGGACCCATGTCTTTAAAAGAATTCATCACATGCAGCAAGGTCTTACTTGGCCCCCACTACTGCAAAAGTATACTCTTTCACTATTTTCTCTCTCGGTCTCAGTACTTCCTATGCTGCTCTCCACTCTTGACTAACGTATTATTTTAGAGCAACCAAAAGGTTTTTTTCTTTCCACTGAGTCTTGAAGTCATTCCAAGAGAAGAAAAATGTGATTTTCTTCATGGAGAAACTCTATGGAGGAGGGATGTGCCCATATTTCACTGTATTAAAACAGCAGCTTCGATACACCTAAGTTCTCTCATAATAGATAAATTGAAACCTTCAGAATTGCACTGCTATGGATTTTTCGACTTTTCCTTTTAAATACTTCAGTATTCACAAACAAAAGGTTTCGTTTACAAGAGAGTCCAGCACATACTTAAAGCACCAGACATAAAGCAGAGGAGGGTGGAAGGACCTGTCCAATGCTTACCACTAAGAAAAAAGCTTAAAAAATGCTTACTTTCCCAGAAGACATCTGGGTATCTGAAAGTATCTGAAGAAAAGTCTGAAACTCCAACATGCCTAACTTCCAGCATGCCCAAGCACAGCATGCAGAAGTAGAAATGTCCATGTAGTATTACGTTAACATACCTAGGCTGCCTAAAGAAAGCTCAGGAGTCCCTGCCAGGGACCGCAAGAAGCCCGAGTTCATCTTTAACGGACAGGCCACTCAGGGCATCAACAGGACTTAATGGCCCTCCCCAGCCTGGGGTCTCCCCCAACCCCGCTTGCCCCTGGGCACAGGAGCCCCATTTCAAGTTCAGGCCTGGGTACCCAGACCTGGCCTGGTGGACCCCATGTAGGTAAGTTGCAGCATGTCTCCAGTCCCATCTTTGGCTTTGTCTCCTGGATGAACTTTGGACCCATGTTGAGGTCTGTCCTCATGGAGCTACCAGCCTTGCTGTGCCCTGACACATACCCATAGGCGGGAATGTTGCTGTCTGAGCAATGACCGCAGCCCCGATTTTCCCTCAATTCTGTGCATCCCTACCAGTACCCTGAGAAAAACAGGCACTTGGAGATGCCCCAGCAGAGCTTAAAGTTCTCGTCACCACCAAAATGGTCATTAAAGTATTAAATATAATCTATAATATTCTTTCTGCTCAGGATGGGCAATAAGAGCCCACTCTAAAATGTGCTAACCACTGGGCAAACAAATACAGAAGGACATACAGGAATCAATCCATATAAATTAGGTTACACCAAACACTGCTTTCTCCAACAGAAACCAGGCAGAAATGTTGCTCTCCTAGACCTCTCCCCACAGATGGGCTCCCAAGGAAGGGAAATGGCAGACCCACAGACAATTTTCAAATTCAGGGAAGGAAACTTGACCTGGGCAGCAAAACCACATACTTATGTAAAATTGGCACACATCACTTACTTTGTAAATCTATACACAGAAGATGAAATAAGAATGTGTATCTGAAAAAAAATCCATTAATAGATTTGGACTAAATTTATGTTAATTTTATTTTGCTTTCTGTAATAACAGTACTGTTTAATATTTTCAGAAAAACTGCTATGAAAAATGTGTTGTGATGCCTAATCATAGTGATCAGAAAAATTCACTCCATATGAGCACTCATACCAGAAGTTTTGTCTGTTTTCTCAAAACTCTTTGCGGATTTAGAAAGCATCCAGTCAGGAAATAGAAGCGAACCCATGTTTCTTAAAATTAAATACCAAGCTGAATATCATAGCACAAGTAGCTGCTATTTAAATCAAGGGGTGCCAAAATTCATGGGCTGAGCCATGTTCACACAGAATCACAAATAATTCACAAATCACACACCAGGGCACAGCCATGGACTGCTGACAAACAGGATGAAAGGTCAGGTTAATTTAAATCACTGGCCATGCCCAGATTGCAGGATTCACTGTGTACAGTAGAGTAAATTAAAGTTGTTGTGATCAATCCCAAATACTTAAAATATACATAATTAAATATTCTCAACTGGCTTGCATTTTTTGTTGAAGAAGTTAATTTTGCTAACAGTATTGTTCATAAAAATATCATTTTCAGTTAGTTAGGTGAAGGGAAGCGAGGACTGAGAGACAGAGTCTGCATGAACGAAACTGTTCCCTGTGCTAGTAACTGTGGCTTGGACCAGGTTCTGGTGTAGACTGAATGCAAGAAGGGAATGAAACTGAAATGGACAGACAGGGATGGGTCGGGTCAGGTTGGAGTGGACGTGGCAGAAGGGACTGGGACTGGAGGAGGAGATGGCAAAGTCTGCGAACACAGCAGCATATACTGATCCAGAGCCCCAAATCCTGCGCTCTTCATACTCCTCCGCTGTCAGCATATCTGGGGGACACTTGGGCTGTTTACACCGCCTGGTTAATGGGGTACATGGCCTCCACTGTCACCAGCAACCACCTGAATTCAAAAGGCAGAGATGTGTATGGCACATCTACAAAGCCAGCCTACATGACACACTGTTTCTCAGCATACCTTGAAAAGGCAGTTTCACCTCCAAGTCTATGTAAATGCTGAGGAGATGCGGGGCACTCAGAAGTTACGGCCTGCCGCTGTGAGAGGCTGCAGTGCACATCTCTTCTGGCACCTCTTTGTTTATTTATGTTGGCATGGTCCTTAAACAGCTAACTGTGACACTTCCCAACTGCCCATCTTGCTGAAGGTTCAGTCCCATGAACACCAGAGACCTGCAGAAGCTGCCACTGCAAGAAACATTTCTGCCCTTTCTTGACCCAGGTCCCATCACTCCTTGTGATGGCTGATGCATGCATGCAGCCAAGCAATAAACAAGCGAGAAACCACATTATTTTTTAAGGTGCACTGAATTTAACCCAGATCTATTCCCCACTAAGCTGGCCTGCCTGGCCTCACAAATTGGACTTAGCAGGAGTGTGGGGCCATGAGAAGGGAAGGACTGATGTACCAGCAGCAGCGTCAGCTTATCGCGGTTGTGAAACTACAACCTCAGCACACAACACCAAACTATTTAAATGGGTCTAACCCAGTGTTGCTGTGGCCCTGCTCCTCTCACAGGCCCAGGCAATCCAGGTCCTTCTTTGCGGCAGCCCTTTCAAAGCAATAATCTGGTGGAAAGATAACCCAGAAAACAAGAGAGTGTACTTTCATTTTGGTTTAATGCCCTGAGCAGGCTCACTCAGGAGTCAAATGAGTTCCAGCACTGACATGAAGGAGGAGACAGGACCATGGGATGGGGTTTGGGTGGAAAGGAACTTGAAACAACAGTAACAGCTTCACCTACCATATGGCTATGCAGGGGATGAAGCTGCCCTGTGAATAAAGCAGGTATTTGACTCTGACTGCAAGAGGTTGCTTCACTTCTGGAAGGTGTGCAGGGTGAGGCTGGAGTCTGCAGGAGCAGATGGGATTTCTCCCAGTTAAGGCAGCTGTGCCCTGAGCTGGAGGACGGGATCTTGTCCCTGTCTTTGCTACACGATTTTACTGCGGTGCAAGACAAGTCCCTTAAGCTAATTTTTTCCACAGCTACCTGTTTCCCCTGTTCTGAGAACGTTAATTATGTGTGCTTCGTTTTCGGCGAGCCTGCTCTGATCCCTGTGTCTGATACGCAGGAGCGCTCTGTGCTCGCTGCTGTAACTGAAATAGGTGGGAGAGGCAGTCTGGAAAGCATGGTCTGAGGGGTCTTGAAATGGGCACCCCAAAATAAAGGATACCATTGACTTTAACCTCATTGCACCTCTGTTCCTCATCCACAAAATGGGAACAATGACAGACTATGCTGCTCACAAAGAGGATGGTGCAAAAATACCGTAACGCGCCAATGAAGCAGTTGGCCCCTGTTGTTGTGAACACTATAAAGGAAACCTTGTCAAAAAATTCCGGCTTCAGAAGATTTTAGTAGCGTGTGACAGACAGGATCTACTTGCTGAACAACAGAGAAAACAAAATACCGTGAGGAGAAATTCAGCACAGTCCCTTCTGTGCACTGACATGTGACAAAGAGTAGTATGTGATATCATTAGAGATCGTATCTTAATGCTTATGCAAACAGAGGCCAAATTAAGGTTGCAGAAGCAGCTCAATTCTCACATTTCCTAACTCCGGAGGGCTTGGTATCGCCGTCTGTCTAACGCTCTTTTCCAGCTTGGTGCAAGTCCCCCGTGTGTGATCCACCCTAGGTCTGACAGGCAGCTAACGCCTTCCTTATCCTGCAGCTCTTCCAGCATCTCCAGATCACCCGCGTAGGTGCTGTGGAGTCCAAAGTCTACCGAGCCCGTGGCAGGAGTTGCAGGAGCCCTTGTCCTCCTCTTCCTCCTCCTCCTCCTCCTCCTGCTCTCCTGCCGCATTTCTTCTCGCCGGCAGTTTGAGGCTAAGCCACTAGATGGGGTGCGGTGTGCTCGGCTCCCCCCTCCCCCGGGAGAGGCATTTCAATCATCTTTTGGCTTCAGGTTTTGCAGCCAACCAAAAAACAAAGAGGTGAAACGCAGCACAAAAAAAGACATAGCCAGCTTCCTCCCAAGCAGTTCACTTCTGCTTGTTCCTCATGTTCGGCGTGAAAGGGAAGAAATCCAACGGAGTACACAAACCCCAGCGAACGCTCAGCGCATCAATCCTGGCGGATGCTGAGCCGCCCCGGCTCCCGCTGCCTGCAACGGGCACGGCGGGTGCTCAGGCTCTGGCACGGTTATCAGTCATACCTGCTTTGCCTCGTCTTGTCTCAGCTCCCCGAACCCAGACTGCGCGAGGATCAGTCAGCGATTTCTCTGGCAGTCCACACACATCTGCTTTTCTACTCCACGCGCCAGTCCCAGTGAAATATAGCAGGCACAGTTCCCTTCCCCACCAATACGCCGCCAAATCTCTCTCCCTCTCTCTCTTAATAATGATCTGGAAGCTGGGTAAAACAACATGCTTGCTTTTGACAAAGAGCGTGCTTCCTCATTACAGGGGTAAGGAAGGGGAAAGAGGACGTGAGGAAACTGCGATACAAAAAAATAACCGACAGAATTACGGGAAAAAAAAGAATCCTTTCTAAAAGCATCACTCCTTTCCAATGGAAACACAGTGCTTTACTCATGGTTAATCCCAAACTGGACTGCATAAAGGTGGCCATATTACAGCCCTCTTCTTGTCTCCCTAAATAACGAATCTTTTGGGAAGGCACACAAAGCTGAAGCGTGCCTATTCCATCAGGAATGTGGGAAGGGGCTGCTCTTTACCTGCGAATGCACCGCTGCTGAATTACACCTTCTCTCACTCTTTCCCAACTGCTTACAAGAAGAACCATCCCTCTCAAGGTATCATCCATCCCAGTAATGCTACTTATTATTAAACCTGTATATAAAATACAACCAAGTGCTCCTTCCCAACATCCAGCTTCTTCCAGCCTTCCACAAAAATAGATATCCTAGATCCCCTATACAGCACCCCGGCCCAGCCTTGCAAGCTCCTGCAGACTCCTCTTCTTCTTCTTCATGGTCAAGAGAAGGAGAGCAAAAAGCCAGCATCATTTTGAAGTCAGTCTTTTCTTTTGCTTGTCTGGCATGGGAAGGGAAAGTCCTCCTCCCGCTCAGCAGAGGAAGACTCCCTGAGGGCAGCTGCTGGGGATGCTCCTAACACGTGGCAGCAGTACTGACCAGGGTAAGCACACCCTCAGCTCTCCTCTTTACCCCAGCCATGGGATAACCTGCATTTTGCAGCCTGTCACAGCTGGTGCTGCACAGCCCTATATCCCTGCTAGTGTCTCAAAAGCCGTCTTGAAAGAGCCACGCACAGGGGTACACCCAAGTGGCAATGCAGCACTTTATTAGGCAGGATTACACCTTAGCTGTGAACTGGGAGACAAGCATGGGCGGACAGATTTGTGCTGCTCAACAGTATGTCCTGTCACATACCCCGCAGGTGAAAACTCAACTCAACCTTCATTCCTGATGAATTTGGATTTTCACAAAGAGAAACAGATGAAAGAATGTGGCAGAAAAAGAAACACAAAGAAAATTAAAAAAAAAAGTGCACTTGAGGAGTTCTTTTTTTAATTCATTGCAAAAACACTGACAAAGCACACAGCGCATCATTACCGGACATTAACACAGACCGATCCTGTCTGAGGAGTTTGCAGTCTTCCTATAAATTAATAAAGACAGAATATAATCCCCAATGCAGTGCATTTGCTCATATATATTCATATGGACACTGCTGATCCACATCTGGCTAAAATAAATGTGTTTTTACACAAATTAGGTTACCACTGATACAAACAGTTTTGATTCATACTACAGAGCACGAACAGATGATCAACGCAATTGCTTTGGTTTAGCACTGTGCTTGCGAAAGTCACCACTTATCAGCTGGGCTGCAGTAATTGCTTCTCGTCTCTTACAATTAGAAAAAGCCACTAGCTTAAACTACCTTAAAGCACTGATTAGATTGCTTAAAAGAGCACATTTTACCTTACATTTGTAACCACCTAGAACATGAGTGCTAGCAGGTATTGTGGCTCAACTAGTAGGTGCTACCTGGGAGAAAAGCAGATGAGCTGGATCTCTTGCAATCCTTTGACCATAACAAAATTGCGAAAGATTTTTACTCAAAAAAATTCCACAGATGACAAACGAACTATAATAGCAACTACCTGCAAAATGAGCTGGTGAAATCAGCCTACTCCTTATGCCAGTGTGCCTTATTTACACAGTACAAAACCACTGAAATTTTGCACTGACTATACATATCCCAAGAAGCAGCGTGACGTTTTTATTAGAGAAATACCTTCGTTAAAATTCTGTAGAGTCCTTAAAGCCGAACTTTAGACATTGAGTCTGCAAAGACAGCTCCATGTGATCAACTCTATGTAGACTTTCAAATGCTAAATCCTCTGATTTATTTTGTTTTCTGACATAAAGAAGTACTTTTTGGCATTCTGCAATATGTAGAACCTCTGAGCGATTACAAACATGTGTTTGGGACACTTGCTGAGATCAATGTCATTGAAGGTTCACAAATACATTCATTCCTATTGTAGTACCAGGGTGCATAAACATTATTTTGATAAACATGAATACTAAGCATTTTTGCAAAAATCTTGTCTTCAAATCACATTACCAATCTTGTGGGCTTAGTTATTTGCTCCCTACTCTACAGTACAAGTGCTGATAATCCAAAACATTTTCAAATATTACAATCCAGACCACTAAATCCAAGACACTACATATGCTTGATGCCCCTTCAATTTACTTTCTTCAATTTACTTTCAATTTACTTTTAATTTTCAACTGTAAGATCAAAACCTCCCATTTAAAAAATAATCAGTTAAATCACAAAGCTTTGTCTTAATATACTAAATGTGCAAGATCAGAGATAAAATTGTTGGCAATGCTGCTAATGCAACTCTGCAGCAACTTCCCTGAAATAATCAGAATTAGGTACCCAGTTAGGCTTTATTTAGACACACAACAAAGGGCAGTATTATTGTTGCGCTCTGAGAGGACAGTCCCAGGGTAGAACTGTGAGTACCAAAATTGTTACAGGATGGTATAGTGATACCTGAACTAACTTCATGCTACTGACTTAGTCCCAACTGGTATACTCTCAGGTTCTTTTGTTTTAAAGGTCCCAGTTGGTCCAGGGCCCAAGTTCAGCAGGTGCTGTATCCACTGGTGGCAGGAAACAACACGTTACAAAGGCATATAGAAATGATGAACAAATGGGTAAATCAAATACTTCTTTCCAGATTTTTAGTATCTAGTGGATACTAAAAATTTTTAGTTGCTACTAAAATACTACTAAAATTTTTAGTTGCTCCAGTGGACAACCACAAACCATTTTTAAGTAGAACGGACATTAAATTCATAATAGATTTCATCCATAGATGTCATGGAGTGGTGTGAATTTGGTCCACACACTTCACTTTTCTTACCTCTAATAGCCCAGACCCTCCTTTGCTTGTGGTTTTTTCCTGTGACACTTGCATGACATTTTTGCACCAGCCTCTGGAGCCCACCCAGGACGAATTCCCGTTGCAGACCCAGCAGGCAGCTCTGGCGTCTGCCCTCCTTGTCCAACTCCACAACCCCAACAAACCAAACCAACCCAAACCAGCCACTCCTTCACCCTGCCTGCACCCTCCATGGGGTTCCTTACACCCAGAATTGGTGCGCAATTGTTAGTCTTCCAGTCCTTTGGTGCTACCTCTACAGCCTTGCTTCTGCAAAGAGGAGGAGACTTTCCATCCCTGGCTGTGCATCCACGGGCAGCTCCAGCACCCCGCTGCTACGTAAATCCTGCAGCACCCCACAAAGCCTCTGAGCATCAGGGGAAATGCAGAGCTCTCAAGAACACTTTTTGCATACCGCAGAAAGGTAATTAGTGTCTTCAGAAGCAGAGGCAAATAACCGTAGTATCGTACGGTTAAATGGCCAGCCCTGGAAGTATTTTTTTGTGAAACTCAATAGAAGGTGATAGATCAATAGAAGTTTTCTGTACAAAAACATTTTCTCCTGAAACAGCGAGTTTAGCATTATTCAAACAAATTCTTCTATTATTTAAAGGTGTATCTTCATTCCTGTTGAACACTACTGTTTTGTGCCATGCAAAGCCAGGACTTTTCTCCAAGGAATCACTTACTTTCTCTGAGGACAATGAATTATTTTCCAATATTGAAAGTTTCAAACGAAAGCACTCAAGTAGCAGCAACTGCTTCAGGCAAGCACCAGCACTGTTTTGCCTGGGGGGAAACCCCTTCCCACAGCGGCCCTGCCTCTGAGAGGAGGCTAGGCTGTTAAAATCAAGCAGCTGGGGTGAAGCCAAATAATGGCTTCAGGAAAAGGGATGCTATGTCAGGGCTTTATTGCTGTTGTAAATCTTTGCAGTTAAGAAAAATCAAACTTCTGAGTGCTGAAATGATAATTTCTTGGAGCTGCGCTGGAGGCAGCCCGAGAGCTGACAGGAGGACAGTGGCTCCAACCTTGCCAGGTGAAATGTGCCCCGGTGCAGAAAGCCCCTGAAACACCCCGCATGTTAACAAGACTTAAGTTGGAGGCTTGAGAGCTGTACAAATCCTTACATGGGACACCTCTGCCCTGGACATATCTTTCTTTCCTGGAGCTGAAGTTAACGGGAGCCAGTAAATGCCCAGCTGATTCCAGCAGTTGTGATTCTGCTGAATAAAACAAAGTTTAAATGAGCTTGTGCAGACATTAGTAGTAATGCAGCTGGGAGACAAGGACTGCACCGGGACTAACCAGAAGGCTGGTATTTGGACACCACAGATCATCCAGCTCTGTGCTACTGGCTGCCACAGTGCTTAAAATAATTGTAGTTCTCTGGAGAGAGTATATAGATAAACTGTGTCGTATGTTAATGCACCATCATATAGAGTTGTTTCCAGGCGGTACTTAGTAAAGTACTTAAGCATGTATTTAAACACACTGCTGAACATCAGTGTGATTAATACTTTGCTGAATTAGAGATATGATACGAATACATTTTTCTGCTGTTGTAATTCTTCATTATATACACTTATAAGCTGGTCATAAGGATTTTCTTTCAGTTTTGCATCCAGCAAATGAGTTAATTTGGGAGTCAAATTCTGCCTTAGTTATGCCTGCACAATGCCTTTCACATGCATGAGGGCAGAAGACTGCTCCATGACCTTTAATTGGACTTCTTTTTTGTTAGTCTTTAATGATTCATGTAGGAAAAAAAAAAATCTGGTTCATTCTTTCTGATCTGGCAGCTCTTTGACATTCCTTTCATGTCATTTCAATCAGAAAAGTATCTTTACATATGGTATATATGTTTGTTAAGGCTGTGCACATACAGCACCTGTAATTCTTGACCAGCAAGCAAGCAGCTGCTGGTGAGTACAGATCGGAGTCTTACACTCTGTTCTTCTGCATGTAAAACTGGGGGGGAGGGACAGGAAGAGAAGAAACGTGGCTCTTACATCACTTATCATGGTAATTTTATTTAAATCTATTTTAATGATTTCTAATAACATAATTTGCCAAGCCTCCCCACCTGAAAGTGATGCAAACGCATCCCTCTCTCACTTTTTCCTTTCCTGTTCAACCCAGGGAGAAGCGTTTATCATCTCCTAGTTTCAAGTTTTGGAGTCAAACCTTTTTTTTTCTCCTTTTTTTTTTCCCTTTTTTTTTAAACAATCAGAACTCAAAGCATTGGCCTACCCGTATACATTAAGGTGCTGGTTATTGTCATCAGTGCAAAACAGTCACTCCACTCACATCTGTTTAGTTTTTACTCACAAGGAAACATGATTTAACAGTTGTAGCTGTAGCCATCTCAAAGCTGAAGACTTTCTTCCCCCTAAATTAAAGCTAAATCGTGTGCATTAAATACATTATCTACTTGTAACAAAATGGGGAATTTTAAAATGATTCAGTCACAGATAATTTGTTACTGAAAACGACAGGCTCACATCAGCCACTGGAAGCGCTGGGTGTTTGCTGAGCTTGGTGAGCATCTGGGTAGGCTTACCCGGGTTCACAGATAGCAGATGTTCACATGGTGGAAAAGATCCCAATTCCCTTTCGCCGTCCCTCTCACCAGCTCCCAAAAAGCCTGAGTGGGGGTTTCTCGTGCCAAACAGCCGGGGTGCTGGGCTCGCTCCCATGCCTCAGCCCTCACGCACAGTTCACACACATGCAGGTTAGCTCAGGCACCTCAGCAGGAAACCAGCTGCCCCCTCCATGCCAAAAATACAGCCCGGCTTATTTCACACGCTGCTCCCCGCAGGCACTACAGACAAGACCAGCCCACGTCAGGCTTTTGCCACTCGCCCCAGTCCACCAACACCACCTGCTTAGGTCTTGCACCCTCAAACACTCTTGTGGCAAGACTTATTGCATTCGACACCCTGCCTTGGTGTCCTGTTATAAAGGTGTCACAGTTATAAACTGTGACAGCACCTCCCACCCCTTCATGCACATTAACTTCAGGTAACTCACAAGAGCAGTAGGAGTCTTAGGGCAGCACTGGAGGAGACCCAGGTGGAGGACCGGAGGCATCCTGCACCATGCGCAGAGGGTGGGCACGAGCCCCCTGGCAGCAGAGCTGAACGCTGAGCAGGGAGCCCCAGGTCCCAAGCCAAGGCCCCCATGAAGCCAGCACAGCGATTCTCCAGGGCAGCTCTCAGGGGGCTCAAAGTCACCCATTATTTTTACCCCTGGGGGTGATCTATTCACAAGCACAGTCATGGGGCAAGGTAGGGTAGCTCATACTACAACCGCCTTGTTGCTCCTGCCCAGCAAATACTAGAGGATATCACTTGTCTAGATTGATGGGAAGGCATATGTCAAAGCAATTAATTCATTTGCCCTAAAAGACTGAGGCCAGGCCAGGATTTGTACCTTTCCTAGTGCTCAATCTGATCTTAAGCAATGGGATTTCCACCATTTCCCATGGGAGATTGTTCCACAACCTAATAGATCTCAATGTCAGGAAGTTTTTTCCTGATATTCAGCCATAATTCATATCCATGAATTATGAGCTACTGTCGACATCACACCCATTGAGGCATTCCTAGAGCCTGCTTCATTTAAAATTATATGCTCTAGTTATGCAGGGTTTCTGTGTACTAGGGCAAAATGCTTTTTCTGCAGGTTAATTCATTACTATTCAATTTGTTAACACTTTTTTTCTCGGTGTGAACAGTCATTCTGCAGTTGCATACCCTATAGTAGCACAGTCCCCATTTGGGAGTAGAATCACAATATATAAATATGACAAAACAACATACCAAAAACCATCCCCGTAAAGACATATTAGTCTGTTCCTGCAGATACTCCAGCATTCAGTTAAATGAAAGCAGTAGCTCATACAACACCTGGTATGAGACAAGAAAGCTTAGGAAAAACCCCTCTCAAGTCCGTAATAAATTTTATTTCTGTCTTAAACAGAGGGAAGGTACAGGAGTAGGGGGGTGGGTAGGGAAGGGGGAAGGGATGGGGAAGGAAAGGAAGAAAGGAACTTAATCAAGCTGTGAGAAAATAGAGGAAAATTGAAAAGATAACGACTTCCTACAGACAATGAGCCACCACAATGCAGTAAGGACATACAACAGCAAATAAAGTTGAGGATTCCAAATGTGCACCTCTTGCCATTAATAGCACTTACAAAACTGAGAAAGCCAAGGCAGGCTTCTGAAATCTGTATTGCAAATAATTGTGTACAAAACACTTCTTGGAAGGAAACTGCCTTTTGTTTTAGGAATGTTTGAGAGGAGAAAATTTATAAACCATGTATCAATTTCTCAAAAAAGTCTGAGGATTTCTGTAAGAATTTTTTATGATTACATTTTGCCCAGCTAGCGGTGCTTTGCCATCCTGTTTGCAACCCATTTATACATAAATAAAATGTCACATTAGATACTGAAAAAAGGGAATGCTTTCTGAAGTACGCAACTAGAAACACACCAGAGTTCATTTTCATCTCCATACATGCCTAGCTCCCATTAATGCTACATAAATCCCAGAGAAACTAGATAAGAATAAACACATAAATTTTACCTGAAACCATCTAAGAAACAGAAAGCCATGTTTGCAGCAAGCACTAAATTCACACACTGCCACACAATTTTGTGTGGAAGTCATTCCAGATGGCTGATTTTTTAGGGACAGTGGCCAAATAGTATTAAGGGACCTACACAAACAGATCTGGTGAGAACATTTTTGACAATATTTCCTTTCACTAGAAATTATGTGACTTTACTGAAATCTGTATCTAGCCAGGTGAGACACCTGCTTTGGACAGAAGACAGGACAACACAGCTCCCAGTTCCTACTGCACCAGGATATGTGTGTTCATAGCAGACACACGATGCCTGTAGGCTGAGATGACTCAAAATGTGCAGATCCTCTAGGGCTGCACTAAGCCCAAGTATCTATGCTCTGTTACTCACCTGGGTTTACCAGTGAAGTCATAGCAACTTGTTATTTGTAGCTATGCAGTTTCTGGTTTGCAGTTAGCCTTGCAAAGCTGGACAAAACTTCCTTTGGTGGGGCTGTGAAATACCCATTGGGACATGCATGAGGGATTCATAAGTTAAAAAATTGTACTTTGACTTGAGCAAAGCAGGGACTCGAACGTCAACTACCTGCTTCTTCGCCACCTCACAAAAGCTGTTGAGATGAGAAGGGACGTTCTGATACAACACTGGTTTTGCAAAAACATTTGAAGGAATTTGTTTTCATTTTGCCTTGGAACAAAGCTGTAGAAGTTGCTGCAAAATGGAACGGTCATCCTCAAGCCATCTGTAAAGATGCGTAACTCAAGTTGAAAGATGAGGTAGAAAAAGTTAAGTTCTGTGATCCAGGAGGAAGGTTTTGAGTCAAAGGTTTTGATGTACTTGCAAGGATATAGCAGGGAGTGACATCTCCAGGAACCAGCAGCTTTCTTTGTAAGACGTCTCCACAGAAGCCTGACATCAGCATCTGCTGTGGAAATGGCACAGATCATCTGATAACTCACCTGTCTTACACCTGCTGCTTTCTTACTTGGAGGCACCCACAGCTCAGCTCTACACTGTCTTGGTCCCTTGCCTAAGGATGTCTTGGAACAGGGCTGTGCCTTGTTCTCTTGTTCCACTCAGGTTTTCAACCACAAACGGTTCTGGCTGAGCAGAGGCAGGGAACAGGACATTTGAGTAACACTTCTGGACTCTACCTGAAAGTAACTGTTTGCCGGTGGAGTTTCTGAGGATGAAGGTGAGACATCTTTGGTAGATTCAGGCATCTTTGTATATGCAGAAGAAAATGAACAGCCTGGTTTCCAGAGAGGTGGGTGTTCACAAGTCCATTACAAAGGGCAGAAAGTAGCCCAGAGAAGCTGAAAGACTACTGAGGGCACAAACAGACTGAATGCAGTGATAAGACTGGCTGTTTCAAAGACACAGCATAGCAAGATATAAAGGGACTGGGAATACAAGCTACCCAGCATCTACAATACATCACACTTACAAATAGAGTGGACTATGCAGAACGATCTGCTTTATAAATAAGCAGAAAGTCTCAACTGAAATGATTAAAAAAAAAAAGTGAATAATTTACTTACACTAGCCCTTCATTCTCTGAGGTGAAGTGAACGGGTTGCTTGGTCAAGCCAGGAACAGAGTACAGAGGTTATCACAAAAGATACACACACTCAAGTAACACTTGTGTAAAAGCAGAAGCTGACAACATTGTAATCAAAAAGAAAAATGCACAGAAAGAGAGCTGACATTTCTTGAAAGTTATCTGAAATGGTAGTGCAGAAGAAAACAATATTTAAGGCACAAACACAGCATTCATTGTGAGAACATGCTACATTTTCACTCATTTTTAGAGCTCTGTCTTGCTCTTAGATACGCAGGCGTGCACCATTAATGGCACTTGCATGGTTCAATTCCCATGCATCATCCTCAGAATGGGAGTTGTGGCTAACCTCTAGTATGTCGCATGTAAAAAAAACCCTCTTCACTATATTTCTGTTTCTCACTTCTATATTCTCACTTCTCTGTATGTGTAAAGCATGTGGCTTATTGGTAATGTGTCTGACCACATTGAATAAATCTCCTAAATCCAGGCTTAAAGTTGGATAGTCGTACTGATCAGTCAACTTTTCTGTGTATGAATCTCTCTTCTTTTGTGACTGTATTTTCCTGGGTTTGAACCTTTTAAAAGGGGCTAAATATCAGAATGGAAAATATAGATGGAATTTATGTTTAAAATTAGCTTTTAATGCAATTAGTGTGTTTATTTAAGAAGGAGGATATATATGAGCATGTGCATACGTGTACATGTACAACGCCTACATACATCTACCACATTTATTAAATCTGTCTAGTGGATAATATCAAGACTTCTGCCTTAGCAATATGCTAATGCTTGCTCAAGCTTTTCAATGCAGTGCTGAAACCATCCTTGACACAGCACTGAAGCAGTAGCTGCAGCATCCCTGACTGCTGGATAAACGGAGTAAGAGAGATGAAATTTATCAGGGCTGCCAAGAAGTGTTCATCAAGACACATTTTTGATTAACATAAGTGTGCACTATTCTCAGAAGTGACAAAAAAAGGGGAAAAATTATAACTGGCCTATGTCAAGAGATTTAACCTGTCCATCTGACTCGACTCACTTTTTGCAAACACCGCTTCTTTCATCCAGTTACCAATTGACTGGGGGTAAATTGAAGGAGGAAACCTTTGCTTCTAACACACTATCATTCTTCTAAAAAGTAAAAGCTCTACAGTGGATGAACTTATTTACTTAAAAGACGTAACATTTCCAAAGGCATAATATGTGCTAGACATCTAGTGGTACTTAAGCTGACATTTATGCCTTTGAAAATTTCTCCCAAGAACCTCTGATGTGAGCACATAAATCATACTGTCTGTCTTGTAAGTAACCAACTTGGAAAAGAGAAAACTGGATAAAGCACTCCAACACATGAAGGACCGAGAAACTCTTAGTGACTCCAAAGCCATTGCAGAAAAACAGAGGAACAGGACTTTTGTTATGAATTTGCCCAGGAAGGACAAAGTATCATTCTGTATAGGAAAGGCTGACACAACTGAGCGTCACAGAATTGCCAAAGAAAACAGAAGAGAAAGAAATGCAACCTATTCCACCAGAAACGATGTAGGCTGGGGAGTGGAGCGACCCAGGTTCTCTGATGCCGACTATGATACGAAGCAAACCATTCTACCTTCCTTTTACTTGACTCCCCTGAGGGTAAATAATGATGCCGAAAGGGTTTCTAGAACCACCAGTATGCCTAAGTGCTGGCTAACACTCAAAGTGTTGTTACTGAAGATGGAAGACTGCTGTACAGGAGGCCATACTGTCACAGAACGTACTCAAGGGAAATTTAAAAAGTCAGAATGACAGAAATGAAAAGATCTTGTATTCAGACCAGACTACCTGCAGTGGAGATTGCCTCCTGTGAAAATGAAAGCACAGCCAACCTGAGGAAGGGAGGAGAAGGCGGACCGCCTTTATCAGAGCATCGAGGATGAAAAGGTTACTGGCTGCTTGTTATGATCAGCGAGTCAGAGGAAGACAAATAAATGACAACTCCTTGATATTGTGTGATTGCTGCTGGCATGAAGGAGAGAGATGGAGAAGGAAATCAAAGTGCCTGGTTCATTGTTTGTCCTTACACAGGGGCCAAACACAGCAGACGTAAATATACCTAGCAAAGGGCAGGAAGGTCAAGATAACTAGAATAAGACTACGGGATAACTAGGAAAAGAAGTAACCAGAAATGGGGTGCTGGTCATCCTGACTAAACTCCCCAGTCTGGTGACCTTCTGGACATTTCCATGTTTTTCCTATCCAAATATATCACCCATATTATACTTTTCATGGGACAATGACATTGGCTTTTACATTGGATTAAAATCCAAACCTAGTGCAATACCTAAGCATAAATGCATTCTTGCCCATACATGTATTTGCCACTATTTTGATGCTCATTGAATCCTCTCCGTGGTTTCACAGATTATGTGGTTAGCTAGGGAGGTTAAGGAATTAGTTACAATTAGCATCTTACTGAAAAACAAAGTACTGATATGAAAGAAAGATCTGCTGCAGCTGCAGCTTCACATGGATGGAACGTGCCATGTAAGAGTTCAGTAACGTTTCCAGTATTTTACCCTTTTGTGCTGTAAAGAAAAAGGAATTTTGCATTGAAAGGAGGATTCACTGTATACCTAGAAATCTGTAAGACACAATTTCTCTCCTACTCATTGCTTCTAATCAGACAGATGGATACATTGCTAAGGAAAAAATACAAAAAAACCCCACTCTAAAACAATGACTGCATCATTTTTATTTATTTCTTGCATTCTCTGTTCACGTAGCAGGAAATTTAATTCCAGTTGGATCAGTCTCTTGTGATATTTTTTTCTTTCATTTAATATATTTTTTAAATGCTTAGAGGCATTATGACAGAAAAGCATGTATTTTTTGCCCTGGTTTATACCCATCATCCTTACCATTACAACAAGACAAAAGCATTAAAGTAAAATTAATCATGTCAAAAGATTTTAGCAAAAAACAAGGGAGACCATGCATAAAGCATCGCTTTGTCTAGTGTGAAGTCACGCTCTGATTAAAAACATATAATGAAAGTGAAAGTAATACATCATTGCCTTAGCAGTAGGGTTTTTGGGAGAGCTATGCAATTCCGAACGCAAAAAATCTTTATAGGCTCCGGATTTTGAAACTTGCAATTATTATAGAATAATTCTAACAAGCAAAACATTGTTTCACTTCCTTAAAGTTTAATTAATCTTAAATGTTGCAGTTTAAACAAACAACCAAAGGAGTTCTAGGATTAAACAAGGACTGGCAGGACTATAGCTGGTAATTAAAACCGAAGCAGCAGTGGCTGGTTCTGAGCAGTGAGGCATGAGGGGGTGACACAGCGACCCCCCCACCCCACCCCCCCGCTCCACATCCAGTAACTAGTTATGAGAACTGCGAAATATCACGGCACAATGAAACCCCATTAATAGAGCAGAACTTTTGCTGTTACTAAGGGCTGTCAAACACCCATCAGCTGTTCTGGCAGTGGTAGCCTGTTGCTGCCATGTGACATAAGGTAGCACCCAGTTAAAAAATGAACTGGTGTTTGTGCACGTCTAGGCAAGCCTGAAAAGAAACCACGCAGTGTAGATCTGTTCACTGTACTTTGCCATACAGTCTATAAAAGCCTCTACTTTGCTCAGGCACAAGTGTGCAGTAAGTAGTGTTTCAAATTAAACAGGAACGTGCACATTATGAATCTCAGATTAGGATTGTGCCCACACCAAGTAAAATTAGGTGGCAGAAAATGTTTGTAAAATGCCACTTTCTTTTTCCTTTTTTTCTTTATTCTGTCTCTATTCTTTGTTGCCAATATAGAAAAAATAATTCTCTGAGAAATACCAGTCAGGAAAAATACACAGTAATACTAGACTGTGAAAAATCTACTGATCCCTTGAGCCATAGCATTCTTGCCTATAGATGATGACATTAAAAAATTGGAAATGGGTGCATGCTTCCCCTCCTCTTCTGGATCTATGAACAAGGCAAGTTGTTTTCCTGATACCTTTAGAATTACTCCCATTAGTACTGATGCATTTGGTGCTTTGGCTAGCCAGGCAGAGAGAGGTGGGCAGTATCCCCTGCCAATAGATCTAGTCTTGTCACGGGAACAAAATGAGATTGCTACTCTGCTGAGCTGTCATACTCGATAGCTTGCGCTGTTCCACCTGCAACTGTCTTCATAGCTCCAACTGCGGCGCCAGGGCTTACATGGAGTCAGTGGTTTCTGATGGCTGATCTTCTCCTGTTCCTTAGGCATCACACAAGGGAGGACACAGAGCCCTACGCAACTGAGTGGCTGCAACAGCCACCCTCCGTGCTGAGAAGGAAAAAGGCACCAGGCAAGCAGCTCCGTCTCAAATGGGTTTGCAGACCCTGCTGAGTAACTTTTGGGGCTCCTCTCAGTGGAGGGTGACAAGAGGAGATTCGGTCTCCTCTCATCCATCTCCTCCTCAATTGCCCTGCCACTGCACCCAGGACTAAGTGTTTGCAAGCTTCTTTCCCACCTTCCCGCCCCCCAAATGCCACCGCCACAGAACGCAGAAAATTAGTAACGTAGATGGCTTTGGAGGAGGGAAAGGGGAATTTCTGAGCACATTTACATTGGATCAGTAAGCCTCTAAGTGCAAAACCTAGCTTTTTCTTGCTGTGCGGAGGAGGCTACTGGAGGGCAGAAGGTTAAAGAAAAGACTTTGTAAACATTCACTAGTACAAGAAGAAATCAAATACACCTAAGGCGATAGTAAGATAGAACACTCTAAAATACCAGACTACAAGGTAGTTTTTCCCATCACAGAACCTTATGAGCAGGACACAGCTTTTGCTATGTCCCTGTTCACTAGGGAGCAAACTCCTCATTTGCACTGATGACTTGGGGGTGAACTACAACCTCAGGACTAACAGCACTGTCCAAACAAGTGAAAAAAAAACAGAAAAAAAAATCTTCCTCCTTCACTGCTGATTGTACATCTCTGATAAGAATAAACAGACCAATTATTTTCCAAAACTGCAGACTGGGAGAGAGGTAAAAGGGTAAAGGAAGGAAACAAATGTACTTCTTCCTAAATTGCAAAAAGTACATGAAAAATAAAGATAGAACAATGTCCTTAAATTCCCACACACCGTAAATGTCACAGTACGTTGGTACAACACCATGACTGCACTGAACTATCACCATGTTATAATGTGATGAGCTTATGGTCTTCCCTAAAACAGCTCAGTCATAGTTCTTCAAGTCCCTGCACTCCCATGCTGTATAGTCCTTCAATGTTTTATGGAAAGGACAGGACAAAAGTTCTACTCTAACTTGTCTCCACTTCCCATCCTCTCATATTAAGTTAGAAAATAAAGCAGCAGATACTTGAAACTCTTATTTCAACTTTAAAAAAAAAAAATTATTGCTACCATTTGGTGAGTAGTAATAATATTTTCTAAGAAATCATGCTTGTTAACATTTAGTCTTTTTCAGTGTGAAAAGACATCCTTGAACAGCAGTCCAGGCCAAGAAGGCATCCTTTTCTAGCAGGTTTTGTAAGAACAGGATTACTCATGTCACGAGAGGGCTGTGTATTTGACAGCCGACACAGATCCTGGGACTTTCAGGACTTCCCGTGCTGAGCACCAAGTGCTTGAACGTGAGCTAGCTAGGAGTGTAACAGATGCATTATCTTTTAATCACAGCACAGAAGGTTACATGCATTAACCAGAATGGAAAGAGAATTTTTGTTTACTATTTGTTACTGTTTGTTAGAGGTAACACAGAAAAGACTACATTCTTTTGATAAAATTACATAAAATTATTCAGAAACACTTCTCAACACCACCATAGATGCTGGTGTTATTCAAATACTAGTGATGGATTTTTAACCAGAGCATTTAGGTGTCATGGTATCATGGTATCATGGTACCAGGTATCATGCCTCTGGGTCCAGTTTCCCCCAGTCTTGGAGACAGCATCACAATGTAAGTAACCAAGAACGGAATAAATTTCTTTCTTACAAAATCTGACACATCTACAGATAGGTAAGACTTGGAATAAAGTTTTTCACTTTAATTAAGTGGAGAGTTCACATCCTGAAGCAAGAGATCCACTTCTCCTGCCTATTCTGGTGAGCCACTGGATTAGACACAACAAATTCAAAAAACCTGAACACTTCTGCCTGATGTAGTATCATTGATTTTTCACTGACTTACCATCTTCAGAATTTTCCTAGAAGTAGCATACAGAGGTATCATATCTCATTATTCTGAGAAATGTGAAGCACAGTATGTTCCCTAGAAGAGATGCTGTAGACTTTTCTAATGTACAGTTCATACGACCTTTTGTAATTGCCATTCTTACAGAATACTCTCAGCTATTAGTCCAGGGCATCTATATCTAAGCAGTCTTTATGTTGCAGCACTTTGAGAAAAGCTCCTAAATTTTCCATGGGAGAAAGCAGTTTGCAAAGGCACAATTTCAAGTCCTGCATCATAGCAGTCTTTTTAATTCTTTTTCATCATAATCTGTGCATATAATATTAATGTGGATGCATCCCATTAAAGGGCTTTGGATAAGGGATGAAGAACAGAATTCTATAAAATGTATTTTCCTGGGGAAAAAAAGCAGGTCTATTAGGAAATCCAGGTTTTACCAGTTGTCCAGTTTTAGAAGTATGGCTTTGATTTATGGATCAAAATTGCTCATTTATTATTTTATCTATACTGCTTTGGGCAATTTTGACAGTTAAAATTTAGTTTTATTGACCAATGCAGCCAGTTTAGCCACAAGGGGACTAATGCACACACAGCCTGCTGCACTCAAGAAGCTATGATTTGATTCCATGACCAAGTCAGACTGGGAATCGCAACCAACATAACAATAAGTTCCAAATCTCGATGCTTGAGGCAAAATACTTACTCTAAAACACAATCAACCTTTAAAAGAAGGTGGGAAAGAATTTTGTGATAGGAGCCTCCGTGCACTGTTTATTGTAGCTGATATATTCCACCAATGCTTCTGTCAGCAATGGACGCATAGCAGTACAGAGGAAACCTTTCTTTAATGATTGTGGACAACAGATAAAACTGGAAGAAGGAAATGAAAATGCAAAAGAGAATCAAAGGTGTGCTCTAGTACTATGGCTTACCAGGGATCTGACGCTGAGAAAACTGTCTCGAACATTGCCTTTTTTTCTCCCTAAACCAGATTTTATTCATACGTACATAAATATGCATGTATTCATGTTGCAGTATGAAAGACTTACAAGTTTACTTAAAAAACTTACTGGAATGATTTTAAGCCAATGTTAATTTAGGCCTATTCTATTATAAAATCAGCATCTTCTGCAATCTCAATTTATTGCTCCATTGTGAAGCCCCCTGTGATACATAAACAAATCTCTGAAGAGAAACAAATCAATAAAGTGTCTAATTTGATTAACCATGTTTTTAAATTCATCAAGACAACTGTACAAAAATAAACCACTTACTTGTCAGTATTTTCCACGTCTTCTTTTCATCATCATAATACTGAACCAAATTGCTGGGTAGCCGGTCAGGTCCGGGAGGCAATCCTCCAACCAATAACAGCATTTTCTTATTGGAACGAATTCTTCACCCAAAACAAGAGGAAAGATGAACAACCACATTACTGAGGAGTATTTTTAGTGGCAACAAAATCATAACCATCAAAAGAATGTTCACTGCTTGCAGTTTTCTATTTCATTTTTTGTGTTTCTTTCCCCAATCATGTCTCAACAATTTTTTGAACCAAGCAGAAAAATGATCAGAAAAGCTGCATATCTCTCTACTCATGGAATAATAAGCTTCCTTTATGCAATTTGTTAGAGGTTCATTCTAGAACGACCTTTTTCTTATATTATCCCTTTAAATCATCACTCTTTACAGCTGAATACACATGAAATGCTCTGGAGTTGTACTAAGGTTAAGCATTAAAGTTGCATGTCAAAAATCGTATTAGTCAAAATCATTATTATAAGCCATTCTACACTCAAAGAACCTTGAAAAAATTAAGGTTATGCAGAGAGTTTGTGAGCCAACTCTTTAATCACACACTGAACTTCAGATATATAGTTTAGTACAATTAGCAGCACTGGGCTAATGGTTGTGGGTTAAATGCTGCTTACAAGCACTTTTGTTTGTTTAATCCAGACTCTTGCGTTCACTCTCCCCCCCGGCTCCCCCCCTTCTCTTTGCTCTCCCCCTGTGCACCACTGGCTATAGCAACACCAATTGGTAAAAATGAGACTGTGATGTTGTTGTGAGCCTCCCCAGAGTGGAGCCCTGCCAATGCTTGCCACTGATCCAGCGGCATGAACCTGCTCAACTGTGCAAAGTCACTCTAATTCCCTCCCTCTGTTTTTCTACCTTCTCCCCCAGGGGGCAACCACTGAAAGGAGTGACTACCCACCCATCAAGAGCTGGCAATTCGCTGCTATTAACCGTGACCGTGATTCCCAATCTGCCTGGCAGTTCTTAAGAACAGGACTGCAATGTCTCATATGCAGTAAAAGCAGTTATCTGCACCCTGGCCTCCAACGCTCCACCTGATGAATGTACGATTTCTTTGCAACATTACGGGATTTAGCACAATTGTAAGTGAAAAAGGGAGGGGAGGCCCAGACCCCCAGATGAGCCCCGATGCTTTAATAGTCACTTCGCATATAATTGAACTTTCATCAGTTATACTAAGCTTGGGTGTGATAACGCTGAAAGAAAGGTCTATGCTCAAAACGGTCCCACGAAGTAGGAAGGCGATGTTGCCTGGAAAAAATGCATCGATACGAACGAATGTGCAGCGGGACCATGCATTTGATGGAAAGCACCCTTGCCAAACACCAACATTCTTCCAAGCGTGACAACATCACTGTAGCAATCTGTGTATCAGTCTGCAGCAAACGCACTCCTGGCCAAGAAAGGTACAGAATGCCACGAACCAAAACCCACCACCACAACTGCATGCGGTGGGGCCAAACCGCCGCCCAGGAGCTCCAATCTCAGCAGTGCGCTCCAGCAGCGGGCGCTTTACCACTGAGGCACACCAGTGCCTTAGCTCCAGCTACTACCTAGACAGTGTTGGGGACCCACCAATTTACATTTGTACCAGGACTGCATCCTCTCTTCAGAAGACTGGGCAAAATGAGCTAGGTTGTGCTGTAGGCACGCACTACCGAAAAGGAACCTCCTTCAGGAAGGGAGCACGCAGCTGAAGGCTCGATCCACATGATGCTTAGGAATAAAACCTTTCAAATGGCTATCCAAAAGACAACTACAGACTGCAGATACATCTATCACAAGGATGGACAGGGAATTATCTGGCAGATGGCCTTGCTTGTTTTTAAATGGATTTAGGGCTCAGGGAAGGTCCTGAACTGACAGCGGAGGAAACAAAACCCTCACTGCAGGGGCAGGAGTTACACTGCGGGGGCAATATTCTGCAATATTCTCCCACGCTGTCCTACCCCCCTGTTTCGCTCCCGATTTGGGGGGAGCCCCTCTGGTCCTTCAGTCTTTCTGACAAGCCAGCCTTTGACCCCTGCACTGAACCTGCTACGTACTGTCAAATGATGACTGTTACCTGCCCACCAGACTGTATCTGTGTAGGATATCAGGAACTGTCTCATGATCATGGTCGGCACCAACTCCACTCAGTGAGACCAAGCTCTGGGGAAAGCTTTCGTAAGCATTGCCAGTGTCTTGAAACGTTCAATGTCCCCAGTAAAGTTTTTAATGAGAGAACATTTGATAAAAACGATGCCACACAGGAGTATGATAAACTATTTTTGGTATGAGTTAGGGATGACTGCACACGTAACAAGTGGCAGAGCAAACCGGAGCCATAAGTCAGCTATGCATGGCCATCCCTAACGATAGAGAATAAATTGTTTATTCCAACCCTCTTGTGTTGTATGTTATATCACAATCAACTCCCTGTGTATTGTAAAATTCAGAATGCCCTTGCAAGGTTTACTTGATAAAGGAGTTTATTTTGATTTTCATCTTTCATCTGTAAAACTCCCTTCTAACTCCAAAGCACTGTGAAAAACCAATGAATGGCCAAGGCTCAACAGTTAAGGTGAAGAATGAAATGTCAGATGTAACTCTGAGTTTCCAGACTTTGGCAGCTGCAACTATCCTTAACATTACTGTTTCAGTTAAACAATCTGAGAAGCTAGTGTTTCTTGAGAAGGAGCAGCACTGCTATATGGGAATGTTTAAAAAATGTTTAGTATTTTTACTTACATGTTTAAAAAGGGAAGTAGCATGAACAGAAGTCCTTAATTAAAGTTTAATAAGAACTTAATAGACAGCACAGTCTCTACCAAAAGCACAGGGAACTCTCACATGGCAAAGAAGAGATGGGTTCTTTTACTCAAAGTATTTAATTCATCTATATTGAGAGATCTTCCAGTGAACCAAGTAAAGATAATAGAGTGACTAAAGATACATATGTTTTAAACTGATGTGTTTTCCTGGAGCCAATTCTGCTTTTTAAGTTTTGGTGTGACTTGCTTCATTTTAGGTTTTGAAAAAAAATTTTCTTTATTACATTATATTTGTGTTTCATATTGCACTGAGCAGTACTGTTAAAATCTTAAAATACATTCTAAAATATGAAAGACATGGAAATGATCACTGCTTATATGCAGAAGACTTTTCCAAATACTAATAAAAACATAATTCAGTGAAACACTACGATGAAGGCAGGATTTAAAAATATGTGTAATACCTTAGCAATATAAAGTTTCTCCCTTTCTTGCATTATTACATGTTTTCTATTTGGATAACTCAAGATTACCGTGTGAAATGCTCTGCATTATATCTGAAACACTCTCTTTTCATAGTCCTTATTTCACAGTGTAATATACTATTCAGTTACATCCTGTGGTTCACAGTGTCCCTAGCAAGGCTATGATGATCATCTTGTGTTCAATTAACAGTAGTGGGTCCCAGTCAGGGAAGGCTAAAATAATGTTAACCGTGACCCAGCAGGCTGATGTCATGGCAAAAAGCTGAGATAAACTTATCCATATCTTATCGCGAAAGCATTTCTTATACCTAGAATCCAAAACTCTAGTTCTCATTGATGAACATACACATGTTGTTATTATTCTGCACATACTTTGCAGTTTCTGTTCTGCAAAGATTTTAAAACACTTAATTCACCTTAATTAAGTTCCTGGGTACCCCATGTGGTGTGAAATTCATTTTGTCTACTTACAAGACTGGAAACCAAAGTATATTTTTAAGTCAACATTTTCAAACTTGCATCATTCCCTTCAGGCACACCAACCTAGGAATTTGAGAACTCATATAAGTGGCTTCATTTTCAGAGGTGTTGAATACCCATCAACATGCCTAAATCCTACTCACTTCAAAGGTAGCAGCAGATGTGCATCAGCTCTAAAACTCAGGTCACTAGCCCATAGTCTAAACTAACCATGAATACACAAGGCAAAATGCTGAGCCCAAGAGAGTTTATCAACTCTCAAGGAATAAGTAGAAAAGACAGTAACAGACCTCAATACTCCTGATGACGACTCCCACCCAAAGGTCTTTTGCAACCTTGATAGCCTCATATTAATGGAAAACGCATGAATGGGAAATACTCTTCCTGTACATTGTTTTTCTTTAGTAGCATATCCATCAATCTTGCACTGATGGGTTTTCCTTCTAGAAGTTCATTCTACCAAGGCTGGCAAGAAAACAAGCCCCATCAACAACAGGTTTGCTCCAGACTCTTCCAGTTTTTAAACAATGCAATAAGGCTCCCCTCTCTGCATTAGTGAATCCAAAGAAATGGAAAGACTGCAATGATGAAGTGGCAGGCCTGTGGTTCTTAATGCATTCGGTGTAGCGTTACACATCAGAAAGAAAACTGCATCTTAGACATACAGGTGATCATGGTAATCAATGAAAAAAAAAAAGACTATTCAACTATGCTTTCCTCTTAACTCAGGGCTATAATAAAACCAAAAACCTGGATCATTAATTCTTTTTTAATATAGGCTATCACCATGTCTTTGAGTATAGAGCGAGCCAGGTGGCTCTTCAAGATCAGGGACCTCACAGACATGGGATGCCTTGCTCCTGCTTGAGTGCTGACCTTAAACGCAGCAGAGCCAAATCGAACTTCAGGTATTTGCTCACTGAACTCAAGCACAAACAAAAACAGCCAGAAGACCAGCCCAGATCCAGCAAGAGCAGGTGAATGGGTGATGAATTTTACTTATATCCACAAATCTCATTACATCAAAGGATTTGAGAAACTGGAGACCAACACATAGTGACACTGTCAAAACAGGAAGTAGCAAGAATCTCAGAAAAAGTGGCTGTATTAACCTGCAGCAGAAACAAAATACTGCAGTGAGGTTTAGATACCAACCTCAAGGTAATAGACAAAGAGATAAATACACTGTCCCAATCAGCATTTCAGTTGCAGACCTTTTGTTTGTTAACACTTAAAGACTTAATTTAATCTTCAGAAACCAGGATGGTCCTAAGCAACCTTTTTCTTCTAAAAAGGTATCTGAAGGAGTGTTGTGTCCAACAAAAATGTAATGGAGAATATAGTTGCAGTTTGCAAATCTGAACTGATGCTGCAGGCATCCATTTGCCTGTGACTGAAGAAACTGTTTTGCCATCACAAAACATGTGATGAGATCTTCGACAATTACCTTCCCTGCTCCTGGATAGGTATTTCAGTGCAACAAAAGTGTCACATGAAAACTGCTTATTTCAATGGATTTTGGCTTCCTCAGTTGACTGCAAAGATAGCCATGATTAGCAACAAATGTTTAACAGAGAGAAAATATCATTGTCCAGGAGTTTAACTATGAACTTGATGAAAGCTATAAGATACAATATAAAATTTATTTTGGACAGAGAAATTCTGTGAGGTTTTGTTATCACATAAAATGAGTTAATGAACATCACAACCTATAGGTGAATAGGCACCCAGAATCTCTTCCTAACCTTACAGCACTGCCAGGGGAAGGACCTGAGCTCTCACAGCTGCCAGACCAAGTCCTGCAGATCAGACTTCTGTTGGAACTCTGACTGAACAGGAATATCTTTCTCCTTATGGGCAAAGTACAGACCTAAAAGAATTATCTTGATTTTGTCAAAACCTAAAGCATGCTGAGGTCTCTTGCAAATTATGACCAAGAAATTATTTAGTTCTTAGGTTCAAAATATGTTCAAAAATGTGCTGAATGTGTGAATGTTCCTTTATGAATGGATTTTTCTGACTCTTCTAAGGCACACCTATTGTCCAAGGCACACTTGAAAGAATGTGAAAAAAACTTTCTATTAATACCGTACCTGAAAACTAGTCTTATCATTCACTTTAGCGCCATGAAGATTTCGGTTTTCATCTTTTCATTCTCAATGTGGGCACGCTTAGCAGAGGGCCCCGAGTACAAGTTTTCATTGCAGCAGAGCTCACCATAACATTCACTGAAGAAGCTGGGTGATGCCCAAGAGACACCTGCTCTCCTGCTCATTTAATACATGTTGCTGGCCACTGACAGACTGAAGTTTAGGAACATAAATACTAAGTTGGGAAAGATTTGCTGCAGATATTGATTGTTGTTTTCATCTTCTGAATCTACTAGAATTTTTTTTCTTTTTGTCCAATGCATTTTTTTTTAAACAAATGCATAGAAAAAAAGCAGAGTCACTGTTTGCTCCAACAACAATCTTTCCTTTTTATCTCTATCTAAAAAGCAGAAGTCTAAAGGTAAGTGATTCTTTGGTCTGACAGGCCACACTTAACTGTTGCAAAGTTACCTGACAAGTTAAAATTTCCTTTATTTCTACAGTTGCCAGACAATTTTCCATCCCCTGTATTAAAATAACTTAGAATCTGTTTGGAGCTCTGAATACCCAATTTTTCTTTATGAATCCAGTCCCACTGCCATTACCAGTTTACAATGGTGTCTAAGTAATATTGAGGAGTTAGGGTATTTTTCTTTACCTGGAAGATAAAGGTGTGATCACGAAATGATAGAGTTTTTGATACGTGGAGAAGCGGCGAGGGGAGTCAGCAAAACTGCCACCTTAGACTTCCGGAGGGTGGACTTCGGCGTGTTTAGGAGACTGGTCGAGAGAGTCCCCTGGGAGGCAGCCCTTATGGGCAAAGGGGTCCAGGAAGGCTGGACATTCTTTAAGGAGGAAGCCCTAAAGGCACAAGAGCGGGCTGTCCCCAGGTGCCGAAAGACGAGCCGGCGGGGAAGAAGACCGGCCTGGCTGACTAGAGAGCTCTGGCTCCAACTCAGGAGAAAGAGGAGAGTCTATGACCTCTGGAAGAAGGGGCAGGCAACTCAGGAGGACTACAAAGGTGTAGTGAGGCTGTGCAGGGAGAAAATTAGAAGGGCCAAAGCTGAGCTAGAGCTCAGTCTGGCTGCTGCTGTAAAAGACAACAAAAAACACTTCTTCAAATACATTAGCAGCAAAAGGAGAGCTAAGGAGAATCTCCAGCCCCTAGTAGACGGGGGAGGGAACACAGTGACCAAGGATGAGGAAAAGGCTGAGGTACTTAATGCCTTCTTTGCCTCAGTCTTTAATAGCAAGGCCAATTGTTCTCTGGGTACCCAGCCCCTGGAGTTGGAAGATAGGGACGGGGACAAGAATGGAGCCCCCATAATCCAGGGGGAAATGGTGAGTGACCTGCTGCACCACTTAGACACTCACAAGTCTATGGGGCCTGATGAGATCCACCCGAGAGTGTTGAAGGAACTGGCAGATGTGCTCACCAAGCCCCTTTCCATCATTTACCAGCAGTCCTGGCTAACTGGGGAGGTCCCTGCTGACTGGAGATTAGCTAATGTGACGCCCATCTTCAAGAAGGGCCGGAAGGAGGACCCGGGCAACTACAGGCCTGTCAGCCTGACCTCGGTGCCGGGGAAGCTGATGGAGCAGATCATCCTGAGTGCTATCACATGGCATGTAGAGAATAACCAACGGATCAAGCCCAGCCAGCATGGGTTCAGGAAAGGCAGGTCCTGCTTGACCAACCTGATCTCCTTCTACGACAAGGTGACCCGCCTAGTGGATGAGGGAAAGGCTGTGGATGTTGTCTATCTAGACTTCAGTAAAGCCTTTGACACGGTTTCCCACAGCATTCTCCTGGAGAAACTGGCTGCTCATGGCTTGGACGGGTGTACTCTTCGCTGGGTAAAGAACTGGCTGGACGGCCGGGCCCAGAGAGTGGTGGTGAATGGAGTTTACTCCAGTTGGCAGCCGGTGACAAGCGGTGTTCCCCAGGGCTCTGTGCTGGGGCCAGTTCTGTTTAATATCTTTATCAATGATCTGGATGAGGGGATCGAGTGCACCCTCAGTAAGTTTGCAGATGACACCAAGGTGGGCAGGAGTGTTGGTCTGCTTGAGGGGAGGAAGGCTCTGCAGAGGGACCTGGACAGGCTGGATCGATGGGCTGAGGTCAATTGTATGAGGTTTAACAAGGCCAAGTGCAAGGTCCTGCACTTGGGTCACAACAACCCCATGCAACGCTACAGGCTTGGGGAAGAGTGGCTGGAAAGCTGCCTGGCAGAGAAGGACCTGGGGGTGTTGGTTGACAGCTGCCTGAATATGAGCCAGCAGTGTGCCCAGGCAGCCAAGAAAGCCAATGGCATCCTGGCTTGTATCAAAAATAGCGTGGCCAGCAGGACTAGGGAAGTGATTGTGCCCCTGAACTCGGCACTGGTGAGGCCGCACCTCGAATGCTGTGTTCAGTTTTGGGCCCCCCACTACAAGAGGGACATTGAGGTGCTGGAGTGTGTCCAGAGAAGGGCAACGAAGCTGGTGAAGGGTCTGGAGCAGAAGTCTTATGAGGAGCTGCTGAGGGAACTGGGATTGTTTAGCCTGGAGAAGTGGAGGCTGAGGGGAGACCTTATTGCTCTCTACAACTACCTGAAAGGAGGTTGTAGAGAGGTGGGGGTCGGTCTCTTCTCCCAGGTAACAAGTGATAGGACAAGAGGAAATGGCCTCAAGTTGCGCCAGGGGAGGTTTAGACTGGATATTAGGAAATTTTTCTTCACGGAAAGGGTTCTCAAGCATTGGAACAGGCTGCCCAGGGAAGTGGTTGAGTAGCCATCCCTGGAGGTATTTAAAGGACGTTTGGATGAGGTGCTTAGGGACATGGTGTAGTGGTGGTCCTGGCAGTGTTAGGTTTACGGTTGGACTTGATGATCTTAAAGGTCTTTTCCAACCTATACGATTCTGTGATTCTGTGAAGATTTTTAAAGTGAATGTCCCTTCCTTTTGGGATAAGACCCTCTGAACTAACAGGTAGCTTAGGGGTGGGCAACTATCCTGGAAGAGTGGCATCTGCCATTAGCGTTCCTTTGAGAGGAACGCACAGGAATGTCCTTATCTTTGTCTCCCTGTATTACCAGCTTATTCTCCATGTTGACAGGAGACTGGTACAGTTCCCCAGAAAGATGCTCAGCAGCTCTCCCATACGGAGTCCTGGCAAAGCTGCTGTATTCATACACAACACTCTTGTTCCTTATAGCTTGAGACAGGCTTTAATAGATGTGTTGCCTATGTGAGATCATGAATAGTACTTCTATAGTGACAATATCTACACAAAGAGATCATCTGAACACAGGTCTTTAAATTCACTGAGATCTGAATGCTAAAGATATCCTTACTAGCCACACAGCGCGTATCTGAAGCATTGTAAGGGATTTGAATCAAAACAATTTTACTAGCAAAGCTTGTATTGGTATATGAGTCACAAAACCTCCTGTGTCATGAATCTTATTGGCAAAACTATGCAAACAACTGATTTTCCATATTGTTGGAAGCTCTGAAAAACCTGAAAGAAAGTCCCTTGATCCTGAGCACTTTTAAAAATAAAACTAAAGAAAATGTCAAAGCTAGATGCTTTTGCAATCTGCTTTCCCTTCCCCACCTCCTTTTTTTGTTTGTTTGTTTTAGACAGAGGTGGTAAAATGGAAATGTTTATAGAATGCTTCAGGGTGGTCAAATCCGCATTTTTCCCCTAGGAAATTTCAATCAACTCTTCTTTCTGATTTTCAGACTGTGAAAAGTCAAGAAGGTCCTTTTTTGTTTGATTCTATATCGGATGTTCACAAGGACAGGAGGTCTCTGCATCAGAGGCTGCATTCTCCCCAGCCGAGTCTCCTTTTCCTTAGGAAGCTGAGGAGAAGAAACACAACTTGCTGCCCCCTCACCCAAGCTATGACTGGTTACTTTTTCCACTGCCTTTTTTTTTTTCTGAAAGGAGGCGGCAGTCAGGCAAGACAGGAAGAACCAACTGTGGCATCAACTTCTATTTACTTCCAGCTTCAGTGCAAATTGTCTGTTTCCATTGAACTTGGCAACTGATAATATTTGCTCAAACTTTATTGTCTGCTTTCCCAGAATACAGCGGGAAGTGTTGACTACTAAGTACTAGGCATGATGGTCTTTAAAGAAAATTTCAGGAAGCCAGCAAATATGAAAAATTATGCCAGGAAGTATCTACTAATGGATTTCAACTTCCCATATTCTTTAATTTCTTTAGATGGTCCTTTGGTAAACCTGTAATACCAGACAGGATCTGTTTCAACAAAATCAACAACAGAAATGTTTACAGAGCAACAGAGTCCAGCCCAAAGCTTTCATTCAGGATTCCTATTAACTTCCCTGCTCAATCTTTTCAGGCCATACTTTCCAAAGGATAATGACAAACTTTGCTCTGATTTAGAAAACTGCTCTGATTTTTAAAACACAGGAGTTGTTTGAAAAGATAAAATGGTCTTTTTACAGATTATGAGGATTTTTTTCCGTAACGTGAGTTTAACAGAACCAAAGCTTTTTTCCTGGCAAACTATTTTCTGTTGATTTTGTGTTCTACATTTGCTCTCCTCCCCTTGCCCCCAAGGCTCGCTGTACTTTCTCTTCAAGTACAAATCCAAACAATTACACCGTCGCAGCTCTGTTCCATTTACTGCTCAGCAGTTACAGACTCAGAACCTCTGCTAAAAGGAAAAAACTATAGTGACCCCAGGCTACAACATGCCTTCAAAGACCCTCCCTTTCTATCTCCTCTTTCCACATGAAGGGGATGCACATCAGGCAAAGAGTGGACAGAAAAGCCTCAGATAGGACACGCAGGCAGCCACGACAGGTGTGTGTGATGCTCACCATGATCCTACAGCACTCCATTTGTAAAAGGTAGACCCTACGTATAAATCATACCAGGAGGACTTTGTTTAAGAGGGACCTTCCTGATCTAGGAGGCTCTGCACCACCTGTGACCTACGTTCTCCCTGACAGGACAGTCCTGGACGGCGTTGCCAAAGCATGGGCAAGAACAGCACGGGACCTCATGGGAGGCAGCTCCATTCTTTTAGGGACCCACAGGATTTGTAAATGAGCTGCACAGACTGTTCCAGGTGCTGGAAAGGGGCATTTTTGCTCAAGTACAACATTTGAGGAGGAAGTTCCCATTTTCGCAGGCACTTTGCCCTCAGTTTGAGTGGCTTAGTAAGATTATTCTTTTTAACTTAACTTAATTTTCCCTCTAGAATAAGGCACCTCGAAATCTAGTGAAAGATTTCCTCTTGGAAAAAGGGTTTGGAGATGCAGATGCAGATACTTGAAGCTGCTTCAAGTGCTAAAAGGGGCAGGGCGACGGAAAGCTGAGGAGCAGCACAGCCCAACCAGCTGCAGCAGCCTCTGGAGATCCAAGCTGAGAGGTCTGGAGCAGTCGGCACTGGTGTGTGTGAGCAGGGAGCCTGGGGAAGGGGCACTGAGGGGCCAGGGGCCATGGCAGCAGAGGATTCAAGAGAAGGGACAGGAGGAGGTGAAGCTCAGGTAGGTTGGATCTGGGGAAGAGCCCTATCTGGCAGAGTGGCCTGGGAGCAAGCAGGGGCCTATGAGGGAAAATGGTAAGGGAAAATGAGTAGTTTGGATGTTCAAAAGGCTTTGAAGTAGGGGATTTTGAAAAACTGAAGTTCCAGAGCAAGAGAGGGCAGGAGGTGGGGAAGGAGCCAGCGGGATTCTGGGACAATGTGTCACCTAAGGACATAAATTAGGAGGGGCTCCACAAAGAAGACCAGCCCAACTAGTACTGCTGACCAGGACACTGGCTGGCAGGGGAAGGGGAGTACCTGCACATGGTACTTGGCACCCCTACTTCATCTACAGCTGTTGGAAAGATGGTTGTCCATAAGAAAGGCCATTAAATGCTAACATTAAATGTTATGTTTCTCCGAACGAGTACTGTAGCTGGGTCAAGAAACCCGCTATCACCTATGCCACAAGGGATGTTACCAGCCGGGACATACGTGTCTGTAGGAAGGCTCCCAGGGACTGCCCTGACCCACAGCAGTCCTTTTAGGACAATGGTGCTGCCTCTGCCTGCCCCTGGTGTCCTGGCCTGAGCTCCAGGGCTCCCTCCCTCTCCCATACTCAACATCTCCCCACTTACACTTCAGCACTAGCCTGTCTCCAAAGGCAAATGAATGCACATAGTAAGGCAAGTAGGTGAGACTAACTAGGATTAAACTGACTACAGGTCTGTGGTTCACTTCCCCGCAGCCTCTAATGTGTCAGTCTCCCTTCTGCAGCTCAGCTGAGAGAGTCCTGGCACAGGTACAATTTCCTGGTATTAATTCAGGCACGTAAGACCTGATCTAAAGCCCACTAAAATAAACTGGAGCCTCGTGTTCACTTCATCCACACCGTAATGCAAATGTTAATAATTCACATACATTGTAAGCTATGTTTCTTATCCAGGTGTTAATTTGGGGTCTGAAATATTTCTTACTTGCAATCAACCATGAGTACAAATATTAGTTAAAAATCCAAATATTGGTGTCAGGATCACAAAGGACAGGCAGGTGGCTGTTACTAGAACACACAACAATGTATTTCAGTGAAAAAACAGGGAAGTTTTTTTACAATCACCAAACATGCCATACTGAGATCCTACAAAAATCTTAGCAGAAAAAGAAGTCAAATTGAACTACAGTCTGTGAGATTTATAGACAACTAGTGTATTCACGAAGGAAATAATTTAATTGCCAAGGGATGTAACCAGTTTCTTCAAATTTTTAATCTCCTCTGTAGAAAGTAAAACAGACTAGGTATGTATGTCTTCCACATAAATGCTAGTGTCTCACACTGTTCATCACTTTACATTTTCCTTCTTCATCAACAGTGACCACCTTCTTACTGAGTGAAAACTGGTCATATCATCTTCATCACCTGTCACTGTTTAATTTGCTGTCACTTTCACTAATATCACCTAACAACACCAAACAGTCTGGATGACACCCTTTCCCCACTGAAATTAAAGAAAAATAAAAGCCTCTACAATTAGCTTCAGCAGGACCAGAATTTGCACTTCTAATCTCCCCAAGGTCTAGTAGTCCAGGGAACAAAAGTATAGAGAAACAGCTGGGTCTGTACATGCTGGGACTTTGCGGAACCCAGAAAACAGCACGGTCAGGCTTAGCAGTCTTATCTCTTTGTCTTTTTACTTCCCTTCTTTCTCTTTCAGTCTTTAATTCCATATTTTCTGCCTACGACGTTTCCCACCTCAGGTCACTTGGTTGATCCCTGTCCATTTTTCCTCCCCCACACCTGAAATAGCATTTCCAGAAACTGAAATACTCAGCTGTTATTGACAACAGATGCTGTTTCTGCCAAGAATTAGGTTTTTTCCTTTTGTTTCATCCCCTCTCTTCTTTTTATCTGCCCGGGTCTTTTTTGTTTTGCTTGTCTCCTTTCCTGTCTGGTATCCTATTCTTCCACTTTTCTCCCTTCAAACCTGCTCTTCTCTCCCCTTTTCCCTCATTTGTACTTCCTTGCTTCCACTACTTACGTCCTGTTTCTCCCCTGGAGTATCTCAATTCCTTTCTTTTTCTGCATTTTCCCCTCTCTCCCAGCTTTACTTTCCTCACTCCCCTCTGCCTTCAGGTACCTGATGCAGCTGTACAGACATCTGACTGCTGCTCTGCCTGTAAATCCTGGGAGGAGCTGACCAGCCCAAACCACTGATGTCGAGAGGAGCTGCGTGTGTCCTGCAGCCGACAACTCCCAGGCAGTAAGGGGCTGCCTCTTCCCACCCAGCCTATCTTCTCATGCCTGGCTGGAACAGAAGTCGCTGTAAATAGTTACAGGTGAGCGGAACCATAAAATCATGGCAATGTTCTATACAAAGGCAACAATATTTACGGAAAATATTTAATAACAAGACCCGTAATTTAAGTATTTTTTCTATAACGCTGCATTCTGTCTACAGCTATATCGTGCATTAGCACCAGCAAAATTCAAGTTAAAAGCTAGGCGTTTCATAGTAGTGATGTGTTTTTAACCATTTTCATTGTTGCAAGTAAACATGGAAGCAATAATAATTCTCACTAGCTCACTCATCTTTAAAAGTGAAATTCTTTCCTGCAACACAGTAATGCTCTAACCCAGAACTTTTTAAAAATTGAAAACACATACCGTGTATTGTATAAAATATATTATATTACACAATAAAGCCCAGAGACATTTTAATCAACTCAGTACTCTAGTGAAGTCCCGAGAGTCAAATAAATAACTGGAAGACGAACATTCCTCTATCTAAATGCATTTTCTTCCCAGAACAACAGAAAACATGACACAGCACAGAGTTATCTGTGTCTCAGGGAGAGACAAACATCATGTAAGCCTAACGTTCAGGATCACCATAATGGGCCCAATCCACTCCATGCTGAAACCAACTGGGATTTTTCCTACTGATGTCAAAACTGACTGTGCCTCAAAAGGCTTTATTAGCGGCTTGCGTGCTGAGGCCCTGCTGCAGGTGAGGATCACAGAGGCCAGAAACCTCCAGCATTAACCTGAAAAAAGGAGATCAGAGTCCCTTGCTTAGAGTTGAGCATCTGATCAAATGCCAGATCAGAGCCAAAACGCCCACTCCCCATGGTAAAGTCCTAAACCTCAGAGTGCACAGCAAGCTTCACAAGTCAGGAACGTCATTCCTCACCTTTTTAAACGATGATCGTTTAGTTTCTGTACTTTGAAAAATAATTTTACAAAAATGCATGCGGGCATTCAAGTGTTACCTTCCCCCAGGAAATTTAATGAAAAAAAATCTGCTCTCCCTGCAGGTAAAGAGCGTTTTTCACTGTGGCACAAAAGACAACCCAGGTGCCTTCTAGCCCCAGCATCACTTGCGCTGCAGGATCTGCATTTGTAGCACAAACTTTATAAATAACTCTGCTCAGAGTGTGCAGACTGGCTTTTATGATCCAAAATCGCTTTCCTCCAGCCCTGACAACAGCAAAAACCTGTGTTTGTCAGAAAAGCGAGCACATATGATTTACCACATAAAAAACAAACTTAAAGAAAGAACCAGTGCTATTTTTAGTTACATTTCAGAGGAGAATCACCGTATTTCAAGCTTCCCATTACACTCGTTTCATTTAAGAAATATACGTAGCCCCAATTCCGAAGTACTCCAAAGTGGTAGTGCACATATGGATATGTATGTACATATGTGTACACACTTTGTTTTTAAGTAGCGTGTTACAAAAAAAAAAGTTCTTTATTAAAAATGCAAAAAAGTTATTGGCAAGTTCTAATTCTGAGTGCGATTCTCCTAATTTCTTCAATATGCAGTAAGAAGGTGGCTATGGCACTGTGCTGCTTGTATTTCTCACCAACCCATACTGTACTGTGCAGTATATATTATACTGCACAAGAGGAACAGTTAATCTCTTTCTGAAGACATGTGAATCTTTTGTGCATGACCTTTCATTAAACTTCAAATTCCAAATTACCAAGGTCACCATTGCTCACAGAAAAGGTAATCAAAGTTTTAAAGTCCTTTTCTGTGTAATAATTTTTATCTATTTGCACAAGTACTTAACTGTTAGTTACTTTTAAGATTTCCTTCTGCAAATTAGTAACCTAAGAAACTCTTTGCAGATTTTCCTCCTTAAAATAAAATTTTACTGAATGAATGTCAACCTGTCATTGCAGCTTTAGAGAAACTATGAGTAACAGGAAGGACAAGTCTGGAAATCTTTATAGTCTTGAGTATGTTTCTTTTGTTTCTTTGTTCATGTTTAAGAAGGCATTTGTACACTTAGGCAGCCTGATGAAATCTTAAAATGATTAAGATTCAAAGACAGGCCTTCGTGACCTTTATGAATTCCCAGGAATATCATCCAAGACCCAAAACGAAAATATACCAATTGTATTCTGTATGACAGAGCATTTCAACATCTCCAACATTTTAAAATTTTGAGTAAGTTCTAATGCCTGCTTATAAATAAGAGAAATCTAAATGTTTTTGCTCAGATTTCCCTGCCACCAAAGAACCCAATCAAGAGAAGCTAGTTATGACGCTGTCATTAAACACACATTAAAGTTGAGAAGGTAACAGTATGTTTTCACCCGCTACGGTTAAGGGTCTCTGAAATACCACTCTGAAATACCACCTATTACAAATTAAAAACGTGGTATTTGTGGTATTTGGAGCCCCCCATAAGTCATTAAGTAAATGCAACTTAGAATCTAATCTAGGTCTACTTAAAGTGCGATCCTTTTGTGTACGCTCCCGCTTACAGGGAAAGCCAGCTCCCAGCACCAGGGGTATCAGATTCTTGCAGCATCCACGACACTTGTAAGCATTCAGTGGTCAGAACACCACTACATATCCTTCAAATGACATGGACCAGTGAAGCTGGAAGGTATCTTCACTGAACCAAGCCGGCTGGTATCTCAGCAATCCACCAGGACACGAGCCCCGGCATGCCCCCGGCGGCGTGCAGAATCTCGACTGAGAAGGAGGTGGTGGGTTTTGCATTTTTGAAAGTCAACAGTTTTGAATATTGAAATGCAAAGGGTACGCACCAGCCACAACAGCGGCGTCTCAAAAATACTTTGCACTGCAAAATGCTGGTATTTGTTTTTTAGTGTAGGATTTTGGAGTGAGAGTCGGTTAGACAGCAAGGTGATAAGCACGACAAAATACTAACAGAGCAAGCTAGCCAGAGATAATAAAACAAGGCACAGCATTTTCAAAGTTAAATCATCGGGGTACCTATTACATGAAGATATAAAGAATCCTCTGCATTAATGCTAACAGAGCGTATTATCTAAAATATATAACGCACTAGTTTTTCTTGCTGCTGTTAAGTCATTAATAATATCCACCTATTAGTTAAAAAGCTCAGTAATACAAAGTGTGCTTTGATGTCTGCGCTACCGTGCCACTGTACTTGGAAGATGGTATTATCTTTCCATTTTTGAATGAAATGAAGTATAAACGTATTTTAAAAGGAGAAAAATAAATATCCCCTTCATTTCGGGTATATTTACTGCTCATTAAACTACATGCTGTGCTTTCAGTTCCTAACACCAACCTCATATTGTCAATCTTTGACATCATGATTCATTACCTTATTAAACGAAAATAACTGACATGTCATAGATGGAAGGACTATGAAGTCACAAGTTTTCACGTGCCATACGGACATCACCCGAACACCAGCAATACCAGGGTGTGCACGAGTAACTCATTTATTTATGAAAATAATTAATTAGATTTAGGACTTGGATATAAATAAATACGGCCTGTAATAAATAATTACAACAGGTTCCCAAAGCGCGGGCTCCCACTCGCACGGTGAAGCCCCACATTCACACGTCGGCCCCACGGACCAGGCACGACGGCTGAGGGAGCTGCGACCGCCGCCCGCACGCCGGGAAGCCGGGGAGCGGGGCGGGCACGGCCTCCCCGCGCGGGCAGCCCAGGCACCCACGCCGCGGGAGGCCCCCGCCGCCGCTCGCCCCGCCGGCCGCTTCCGAGGAGGCCTCCCGCCCTCGGGCGCGGCCTCCGCCCCCGCCGCTGCCCTGCCGGGGGTCCGGCCCCCCACGCCTAGCGCCGCGCCGGCGGCGAGGCACCCGCCGGGCCGCCTCCGCGCCCCGCCCGGGCCGGCTCTCCACGCAGCGGCCTCCCCCCGCGCCGGAGGGCGGGCGGCCGGAGGGGCGCTGCGGGGCGCCGACCACCACCCCCCGCCCCCGGCCGCGGCGGCCCCGCCGGGCCGAGGGGAGGGGATGAAAAGTTTGGCGGTGCCGGGGGCGGGCAGCGCGGCCCCGCCGCCGCCCTTCAGCCGCCGCCGCGGGCGGGCTCCCGCCGCCCGGCCCGGCCGCTGCCGCGGCCGCTGCGCCGCCCCCTGCCCCGCCGGAGGGCGCCCGGCCCGGCCCGGCCCGGCCCCCGCGGGGTCCCTCCCCGCCGCCGCCTCGGCCCCGCGCCCTGCGGGGACTCCCCGCTCCCCCAGCCTCCCGCGGCCAGAAGCCGCCGAGGGGGCGTCTGTGAGGGAAGGGCCCCCCTCCCCGCCGCCCCCCTCACCTGCTGGCCAGGCTCTGCCGGCAGTGCTGCCTGAAGGGCATCAGGTGGTAGTTCATGGCGTCCAGCAGCAGCTTCTGGCAGACGGGGTCGGTGCGCATGAAATCCACCGACTGGACCCGCTCCACCAGCTCCGGCGCCGGGATGAGGGCGAAGCGGAGGCGCTTCATCAGGTCCGGGGCGTACTGCATGCGGGTCTCCCGGTCGTGCTCCAGCCAGAGCACGGACATCTGGAAGAGCGCCAGCTCCGACTCGACGGGGGGGGGCAGCGAGTCGAGCAGGGCGCGCATCTCCTCGAAGTTGAGCAGCAGCACGTCCTCCACCAGGTACTTGTTGGCCAGCTTCTTGGTCTCCTCCAGGCCGTGCAGGGCGGCGATCTTGCACACCTGCTTGTAGTTCTGCACCGAGATCTGGTCGTTGAGGAACTGCACGCACAGCTTGGTGACCTGCGGGATGTGCAGGATCTTGCTGACCGACAGCACCTCCTCCACCGTGTCCAGCGAGAGGGTCACGTTGGCCGTGTACAGGTACTCCAGCACCAGCCGCAGCCCGATGGACGAGCAGCCCTGCAGCACCAGGTTGTTGATGGCCCGCGGGCTGGCCAGCAGCTTGTCCTCCGGGGAGGAGGACGGGGTCCCGGGCTCCTCCTGCGGCTGCGACGGCGGCGGCTCCTTCGGCGGGCCCCCCAGCCCGTCCTGGGCGCCGGGCCCCAGCCCCAGGGCGTGGGGGTGCCCGCCGCTCCCGCCGCCGCTGGAGAAGAGGGATCGGAAGTACTGGGAGCAGGAGGCCAGCACGGCCTTGTGGCAGTGGAACTGCTGGCCCTGGGCCGTCAGGGTCACGTCGCAGAAGAGCTGCTTCCTCCACAGCAGGTTGAGGCCGTGCAGCAGGTTGTCGCTGTGGCTGGGGTCGAAGGTGGAGGTCCTGTCCCCGGATCTGGACATGGCGAGCGGCCTCCGACACACCTGCCTTTTAAACCCTCCTCCAACCTGGGCAGAGGGGTGGGGAGGAGAGCGGGGTGGGGGGACACACGGGACGACACAACAATAAACACAGAGCTTTAGAGGCCCGGAGGGCGCATCCCGGCCGTGTGCGCACGGGTGGCGGGGGGGAGCAGCCGGGGGACGGGCTCCCCTCTGCCCGCCGAGCCGCCCCCCCGCCCCGGGCACGGACGGGCTCGCTCGGAGGGGCCGCAACTCCGGAGGGCTGGAGATTTATTTTTTTGGCCTCCCCCCGTGCTCTCCCCCCCATACACACACATACACCACCCCTTTCTCCTCCCTCCTCGGTGCAAACCGGGCTGCTCTCCAGGGGAGGAGCGAGGAAGCCGGGGACGTTTTCAAAGCTGAGCCACCCCCCTCAAAAAAAACCCCACCAACCACCCAAGCAATCAAACACACACAAAATAAGCCCCCCCCTCCCAAACTCCGCGATGCCCAGAGAAACTACCAAGTGACTGAAACTCTGCCGGGAAGGCGAGCAGCCTGGCCGCCCTGCCCGCCGCCAGCCCCAGCCCCCTCCGGCCGCTTTGGCAACTCGGCGGCGCCGGGACCCGCTTCGTCCCCGGGGCCGGGGAGCGGCGTGCCCGGGGCGGGGGCCCCAGCGCTGGCCGGCACCGAAGTTGAGCCCCCCTTCTCCGCCCCGAGCGGGGGGGGGGAATTTGCAATACTTCGCACCCCGGGGCGGGGGGGGGCGGGGGGAAGCGGCAGCCCCGGGCCCGGCGAGGGGCCGCCCGCCGCTGTCCTGCCCGGCTCGCTTCTCCTCGCAGCAGACGGCGCCGCTGCCGTAACTCCGGTAACTACGTGAAGTTCAAGTTGGGGGAAGGACGGGGGGAGCGGGCGGGGGCGGCGGGCAGCAGGGCCCTGCCTGGCGGCCCCTCGGTCCGGCCGGGCCCCGCCGCGCTCCCCCCGGCCCTGGCCCCGGCCCCGTGCCCGGCCCGGGGAGGGGGGTCGGCGGGGCAGCCCCGAGCTGCGGCCGCACCTGCGGGGGCTGCGCAGCCACCGACCCGCGCTGGCCGCATCCCGCCCCGCGGAGCGCCGGCGCCGCCGCCGTTCTTCCTCCTCCTCCTCCTCAGCGGGATCCCGCCGAGACCTGCTCCTGCCATTGCAGCGCGCTCAGTCGCTCCTCGCCAGCGCTGGGCTTCCTCTGCCTCCCTCCGCCCCCCCCGCCCCATTTATCGGCACAGCCAGGGGCTCCCTCCAGCCGCTTCCCCTGCCCCGGCGCCGCTCAGCCCCGCTCCGCGCCCCGCCGCCGGCTACAGAAACCTCCCGGAGCCTCTCCCTTTAAGTGGACCCGGTCAATCCCCCCCTCCCCGCCGCACACACACACACATACATACATGCACACACACGTACATACACACACACACTCCTCCTCTTTCTCCCTCCCCTTCTTTCTTCCTCGTTTTGCCCATTTCTTGCAATCGGAGTTTATTCTGCAAACGCGTTCGTTACACAACTGCCCCCCCCTCCGCACACACTTCCAGCACACACCCCCCCACACACACAGGCACCCCTTTCCTCTCCCCCAACAACAAACAAATCAGGAGACACAAGAAAATGCACAGAGACGGTTAGACACAAGGCCAGAAACTTACCTGCTCCACAACCAGCTGCCAAAGTAAAGGTTCACTTAAGCTCCCCCCCCAAAAAATCAATTGTCCTTCCTTTTTAAAGGTTTGCTCGCTCCTTCCAAAAAAAAAAAAAAAAAGAGGGAGAGAAAAGAAAGAAAGAAAAAAAAACCGTCTGGTTCCCAACTCGGAGCAGTCACTCTTTACAATTTATTTTGTCGTACATCATTTGATCACCATGAATTAGCAACAGCAAGAAAATGTACGAGAGAGAGAGAGAAGGAGAGAGAGAGAAAGAGAGAGAGAGAGAGAGCGCAGAGCTTTCTGCAAGAGAAGAAGAAGAAAAAATGTACGTGTGACAAATTATGCTACCAAGAAACAACACATCATTATCCTTGGGCCTGGGGCTCAGTGAGTCGTAACGAGAGTAATAGGAAATCCACGGTTGGGGAGAGAAACGGTCGTGCATGGCCAGTGGAGAGAGACCATACAGGGGGATGGATGCTGGAGAGACTCGCAAAATTATGGCTCAAGGCTATTGTAAAAATTGTCGAGCGTAAATGACTGCGATTTCAAACATCTTTGGAAGAAAGAAGGGGAAAAAGCGAGCCCCCCCCTCCTCTCTGCCTCCCTCCCTCTCGCTCTCCCTCTCTCTTCTCTCTCTCTATAAAGAACCGTCAAGTTTTAGTGCGCATTGCTAATTAGTCAATTTCTCTCTGCCTTCACAGGCTGGCGACTTTGCTGCTGAGCTGAAACTGCTAATTTCTGTGACCAGCTTTTTTCTTAGCTGTGATCTGGATGAATGAGTAGCTGTCTCACAGAGATGACAAAAATAAACTCTAATCCCCCCAAAAATTTCCACTACATCTTTCTCATGCATAGATTTATGATCTTCAAGCGCCCCGTGCAATATGCAAACTTTTTGTGTGCGAGTGTGTGTGTGTGTGTGTGTGTGTGTGTTGCTGGGCGGGGGGGTAAGTCTGTTGTATTCAGGTTGCACAGTATTTGTTTTGTGTCTCTGCTCTCCCCCTGCACCCCGGATGTGATGGAAATAATGTCTGATTTCAGTACCCAATATATTGTCACCCCACCCCCCTTGTATTTATATTATTGCTTTGACAGGATACATCCTCCTTCCTTGCAAGTATGATGAGGCTGGAGGGGTGGAGGGGAGAGAAAGAAAGTGAGGCTACTAAATGGTGTTAGTGGTAAAACGTTCCCTTTACGTTTGTTCCCCTGCACTGTTCAAGATTTATGATCTTGTTTGAAGGCATATTTTCTCTATCGTTTTGTCTGGTTAGACAACCGTCTCTGAACTTCACTGTCAGCTCTTCAACAGATAAGGGTTCAGAAGTCACTTTTTTTTTTATTGGAAGATTAGCATATTGTCAGATTTGTCTTTCGGTTTCGAGACTTTGCAATGCAGAAGCCTGAATCAAATGGCAGGAAAGCAGCTGCTATTTCACAAACGTAACCTTTCAACTTTCTGCCAGACCTGATACCCTAGAAACGTGCACAGCACAGCCCATGGGTTGGGGCTTTGTTTTGGTTTTTGCTCCTTTATAGCTGTAACAAGCAGAGGGAATTCTCATTGTAGGCATTTTGGGCTTTTTCTTTCCACCAAGGGGCATTTTGGTAGAGGACATGTTCTCCACACTTTAGCTCATGATATATTGCACCCTCACATTTATAGCTCTGTTCTTCTGTTGTCAAACCTCCAATTGTCAAAAAAAAAAAAAAAAGACAAGAAAAGAAAAAAAAGATGGAATGTATGCCCTTGAATGAAATGCACATGAAAGGAGACTGGAGCAAGCATTTACAGAAAGTTTTACCTGGTGTGAAAGCCACGAGCCCCATCCCCTTTCCCAGATAATACTCAGGCTCCCGTTAATTAAAATACAGACCAGGAGTGGGACTTTGAATGCCAGGCCTCATGGTCTTTCTCTTTGACTTGACCAAGGATGCCAATGCATTTACAGAGTTGGCGTCAGATTGCTCACGAATGGAAAGGACTGGAACTGAAAAGCATCAAGGCAGTTTTTGCCTTTATTTTCTGATGACCTTAAAAAAGAAGTTCTGCCATACCTTTCTGTTTTTCCTCACCAGATAGCTCCCTTCCTCCTCCCTTAGATGTCAATTATTTCTGCAAGAAATTTCCAAGAGAGATTAGGCAGCTGGTGTTTTAGGGCATGGTATTCTTCCCAAAAGAATGACACCACCATATACCGCTTCTAAAACCATTTTCTTTGTTTTGCTCCCATTGTGCCTCCCCTTCCTCCCAGTAGTACCCTGTTGGCCACCCAGATTTTGACCCTGTTCAGGTGAAGAGAAACATGAATTATAAGACGCCTCCATTTCGATAGTAGCTGGTGTCTTCAGTGATGCAAGTTGTCTCCCAACTGTAGTAGATGGGAAGAATAATTTTTATATCATGCTTGTGCTGCTGAACTTTACTGCTGTAATGGCTGTAAATAATCCCCACGGGGTTTTGTATCAGTTTTCACTGAGTGATGTGTCACACACTCCTATACCATTGTAAACTGCCAAAATAGGTCTGTGCCAATGTGTAGCAAGTTTCTGGGACTAGCATACCGGTATGTTTTGCTCATTAGTGAAAAGACCTGGTTAATTTTTATTTAACTTTGCTACACTAACTCAAGTTGAAATAAAGTTCAGTCTTACTTATGTGTATGATTTGTGGTCACTTATGAATTACATTGGACAAATATTTCCAAAAGTCCTGGGCATGGTATTTTCTAGATGGGCTTGAGCACTTTTGAAAGGAATCTTCAAAGTTTCTAACTCACTTGGGTGCTTTTCAAAATTTTACACATTATATCTGCAGAGTAGAAAATTAAAGTTCTTCTCTTACAGGCGGCAGCTGTCAGCAGAAAATACCATGTGTTTTCTTTCTTCTGCAGTTATTCCCTGACCTGTACCATGTAAAATTACCTGTTTTTTTCTGTGGAGCAAAACTAGATGTACTTGCCACTTGGTTTAAACAGGGACTTCATATCTCTAGCTTATAAACCTAAGACCATCACACACTTCAGGGAAACCACTGGGAGCAAAGAGCATCTCCCCCGAGGCACTGAACACGTACCAACTCTCCAGCCTTCCCTATCATAGCTATAGGGCTCTATCCCTCAGCGGGATTTCCAAAGAACAGCGGGCAGTGCCCCATGCTTTCATCTTTTCAAAGCCAGGGGTTAGCAGATGTTGTGGTTTTACTTGTTTTCCCTCAGCTCATCTCTTTCCTTCCATGCAGACTCCTCAACTTACCGAAACCTCATTGCAGAGACTTGTAGTAGGGAGGTCAATACTGCAAAAGGAACGGAATCACATCTTGCAATTAAAGGGAGAGGCCCTCATGCAGAGGAGGCCTTCATCAAGAAAGTATAAGGCGTTGTCTTTAAAATCCCAGGGAACAAACTCGGTAAATAAGCAAGGTAAATACTTTTCAGTAAGAGTAATTATATAAAAAAGAGAAATTTAGAAGCCCTTTATTATCTGTGTTTGTAATATGAAACATATCTCTGCACAACTGATGTTTTGTATGGGACTTTTTGCAGATTTTGTTGTTGCAATATACACTGATATCCTGGCACAGCTCAGAAATCAAGTTACATGCAAAGTATCTTAATTATTAAGAACAAAAATAAGTGTCAGTTCTGAACACCTGCCCCTCTGTCATTGAGACCCTTTGTCATTGTTTCTGTCATTCTGTCAGAAACAGAGCTTCAGCTGGCTCCCCTGTTTGGGGCACAGAAATTGCCTTTGTGCATGTCGTCTGGCCTGCTGAACTCTCCCAGCAGTCTGCATTTCTGCTACTGTTGCATTTCAAATAGTAGAACAGAGATGACAGCGCTCACCAGAGCCACCTCTATGTGGACAGGATCTCTCACCACAGGAAAAGAAAGTTCTCTTGGGGACCTTCCAGGGAGGTAAAGACAACAGGTAAGCTGGATCGTGTTTGTTGGGCAACTTGCCATACTAGTTTGGACAGGTCTGAGCACACAGGTCCCGTTTGTAGTACAAGTACTACACAAATAGATGAGCAACAGCAGTATTGGCTGTTACCAATAACGTTGCTACTCATGCCGAACATTATTGTATAATCCACCCTGAGGTTTCTGACGTGGAAGTTTGTAAGCTCACGCTTCTGAAGGTAGACCTGGCATCACAGCAGCGCTGTTCCTGGAGTACAGATTAACTACTCACTTCATCCATTGCCAGGCAGGGTCAGTCTAGGAGTAGGGCAGGAGTGGAAGATTTCAGGAGGTTGCGGTGGTGCTTGGTAGAGCTAGGGCCCACGAGTCTGGACGTCTGGATTCCCACCACTGGCACACAGTGATTGTACCTACGCTGTTTTGTACACTTTGGGGTTAGGGCCTGGGAACCATCCAAAGCTCACAGGTGCCTTGTTGTTCCCTGAGGAGGCCTTTTCCCTGGAAACCAAGGAGATGTGAGGCATTGCAAGGAGCTGGGAGGGAAAAAGATCTGAAATCAAAAGTTATCTTGGGTCTAATAATATAGATGTAACAACCTTGACCCAGGTGCATCCTTTAATATCTCTGTGCTTCGGTTAACAAATGCTGAAAAGGGTTTTCATTAGTGCAGTCCAAGGCTCTCCCAGCTTGTGGTCCATCGGCCCTGCTGAGCACATCTGCCCAGCTCCACCCCCCGCTGGGTATTTTTGAACATTTACTATTACGCTTGCTATGCCAGTGGCTGCCGCAACCGTGTGGCTCTAGAGACTGGCACAACTGGCCCCAGAGGTGTCACAGGCGTCCCGATCGCCTGTGTGGTGTCCTGGTTAATCCATGCTTGCCTAGTGCGTCGAGATTCCTCCAGGAATACCGACCGTTTTTATTTCTACACACAGACATATCGTGAAGTATTGTTTCTATGCCTGAATGTATGCAGAGCAGAATTTTTTCTGTAACAAGGAGTCGTGATACCATTACGTATTCACACTTTTGCCCTGCTTACCCAAAGCTCTGGTGGGACTGGACGGGGAGCTGCTAAACAGTACCCTAAATGAGGGGACCTAAGAGCACCAAAAGACAAACTGTTCTTCCTCCTCTCCCAGTCCCCAAAAAGGCAATAGGGTAAACTACATAAAAAATAAAAAAGTCATTCAATGCAATGCTGTGCAATCAAGATGAGATGAATAAAGTTTGTAGAAAACCAGTAGCTTCTGAAAAATCAGAATATAAGGTATTGCCTCTGAAAGAGTTATTAAAATAACTTGGGGGGGAGAACTCAGAACTGTTAAAAGAAGCAGCTAAGCTTGGGGAAATTGCAATCTAAAAGCAAGGTGGATTAAGCAAATCCTTCTGTACAGAACCATGCTACAACTAGGAACCCTCTAACCATCACTCGGAAAAGCTTACGCTTTGGGACTCGATTTTCAGGCACATAATACGAGCTTTAGTGATTGTGTCTGCACTGTACTCCCAATCAAGGGATACTCTCTTGTGCTTAAGTCCATTTCTGTTCAGGAAAGCATTTAAGCATTTCTTAAAGCATATTCTTAAGTGCTCTCTTGAAAGGGAATGCTATCCTGACGTGGGACATGTGTCTGCATTCACCATTCAGTTTGGCTGAATTTTCCCAGCGTGGTGCACACAGGACTCATTGCAAAACTAGGAGGAGGATACGTTGGCAGCAAGTGGCACCGTGGTTGCTCCAAAGTCACGGTCAGGCTTTGTAAGGAGCCATCCCCAAGCGGGACAGTGCTCCATCCCAGTTGCTTGGTTTCTTGAGGCAGCATTTTGAGACAAACGGGGGAAAGGGCAAGCTTCAGAGCAACAGGAATTAGCTGGATTGCAGTGGCTAGATTTAGAGTACATTTTTGTGCTGAAGTAATACGTAATCCATAGGTTTAACGTGACTCTCACAAGCCCCAAGGGAGCACTAACAGTTTTTAAGGGAGAGTAGAGTTGTGAAAATTTTTTAATTCCCTTTCAAGCAGAGTCTGCTGACAAAGACTTTTGTTCTCCATCACATCTATGTGCTCTGGGGACAGAAATCTTTCCCGTAGTGCTCTATTTCAACTGCCCCAAGATTGTCTCCTCCCTTTGGATGTAGCAGAGAGGACTCACTGGATGTCAATTCCCTCATGAGGAAATAATGATTTAAAATAAAATGTGGCATTAACCTTGACTACCAAGTTACTTATTCATTAACATAATTTTGGGGGCATAAGTTAAACATAAGTATAAAAAAGCAAAGGAAATGTGAATTAAGGTTTACAGTCTCCCCTTGCTTTACTCCAACTTTCTAATATAACACAGAGCACCTTCTGACCTGGCTGCTTAAATAGTAGGGCTGTGCTTAAATAGTACAGTCTTGTTCTGGTACAGAGGGGAAAAAGGTGATCTCTCTACGGAGATCATGTATCATCGCTTTCTCAGTAACCAGACCTATTCACCATTGTGAAATAGTCAATGTGCTGCTTCTCCCCATATTCCAAACTGTATTTTTAAAGTCAGAACCTGCCAACTCAAGTTAGCTAGTTTGCTGAGAGAAAAAAAAAAACAACACAAAACATGGAGATAGGGCTTCATGAGATTAAAACCAGGTAATCTTTAACTTTATGTAGCCAGTGAAGGTCAAGCATTACTCCCCTGTCTGGTGTTGACCCTCACTAGTTGGTGAGGGTGATTTTGGTGAACTCCAGTAGTGGCTCTGACTTAACCCAACTAGCTACCCAGATAAACAAGGACCTCTGTCTTGTCTCCACTAGGTCCAAGTCCAAAAGAGCAAACTGAGGTTGGTGTAGCATTGTAAAAATAGACTTTTTCATCAGGGAAGATGTAACTAACTTTGGTAGCAGGTATTCTGAATGAACAGAAAATGGGAGCAGGAAAATAGTCCCTTTCTTTTGCTGAACTGTTTCTGTGCTTCCCAGCAAAGCGGACAGTTGTGTCCAGCTTCCTGGTTTGAATCTGGCCCAGGCAGTAGAAACCAAAAAGAAGTTATCACTGAATGGCTGGCAAGGCTCTGTGTGTCACCAGCCAGCTGTTTCAGGCCAGCATCTAGTTCACATGATAAAAACGTCCTTGTATTTGGCTCTGAGTGACACTGCCTTGGAATACGAGCAGATCATCTGTGGTCTGCTTTGGCGTGAAGGATATGCCAACCGTGCACAGCTGGAAATTTTTCTCCCCTCACCTTTTTGAATATTTCCACGGTGCCAAACGGGGAATGTGAGGAAATCAATACTAGCTCTATTTCTGTTGTACCAGAGGATTAAGAGGAGACTTTAGTCTTCCCTGTTATCAACAAACTCATTCATGAGCCGTATATGGGAGGCAAAAAAGCAGGTATGAGGGTAGATATGATTAATTCTAAAAAAAAGGAGATGAAATAGAATAAAGCGATACTTGATGTCAGAGCCCAGTCATCAGAACTCCATCTCATTTTTTTTTCTTTGGCTTAAAGTTGCCTGGGTGATTTTCAGGTACCTATTGCTCACGAGATAACATCCTCCTGTCTGCCCAATGCCTCATATTCATTTGCACCAAGGTATAAATAAACATCCCAAATATCCCAGGGCTGAGGAACGACACCAGAGAAAAATGAAAAAGGTTTCCATTTTAACTTCATTCGAGTACAGCTCATCAGCAGAGAAAGGTTCATTGCTAATGTAAAGGGACGGTCCTAGTGGACCCAGTGCTCGCTCACACAAGCTATGAATCCGGCCGATAGTCTTTTACCGATGATAAAACAGGGAGACAGGCAAAATGAAGAACATCCCTCTGTTGAGAAATTTCATTTTTTAAAATTAGACATATTTTAGTTACAAAAGACTGCAAAAGTGTTCAAAATAATAAAACTTTAGGATTTCTTTGCTCCTTATCTCAAGAATAGCCGCAATGATTTAAAATGAATATGATTAAAAGGAAATTTACATATTGCACCTTGACTTTGGTTTCAGACCTGAGTGGATTTTAACTGCCAAGCGACAAGCCCTTTAAAACGGGATTAACAATGGAAATTCTGGCTTTTTTAAGCTACCATGGCACTATTATAACATCCAGGCTTCTTCACAGCCCTTGGTCCACCGTCAGGAACTCCCAGTGACAGACACCAGGACTAAAGCTAGGGCAGTGACCTGAGTTATTTTGGAAGTTACAGCTCAACATATAAGATTTCATGCAGTAGCTCTGATGGCAAAAAACGAATTTACCACATGGAATCTCACAACATATTGTGCGGTAACTCAGAAAATAACTTGGGTTACCATCCCACATATATATATAATACGCATTAACAGCATTTATAGACACTGATCTATTAAGTCATTTTCCTACACTACCTTCAGACCTTTTGTATGAAGCAGAAAAACCATCATTAAAGCTATGGTTTGCCAGACAATTACTTTGTCAAATCTCAAGAAATTGCATAATAAATTGTATACATGCATCAAACATGAACAGCAGAGGGGTATAACAAGCTGTGTATTTCCAGTCCACTTGTTCTTTCATCTAAACAGTAGCTTTTGTTTTGAAGAGTAATCCTATATTCTTTTCAAGGCACAAAATGTGCATATACATTTATCTATCAAACTAAGTAGAAATAATTGAAACACTTAATATGCACAGTAATAAAGAAACGCACGAACAACTTCATTATTAATGTCTATTGATTATTTATGTTTTCAAATAGGCAAATGTAGCTACTAATATTTTATCATGTTAGTCTATATGTGCATTTTGGCTTTACCTGTTTATTGGCAAATTTACTATCCACATTATGGGTGTTTTTATTGCTGTACACTCATTTGCTATGCGCATAACTGAGGTCAGTTTACGAACTGACTAGTGTTTACTCAATTTGATTACTATGTAACATTGCTGAGACTATTCCCCCTTTGGAAAATTAACTGTACAAGGAAGCCCAGTAAATCTTTACTTAAAAATTCCAAACTTTAGATTGATTTCAGCAGTGGGTCTGTATTGATCTAAAAAGCTTTGCGTTCCTAACTAAAAACTAATCTTTATTTCACCCTTTAGTGACTGCAGCCATAAATATGTTCACTCGTACTGGAGTTTAGTAGATTAATGGTTATTGGAGATTGTGGCTTCCAACTGAGGTTGGTAAACCTTAACCTTTGGAGGACAACATGAAGGCATTTACCCCTTGTCATCTGTAATAGCTGGGTCCCTTTCTGACAGTTACCTGAGTGTTAAAGAGGAGGCAGAGCAGGGGATAGGAAATAAAGTACTAGCGGCTCACTTTAGCTATTAATCACTTATTAGACTGACCACTGTATCTGGACCTGACTCTTTTTCTGATGCAAAGGCATTAAAATGACACAATTTGTTTCATTCGTGATACTAGAACTCCAAACTTTCCAAGCACCAGCATTAGTTGTGCCTCAAAATTAAGAGACAGAAGTATTATGTCTCCTCTTCTCTTATTTCACCATGTTTGTGGGAGATGCTTTATGTGACTCAGGACAGATCTTTCTCACTCTCTCTGACAGAGGGTTTTTGAAGGCAGCTGGCAGGAAACATTACCTTACATTCCACTGCAATGACTTATTAGTTATTACCCAAAACATAATTATACTAATTGTTATAAAAACCGTAATTGCATTAATGTCTTAAAGTAGGGCTTATTCCGGAATGTCATGTTCTGAAATAGATGTCAATTAGCACTTAACTTACGAACAAGCCATCCCTACAAAACTTTAATTCACTCAAGTCAGCTTAAGTTACTCAAGAAAGTAATGTGAGGGTAGAAATTATTCCCACATGTAAGGACTGAAAGATCTGCCCTAACTTTTCATTAAAGAGAATAATGATTATTGAGAACATAAAAAAATTATTTCATTAGCAATACAGAGAAGGTTTCACTGGAACACGAAATATACAAAACGGTAGATGTCAAGTGATTATATTAACAGACACAATTCAATATCCATTGTTCCAGAAAATATACTGAGCTTAAAGGAGAGATTTCTTCTGCAAGAAATATTGACTCGAGCCTGCCTAAATTCAAGGGAGAGATTTATTTTTCATAAGCAGGTACCATCTTGTGACAGTCACTTCTGTAATTATTCCCATTTGAGAGCATAAGGGATACGTATGTCAAAAAGGGCGCCAGCTTTTTGGAAACCGATCTTATGTTAAAACCTTTCTTTCTATTTCTATTAATTCTTCTATTTTTGCAAATCAAATTCCCAGGAAGGGAGATTGCTTTTGTAATAACATAGAATCACAGTCGCTGGCAGCTGTTGCAAATGATTCCAGGCAATTTACATCCCTCGAGACATTTCCCCAACATCAAGGTAATCAGGGCCAGTGGGATATAATCTGGGAACAATTCTAACAACAGGTTTCCCGTCCTGGACCAAAAAAAAAAAAGTCCCAGGGGACATGCAGATCGCTCGCTGTGCCTTGACATTCACTCCTAACACTTAGCTGCAAATTTTGCATCTGTTTTGTTTATTAAACTAAGAGCATTGATTCAAACATTTAAACAAAGGTAATGAGACTGTAGGAATACTGAACATCTGCTAGGCAGAACGTTGCCCTTATTTTGCCATTTCATTTGTCTTACGTTTTCCTTGTTCCTCCAATTCTCTCTGACCCATCTCCCAGTTTCAGACTGCGATAGATTTCACCCAAGAAGGTAAAAAAGCACGGCGGCACTATTTGCTGTCCTCATTGAAGATGGAAACAGGATTTGTGGGGGTCTTCTACAAGCTTTGACTAACAGCAACAACTGTTGGGGCTTTGTAAAGATAATCTCAGTTTTAATAACAAAGCATTGGCTTTCTTAAATCTATTGGTTTCTAGGAATCTTCGATGATCTGGACTGAAGTTTGTTTCCCCTTAGTTGGCAAAACAAGCCTTAAAAATGTGACCTAAGCGGAGAGAGTGGAAAGAATAGAGGGTACTTCTGCTGCAGGAGGACAAAAATATGCTTCTATTTCCCCGCCAAGCATACATCGAGAATATGTACAAAATGGTGGCAGTTAACAGTGTCCTAAAAACATTAGCTCATTAAGAGTCCCTAAAAACTTTGTGCCATATAAATAAAGTCGCAGTAATTGCAGATATCTTTTGACTGCACTTGCTGTGGAAAGAACAAATTTCCAGCTCATGGCCAGATGCTAGGGCTGATCTCTCTAGTTTACATTTAAAGCCCTGTCTGAATGCACATATATTTGATGCAACATTGACAGCAGCAAGAAGAATGAAATTGGTCTTTTTGGCCCAGCATGAAGCAAGAAAAGTGTGTACTGCCATGCACAAGACAGAAGAGCTATTGCCTCTCCCTTCAGCTCAGCACCAGCTGTATAGATCTTGCCGGCATTTGGGAGATACCTTTATCTGTCTGCATGGGACTGTCAACCTGAGGAACGGAAGGAAAAATTAGTCCGCCTCTGACTACCTATTCCTGCAGCAGGGCAGACCCGGCGGCTGTCTGAGCCGCCACTGTAGGGTTAGTGTTGGCAGGAGAACTAAGCGCCGCAGGGAGCAGTGGTGGCGAGACCACCGAGCTCGTTTCTACTGAATCGGCTTTGCAAAACAGTTGCTGGGCAAGGCGACCAGCTCTAAATGCTACCAGGTTATCGGGATGAGCAAGTGTGATGGATCAGTGGGATAATGGCTCAAAACAGGGGAAATGAGAGTATGGAGCTGATGTTTTCTGGCTGGGGAAGGAGTATATGGAGTTGGCATGGTTTTTTTGTGAGGAGGACATGCCCACAGAACATCACAGGCATCACCAAGCGAGGGGGAAAATATTAGTGGGAACCTTTGTTAAACCTGTGGGAGCTCATCAGTCACAGTCACCTAGCCGAGATCAAAGTTGTGCCACCTGGAGTAAGACTGCTGTTCTCCTCAGAGAATGCCAAGCTGCTTAGAATATTATAGGAAAAATACAAAGAAATTAAAAATGACCACATGCCATGGTTTAACCCCAGCCGGCAACTAAGCCCCACACAGCCGCTCACTCACTCCCCCCCGCTGGGATGGGGGAGAGAATCAGAAGAGTAAAACTGAGACAACTCGTGGGTTGAGATAAAGACAGTTTCATAGGTAAAGCAGAAGCTGCACACACGAGCAAAGCAAAGCAAGGAATTCATTCTTGAACACCATCAGCAGGCAGGTGTTCAGCCATCTCCAGGAAAGCAGGGCTCCATCACGTGTAACGGTTACTTGGAAGGCAAACGCCATCACTCCAAATGTCCCCCCAGTTTCTATACTGAGCATGACACCATATGGTATGGAATATTCCTTTGGTCAGTTGGGGTCAGCTATCCTGGCTGTGCCCCCTCCCAGCTTCTTGTGCACCTGGCAGAGCATGGGAAGCTGAAAAGTCCTTGATTTAGTATAAGCACTACTTAGCAACAACTAAAACATCAGTGTGTTATCAACATTATTCTCATACTAAATCCAAACCACAGCACTGTACCAGCTACTAGGAAGAAAATTAACTCTATCCCAGCTGAAACAGCAACAACTAAAACATCAGTGTGTTATCAACGTTATTCTCACACTAAATCCAAAACACAGCACCATACCAGCTACTGGGAAGAAAATTAACTCTATCCCAGCTGAAACCAGGACACCACGTCATTTCACACAGCAGTAAATATGTCATAAGGATTTTTTATCATATGGACTTGATGCACGTTGGGCAGTAAGAAAATAGATTTGATCAACAGAAATAGCTGCTCTACAGCTATTATGATCTACTGAGTCACAAATCCTCTTTTTCATAATGCTTAAATACGGATTTACATGATGGACCATAACAACTCCAAATGCACCATTTATGTTTATCATGTAAATAATGATGAGTTTTCAAATTAGAATGCAGATCAAAATAGCACGCTAGTTATTCAAATGGCTTCTTGGTTCAGAAACTCACTTTTTGAATAGTTCAAAAGTATGAACTATTTAGACTGTGAGCGTACATTACTGAGACTCAGGTGAGTAATGTGCACATGAGAGTGGTCCTACTGAACTCAGTAGGTTTATGCAGCTGTATAAGGTTACTTATGGCTGTATGTACCTGCAGGAGAGATGTCAAAGTCAGTAAGGACACTTTATTTTTTCTTGTTGACTTCCAAGGATTCTGTGAGCTGATCACTAAGATCCTATTAGCTTTCACTATTTACTGCTAGGGGAATAATTTCTGTGTCCAAAGCACATGCAATGTGCTCACTAGTTTGCTAGTTTTCCTACCCTTTTCTTTGTCCACAATGCAGTACTTTAAAAAATGGAAGAAACATTGCCAGGATCCTGTTTAAGTGCACGCACCTTCAGATATGCTGTGCTACCCTCTCTCAGCCTGTCTTTGCATGCCTCAGCTGCATACTAGCCCTCCAGCTTGTGTGTGTATGCACAAATGTGGGGATATGTGGGAGTCAGGATAAGTCCTGCATTAGACATTTAAGTCTTTAATAGTTAAGCAATAAATTGTTCTCTGGATTGTCCAGTGTTGCTGAAAAACAGACACGTTTTCACCTTTGATACTAGGATCTCAGCCAGGGCTGGCTTCTGTAGTTCTCCAAGGCTAAAAACCAGTCTTGTGCAAAAGGCCAGTACAAAGGTCTTACAAGTCAAGTTACTCAAGTCCTCCCTCAGCCCTGAAAATTAGTCCTGATTGCCATACTTTGCAGCTGACAACAGGCTTTGGGCTGCCTCTCAGTAGAAAGGTGAGGTCTAAAAATAACCAAGGCCGAAGTGTTCAGGGGATACTAGAAAGCCCAAAGGTTATTTGGCATTATCTTTCTTGTTCTGTACCCATCTCCCCCTAAACAGACAGAGTCCATCCCCTTCTACTTCCTCTGAGTTAATTATAACTTGCATTGAGTAGTGTCATGGAGAGAGACATAAAAAGCAGCAACACTAATAGTGCTCAAGGGGAATTTAGCAGCTCTACAGCAGAACAAAAATCTCCCAGCAAAGAGTTGTGACAATAAATGAGCCAGTTTGATACCAGTCAAAGTCCACATGCAGATAAATTTATTTACTCTATATTGGCCATGCTTTTCCAGCTTCATGAGATATGGATATTTCTGCAGGAAGGATTCCACGTTTAGATTGAGAGGTAGCATGTCCCTGTAACATAAAGCATTCACTGGCCACTGCACTGGTACAGGGACACTGGAGTTCAAATGAGCTTTTGCAAATGCCCAAGAGGGGAAGGAAAAAAAAGACAGGGACTTGGGCACTGCTTGAAAAGAAATATTTGGACTTACAGCAGAGTTGAGGGGGGATGGGGGGGGGGGATCTCACTGTCTCTGTTCTGTTTGAGACAAGTTGGAGACAGCCAGAGGCAACCAGTGTATGAATGGTGTGATGTGAGGGCTTCCCCAGCCTGGATGCTCCCCAGCTGTGCGGGTCATCTGGGATCATGGGCAGAGCGCAGCATGGACATGAAGCAGGGAACAACGCAAAACATGTCTGTGATGCCAATATTTAGCTGCTTGCTTTTGCTTATTTTATTTATGCTGATTTAGATGTCAGGCAAATTTTCAAGGTCAGTAGTGCCTTACTCAAATCGGCAGCTAGAGGGGACAATATGAAGCTACTCGCAGCTGGAATCCCAATAGCCCATCTACTTGCTTCCTCTTGGTTAATACTAGCTTGTCCAAAGGATCATATTCTTCTACCTGAAATTCAGCTTCAGTCCTTGCTTCCTTCTCCTTCTCCCTCTCTGGTGACCTCTCTCTCTCTGTCTCTTCTCAGCAAGTGGTTATCAGCCTTCTCCTAAATGGTCTGAGCATCCTTCTCCTCTTCTGGTAGATTCCACCTTGTAGGGAAAAAATGGACATCTTTCAGCAAGAGGGCCTACACAGTAGCAGAGCTATAGCAAGAACTCACTGGGCTCATTTAACTACATTTTACTTCAGAGTATTCCTTTGTGATGGCTAAAATCCTATTTGTAAAGTGTGCTGACCATGCTCCTTGGTAAAATGTGAGCACAATGAAGCCAGTGCTGTGGACACCATCCCAGTTTAGAATCTATATCTTTGAGATATCTACTTCCCGTGGGATGTCTTCACATAGCGAAGGGCTTGTACTCAAGCTGTGAACTCATGCCCATAGCCTGGATCAGACACAACTGATAAAAGGAAAAAAATGGTTCTAAATCTGTACTTCATAGTTGTCCCCTAACACCAAAACAGGCTTTAGTATTTAATTCTTGAAGGTTGGAGAAGGTAAGAATGATCTCTAAGGGCTGGAATCTGTAGCTTCCATTTGTTTTTCAGGCTGCCTGTTTTTAAGACATACCGCCTGTGCAGCGTAGTTGATAGGGGAGTGTGGTCTGTCTAAAGAAGCTGTAAACCATTTCCTTTGACTAGAGCAAAGGCAGCAGAAAGCTTTGCAAGCCATGGATCTGTGGGGAGTCTGACTTCATTTGTATGTGTTTCCCTTCTTTGCAAAAAGATAAAGATTTTCTCTTGGTACTTAATGGGCCAATTTCTGCAGCGGTGAAGAGATCTAAATAGTTGCTCCAAGTTTTCCAGACCCTCCATAGACTTTTCTCTAGATGGAAAAGATAGATTTATACATGAAAGTGCTGAAAACCCTGATGGTAAGGAGAAAAAATGTCCTAAATGCTGATTAAACATAGAAGTGCACAAAAATTTACCATGACTTCCCATCCCTGTCTTCCAGTCAAACTGAACTTGTTGACTACCACTTGGTCTTCTTCAAAGGTTTATAGAAAACAAAAAAATTTCCTGTGAAATTGCATTGAACAAGCACCAGATACAGAGCTCCCTTCCCCCATCACCTTTCTGCACCATTGCAAAGACTTACTTAATGATTTACATTGTTCAAAGAGTCACTCAAGCAGGCAAAGTGGAATTCCACCTGATCGGTAACATAGGGTGCTTCCTATCTGAGCTGGCGTGCGAGCTGTTTGTCAGCTCGCCTAACACGTGAAGAGCTATATGGGAACTGCTGAGGTGGCTATAGATTTTAAGGGCAATAATCTGCTTTTTTTGCGATGGCGTGAAAAAAACACCACAGAGAATGCAATTAAGACAGGGGACAAAGTGAACGCAAGCACACCAACACGCTATCCAGCCTCAATGGCACATGGTACATTGTCTCCATTATCAGACAAAAAAACCTCACAAGAGACAGAGATCAAAGGGTTAGCTTTTCAGTGATCTTGTCATGCCGCTTCTTAAATGATAATGTAAAGGTTTTAAAAAACATTTACCGTAATTTCTGCTAAGTGTCACAGCCTAGTGAACCATTAAAAGTGAAGCAGCTCACTGAACCGCGCGGAAGTGAACAGATGGAATTCCACCCTCCCTCTGCTCCAGAGCCTCCTCGAACAATGCAAAGTCTTCTTTCAAATCTCCTCCTCTGAGCTCATTACCCAGGGCAAATATGTGGCAGGTTCTACCGCCACAAAGGCTGGGGCTCAGTCTTCTCTGCAGCCGGGCTGCGCGGTAGGATTTAAAAAAAAAAAAATAATTGCACTGGTTTCTACACTTGTGCAATCCTTTCTTTGTTCCTCACTTTATATGGATGCTTGGAGAAAAGGAGGACACCCTGATTTGAGCTTCCCAGGGTTTTATGGATCACTGTCAGTCTTGTTTTCTCCAAATTTCACTTTATAAAAAAGTAGCCATTTTCTTTGGGAACAGTTGTTTGTGTCTCCGTAGTTCTGAATTTTCTAGAGAGAAAGGCGTAGCCCCAGCACCATTGCTGCTGTTGCACTTATTCCTGCTCCTCTTACATCCTCCTCCATGCTCCCCTGCCTAGGCGACAAGTAATTCTGCACAGGTATGCATGATCTTGCACTCTCCCCACTAATTTTTTAGAGTGCTTTATGGGCTCATGGAAATTTGGATCATTATCGCAGGGTTGAATTTTCCACTGAGTTTTGTGGGGTTTGTGAGCACAGTGTGAACCATCTCCTCAGGCCAGCTGACAGTAGAGGCTGGTAGGGGTCCTGCAAGCTCCAGTGGGGCATGTGAATCAGTGGTGCAGCAGCCGCAGGGAGAGGAGGCTGCAGGGGGAGATGGGGGATGCTCAGGGTTTGGTAGGTGCCAAAGTGTTTGAGGAGAGAGGATTCATGCCGTAAACTCCAGTTTGACTCGGGGCCATCTTCTCCCTCCAAGGACTCTGATGGGTGAAGCGTGACATGCAAAGGATTGATTTTACTCAAATTTGGACACCTTTAACATCCCAGCCCAAAGTTGCAAGGTGCCCATCTACAATTTGGGTCACCTGGTAAGCTTAACTTGGGCTGCGTTCATTTCTGCAACATGTAACTGGACAGAATCTACTGCTTTTCATCTTTATCTTTGAAGCCAAAGCCACAATTTCTGCCAGTCTGGGGGTTGAGTGCCTGACTCCTCTCTGTCCTGTACCACATTTACTTCTGTGTAAAACTCTGTCAAATATATTATTCCTAATTTGCACTGAACCATGGCAATATGGTCCAGAAACCGTCTACAATTCTCAGTCTGCTCTCACCTTTGGCCTTCATCATAGAAACCTGGGAGTGGGGCTTACTGTGCGATTCAGCCATTAGAGGTCCTTCAAACCATGAAAACCAGAAACCATCTGTCTTCAGGATTCGTCCACACATGGTTTCAGCATTATACAAGGAGGTTCACCCATGTGAGAGCTGGTGTCTCCCAAAAAGCCCTTTTTCTGTTATCAACGGTCTTGCGTTCTGAGGATACCTGGTGAGAATGGAGTACAAAATCCGTAGCTGAAGAAAAAAACCACTTTAATTGGTCCTTTTCTAGATTCTGAGGCTCTTTGTGAGCCATCGGTGCAGCATAGGAAAATTCACCTTTTTGTCCTCAGCTTAAGCACGCTGGAAAATAAGACGAGTTGTCTTGGAGCTTGGGTGCTAGACATGAGGCCTGCTTTGAAATCCGGGATCTAAAAAGCACCCTGGCATCTCAAGCTCTCCACTTTGCAAGGCTGAACTGAAATAAGTAATTCCATCCTTTCCGGGTGCTGGAGAAGGTTGGAGTTCAACTTCATGGGGTGCCTGGCTGGTGATGTGGGCTGAGAAATACAGGGCTGTGGGGAAGGAAGGAGGAGGGCTCTGGCACCTCCTTTTCTGGTAGAAGCAGCAATCCCCGTCACAGGCTCCATACAGCAGCAGGAGACGCTGCCGGCGGAACAACACATCCCTACGGGGGCACGGAGTGCTGCTCAGCCGGGCATGGCCAGCCCCGTCGCTGCCTGGCCGGGCTCTCTGCTGACTGCAGCACACTCTCACCAAGGACATCCTGTTTCTCTCCAGGAAGAGGCAAAGTACCTCCCTCAGCACATTCCCCTTACCCACCACACAGCTTCTTGTTTTCACAGGCTTCTGCTGTCTGTCCGTCTCTCTGCTGAGACTCTTACTAGGCAAAGTTTCCTTCCCAGGGAAAGATTTAGCCAGGCGACTCTGGCCCTTCCACTGCTAGTTGAGCAGAATGAAAAGGGTCCTCTCTGGTGTGGCAAACTGTGGCATTCAGGAGAAGATAAGAGAGAGTTTGCTCAGAAATGGCAGCTGAAAACATAGGTAAACTGGGGAGGACTGAGTTAGCTTACTGGGACAAGTTGCTGGCCCCCTCAGCTGCAAGCTGCGTCCGTCCCAGGAGAGGCAGAGTACCCAGCTGTGTCTGTGCGAGGCTGCTCTCTGCAAACTGAAATGCATGTGCTTGAACCACCTCTCTGATCATTTGACCTTGCCCTCAGAGTAATTTGTATGGATCAAGATGGACTTCTTCCTCTTGAATCTTCCAGGTTGTCACGGCAAGTGAGGATAGCCACCATGTTGCCGGGGTAGACCCTGCACCAACTCTCACACAGCCACTTCTAAGTGGTCTTCAGCACCGCAAGAGTGGGATCAGACCTTCTGCACGGGAGTTGTTATCCTGGTTTCCAGCAGCCACCGGCTTCCTTAAGGACACACTCCCTGAATAGCCCTAACTCGGATCCTCACTCTGCTGCAGCCACAGGAACTGCGCTCTGAATGAAAGCCTGAGCACTGGTCCTTTTATTTGTGGAAATAGATACGAACGAGTGCTCCATGTTTCATTATCATCTTTCTTTTTTTTTCTTCTTTTTTACCATTTACATTGCATGCATACACTTGAGCAACTTGGCTTCAGTCTTGATTGAAATATTTAATGGATATTATTCATTGTTGGTATTCTCTCAATGTTGTTCTCATTCATTTTAAAACTGCCAAACCTTCCCATTTTTCAAGGATGCCTGGCCTTTTAAATAAGGAAAGCATTTTGATACCTTTATTACATTTTTTTGAGGCCACATTAGCTTGTTTTTGCTATCATTTTGACTTTGATTCTAATAAACTGAATAGGAATAGAAGTCTCTCCATTTCTTAAATACTGCATGCTTTTCCATTATTGTCCACAAACAGTTGATTCCAATCAACTTTCTTCAACTCGTTCCGTCCTCAAAATTATTGTACTTTTATAAACATTCACAAATATTTTCAGAAGTGTTTCCAATTTGATGATATTATAACCTAGCCCTAAGGGTTTATTATCTTCTATATTATTCATTTCACCTAGTTTCATTTCCTTGGACTAAGTCCAAAATAGCCCCTGGTCTTGTTGATTGCTCCTCAAACTGAAAAAACAGTTTGGTACTGCACTCAGAAACACGCTTCCATCCTTAATGACTCCACTACTGCTATGCCCATCAATGTCAGTATAATTGAAATTCCACTATAGTCACTGCCTCTGCCTTTTTACAGCTTACCCCTTATCTATGTAAGCGTTTCCTGATCTACTACTTTGTTTTAACCACTTCCCAGGTGCATGCCAGTTTTCTTCTTGGATTGTTTCATACCTTTAAGAGGTCCTTATTCATGCTTCACATTTGTCAGTTATTTGACAAGCTGAATGGAAAAGAAATAGCATTATAAGGAGCATGTTACCTATTTTTGGATTTCCCCTCAATGCGGGAGTATTGCTCATGTCTTAGAGCATTTGCCAACTATGCCAAGAATGGTTACTCAGGTGCAAAAGAAAGTGGAGAAAGTAAATAGAGGGAAAACACTCCCCTTCCATATTTAAGCCATATATATTCTTTTCTACATGCAGTTTTTTGTGGGAAATTCTGGTGGTAAAATAAAGCAGAACATTTAGGATGCTTCAAATAATACAACTCTCCTCCTGGTGAGCAAGCCATGAGGGGGCTTCCTGACCCTAGCAATGTTGCAGTGCCAGCAGAGAGAAACTACTCTTCCGTTGCTTAGGCATACGCTGAGCCTTTGAGAGCCTAATTTGGCTTTTTATATAAGCAGATCTTCCTTCAACAGAATTTTGAGTTAGCAATGAGCCCTTTACACTGTAATTCTGGGGAAGGTAGAGCCTTTCCCCTCATTTATTAAAAAAAAAGTAAGTTTTACTCTTACGTGGCATGCTGAGATCTTGGATTATTGAGATGGGTGGGTAGAATAGTTTACTTCCAAAACTGCATAATCTCACTGAAGATATTGCTGAGCCATGTGAGATTTTAAAGGGTACCTGGTGCTGCTGAGACTCATCAGAATGAAACCTTCCCAGGCCTCGAGGTCCCCTGAGCACTGACCTTCTCGGTGGGCAGACCGAGGGGGCCCAGGGGTTGCTTAAAAAAGCCGGGCCTCACTGGTGAGGATACATGTAAGATAAATACCAAATGAGGTTTCAGGGCTTGAGAAACCTTGCTACGCACTGCTGCCCGCGAGCAGAAAGGCTCTGGTGTGTCGCTAAGGTGCCCAGCTGATTGCCGTCCTAACGCGTCCAGCCCGCATCCGCTCTTCCGAACGGGGATCCCGCTGCTCCAAGGGGCCGACTCCGCTGAGCCCTTTGCTCGCTCCCTTCAAAATGGAGCCGGGCAGCGGCTCGCAGGGCCGAGCCGACACGGCTAACAGGGTTTCTTTTGCCTGGGCACCCCTGCTTACGCAGGGATGCTGCGCCTGGCAGGTGTTTCCAGTGAGCAGCTCACGCCGGGGTGCTGCTTTCTCACTATCTGGAAGTTGTTCGTGAAAGGATTACAACGCCCGCTCATTTTTCATATGCCTGCCAGCTTAAGATTGTACCTAACCTCGCATTTGGGCATCGCCCGTTCTGCAGTGCATGTCTAGTGTTTATTTCAGTGTCTGTCAGAGACCCAGGGTTAAAACTATTGGAGGTCCAGATGACATCTGGCTTCTCAGCTCCTCCAGAATATTGGCTGCAGTGTTTATCAGTGCATTATTCATCAAAACTGATGATGCAAAGTACAACATGCTGTCTGCAGCTCAGTGTAAGAGTGGAAAGAAGTTGGCAGAAATGCCTAGTGTTCTGTGAGCAGCATGTAATCAATAGTCTGGGTGCTTGTTCACTTTATGTTGATGACTATTCCCTCTGGTATGTCTTTGTATATTTTTGGGTTCTCTGTATTACCAGCTGTGTGATTTTTCTCTCTCTTTTCTTGATACCAGCCTTGATAGAACAGAAGGGGCAACCTTTTGTGCAGTAGGTGTCAAATCAAATAAACTATTTACACAAAGCCTGGAAATGAGAGTGAGAGAAAAAAGATTTAGTTGAGAATTTCCATGACAGCCTGATACTTCTTCCTTTTTCCTATTTTTTTTTTTTTTAAGGAAGAGGGAAGAGATGAAATGTAGTAGAGGTAAAAACTGCTTTAACTGTCATTAAGATTTCGAACTGAATTCTGCTTTCCAGGTAAGGTACATCTAGCAAGACTCCAGAGACTTCAGTGAAGTTACTCCCGCTTACATCAGTGTAACAGAGCAGAATGTGAATGCTTATCTTTAATGCAAGAACTTGCAAAACAATAATCAGATTCTCAGCTGGGGTAAGTTGGCAAGTTTCCATTAAAGTCAATGGACCTAGGCTGATTTACACCAGCTGACGATCTGCCCCAGTATCTGCCATACTACACACTGCTTATTTATTTTCAGTGTTAGACCTGCATGTGAATTTGGTACTACAACAACTGAAGAACAGTGGTAGGTGAGTCTTATTAAAAAGGCATATTGCAGATAAGAACAACATTATTTTTCTTACAGATCTTCCCTTAGCATGTGTGTATCGATCTGCAAAGTCTTACTATTCCTGTCCAATGCAAAAATTATGAAGAAGAATGGAACTAAAAAAGGCTGTTTCACTTGTGACCCAAAGCAAAATAGCAATCTTCGAAATTCTGAAATGGAGACTTAGCACTAATTCTCCTAAGCAAAACGTAAGGGAAGCGAAGCAAAACAAAATCTTGCCACCTCATTTAATGGCTCTTCTTAGAAGGGCTGTGTGATTTTTGTTTTCCAAAGGGGTTCACAAATGTGTTAGCCGGATGTATGTAGATCAGCATGCACCGTGGCAGAGGGGGGCTGCTGTTCATCAGTTATCTGCCATTCTCCCAAAGCCACAGAAGGCCAAACCGTGCATGGAATGGATATGACTGTTGCTAGGTCTGAACGGTGGGTCAGTCCCAGAGTGCCATTTAGCCAATATGCTATATTTTTTATATTTGAACAAGACTACTGATAAACAGCAAGTGTTGGTATGGCTGTCTAGGTAAGAGGAGCTCAGATTAGAAAATAGGGGAATGTAAATCAATAGCTTATTTGCTCCTTCAACAGAGATCCTCTGTTGTGCTTTCAAGACTGAGAAACGTGCTGTAGGGTGTCTAAGAAAAAAAATAAATTGGAGCGATGATGAGTTTCAGACTTGAGGATGTTTGCCTCAGCAGTGTTTCTGGAATTGAAGTTGAAGCGACATTCATGAAGCTGTGTAGACTCACCAGGTACCGTCTACAGCTCTTCTGTCACAGCATGTGCTCTTCCTGCCTGAGACAGAGAAGTGAAGTAATAACTTCAGTCCTATTGCCATAGCTAAGTAACCTTCCAAGGCCCACTGGGGTCACAAATACAGGCCTTAAGGTGTCACATGGAGATGTGAGGAATATCAGAGGGTCTTTCTTGTACCTACTCTGTCTTGGGCACTTGGAGACATCTTTTCAGTAGTTGCCGAATCCCCAGTGTTGGGACTGGAGAAAGTGATGGGATAAGAACACTCCCCCACTGATAAGGAAGGGAAGGGAAGAGATTTTGTACTTATAAAGGTTCTGAGTGTTAGGTCAAAAGACAAATTGTCCTTGAGGATGTGCAAGACTGAGAGAACATGGGTTATGCTGGAGTTGGTATCTCTGCCTTGGCTCTATTCCACATGCTTTCTGCAATATGTGGAGTATGTCCTGGAAGCATAATCTTTCCTAGAGGAGAGTTCTGATTAGCTCGTCAGACTGACCTGCTCATCTTATTTGTCTCAGTTCAGTAGGCATGCTGCTAAGCTCAGGCTTTTTGGATCTCTCTGAGTCATGGGGTGCTCTGGCACAGCAGATCTTCTAGGCTGGGAGTTAAAGAAGTGACAATGCTAGAGGCAAGTGATTTTCGAGAACCACAGACGAGAGGAGGAAATAAAGAGTGAAAGTGGGTCACTACTGCTATACGCTGGTATTCAGATTTGATTTTGATCACAGCCTGTCGCCAAATCATGCCACATTTAGCCTTGTCCCTCAGGGGACTATGGTACCAGAAGATCTTGCTATGGGCAAGAGGAAGGAAACAGTGTTATTGTGGTTACCCATAAAACATTCAGCAAGACAGAATTTTATTGCAGTGTCTGTTTTGCCTGGATGCAGACTGAAGGATTTGGACTGGAACAGTAAAAGAATTTGCTTACAGTCATGTAACAGGTCAGGAGTTGGGTCAGGCCAAGGACCAAGAACATGCAATGTGGCGTACCATCCTGTAATCATTAAACCATTTGTCACCCCTTGCTCCTGTACTTTTCAGGCTTTCAAAGGCCAAGCACACCTTCAACAAAATCAGACGACAGGAAGCCCATCATGAACCTTGCAGCCTGTAACCAATGGTCTATGTTTGTATAGTCTCGTGGCTGTCTCCTCTCTGCAGTGTTCTCTGCCCTTCAGAGAACGCCTAGATCTGTGTGATGTGATACTCCTCTTCATACCCACTCCTCCTTTCTAGGACATATACATGATAGAAATATTAAGAATAGTGACATCTGAAATACCCTCATTTGCCTCTGAGTTGGCAACAGAGTCATGCAGGGATGCTTATGTATTCAAAATACTTCTTATTCCAAATAAAAATGAAAATTTCCAAACTGGGGTGCTTGCTGGGGTGTGAGAATGGGGCTGTTTTATTTCATATAGAAAAAATTTTTTTAAAAGTTCTGGTTTAGCGAAGTGCTTTGCAGATGTTTTGCTTGGTAGACTGAAGGAACATGGGCAAATGGGTAGCTTTGGGAGGCTGTGGGTTCACATGTTCAGAAAATAAAGTGGGAAAGCTAGTGAAGACCTCTGGGGCATTTTTTGTAGGAAGGTACCAAGCCGTGGAAGTAATACATGCCAGTGAAAGCCTGCTCTGGCAGATGTTCTGGTCAGGTTCATTTCAGTGTAACTTCTTCCAGGGCTCTTCAGGGGACAAATAAGACTCCACCATTGCCGGCTGACTGAAACGTCGTACTGCAGTGTTAGGTTGACTGGACAGCCCCACCAGCCCAGTGTGGAGAGCCAAGATTCGTTTTCATCCCGTTTTTGAGCATGGCTTGCATAGCTCACCAGGGCCACACCCTACGCCTGGCATTGCTCTCCCGTTCAGTGGGAAGCTGGAGCCTCCTCTGCATCACAGTGCACCAAGAATTCCCAAGTCATCTCCCATCCAGGTGCAGACTGGGCCCCCCTGCTTGGCTGCGGAGCCTGGCTGGGTGGTAGGACAAACTGACACCATGCTGCAGCCTGCACCATGGGCCAGGGTCATTTGCACCTCCCAGCAGCTGCATCAGCCTCTCTGCCAGGAGCAAGTGCCACTGCCTGCTTCAAGCTTTGAAGGCTTTTCTTTCCAAGAGTACAAGTAGACACTGACTTAAATAACTGGAAACAGGCTCAGAAGGATGACTGAAACATTTGTCTTCATACCTATGACATCCTGCCTAAACCCTTCTACTTCTCAAAAGGGTCTTCACGCACAAGAAAACATTTTCTCTACTTCTCAGATTTCCAAATTTGTCAGGTTAGAAATATCGGGCTGGTCCTTTCACATACGGGACTCTCACATACCTGTTCACACACATGCACACACGTATATGGGTGCACAAATCCTCCAGGTCAATAATATTGAATGACTAGTAGGGTCATAGCTGTTGTTTTTTGAGGATTAGTGAAAGGTAGTCAGAAAAAGGATATTCCTTTCCACACTGTTCTGGTTTCAAATGAAATCTGGGATAAATTTAGAGTAAAGGCTAGAGGAAAGAAAACGTTTAGCTTTCTGGGACTCCTACCATCAACTTCCATCTCAGATCCCCCACCTGAGCCAGCTTTTACTGTAACACATCATTTAAGCAAAATCCCAGTGTCGGGATTTCCCAGTTTTCACTTGTGACTTGCAGTCTGACTCCATTTCGTGCTGTGCTCTGTCCACAGCTGGGCACCACCTCCCTATTCATTTCTGCCACTTGCTGGGAAGTGCTGCTCCACCCGACATCTGTCCTGCAGGCAAGGGACCCCTTCTCCTCCCACCTAACCTCCTTGCAAAGCTGACCACCACGCAGCGACAGCGAGGCGCACAGTGCCCTCCCCGAGCACGCATCTCTTTCCCGTCTCTTCTGAAGCTGTCCACCACACCTGGCCCAGGAGTGCCCACCTGCGGCTTGCGGTCTGGACCAGGCTTTCTGCCCAGCGTCCCAAGGTGGGGACTCCAGCAGCTCCCTGGCAGCTCTGCCACCCCCTCCCTGCCCTCCCAGCCTCCCCATCACAAACCCATCCATGCAGTCTTGGCTTCCCTGACTGTGTTTCATGACACCTGGTCCACCTCCAGACTGAGAAGGTCTGAAGAAAAAGAGAAGCGAAAGGTCATTTGGTTCTTTTTACACTTTATTGTATTATGACATCAAGCTTTGACCTAGAGTTCAGAGCAGCTCCTGCGTGGTATAATCCAATTGCCTTGCCACTAGTAATAGTCACTAATCCAGCCCCAGGTGAACTAAGCATCAGTTTCCAAAGGTGTGTTTATCACGTGTGCTCTAAAATGAAAATGTAGCTATTATTCTTGCTAAACATAAATGTATCATTTTAAACATTACCACCACGAGACATTCACTGGCCGAACACCCACAAGAATTTTGATTGTGAGAAAAAAGCTAGCAAAATTATTCATCAATATTGTGGTGTCCACAATCTTGGGTCAAATCCTACAGTGTTATACATAAAGAGATTCCCATTAACTTCAAAGTGGGAATGTGACTTAATGAATTGAACATACATGGAGCAAGGCCCTCAGAAATTGGCCCTTTGGATATACTTTGTCTAATTATTTTCTAATTATCTAAAAGATTATCTAATATAATCTTTTTTTTTAAGCTTCTCATAAAGCAACCAAAGTTCATTATGCTATTATTAGCATTAGTATGACTTACTATCAATAATAATGTGAGTATTTTGGAGCCTAAAGTGAAGTCATCTAGCTTGGTGATATATTAAATTCATATCCCCCTTAGGGAAATGAGGTCATACATAGAATTTTGCTGCAAGACCAAGATTTTTAAGGGGAGTAGTGTTTTTGAGTGACTCAGGTTTGGAAATTCAGAGCACCTATTCAGTAAAAAAAAAGGACTAATTAAAGACACTAAATAATCTAATTGCTACTTACTTCAGAAAATATGAGTCTCTTTCTCCCGAGGAGGGAGGATGTAAATTCCAGACTCACCTGTGACATCTCCAGGAACTTTGCTTGTGATTAAATAATCTTTTAAGAATATTTTGTATGTGGGAGTGAAATTACATAAGAACAATTCACTCAGCAAAACCAACCAAACAAACAAAACCCCAAAGCCATTTCAAAGGCTTCTGCTTTCAGTGGCATAGCCATGGAATGAATCAGCATTAAAAAAGGAAGAAACTGGAGCTCCTTTCCTTTTTTTTTCTTTGTAAACCAATCAGTTTGGATTATCCACTTTTTTAAAAAGCATCTGCACATGAATTACCCAAGCAGTTTAGAATGCCATAATCTCATTTTGTGACCAGGATGTGAACTCCAAATGTCATCCAATTCTATCAGTAAATGACATTATGGTGCCTTGTGCTAGATATTGCACTACATCAAAAAATCCCCGGCTTTTTTGTTGTTCTTAAACAGGAAAATATGTACGAGAAAACAGGTATAAAGATTTATTTTATAGATTCATCAGAGAGATAGGTGGAATTGGTTTTATCAGAGACTGGGGAAAGACAAAGGGATTTTTAATTCAGTTTGGAATATAAACTCTGTGTTGGGCAGTAAGTGTTGCAGGTGTAATATTTCACGTGCACATTTTTGACACGTGTAGTCAGGTATTTTCACCTGCAGATCTGTAGACACGGTTCTGTATGGACACAAATGGAGCCTGCTAGAGGCACAGTGGAAAATTTATCCCTAAAATATTGATTATTCTCCTGGTTGTTAAATCATTATTAAAGCAGGTTGAAAACTCGTTTGCAGTCTCTTCTGATACTACTAGTGTCACAAATGACATCACTTTTTAACAAGATGGATGTTTCCAACGCTGGGCTCAGAAATGCCAAGTGGAATTAGCAACTTTAAAAAAAATGCATTTCACTGTTTATTCATGGTGACAAGTGCTTCTCGCACTGTACTTTCATGCTGCTGGGCTCCGTAATGCGGCTGCAGTTTTCTTTTAACTCGTAAGCGCAGGGCAGCTCCAAGGAGGCAAGGCAGAAGAAAGCTTGGCAGGGCGCAGCCTGGTGAAGCGTGTGGGGGCCTGAATTCCACCCTCCCATCACTCCAGTCCAGCGAGCCGCATCCTTCTGAATGCTCCCTATGCTGTGGCCACCGGAATTACAAGAAAAATATTTGCAAAGTATTCTTGGGTTGTCTGAAGAAAGGGACTTGACACAGGGAAGATGTCGGGCAGAAACCTTAAAGCCTTCAAAAAGTATTGGTGTGGGGCACATGTGCACATTCAGAAGCCTCTCTTCTGCTGTTAAGAAGCAACAAATAGACACAAGCTTTGCATAGAAGATGATTTGCTGAAATGGGATCAGATGGTCATATGTCCCTTCCAGACACTGGAATGAAGCAGCGAGCTGTTATTCCCCAGCTGTGGTGTCCTACCACCCCAATCACCACATTTCTGTCATGGGCACAGTGATTTCTTTGGAAAATATTTTAGAACCTTTTAAAATCCTTTATCCCTTTCCAAGGAACCAAAGTTTTCATCACTGTGTTGTCTGTTTCACCTTTAGCATTATTATTGTTTCTCATGACAATAAATAAGTTGGCCGTGACTAGGGGGATTCTCCTCTCAAGCCATGCCTGGCACTACGCTCGTTTTGCTCCCCGTGCTCCGCAGGTAACCAGAAAGTGGTGCAGGCAATCAATTGATGAGCGCAAGGGATATGTAATTCCAGTTGCTTGCCCTTGAGTAAACAAGTGGAGAGGGACAGAGAGGGTCCTCTAAGGAACCAGTGAAAAATGTAGAATCACACACATACATAACATATTGTTATTTGGTGTAAAGCACTATGAAATTCTGAAGAATACTATGATGTGAAATACAAAAGGCTCCTCCGGGAATTATTCTGCATTCAGGATTCCCGTGATCCTTCGGTGCTGCCTCTCCTTAGCTGGCCCTGGCCTTAAAAACACCTTCCAATGTACTTGCAGCAGGAAAAGTGTTTGTAGGACATGGCAACCAGCTGTTAGTCAGACATTTGTACCGCAGACTCCCGCGTTGCCCCTGAAATGCACAAGATTTTATAGGCCTACCTTGAAGTGATGTTTTCTTCTTCATTTGACCCTTAGCTTTTATTGTCCCGGGAAGTGACTGCAGCTCTGTTTAGTGTTCTGTGGTTTATCTAAGTTCTTGGGGAAAGAATCCCAGAAAAAATGCAATGAAAATATTAAATAATATGAAAAAGAGCAGAAGCAGAATGAATACAAGCAAGGTGCTTTTAAAAGGGACTTTTTCTCATGGCTGAGGACAAAGAGGTGAGAGACGATGCCTCGGAGCATGTATTGTTGCTCTTTATGTGTTGCAGTGGGAAATCAAATTTACAAGAACAGTAGGAAGGGTGGAAACAGTGAAACCCCAAGCAACATTAGTATATGCAGCTGAGCCACAGCACCCAAGAGACCAGAATCTGGGTCACAGCCTTGTCTTACCTTACAACATGACGAAATGGCCTCCGAGGAGCACAACCAGTGACCAAAAACCAAGGAGAGAGGAGGTTGGATACCCAAAAGCCTCAAGAACAGGACTGCAGTTTCTCTCTCTATAAAGGGCATTCGAAACCTAAAGCAAAGCCCTAAAAGAGGAAAAGCGTGTCGGGAAGGGAACATCCAGACCCCTCCTGTCCCCAACATAACACATTTCCATCTATTTTTTTCCCATGACAGCACAAAGAACGCTGGCTGGATTTGCTGAATGTTTTTGATATGCAACCACACAATTTAATGTACCCGTGAGTGAATTACCTCCTGACTCTAGCCCCAGTTGGAAAGCACTGTTCGCGTGGCAGCCGGCAGGCACAGCCGGGCTTTGCGGCTGGCCCCGCAGCTCCTGCCCTGCCCAGCTGCGACCGGCTTCAGCCCCTGCAGCATCAGCTCCCTGCTCGCTGGAGGAGTCACTGCTGCAGGGAGAGGAAAGTGTATGGGACATTTCTACAAGATCCTGTTGGCACCAGATCACCCCTTACCTGTGCCTGTCCTCCACCCCTACACAGGAAATTTTTTTCCCCATATACTCATTCTGCTTTTCTCACCCATTTTTTTTGTTAGTCCTCCTGTTGCTATTTTTTCTCTTTCTTCTCACTGTTTCTTGGCTTTTCGGTGTGTCTTGCATCAGGTATGAAGCTTTATGCCTTATCATACTTGTCTGTGTGTAAAAGGTACCTGCATTTTGCCAAAGCGTGAGCTGAGACACGGAGGCCGTATCTAAACTGCCTTTGGTGGTTATGTGTAATTCAGCTTGCATTTCAGAGTCAAGAGGCATAGGGCAGTTGTGTCCATACAGCATTTAAGGACTGAGCTCACAAAGGGAGTATGATATTGCACAATTTTCAAAGCAGCCAAATGCCTGTACCTACCTTAAACTTTCACAGGAACTAGAATTGCTCAGCACATCTGGAAGAAGCAAGATGGTGATGCTGTAATAAAGTCTCTGAAAGAGCCAGGATAATAGCTCTAAGTAATTTTTTCCGTGTTAACGCTTTCCTCCCTTACCAGTGTAGGGAACACCACAGCTTCCCGGGCATAGCTAGCACTCCTCTTTGCCCCAAACCAAGCCTACAAGAAAACGACAAAGCCTATAATCCTATATGTGTATTGCCACATAAGCTCAAAGCTGGCCTATTCCTACAATTCAGCTTTATGGCTATTTTAGTTAGCACCAATAAAACGTCAGGTTTGCACAAGGCTTTCTGCCTCCCAAAGTTTGCCTGTTTTGTGCAAGGCATCCTCTGCTCCCGTTATCTCCTGACCTCAGGGTGACACAGTTCACAAACTGCTCCTGCTGCAGTGCGGGAGAGGCTCTGTGATTTTCCAGCACAGTTTCCAGCCAAAGCTATTGCCAGAGCTCCATCTCCATCTCCAGCAAGAGATGCAAGACAACAGAGGAGTTTTTCGTCAGCGTGGCCGGGCTGCTGCCATCTCCTTGTGCTTCCCCGTCGTACAGACCTGGGGTGTCCTCTCTCTGCTCTCCCAGGCCCCATGTGGGGACCAGTTCCACTCTTTCACCCTCTCTGACGCTCCTAAAATCCTCTTCTTTCCTCGTGTTTTTTCTGCTGTTGCAGTTACAAAAAGTTCTCATCTGCATCATGTCTCCACAAAACATTTCTCTTTTTCCCTCTCCTGCCTCCCTCTTTACCTTAACTTCATGTAGGACACCATCGTACCTGTCACCTGCTGCTCTCCCCCCATGGAGACACCTTGAGCTCTCCTCATTTAGACACTTCCGCTGGCTCTCTTGCAACTGGATATTCGGGTCCCATTTTCTCCTAGGCCTTTTTGACATGCTTCTTCCCGAGGGAAGTGTTAGTGCTTTTCTACCACTTGTGTATTCCTCCCATCTTGCTGCCTGCCGGCTTGCTCAGTTCTGGCTACCCACTCCCTGCTCTTGCAGATCCTCTGCTTGTCTCATGAACTTTTTCAGTCATTGTAATGATATAATATACACTGTAGACCTAATGCTCAACAAAGTCAGGACCTTTAACAGAAGGATGCTGTTAGCTTCTTTTCCGCTGCCTGCTCCTTGAGATGGGTTGTGTCTGCCTTGCTGTCTAACCGTGCGTGCTGTTAATGCCCAGTCAGAGAGTTATGTGGCAAAATATATTTCAAGTTTCCCACTGAAACTTTGCCCACTTTGTCTCACACCTAAACTATCTATGGAAGCTGAGAGACCTGGGCATCATGTATGTAATGGCAAAGCTGAGCCTGGAAGATAGCTGTGATTTTGGTTCAAACTTCTGTTGAGGAATTCTGAACAAATTGTGACGTTGCCCTCACCAGGCGTGTCTGGAAAACTCTGCCCAGGACAACTCTCAAGCAACTCATATCTTGTTCAGTTTGTCACACCGTCTGGTCAGCTCCACAGGGTCTCTGCCCTCCAGGTCGGCTTTTGGCAATACTTCCATGCCTGTTTCCTTCTTTTCCACCAGCCCGATCCTTGCAGAAGAACACAATAGCTGTGTTCTGTCCTGACAGTGGTGCTGGACAGGGTTAATTTTGCACTGTCTGTGATAGGGAGACTTCTGTGTAAACACTGCTGACATTTCATCGCTGGGATTTGTGACAAGCCAAAATAAGATCCTTTTCACCAGTTTAAAGGCCCTGAAGAAGTGTCACTGGCATCTCTGTGCTTAGGTCTGCATTAGTTTCTCTGCTACAGATTAAGAACATCCATAGAAAGTTCTATATGCACGGCTGAAGCTATTTAAGGACTATGTTTTACAGGAAATGTGAGGACAGACTAGAAAAATGCAAAGCAACACATGAGAGAGCATAATAACAGTCAAAAAGAATACATTAATAAAGTACTCCCCTAGAAAAATGAATGGTCTTCCTTAGGCTTAGATGGCAACTCAAAATAACCTATCGCCAAAGGCAGGGTGGGGCTTTTTAGTCCCTTATTCCCTTTTGCATCACTACACCCAGACAGACGTCACAGATTTAGGGTGAGGGTCAGGGTGGGGTGAATAGGTGGATCAGATGAAATGCAGCTTTCTGATGCACTTTGCCTGCTTCTGTACCTGGATTTCCAAATGGAAATCTTGTCTGGAAGTGAAACAGCTCCAGGCTGTGTTATGACTCTCTGGACACTCTCTCTGACTTCTACTGCTCAGCTAAAGAGAGATGAGGACAACGGTGCAGCAGCTTCTCCTATGAGCTGCTGGGGAGAGGGGCTGTAAACTGAGGGCAAACCTTGCCCTAATAATTTTAACGGCTGGCATTTAAAGCACAATATAAATTTAAAGCAAACAATATGAGCTAAACCAATACAATATAATCTATGATTTGTAAGTGCTGTTGCTAGTTACTCTTTTTGTGCAACTGCTGTAAAATGACAGCCAGCCCAGCCTAAGTTAATGCCAAAAGACGGGTTTGTGTTCTGAGCTCTGCTATGCCTGAGCTAATCTTCTGGGTAGGAAAAGCATAAATACTACAAGTATCCAAGAAGAAGTAACGCTTGTAAGTTTTCGGCAAGGAGATAATGAGACAAGTTCACCAGTTGGCTCAGCCTTACTGATCCAGACAAGGTGATGACTCCTGGCAGGCGCAAGGATGAGATATAAGCAGCAGGTCACAACTTTTAAGCTAACAGATCAGAAAAGTGAGATTCAAGGGGGAAAAGTCTGGGTTTCAGGTATCCAACCATCTGCCCCAAAATAACATAGGCTGTCCCGAGCCACAGGGAGGACTCGGCTCTCAATCTGAGTCCCCCCAGACTCCCCACTGCAGGCGGTACCATCAGGGAGAAGGAGGGCTCATTCTGGGAAGTCATTAGGTCTTTTCTTTTTTGCTGATGAGCATTAGGACCACCACCCAATCTTTGCTTTTGGGAACTAAACCTGAGACCTGTAATCCTCACTAGGCAACAGTCACGGGCTGTGGTGATCTAAATAGGTGCCTGTAAACTGTTAAAACAAAACGTTGAAGGCCATAGTCTGCTTAAATAGTCCCAGGGGGGAGACACATCAGGATCTGTAACTTTTGGCTCCAAGGGGAGAAATTTTGTCTTGGTGCCCAAAGTGGCCCAGTTCTGTAACACCCTAAAACTGTAATCCCTGCTCTGTGAGAAGGCTGGACGAGGCGGTCCTGTGAACACGTAGGTAGATGGAGGAGCTAATTGTGGGGCTAAGAAGCAGCAGCATATATAGATGGCTGTTGGTGGAAGGGTCCTCTGTCTAGCCAGACACCACAGAGGTGAGACCCACCTGTGAGGATGCACAGAGACACGCTGGCACCAGCCACGGTGGTGTGCATGTCCACAGCAGGAGCTAGAGGAGTAGTTAAGCGGCTACACATCTCCCTTACTTGGATCTTGGCTGTCTGCTGTGAACCAGTGCTTCCCTGTCTTTCCAGCTCTGATGCACCGTACTTTCCTAGCCAGTAGGTCCTGGTGCAGCCATACCACCTACACACCATATGTAACCTCAGCACGAGAGGTGCAGCACACACCGCTTTGCCAGGAGGGAGCTCACCGTCCTCAGTCAGGAGTGAGGCGGGGGGTAACATCGTGCCCAGACGTCATGTGTGCCTTGTGAAAGCAGCACAAAGTCTTCACACAGCTGCAGCGTCGCACCTGCTTAGCAAGGAGGACCTCACAGGAGGGGATGCTGTGGGAAGAAGGAGGTCTATGGAGGCCTGGGCTGGAAAGTATGAGACGGGAGCTTGGAGAAGTTCATCTCTCAAAGAGCTGGTTCAGGGCTCGGGGCGTTGAAAGGCTGTGCCAGAAGACAGGAGAGAAGATAGAGCCTTTCTTCTCTGGTCCGTGAGTTCAAATTTGGCCCATGGTGGCAGACACTAATTGCTATTTCTGCATGATGGGTGTTTGTAACACTGCTTGGTGGGCGCAGGCCAGCCCTGATGGCCAGAAACCTCCAGCGAGACAAAACTGGCATTAAAAATCCTGGAGGCTGGGGGAGTCCCTGCTAGGAGACGTGCCCTGGGGCCTGACTTAGCTCTCCAGGGTGGGTGTGAGAGACTTGCAGGGCTGTGCCAGGGCTCACATCACGCTCACGGCAGCCAGAGGGGCATATCCCTGTATAGAGCGGGGAGAAATGTTTCCCTACCATCAATTTGCTAAATCTCACCGGTACAACAACCAACCAGTGCCGCACTGTTTAGGAAGACACATTTTAACAGCTACACGGGCACCTCTTTTTCATGGATATCAATGGCACTCGGGCACACAGAGACTGAACAGAGATACGGGGTGGCAGACCCGAAATGGTGACGGTGTGACGTGGGGAGGAAGGCACTCTGCAGAAAGTGTTTGGCTGATGTGGCTGCTGGGGCACATCTGCTCGGCAGACGAATGGAAAAACATGTCCCAGTCTTCAAGATAGCTACACTTGGTAAGGTCAGGAAGGACAGCAGGAGCTGCCTCCTGTTTCGGGTCACACCACCCTACTGCTGATAATACCATGGGTTAAAAAATCTGTTCCTAGTCATCTTGTAATTTGGGTAGAAAGAATGAGTGTTGGCTAATTTTTATTCTTGGTATTTACTGGGACATAGTAACAAAGAGGACACAATAGGCTAGTGCGAGACGTTAGCCTTTAAATTCACATGGCTTTGTCCTTAAACAGTAAAGATTTTTTTTTTATCACTACTGACACCTCAATATATAGCAAAGGACACCCTGAAATGGTCATTGCTATTTCAAATGAATGAGCGTCAGTACACCACGTTGTCAAAAGGAATTATGCACAAAACCAGGGCACTCGAAAGCTGAACTTCCCCACAGTTGTGGGATTTTATGCCGCTGAGAAACTGGTAGCGATAGGAAATAACTCCATGCAGTGTTTTACATGGGCATGTTTGAATTATACGTACAACAAGAGTCTTCCATTGTTCACCTCGCTAGTGTGAGTATATAATTTTCCTGCTGTCTTTTTCCCCCCTTTTGTTCTTTTCAGCTATTTTGTGATTAACACTGTCTGGGGAAGAATTTCAGTATTTTCTCTGGTTTAGCAGGATGTGAGTGAGGTGGTGCTGCTGCATGAATCTTTTAAAAGCAGCCTAAGAAATATTTAAGACCTTAGTCTAGGAGGAACAGCTCTCCCAGGCATAATTTTTGGTGCTGGTTGCAGCAGGGAGCGTATGCTGTGAGGAAAGTATTATTTTTCTAAATGGAAGGTGTCAGATGGTCACGCAATGTGACTGCATGTTCGAGATCACTGCCTCCCATCTGCAATTTGTGACGTGTGAAAGATTCTGCCCAAATGTGCTCACCAACTGGAAACCCTCGGCACTTTTTTTTTCTTATCAGGAGAGACCAAGATAACCAATGGTTTTACAGATCAGGGATCCTATCAAATTAATATCATTCTAGGATAAAATCTGCTTTAAATACAACCACTAAACTCCAGCAAAGTTAACTAGTACATACAAGTTCATTCAACTGATTAAAAATCCCTACTAGTAAAACAAGAAAATATACATGGAATTTTTTCAAGAAAAGTATTCTGCTCCTATCTTTTAACCAAAGGCTTGGTATAAAACATGACAGTTTTTTCCAGCACTAATTAATGCCACCTAATTATAACACTTACTAGGCTCATGCCAGGCATTAATATACTGGGGATAGTTTCTCCTTGTCCAACTTCCCGCTGGATCAAACAAGATGATTGCTTTTTGCATCTCTCTATCGGTTAAATGGATGCCACGGTGGCTGGGGCAGAAGCTTAGCAAAGATTATTTGCCTCCAGAAGAGAATTTGCAGCTTACCAAGAGGGGAAGGTGCTCTGGACAGAGGCAGTGGGCAATGCCTCCCCTGCCCTCTGTCCGGCGAGGAAAGCGCGTCCAAGGGGCTGTGAGCCGGCGAGTTGAACCCCGGCTGTGCCAATGGTGGGGGGCAGGTGACGGCTGCACCCCAGACTGCAGGGTGCCTGCTGCAAGGTTCAGGGGCTGCATGGAGCAGCGTAGCCAGGATAGCCTGTTGTCAAGTGTCCTGGTTCAGACGGGACAGAAACTGGGGCTGTGAGGCAGTAGTCAGGCTGCCCCAGCAGCCTGTCTGGCCACGTTACCCTCAGCTTTGCCACGGAGCAGTGCACAGTAACAAACCTGTATCATCTTTGCCTGCCACAGGGCTATGGTGTGGCTCACCCAGCATTTATAACTCCCAGAGTACCCCAAACAGGAGTACTTGGTGAGTTCAGGGGATGGATATAAACCTCACTCAGCCACTGGAGCATCCTCCAGTGTTTTATAGTCTGAGCTGACCGCTACCAGAGGAGAACTCCTCTCCTGTGAGTTACTATTTTTGATGATCAATAAGTTCATTGCATTTAATTTCCCTTCTTGGTTCAGCCAGGAGGTAATACGCCAGGTATCTCTGCCAACTCCCCAAAAAAGAGCAGATGTGCTCATGACTCAGCACTGGGTGCCTGTCCGAGGAGGGGCTGCTGACCAAGGCTGTGTGATGAACAGTGCCGTTACAGATGTGGCTGCAGCGTTTGCATGCAGCAGAGCTATCTGTAACCTAAGAGTTGTACACAGGAAGTGGAACAGGAGAAGGAGAGACTTGAACAAGTTGATTAAAACCTTTCCAGGAAGATAGGAACTTGCCCACATGCCAAGGACCTAGTTAAGGTTATTAGCAACTGTTATTGGTACTGGGGTTAATTAGATTACAGGTACCTCTACTGTCTCTCATTACCACATAGACAGACTTCAGGGACCTGTTCTTAAAGAAAACTCAGTGAACAAAGTGCAGGTGAAAAGCATTTGAGTAACAGCCCTTCATCTGCTGAATGGCTATAGCAAAGGTGGTGACAAAACCTGGTCGGCATTGCCTCTCGAGTGGGGCCATCACACCAACCTGGAAAAGAGGGAAGATTTTGTGTCTTTTTTTAGATGTCTCCACTAGGATGAATACCAAGTACTAGCTACAGGTGCGGGCATCTTTATTCAAAGACTGGAGTGGAAGGTCTCCTGGGTCAGGGACCCCCTCCTCGTGTGAAGCCATGCCAGATATACCCACTGAGCTCTACTTGGTCTTGCTTGCCCCAGGTTAGTAGGAAGGCAGTGAGCTTTCGTCAGGGGTTCAGAGCCACCTTCTAGTTGGCTAGAAACCCTCCTAACCAGCCTATACCATGTGTGTTTCTGCTTACACTGGCCTTTAGGCTAAACAGCTCTTCTCCATCCCCATGTTTATCTTTTTTCTCGCCTTGTGGATGCACACAGCCAGAGGGAAAATATCTCTTCAGAGCCTTTGTTTTTTACACAAATGAATACCTTCTGGTCTCACATACAAAAGGATCTTTATTCCTCTGACCAGCCTCCCAGGCCTTCTCTGCACCTGCTGAGACCATGCTCGGTTTTTTTTGGGTTTTAATCACCTCACTATTTCAGATGATGCCTTTGCCTTGCACAGTGGATGAGTATTTCCCTATCCATGCCACAGCTATCTGATCTGATACATTCCAGGTTGCATGGCTTCGGCATGCTGGTTTTTCGTAGTCACCTTTTGATGTACTAGTACAGGTCCTTCTCTTCCCAAGCCGTATCTAATCAATAAACTCCCAGTTTACTATAAAAGAAACAAACACTGAGACCCTAAAACTTTTCTAACCAAGAGAAGTGGAGAGCTTGCTACAGGCACTTCAAAATGAATCTGAAATAGAGTGAGTTTTCTAAGGTGTTCAGGCATGCAGGAAGATTAAAGCCCTACAGTATTTCTGTGCACATCTTCCTGCACTTAGCTTGAAGCCCACCTCACCCTCACCTCAAGCTTGCTTCTTGCTGTCAGTCTGTGAGCATCAGAGTCCTGGACAGTTTGCTCTTAGGAGAACTTGCAATACTACAGCTCCAAGAGGAGGTCTCTGCCATGCTCAGCTGTGATTTAGCAAATCAATACCTTACCAAAAACCTTCCATCCATCATCTTTCTCTGCTCTTGTCCCATAGGAAGTGATGGCAGCTTTCTGACCATATTTATTCTTACTTTCCCCATAATTACTTTATCTTCCCTCTCATGTCCCTGCTGTAGCAGCCAGCTCACAGGTGGTGCTGGTGGTTTCTGTCTGGCAGCCACGGGGCCACCATATCCCTCAGAGTTGCTAAGCAAGGGGCTTGCTGTAAATCACAAAAATGCAGTAAATATGTTTTGTCAGCATTCGGTGGTAGGTAAGTCAAATGAAAAAAGGAAAAATAACCATTGCATTTCAGGGGCTAGAGCCTGGTGAAACATTTTCCAACAAACAAAGAGCATACTATAGGACTCTTCTTTTTTTAAAAGTCTGAAACAAAACAGAAGTTTTAAAAGCCCTAATGAAAAACCCCAAGCAATAGCCCAATGATAAGAGTTTGTCACCTATTCTACCCCAAAATGTGGTGAGCTGAACTGAGAAGTGACCAGAACATCCCCAAATGTTATGTACGTGAGGCAGGAGGCTTGGTGGAGACAGCTTTGAAGGAAGATTTTGTATTGTTCAGAGAGTCACCCAACCATGGCGAGGCTGGAATTCCATCTGTTCAGCTCTGCTCAATGAACTGGGTCACTTTCAATGGTTCACTAAGTTCTGACTATCTAAAAAGTACAGTTATTATGCTTTTAAAATCTTGAGCTGCACGGCAAGATCACCTTACTGTTTTTTTCTGTCACCCTTGAGTTTAGGACCTCTGAAAGAGGGTTAAGTGTAGTTCACAACCTAGAAGATGGGTCACGTGTCATATACAACATTTGGGTTTCTGGAAAAGAGATGTGAGCAAGTTCGCTCATTAACAAACACCCTTGTGTCAGAGCAATCCTTGGCAGGACTTTGTTTCCTGAAGAACTAATCTCTAATGTTGGGAAAAGCTGACCTTCCAAGACTGATCTTTGCTTTTTAGTCCTCATGGAGGTCTCTCTGCACTCTGGAGACTGATCTTTTGCTGCAGCAAAAGACAGTAAGTATTTGGATGGCCTTTTTGCACAGTTGTTCCTGGTTATTTGAAGAACAGCTACAAAAGCAGTGGAAAGACATGGAAAGATAATGTCTTTGGGGGCCAAAAAACCAACTTGCTGAAGGATGGGAAGAGGGATGAGGAAACAGCACTGCACAGTTCCTGGATATTCAAGCCCTCATGGGAAGAATTTCAAAGCAGATAATCACAGATCACCTCTGAGAAACAAGTCTTGCGTGCTGCGTCCAAGTTTGGCTCGGGAAAGAGAAGGAAATATATTTACCTTTGCCAAAATATGGATCTTCCTCCATGAATACTAGGGCTTAAGAAGGTGATCTCTACTCCAAAATACAGAATTCACTTCTCATTCCTGTATTTAGTTATATTTTATCCCTACATAGATCATACTGGGACAAATCTACTTTACTTTTTTAGTGTTATAACTTCTTTTTCCTCTGTACAAAGGGGTTAATAATATTTAGCTGCCTTCCAAAGGTGATTTATGTTGTTATAAAAAATGTAATGTCACCAAAACCAAGAGAGTTAAAGAATGAGCACAGCTTACCAACGAAACTATATGGACCTCTAAACAGAATCAACTGAAATCAGCACTTTGGAATTTAATGTGAAGAACACATTATGGAGCCTGCAATTAAAGACTTTTTCCCCCTAGATGGTCACATAAATAAATGAACCATTCAGAGTGAATCAGTTCACTGAGAAGCAGGAAAGTGCACAGCATCAGCTTTCTGATCACCTCCTGACACGAGTACTGTAACTTCCACACCCTGACCTCCTCCATGCCCAAATCCCTCCTCTCTAGTCCATTTGGGTCACTGACAGATAAGTACACAGGATGAAACTCCTTGTGGAGATATTTAAGCTGCTAAGCACTAAATGCACCTATTGAGTCACTGCAGATGCTGTATATTTAAACTTCTTTCTTCCCACCTGGCAGATGAAACTGAAGTTCAATTTTGGTGCAAAGCAGCAGCACAAAATAATGGTACCTCCCACCCAGGCGTGGACAGGTTGGTGGAGAAGATGAGGTCTCACATGTTTGGCAGGAAGAGGAGGTCTGTCTGAAGTGGAGAGAGTCCTGGAGATGCAGCAGACAGATGGTGCAGTATGTTGATTTGGGTTTTTCTACATAGAAAAATACTTCAGCCATTTTTATTGTGGAGGAAAGAATCCAGACTGCAAACTGTTTGAGTTCTTGCAGGGTTTTTTAAATGAAAAAGAAAAAAAAATCTTCAAAATATTTCAAAGGCAATAAAATATACACCAATGCCAGAACTATTTTTTTATAAATCAAAGTGATTGTAAGCATTATTGGCAGATTCTCATGTAATTCTCTTATAAATCTTCATTTCTGTTTCGTGACTGGTTACATTCAGTTTTCCCTCTTACTTTCTTGCATACATTTCTTCAGTCTCTGACCCACATAACCAAGAAAATAAAAAGAAAAAAAAGAGCTTTTCAGTTAATTTGCAGTATAGCTCAAAAGCAAACCTTCAGACACATCTCAAGAAGTGACCACTATACCTGTTCGTTGATTTTATTCTATTTTCTTTCCCATGTCTAGACTGACCTTGTATCACTGCCCTACCATTTTATCATTTTTCCTGGCTCTCTAGTTCTCCTGTGGTTGCTGGTGAGGAGATGAGCCCTGTGGCACAGGATACCGCATCAGCCCATCAGCCTGCTCTTCTGTCTTTCATTTAACAACTGTAGTAAGGATACAAGTCCCAGATATGGGTAGCGAGTGTGTCACAAATTTGTTCTAACCAAAGATCTGATGCCTTACAGAGTAGCTTCTCCAACCCTTATTTAGGGATACATACAGTGTTTCTCTCATTGAAGTGGTGTAGTTTGTTTCCTTCCTTTTGCCCATGCATTCAACCTGGTCATTATGGGAGGATGATGGGATACAAAGCTGCCCTGCCCCTTCTATCTGTTTAGTTGTGGGGATCGTCCAAAAAGCTGGGGCTACCCAACAGAACTCCAAGGTTCAGGCAATTAGAAAGGCAGAGGAGGGAGAGATTTTCTTCAGAGCTGCACTAGGTAAGACACAGACATAATTTATCTCCAAGGTAATGGAAAGCAAAAAAAAAATCTAATGGGTGACAATAGGTCAGTTCCTGCAAGATGCTAAGTGTCATCAGTGCTCCCGACCTTCACAGCAGGCGACATACATTTTTCAGAAGGTACCACTGGAACTGCAGGAGCACGTCCCATAATCATACTTCTACAGTGCTCGTCCCTTCGGATGTCAGAGCCCTTCCAGTATTATCTCTCCACACCCACTATTACCTCCATTTCTGCTTCATAGAAGCAGGTGCATTGAAGCGTAGGGAGGAAAACAGCCACACTAGCAAAAACAGTCTCTAGTTTGGGTTCATGAGTAGGGATTGGAGGTGGAGTTCACATGGCCAATGTTTGACTTCTACCTTGAGAACACCTAAGGTTGAGAGAGGAGGGAATGAAGTCCAGCCCAAGTTTGCATTTCAGAGATCTTAGTAAGTTACACTGGGAATGGGATGTACAGTGCCTCTGATGGGGCAGATACCCTCATGCTGCTCAGATACTAGGGACTGAGGCACTCAGAGAGGGAGCCACCTTTGAAAATAACGCTGTGTGTAATTTACCCTCACTTTAGCCTGTTTCTGCATTGTCTTGCACTTCGCTATTAATTATGTCTTTGCTCAATGAGACCAAAGCACGTGTTGGACAGTAGCCCTGGTTTGGGAACGTCCTGAATCTATAAGTAAAGCTATGTAGAAAATGTTTCTGTGAATCAATAGCAACAGAATCCGTGATTTTCAATCCCAGTCCTCTTACCAAATAGCTCTTTTATTTGACCTAGTGGTTATTATGAAAGAACTTCATGACTGGTATGTTAAGATTTTTTTTTTTTTTAGGAAGAACCAGATAAGTGAAAGTATAGAAAGAAAAGCACTCAAAGGAATAGAAAGAAAAGCACTCTGCATCAACTACACCAGTACTCGCTTCTGAGTCATTGGCAGCTCTAAAGGAAATGATCTCAAATACTTATGATCAAAGGTATAGCCGATAAGGAACAAGATGAAGTAACAATTGACAACTACTCTGGGCTACTAAATCACACAAGAGAACAGGATGGCCAGTCCTTTAAACATCTTTCTATATATAAGATGTAGGGGGGAAAAAGCTGTATTAGAGGAACAGATTTCAATCTGATTGACACGTGCAGGAAGTATCTGGTTGGCAGAACTAAAACATTCCTGGAATTTTTTAAAAGCATGGATGACAACTTCATAACTTCCAGAAAAATAAAAAAACTCATGCTGGTTGTATCCAACATGGTGAAAGTTATACTGGAGCTCATCTAACAGAATAAGAGAAATCTATGTCTGAAATAAAATCTGACAACTGCTCAGGATTGTAAATTGGCTGTGTTCTGTGAAAACAGAACACAGCCTGAACCCCCCAATACATCTATCTGGTGCTTTAGAAAAGGTGTATTTTACACAGCCTAAAATATCTGAGCCACATAATTTAAGCAAAAAAAGATGAATACCTGTAAACTATTTGAGAAATAGTTACCTCACCAAATTCACATAAGTCCAGAACAAAGGCTGTATGAGCTAAGAAAGCATGGAAATGTAAACAGCTATAAATACGAAAACAAAAAGAAAAAGTTAAAAAAATGAGATGCCAACAGCAATGGACATTAAAAGCAGGGAAATAGAGAAAACTAAGTACTAAGGCTCGTGGACACAAAGAGGAAATTTACAGATAGAGGAGTTAAAAGAAAAATAAAAGAAGGCTCTTTTTAGACTTTGAAGAATAAAAAGGGTCCAAACTGGAGGGTGTTTTTCAAGAAGAAGATGGAAATGTTAGAATACAAATGTATAATATAAAAGGGTGGAAGCATTCAAGAAATCTCTCTTTTCTTCATTTGGGGAAAAAGGTAGATCTATATTCATACATTATGAAACTGCTGCTGAACTATTTCCCAGCATTCCCAACAGTATGTAAGGCTGATTGTAGACAGCCATTACTAAGGTTAGATGTTTAAAATCATCAGATGTTTTATTTAGATCTTGCCAAGGACCTCTTTAGATGGTTAACACTGATTTTCAGTATTTTTTGAAACAATCCAGATGTTGCAGAGGAGGAACAAAAAGGCAGTGTTGTGCCAGTGTTTTAAAAAGAGTAAATATTATGATCCCATTAGCTCCAGGCCTCTTAGTTTGATGTCAGTCAAGAGTTTTGAAATGGGATCATTGGCACCAGATTTGATTAATAGATAATGTAGTGTAATTACTGATAATTAACATGGTTTTATAGAAAACAGTTCTTGTAAAACTATCTTCCTAACATTTTTTATGAGAATATTAATTTAGTTGATAATTATATTGATGTAGTATACTTCAATTTTTGTAAAGTATTTGACCTGGTACTTCAAAGTATTTTGATTAACACACTACAGCAATACAAAACCGATGTGGCACATGTTAAATGCATTAAAACTGGTTCAATGATATGTCTCAAAATGTAATCATAAGCACCAATCACCACTGACTGGGTTTGTTGCTAGTGGGGTTCTGCAGGGATTGGTTCTTGGCCGTATATCGTTTAACATTATCAGTGACACGGAAGAAAACATAAAATCATTACGATAAACTTTGCAGATGACATGACATTTGGGGCCATGTTAAACAATGAACTGGAGAGATCTCTGCTGCAGGAGGCTCTGATTGCTAGGACAATGGGCACAAACAAACAGTTACTTTTTGTACAGATGTATCTGCAGTATCTGAGGAAAAATACTTGAAAGAGAAGGGACACCTTTATAACAGTGGCAGTGAAAAAGACGGGACTCATGATGACTGGTCAACTGAGCATGAACTCCAGTCTGGTCCTGCACCCGGTGTGGCCTCTGAGCGTATAAACAGGATATTATGCAGTGACAGCGGGATTTGGTTATGTCAACCATGATGCCGTCAAAGTCCTTTGTCCTGTCTATGTGCCTACAATTCAGATAGGTTGATACCAAGCTGTAGGTGGAAGATGAAAGAGTGTCAAAGATAATTACATTAAAATTACATGAGAAAACATGCCTGAATAAAAAAGACTAAGGAGCTCTACCTACTTACTTTGTCAGGATGGAGGACAAAGATGTTTCTGAACGGTGGAAAGCTGATACTAGATGGGTCCTCAGTCTCCTAGTCAGAAGTACCACACGACCCAGCTGCTGGGGCCAAAGCTAGAACCTTAACATTTATAAAGCTAGACTGTGAATGAATGACTTTGCAGTAATGATCATTTTGGTCAGTCTGTCCCAGATAAATTTTTTTTTTTTCTTTCTTCTTGACACTGAGTGCTGTTGATTTTGCTGTTTAGAGCGATAGATCCATTGCAAAGCTAGGTCCAGAGCTGAAGGTAGAACGTTCAGGAATTGAAGGTTTAACAAGTCCTACTAATAAGCCCATTATTTCCATTTCCTAAGCAGGCTACTGTAGATCTTACTCTGCCTGGGAGCTGGATAAAAACAGCCAGTTAATGCACTAAAGGTCAAAATTTCAGAAGTGCTCTATAAATGCATTACAACCAACTATTAATAATTCTCTCCTTTTTTTAAGGGGTCTGGTCATGTCCAAGGGAATGCCAGCTACATTTTTCTTAATGTATGAGCACAAGTTACACATAACAACCTAACAACACAATACTGCCTCTTTAATGCTAATCTATTCCTTGCAATCTACTAGATACATGTAGAATCATTGGTGTGTATCAAGAGAGCAAAATCAGATTCTGAAAATATCTGAAAGGATGCACTAGAGTGTATATAATAATGTATTTTAATCTGCCAGGCCTTAAAATTAATCATGAATTCCCACAGAGATTTTAATAATTTTGAGATGATTTTTTTTTCCTATAGTGATATTCTTGGACAGAGTTCTTGAAATGCTACATGGAAATGAGTGGGGGAGGGAAAAATGGGGGCCATTTTTCAATTACCAGGTTAGCTAAGATACAGATACGAGAGCTACTGTTTAATTGGTTGTTTTATTCTTTTTCTTCCACCTAATAGATAATCAGTAAGGTACCTCAAACACAAACTTTTATCACATCGTAAAGTTGGCATACAGCATAAAGTTTATCTCTTTGGGCATATACTTAAGGGAACCATTCTCATCAGCAAATGCACGCACTGAAGGACTTGAAACTTCCTGGGGAAGTTTGCAAGCCCCAGTGTTTCAGCGATGAGGTTAACAGGGGCTCCATGCTCTGGAGATTCCCCTTGAGTTGTTATTAGGCACAGACCCTAAAATACACCTTTAGGAGCTCATCTTAAGTTTTGTCCTAAACAGTTTTGTCTCTTTACAGAAAACAGTACCTTGTGGTTCCTCATGGCTTCCAGTCACCCAGGGCCATAGTTTTGGTCGAAATACCTGCATCTCCTGCTATTAAATATATTTTACTAGAGCCACTTTGTACGCTCACAACAGAAATATTCTAACTCCCTCAAACCCAAGCTATTTTATTTTGTGTTAAATGCTCTGTCTTTGACATGTGGCCATACATAAAGTATGGTAAACAGCATCGGTATTGCAGAAGGTCTATGATTTTCAGGGCCAAAACAAAGGTATTGTTCCACAACATACTAGTGAATTCACCAAACCAAGGTATTTTTACTACATGTGGAATTAAACCAAGAAGTAAATGGTTACTGTGCACCCCTGTTACTGTTCCTTGGGAGATATTCATGTCATAAGAGACCAAGCACGATGAGCAAAATACATTTAACTCCTTAAAAAAAAAACCCTTGTAATTTTTTTAATTAAAGAGTATTACTTATGTTCCACCATTTATATGAATTTTGCACAGCTGTTTGCACTAATATGTGTTAAAATGGGTAATTACCACAGCAATCATGGTATGATACAACACTCTTGCTCCATTTTAAATATATAGCCCTGCTTTTATCTCTCTCTTACCCACAGACACACCTGGTTTTATGCTGTTTGCTTGCTTGTTTGTTCCTTCCTACTAGTTGATGCCAAGAAATATTTCAGACGCTGAATATTTGACACATTTCTGGGTCTTGTGTTAACGGTTTCTGGGCTATGTTTTTGTTTCCCTGTTTTAATGGTTAGGAGAAGCAAGAGGCAAACGGAATAGTGATGTTTATGATGAGAGTGTAGATGAAGGGGTCGAGGAAAGCTGGGAATAGCTGAAGTGTGTCTGACACAGCAGTTTCTCTTCTGTATCACTATTTTATTTTTATGAGGCTGCAGCAAATTGATAGCTTCTGATACCATAGTCAATAAAACGTTGTGTAAATTCCAGCGATGGGCTGGAAAAAGATTGAATTAAAAGGGAGGTATTGGGTCACATCCATATTTCAAGTCATTTCTGTGCTGCCTTACCCCAGTACCTGGGGGAAGCAGTTTCTTCACAACTAACCACCCAATTAGTACCTGCTGAGCACCCGATGCTTGATTTTCTTCTAACCGCCCCCCTCTTTCTATGCAAACAAATTTCCTAACAGTTTCCATTTCAGCCCATAGAAGAACTTTTTTTTTTTTTTTAAGAAAGTTTAGACAAGTCACAAAAAGGGGTTTTAGAAAGAAAATTATTCTGAAACCTTCCCGATCCTGGAAAATGTTTTTTGTAAACATGATGTGGCAATCTGTTTAGCCGTAAGTATTGCCACAGTTGTATTACTGCCAGGAGGAAGTTTTCTGTAGGATCACAGGATAATTCAGGTCAGAAGGGACCTCAGCAGGTCTCTAGTCCAACCTTCTTCTTCAACCAGGCTCAGCCACGAGCTCAGGTCAGGTGCTTGGGGATTTCTCTGGTCAGGTCTTGAAAAGCTCCAAGGATGGGGACTGCACAACCTCCCTGGGCAGCCTGTGGCACTGCCTCACTGTGTTCCTGGGGAAATTTTTCTCCTTATATCAGTGCGAAGATGTCACACTTTCAACTTGTGCCTGTTGTCTCTTGTCTTCTCACCATGCACATTATAAAGAGACCAGCTCCATCTCCTTGATGACTTCCTCACAGGTACTGGTGGGCTGCTGTTAGGTGCCCCTGAAGCTGTCTCATCTCCAGGCTGAACAAGCACTGGTCCTGCAGCCTCTTCTCACAGGGCAAGCGCTCCAGCCCCAACCATCCTGGTGGCCTCCGCTGAACTTGCTGCAGTTTGATGATGTCTTTCCTGTACTGGGGGGGCTGATATCAGGCAACAGGAAAGTACAGGGTGGATGTTTTCACCAGCATATGAAAGAGCTGACAGATTTCAAGGGTGACAAGCATTTGTGTAATGCACTGATCTGCTGCACAGCTGGGCAGCTGCTGTTTCATTGCTTTGGGCCAGGAGGGATAAAAGAAGCAGTGTGCCATGATCACTTTTCCCTCAAGTCTTGCCAGAGGTTTGCTGCTTCCTTAGTCAACCACATTACGAAGAGCTCTGGCCATCTTACTCACAGATACCATTAGTTTCACTAATCTAAACCATCCATTGCCACTGTGCAGAGACCAAGGAGGTCTCCACAGTACCACTTCAGCTGTGTCTGTACTGGTAGTTAAATCAGAGCCAGGGTGTTGGCTCAAGCACTACCCACCCCTGTCCATACTGCTTCATCGCTCTCTGGCATGAGGGCCATGCCAGTGAGTGCTGTCCCAGGCAGTCCCCCAGTGCAACTTCAGTTGCACTGGGGGACTGCCATGAGCCAGAGGCCATTCCTGGGTACAGCCATGCTGTCCTGGATGGACAAGAGAGCAGAGAGAGCCCAGGTATGCGGATGCAAGCTGTGCCATTCTACGTGGCTCTGGGACTGGATAACAGCCCCTGGCCTGTCTTATTCAGAACACAGAATTTGCATTCGTCCTGAGTCCTAGCAGCTTTCCTCATGTTGTCCCACAGAGCTCTTCAAGCTTTCTTTGGCCTCTTACTGTCATAAACCAACCCTATACCTTACTTGCATCCAGTTCAGCTGTAAAAAATGTGGTCCAAGCAAATAACGTAGAGTTGAGCTTCAGGTGGACAGCATAGCTATTACGTGACTCGCTCTGGGGCCATTCACCACCTTGAGCATAATCTCTACCATCTCTAAGATCTCTACAGTCTCTAACAACCTCTAGCAAGAGGGTCACTCCTACTTGCTTGCAGATTTGGCAGAATAGGAAAATGGCTAGAGCACAAACACACGCTCCTGCATCCTCAGCTGGCCTGAGTGATGAGGTGATGAGCCAGCCATGGGTGATGAGGTTTTTTTCTCCAAATCATATAGAATTGAATACACCCAATTTACAAAAAAAACCCCAAAACCCAGCAACTCCACCTCTTCACCCTTCTGGATTGTACTGGAGAATTCCAGAGGTGGCTTTTGCCATCTACCTGGCCACACTGTAAACCTACTACTACTGCTTGTCTTTTTGTATTTTTGTAAGAAAAAGAACAAGAGCAACAAAAATCTTAGAGAGAGACCTTAGAGAGACTAAGATGGGGCTTTGTGGACTATCTCTGCATTGGGTTTATTAAATTCTACATAATTTGCAGAAAATAAAATATTTGCATCCTTCAGCTGATTTATAAAAAGCCTTAGTGTTTATCATTACATTAATTTGATAGACTACAACGAGAGTGAAATATATTTAGAACTTCCCCTGCAAATGATGGTGCACATAATGCTAAAATATAGTTTACACTTTATGCAGCACCTTTTATGGAGAAGGACTCCAAAGCATTTACAAACATAAAGAAACAGAAACAAATATGACTCCGCTTACCATTGAAATGCAACCTGGAGCTGGAGGTAAGTATTCAGCAGTGCACAACAGAAGAGGAGTTTATGACAGAACATAAAGAAAAATTCTGCACCTACTAGAAACTGCAAGGGGAATTTAGCTAAGCAAAATGAAATTCCCTAACTCAGCATCTGGAAAGGACATCCTGCTTATGTACTTTTCCTCCTGGAAAAATGTCTCATTTCTGGCTCTTCGCACTCAGCCTTTTGGACCATGCTGACTCACCATGAGCAGTGGAACTTGGAGAAGATAACAGGGGTGAAACCAATGGGATTCAACAGAAATTACTCTGAATAACAGATGGGATTTTCTAGAGAATTATTTAAATTCTGGAGGACTGAAAAGCTAACCTATTGAACCAAGCAGCATTTATGTCACACATTTCTGGTATGACATAGGGTCATGTAAACGCCCTGTGGAAAGAGGCATCGCTATGTCAGATTTTTCCAGAAAAGCAGCATGAAGAAACCCGTACGTAACTACCTCACACTCGTTATGATGCCACTGTTAACACCGTCATGATCCTGTCCTCACCAGCAATCATTGCCACTGCTCGCAACACCACTCGGCGCGGCACTGCTGGGAACACCGGGAGCGCGTCTGGTGCGCTGGGCAGGGTCCCGCAGGCAGGCAGGCCAGCAGCCTGGGGGATACTGCAGGCGTCACGGCAGCGTTCGTTACGGCAAAGGTTTAAATGGCAACTAGAGTGGAGGGACGGCTGTACCCCGGATGCTGCAATGCGATGGCTGGTGATGAACAGGGAACCCACTGTAAAATACTTGAAATATGTCTGTGACAAGACAAACTGTAGCCACTGTGTAATCATTCTTAAGAGCTAAGCAATTTTTTAAATAACAAGTATGAGTATAATTTGTGGTTCTTTTACTAATGCATGTTTAGTAATTACACTCTTTGAAATTAATGTGATATTTACTGAATTGCTAACATTTTGTCCTTTTAATTAAACACCTCTTTAACCAAAGCTAGGTTGAATCCAACATACCCAAATGAAGCACTTAGCACTGTGCAACTCGCCAAAAAAAGGTAGATGCTTATTAGTGAACTCAGGTATCTAAAGCTGTCAGACTGCTTGCTTTTGCATCTTGTATGGATGCTGTGCTGCTAGTGCCAAGAAAAAGGAAAGTATAAAAGACATCAGAATAAAAGCGGAAAGAGTGATGGTGAAAGAAGAAGCGTTAACAGAAATCTCCAAGACATTCTCCTCCTGGCCTCAATTACATGTACCAAAGTAATGCACGAACAGAGGTCATGTCAGACAGACAGAGTATTTTATATTGCTGCTTTGCAATTTAATACATTATTTATTGCTTGTTTAAAAGTGAGGGGCGTAACTTCTATATTACCTGGCCTTTTGCATTCACACCTTCAATGTCACATTCATATAGTTTTGTATGTTGTCTGCTTCAATAGGGAACACCAGTTTTCTTTCTTCATTTCATCCCTCTTTTCTCAAACTTCTCCCATTTTCCATGGGGAGATGTTAGCTCAGCGGCAGACTATGGAAAGCCAAGGTGGCACGTTGCTGAGGGAGCTGGAAGCAGCAGTCATATCCATCTCAGCATTGAAAGCCATGGATAAAAGCAAGACAGTAAGTTTCAGGAGGGGATAGGACGTCATCTCAGCAAGAGGGGCAGGGGACGTGCCCACAGGGTTGGCATTGCTGTGAGCAGATTGGCTGGACGGGCAGGCCACCGCAAGGGCTGGCACTCTCAGTGCCGCGGGGGGCAGCGCTTTCCTGGAGGGGGACAGTGGTGGGGCTCCTGTTGCACTTGGTGGCCTCCATGGCATTTGTCCCTCCTGTGGGTCTTGTGCAGAAATTGTGTTGGGAATGCAGAACCCTGCAGACCAGTTGGTGAGCTGCAAGTTCTCCACCCAGAGGTGAAAAGTCAGGATGTGCCCTGTGCTACAGACCATTTGGTGAGCTGCAAGTTCTCCACCCAGAGGTGAAAAGTCAGGATGTGCCCTGTGCTGCTTCTGGCTATGCCTGCGTGTCTCCCAACAGTCCCACGAGTTCCCATGAGGACTCCAGCGATGTGCCATGCCTTGCAGGAAGAGGCTGGCAGAGATACTGGCAGACCCTGTCCCCGCTGGCAGCCAGCCCATGGAAGGACATGGGCTCTCCTAAGCCCTGTGCAACATGATGTGTTTTTTTCCTCTTTCAGCCTTGTAAGTGCGTGAAGGGCCTTTGCCTGTAGTTCTGCTGAGCCCAGAGAGAAACCCAAGGAGCTGCAGCCTCCAAGTAGCACCTCAGACTTACGAGACCAAAGTCATACATGACCAGAACGAGAGCATTTGCTGCTGAGATGGTACACAAGCGAACATGATATTTGTTTGGTGTTTTACATGGGTGGGTCAACTTGGCATGGCAGTATTTCCCTCTGTCTGCCAGCACTCAAGCTCAGCTTGGCTTTCCCTGGGGAAAAGGAAAGTCCCGGGTTTCTTGTGGGGCAGGGAAGAGCCACAGAGAAATGGCAGTTTGCTCTTTTCTCCCTCTCCCCGCAGCGTTTTTCCTGCAGTGAGTTAATAAGGGGAGCAGATGATCAGCATAGGATGGTTTCCAGGCTAATTGTCAGGAAAGTGAAGAGCTCAGCCCAAGCTCCACTACACCAGGTTCAGCGTGTCCTGCTGCCACCATCAGTGCTGCCCAAAGAAGAGGGCAGTAGCTAGTCCTAATTGCTCAGCCTCAGTGATAGCCTTCACCCCATTCATAGCAAAGGGTCTGTGGCATTGGTGCCAGGTGGGAACGTCCTGGAGCTACAGGAGAGGAGCAAGGTGCTTTTGTGGCACGATGCTGCTGTGCACTGGGGTGCTGAGAGACAAATAGCGTAGGCTGTTCTGAAGCTCACCGCAGGCACAAGCACACACATCTCGGTGCACAGACAGAGATACGTCCTGAAACTCAGGAAAATGCACGTTGTCCTTTGCCTGGTGCCCTTGGCTGGCTGGGAGCTGGGGCTGGGGAGAGTGAGGCAGCTCCCCAGCGAAAGAGCCCCTGCAGCTGCCTGTCCTTAACGTGGAGAAAGCAACACTGACCACGTGCTCTCCCCTCCCAGATTCCTCACTGGGGGTTTAGGAGAGACTTGGCTCCTTGCTGCATACTGTGGTGTTGTCCCTCCCTGTTGGCAAGGGTTCAGCCTGCATTTGAAACAGGAGAAGTGAAAAGCAGCAGAAACACCAGTTCTTGCAGCTTGTCTTGTGTGTGCTGGCAGATACCTCCAATGCGTCGAATCTCTGAGTTAGATCCTAAGCCCTGAATAAGTCAGCCTTTAGACTGACTGTTCTTTGGCCTTTCCAGCAATTTTCCAATCCAAGAGAGTGCATTTTCCGAGGAGTCACTGAGCCCACTCCAAGGATAATCAGGGTCGCTCTCAGGTGCATCCCTTCTGTTCTCCAGGATTTTATTTTTCCCTGTGGCGTTTAACTCTTACATCCTCGTGCTGGGAGCAAGGGATCTGCATCTCATCTAACCTTGTAACCATTTGTAGCATCTGCTACAAAATTATTAACTGGACAAATTTCACCAGCATTAAGAACCTAGGATTCTCAGGATATTCAAAATTTATGATCAGATTTTAAAAAAGCATAATGAATAGACAGTTCGTTTAGTGCAATTTTATTACAGAATTGTATTCTTCATTCAAATTGCAATAAAATGGTTTTTAATAATTTCTCTCAGCATCTTTCCTAAGTAGTCTGAATACTTTTTAATCAACGCCCATGGAATAGGCAAAATAACACATATTTCAAAACCATTTCCCGAAGTCAGCCACTTTAAAGCGTTAATGTGAAGTCATAACCTAATATTATTTGTGTCCTGGTTAAATCAGTCTTTAATAATATATTTGTTTTCCAAAATTTTGAATGTCATCTGCAATTGTTATGGAGGAATACTGAGTATCTCTAGTAGATGATCTTTATAAAAATTATTTTAAGGGTGCAAATACTTTGTGAGTTATTCTTACGTATACTGTCCTGCTAATGACGGTCTGGTCTGTCAAAGCACCCTTTGTCTGTGACAGTGTCAGTACCACGATCATTTTGGTGTAGCCATAAACCAGTTACTGACTTTTAAAGTTACTGAATGTCTGTAATGACTTTTCAGCACTTCTGGTTTGAAGACCTACCTGTGACCTCAGATAACTGAAGTCTAGGACTGAAATTAGAGGATTTTTATGCAACAACATGATTACTACCATAATCCTGACTCTGCAAACCTGTAAGTATGTGCTCAGCTGTAAATCCACAAGTGTCATTGTCTTTAATGGGACCATTTGTGTGCCTAAAAATCAATCATGTATACACATGCAGAATTGGAATCACAATAACAGAAAACAGATGCAATGATTAATTACCCAATTGAAAGTTGTTCGCAAATACTGTGTCTGACAACTCTATAAATCCATTGAAATCTGTGTTAACAATAAATGATCAAAGCCTAATACTAAGAGTATAGCCTAATTGGTAGGACAGGAAGTGATAAATTCAATAGGTATTAATGAAGACTACATTTAGACATTGGGAAAACCTTTCTGGAAACAAGAGCAGTGAAGTGTAGTCACAAATTGTTCAGGGAAATTATGGAGTTGCCACCACTGGGGAATTTTAAAGAAGAGGTCAGGCAAATTTTCCAGGTTTTTTTCTGGTTTCACTCCTCCGACTTGTGGCAGAGCAGCAGACAAGGTGATCTCTGGAGCTCTTCCGCCTGGCATGCTGGTGAGTTATTAGTGTGGTGTCCTTGCTGCCAGAGCACGGTTTTACATTAATTAATCCTGGATCAGTTTAGGACCAGATTCCCAAACTGTAAAGGTCAGATGTGAAGCAGGCAAAGCACACAGCTGCACTCCTGTAGACCTGGTCTGAAAGCACAACACAATGTTTATACCAGCTTTGTGCAGGAGGACAGACAATGTCTGATCCAGTATACAATTAGAGCAGTATGTAAGCACCTGATCCATCAGGATCTAGATTATGTCGAATTTGTGAATGCATTTGAAGCAACGTAACGACCTTGTGCTGGCTCGGTACTTTGTATCATGGTGGGTGCGATGCAGTTCCAAACACTTTGGAACCAGGCATGAGACTGCATCTTCAGGATAAACAAACACCATAACACGTTGCAGAAGTGAAATGTCTCTCAGTCTTGTTACAATGATTCCTTACAACATGCCAGAGGCTGCATGAGAAGCTACTTGGCACCATATTTTTGTCCCAAGAAGAGCTACTGAGAATGAGCTGTAGAATGGTTTCTATACCTTGGAGACTATTTACTCTGAACATATCAGCTGGTCTAAGATCTACTTGATCTTGATCTACTAATTTCTTTGAATCATTATCACTACAACAATACTACTGCCAGAATGACAGAACTTCCACCAAGAATACCCTGCCTCTAAATGCTGCCAACTCTACGCTGAGTCCCACCAAGAGACATGGCCATTGCAAATAGGGGTTGGTGGTAAAGGTAGGGCAAGAAGTTAATTGTGGATACTATGCCACTTCAAACCATGCAAATATTTTCAAGCAGAAAGGTCAAACTGATTAGAAGCCACCCAGAATAGCCTTGAGGGCAAGCCTTGATCAACAGAGGGGCTCTGCATGATGTGTGGGTTGAAGGCTGTGGTGGGGTGTTTTGGACTGCATCAGTCATTGCCATGAGTCTGCCTCAGGCAAGCATGGGTCAGTTGTCTGGAAACCTTGGACCACCTGGATACTGAAGAGGGATGAGGAACTGAGTATAACTCGAAGACCACATGCCTCACACACTACTGGTAGCAGCCTCATAAAATATAGGATCACCTTTATGACTAGTTCCTTTGAAATTGTTGCTTTATTGTACAGTATAGCTAATTCTTACCTGAATTCAGCTTTCTCAGAGCTGCTTTTCTGGTTCACTCAGCACTTGTGGGTAGAAGATGATTAGAACTTGATCTAGCGGAGTGGGGAGCTGGACATCATCAACACATGGATAACACCAGAGCCTCCATTGCCCCCAGTGACATCCCACAGAGCAGATGTACTGTGAAGAGGATTGATATAACAAAACTATGCAGGTCAGGCATGTGAAGAAGAGGAGCGGCTTCCTGATGAATGCAGCCACACTGCAGCAATTGTGTCTCTGCCTGCTGACCCCAGCTGGCAGTGTGGGAGGCGGACAAGTGGCCCAGCAGTGCTAACGGGTTGATGGACATGTCCCCAGTGCCACAAGGATGCACTTCAGTCACATTTATTCACCTGTGTTACGCATGGTACTCACACAAAGCTGGAATGGCCTCGCCTTTGCTTTCTCCTTGCTTTAATAGAAATATGAGTCCAAGCAGGGGGGTACCTGTGAGTACGTCTTTTCTACAAGTATAGGGAGAATGAGAAGGGATGTGCAGCCTTTTGCTTCTGTTGTGGTATTTACCCAGTATATATCCAGATATTTTTCAGAGGCTTTTATGAGAAAGGTATTTCTAGCCTCTGAGGCAGAGAGCCCCAACCTGCTTACATCCAACGCTAGTGCAAAGCTCTGAGCACTTTGTCCTGGGCCTTGGACTATGGTTTAAGAAAAGAAACACACTTTATGCTTTCTGCATTCATTGCTTCTGAAGATCTGCATGGAGTAGCAAAGGTCTCATGTCATGTTTTTTTTAAGAATTTCTTGCTGGATTGCAGGATTTCTGTCCCGGGAGTCGGTGCAGATGGCGTAATTTTTTTTTTTTGTATCTCTGTCCCATACAAAGCCATTTTACAAGGCAGACTTCAGAACACATTTAAGATACGAACCTTGTTCAGGAAGCTCACAATACAATGAGAGGGGACAGCGAAAGGCTAGTTGGCTAAGCAGGGACACATCAGAGCAGCTCCAGACAAACCTGAAAATGGCACATTCAGTCTACTGTGTGTTTATTCCTTACTCTGGGGTCACTAGATTGTCTTGTGCAATCTAGTTTTACTGACAGCTATACTCTTTTGCTTACAGTTACAGCAACTGAGAGAAGAGGTAACTTGATTAAGCTGCTCAGGGTCAGTTATTTCCCCCCTCCCTTGTTCTGTAACCCCACACCTCACCCTAGTGAGTTGGAGTGGCCCTGGTAGCATGCTGAAGGCAGCAGGCATACACGAGGGGTAAAACCTCACAACGTTTCCCAGACAGCATAAAGTTCTTCTGGATGTGGGGAGAGAAAAGAGTATTTTGGCTACAGAGTAACCAGCTTGTGGGTCCGTGTTCTGGGGCCGTCAATGGCAGCAGTTTTAACTACCCTTTCCCGAAATCTCCTGCAGCTCCTCTGTCTCCTTTGCCCCCTCCTTTGCCTTTACTCTCTCACTTCCTCTGTCACATGTCCTCTAGAGGTGCTCTTTTTCTGCCAAGGGTTGTCCTTGTTCCCTGCCTCTTCTCTCCTTCAGATCATCTCTTGTTCGTCTCTCCTGACCAGACAAATTTGGCTTCCAACCCCGCACAGATCTTTATGCCAGATCCTTCATGCTGTCCGTTTTTCTGATATTTCCTTAAGGATAACTAGACACTAGTTCAAGGCTGAGATGACAAAAACAGTGATCTTATTTTTTCCCTTCAAATGTCTTCCTGCTTTCTCTGTTTTTTTTCTACATCATCATCAAATATCGGTCACTGTGGCCTGGGTTCAGCTTTGACCTTGCTCATTGTAGATGTGCCAATGCCATATCTAAACCTCTATCTATGTAATTTCTCAAAATTTCCATCTTCCAAACCAATCTATGATGTCCTACATGTCCTTGGCCCTGATGAGATGTTGACTACTCCCTGGCCCATGCAAGCAGCTCCCACCGCCCAGCTGCTACCTCCAGGTAAGCACTGCCTCACTTTCTCCATTGCTGTTCTTCAAGCTTGGGAAGAGCATTATACAAACATCAGCAGATTCAAGTCTTTGTTTTCTTTAAGCTTTTTTTCCCCTCAGGTACCTGTAAAAATTGGCACCAATTCTATGGCTGCTATGCTGAGAGCTCTGCCTTGCCTCTATCTGCAACTCCCCCACTATGCACCCTCCAGCCGTGTGCTGCTCCTCTCTTCTTAGCTTGCGGGCTATCTGGGCTGTGATTCACTCATAGCTCTGTGTTGGTACAGCATCTAACATAGTGGATTCAGGACATATATAGCCTGTAGGGCTGACAGCACTGCAAAGAATTGACGGCAATGTATGAAGAAAGTAGCAGTGTATGCATTTGCAATGTAACATCTTCAACACTACCATCTGGATCATCTTAAGGTTTAATATGCTGTATAAGTGCTTTGTAAGAGCTACTTTTAGCAAGAACAAAAATTTTTTTGTGACATGTTACAGATCTCTGGCAACTAGAAAAAGGAGATGTTGAGCAACTACTGCTACTATCTGCTTTTACATTTTTGTTCTCTTACTCGAGAAATCCTGGTGTCATGAAAGAACTGAGGGCATCACCATGCAGGTTTGTATGACGTTTCTGGCTGTGCTTTGCATGCTGTTCCCTCTGTAATGGTACCATAGTTTGCTGATACTGTATTTTGGATATCCATGTCTGCACAGAGATTTCACATTCAAATTACCCCAGGAGCCAGCACTGTGCATAAATGGCAATGTGAACTCTGAAGTTTTTGCTTCTTAAGTTTATGGAAGTTCTTCAAATCATTAATAATTTTGTAAGGAATGGAGCGCAAAGCATTTCTCTCCCTCTAGTCGGAGATGTGCCAGATTGCTGTTTATCTGTGATCTTCCCAGCAATCGATGAAATTTGAAGCCTGGAGTGATGCATATTTAGGTCTTGGAATCAGAAATTTCAGTTTAATGCCACTTTCTCATCAAGTGTAGAGTATGGTGTACATCTCCAGATGGCCTATACAAATGCTCTGCCGTACTTCACTCACTTTTTGAATGTCAAGCATCTCTGGGATTCAGTACATCACCAATTAGCATCTTATATCCATTTGACAGAAATTATTCCTCATTATTTCATACATTTCTTCTTTAATAATATTTGCACACTAAATTACTCTTCTGATAAGAGAATGGGAGATAACCATAAGAGCAGGGACTGTTTGTAAAACATTTTTCTTCTGTGCTGTCCTGAGTTGTTCACTGGTTTAAGCTGGTGGCCATCTCTGGGTTGAAGCTCTGTCAGTGAAGGACAGTCATCTTTCAGTCTTACACAGCACCGAGCAAACAGTCGGCACTTGCATTAGCAGCTTTTTTCTTACAGTGTTAAAGTAGGACATACCCCAATAGCATGTGCGCCCACACCCAGATCCCCTCACGCAGGAAGCGCAGGGTTCAAGAAACTGCACCTCCACTCAAAACTGCCCCTAAATCCCCTACCATCACTAATTGCTTCTCTGAAATCCACATTTACCCACAGTCCCTGAAACAGTTACAGCTGCCATCTCCAGCCAGGCTGTTCTGAAATATGCCTTCGTACGTGTTTGAAGAGCTGATGTGGCGTGCCTTACAGCAGCCTACTTTGCCCACAGTATGCACGTTACCTCCACACGCCCCCTAAAGTACACCCCTCCACATGTTGGCCGATAAAAGAACCACAAATACAGACATAACTAAGCATATCTGACTGTTAATACTGTGATACTAGAGCCCTTCAACTACATGTTTTCAAACCACAGCTGCATGTGACAGAAACCAGCTTTTGTTTAAAATCCCGAGCTGCTCACATAATCACCTGACTCCGGGAATGAGTGCTTTAAGGGAAAATCCGTGAGTAAGATTTGCTACAGAGCTGGCAACGTTGGTGACATTGCAGTCCAAATCCTCCTTATGTGGGCAAGCTACATTTAGCCTCAAAACTACTGTGCACGTCCATGGCCGCATAGGGGTAATTAATAATGTATGCTCTTCTACTGATTGCACTATTTAGTTCTTTCGCACACGTGTGTGAGAATGTAAAAGCTCTGTAGAGGTATAAAGGAGGAAGCCAAAGAGGGCTGTAACGGGGGAGAAGGAGGACAAGGAGTGACTGCAAGTCCCCAGGAAGTCGCAGAGTTAAGCCATGTTCTGCATTAGGCTGGTGAGAGTACGGGGACACTTGTGCATGCAGATACGGGTGGGAAAGGGAGCGAGACTGCTTGCATGTATTTTTAACATGAAACGTTTGCATGGTAGTGATAAAAGCAAAATATAAATGTGTAGGTGCCTTTTCTCTGTACCCCTTCTTTCTACCCTGTCTCTTTTGATGAGGATGGCTGAACTTGTATGTCCTCTGCTCACAACACTCAAAACAGGTCAGGCGGGCCAGCAGCCGCAGGGGGGAACAGCAGCACGTTCAGAAGAGCTGGGGGTGCCAGGGACTGTTCAACACCTCCCACCAGCAACGTACGCAAAACTGAGGGGAAACCCCCAGCGGCCCCGTGCTCAAGTCCAGACCCCAGCCTGGGGTGATGCCGTTCGTGACATCCCAAAATCAGCTCCCCAGATCAGCTGCTCCCACCCCAACGTGCCCCCCAAGAAGGTGGCCACGGCGCCGTTCGCTCCGTCTGCAAAACCACGGGGTATGGTCTCATTCAAGAGAGAAATGCATCTGCCAGGATTTTACAGCTGAGTTCCCCTCTCTCTCGCCCCCTCCCTGCGCAGCTCAGGTAAGCTGTGGGTGCTGGTGGCATCCCACTGCCCCACTTTCTGTGCACGCGTGCGTGGGTGGTTGCTGCTCACCCCAGGTGTGCGTGGCTGGTGGCACGGCTGGGAGCCGCAGCGGTGTAAATCAGCAGAGGCCTGGCGATACTCCTTCAGCCGAGATGCAGGTCAGTCACGCCTCACAGCTGTATGAAAAGCAAATGTACCCAAACGCCGTGCGAGGGACATGGAGCAAAAGCTGCTGGAGGGAGGTGCAAAGGGGATGGGAGAGCCGGTGGTGGCACGGCCAGGCAACGGAGCCAGGACTTCATCAGCTTTCCCACTTATTTTTGTTTTGTTCTGAAACAAACAAGTCACGGGCAGGCATAGAAAATAAAATGTTTATACGTGACTTCACGTTCAGCTTCTCAGGTAAAAACGTAAAATGTATGCAAGCAGTTTTTTAAAATGCATATTATGTTTCTGATAGACCAGAACTGCTGGAGCAGATCGGATCTCTCAGTTAAATATGCATTCATACATTTTTAAAAAATGTATAATATTGACTATATCAGATGTAATGGCTCCTGTAGAGTCATTACAGTGCACAGTGCAGGCTCTTTATTTGGTATTGTATCAATTTGTAGGGTGGACTGTCATGGTGTTAATACAGATGTGTGTTAATAACAGTACGGAAGCAGAGAAAATGCTGCATGTCAGTAGCCAGCTTTTAATTCCAGCATTTTTAGCCTTTTAAAAATATATTCAAGCTTAAATGCTCCCTTCCCCTCTGCGTGGTGAGCAGGGTCTGAAGCGTGGCCCCGGGTCGGTGCTGCCTGTGAGTCACCAGCTCGCAACTGGGGGGAGGCACACGCCGGACGTACAACGGGAGCTGCAATGCAGGGTGGAAGAGAGGGAATTTGGCCTGAAAAGATCAGATGGTTCGTGTCTTCATTGGCAAATGAAACTGCCTTAGGGCTGCAAGACAGGGTGTGTGAAAAGATCAGAAAACGGCTTGATTTGTATTTGCTTTGACATGAGATAAAAACGTCTAATGTAATTGCAGTTAAAATATGAAAGGAAAAATATATTTACTGAGCTCAGATACCATATTGCACGTCTTGGGCATGTGAACAATTTTTACAACCAATTTATAAATACTTAAAAAACCGGTTTTCTGTAGAAAAACAAACAGAGCTAGAGAGAAATAAACAGCATCTCTACAATAATTCTGTAACTTCATACAGATGTAACCCACCAGCTCACAGAAGAAGCCCTCCATGTAAAGGAAACCAGAGAAACTATAATGATTTTCAGATACAGTTGACAAGAGACCATTTAGTAAACTTTTATTTTTTTTAACTAACAGTATGCAGGGATGTTGTATTCTAGGCTGCTACTAATAATCTCATCAGAATGCAAAAGCAGTGACTGTGTTATAAAACCAATGATCTGTTATATTCTGCAAGAATTTACAAAAGCCTAATGTCATTTACTACACCATGAGAACCATACTTGGATTAAAAAAACAAAAAACCCCAACAAAAAACAGAATTCAAAAAACCCGATTACAGCTGATGAAAAGACAAACTGTTTGCTAATGCCAAGTTTTAAAGGTATGATACACGTTAGGGTTAAAAAAAGACTATATCCTGAGTCTGGGAGAGGGAACGGCATTTGTGTTTGGGAAAGCGTCACCCAACAAGTCGCTCTGAACCGCACTCGCATCCCAGCTTTGCTATGGCTGGTCAGTCCCCATCGCCCTGCAGTGGCGACTGGCTTTGTGCCCTGGGCTCAGGCTCTGGGGAACTTTGCCCAAGAAGAGTTTGCTTTTTTTTTTTCCCCTAACACGTCTGACAGAAGAATGAGTGCACCATTCCTAGAAAAACGTTTTCAAATGATTGCAAAGGAAGGACTTTTTTTTTTTTTTTTTATTTTATACAGAATAAATGAAGCAAAGCCTAGACAGACCCAAGACCTTGCCATGCACTGAACACATCATCATCATGATAATGGTTATTCCCTTTCACCAGCAATAAGATGTGTTTTGCAAACATAAACTAATTAAGCCCCACAACTTTGGAAATGAGTCTGTAATTTCCTATAAAAGGGGAAACTTAGGCGAAGGCCAGATTGTGACACACTTACTAAGTACAAGCGCTCCACAAGTAGCTCCATTGACTTCCGCGAGACCCTTTTTGGTGTAATGTTTAGTTCAATGAGAGGTATCACAGCCTGGTGTTAAATGACTTGCCCGGAGGCACACAGCGAGTCAGAGTGGGGCCGGCACCAGGCTCGGGGACCCAATTCCATCACTCCCAGGGACGTAAATTGCACCGAAGTTGATGGGAGCTGCGTGCGTGCGCCCGACGGGACCAAAGGGCCCCCTGTGGCTCCTACCTGCGAGCCTTGCTCTCAATCCCTCCGTCCAGGCTGGGGAAGAAATGAAACTACAAAGAGCTTCTTGGAAACGGCCCGTGACGAGTTGTGCCGCTTTGGAAAAATTACAGGTCCCACTCGCCCTAGTGCCTATCTGTGTTAAAGGTTGAGATCGGTCGTGCCGTAAAAATCCAAGTCCTTATTTTGGCAAATGGGAACGCAGAAGATATTTGCCTGAAAAAAGACTAGAGGCGAGAGGCAGCCAGGCTGCCCGTGCGGGGGGGCTCAGCCCCCGAGCAGCTGGGGCCGGGGCTCTGGGCTGCCGCAGTCCTCCGAGGGGCTGGCACCCGGCGGGCGATGGGCCGACCCTCCCGCACGGCCCCGAGGGCAGCCGGGTACCACGGGGTCCAGGTGCAGGCTGCAGGTGCTGCAAAGAGCGCGAGGCTGGGACAAAGAGCGTCTGTAAAAGGGAGGCGGCACTCCCCATGATGAAGTGGAGTTATGTCACGTCCTGCAGCTACAGGACACAGAAAAATTAGAAGTGAATGGCATATCTGAACTTGAATCACATGCTTTAAAAATAGGGAAGACAGCCCCATGTTGCACAGTAAGGACTAAACATCACACTGAGGAATTGCTCCTTGGGAGCAGTAAACACTGACTGCCACAGGTATCGTCTTAGAAATAGCTCCCAAGCAAGACATTGGAGGCTGCAGCAATGCCATCACGCAGGTAGGTCCAGCAAAGGAAAGAGGTCCTGGCATTTCTGAGCTTTTTGCTTGACATTGGCACTTCAGCGAGTGTTCTCCTAACTATAGTTTTCCATGTAATGATATTTCAGGTGATGCATCTCTGGAGAGCAGACAGCCTATGGTATAAAGCTTTTACACTTTCAGACTTGCACGTTCTCGATGTGCCAAGGTGCTGCACACGGCTGCCAGCAGAGGCAGCTGGTCCTCTGAGGTCCTCATCGCTTTTGCTTAATTTCAGAAAGACTCTGAAGAACAGGTCGAGAGAGGAATATTTGCTTGTTATCCTAAGCTTTCAATGCAGCCGGTTCTCCAGTGTCACATGTAAGGGGATGCATTTAATAGTGGTTAGATTCTCTTTGATGGCAATAAACAGATAATAAATTCAGACTTCATGCAAGTGGACTAACAAAACCAAGGGAAAATACTTTTGCCTTTAAAATATACAGAGGGAGAAGTCCACATACATTATTCAAGAAGGTCTTAGCTTAGCCTAGAGTTTTGGGTCCATTGTGAGGTTTTTTAAACAAAAAAATATGTGGATTTTTCTTTTACAGAACAGTGTGCAAGCTTGGCTTGCATTTCTTTCCATGTTGGAGGCCCAGATGACAATAAGTGAAAAGATCAGGGCACCAGCAGCTCTGGAAGGCTGCATTTCCCCCAAGCCTTCTGAGACGTGCTTGTCCTAATGTCCCTTTTCTCCCTCCTCCACTATTGCTTTTTTCATTTGCTGACAAGCCCAACATTAAACATTTGCTGGAGTTTTCATATCGATAGTACGTTATATTGCCATTACTGAACAGTTTGGGGCTTTGTGGCTAGCTACCATGACAATAGATGCACAGCCTGGAACCAGTTTTAGTTAATTAGAGTCAATCAATCCAAACTTTGCTAACTTACTCATGTGAAACAATAGTATAATGAACCAAAGTCTGCAAGATGATTGGGAAACACAAATTATTGCACCCTGATAAATTAAATGTGACTATTGCAAAACCTTCCTTCTAAATGAATACTCAGAGAGGGAATGTATGGGTGAATAAGCATAATTTAGAATACAGAAAAAGAATTAAAGAAGCTGTTATAACCCCACTTCAATGTTTTCATTTTTCTTTAAAAGAAATAAAAAGCCAGATTGTCGTATATACGAGACCAAATGGGTATAACTTTTTTAAGATGAAAATTTTTACACCGAGTAATCTTATAAAATTGTCCCCTCATCATTTGCAAGCTAAATTTCACAATACACGTGGTGTCTGAAGAAGTGGTATCGTTCTGTCTTGCGTGTCCTTCACAACCGCTTATTTTTCAAAGCCGTTTGCTAAATCTTTGTCTGACCTTGACAAGGGAAACCCCTAACCCCTTCAAGCTGGGATACTGCTGTCAGACAGCCCTTTCTCACAGGCAAAAAGTCTTTTTCCTGCCATTTTAGGGTCATAAATATTTCCTCAATGCTTGGAGTTAAAATTATATACCAAAAGAGAATTCCCCTTTCCTATCTGTTCTCTCTTGATTTTCTAAAAGTGGCATTTTTAGAATAAAAGGATCCAGTTGATAAAAACAGTACCAGGATGGTGTTTAAGCCTTTTGTATTAAAATTGCATTTTAGGTACTATAATAAGCTACTCCAATGGTTTATAGCTTTCACAGGGTCTTAATTTTGTCCAGTATGCTTCTTACATTTTTTAATTCAAAGTATGTCCTTCACATGTGCTACAAACGTACAGAAGGAAACATATGGCAAAGGACTGAGGCCCTGTCCTAAAGAGATTAGTGTGTAGAGATGCAGTAGATGAAATACAGTGTGCACATGGACCAGCCAAGCCACGAAGAATCTGCAGAATTAAGGCGCACGGGATTTAAGGAGTGGGTTTAAGAGACAGGGAAGGGAACTCTCATATGATGGCTTCACAAGCCAGCATGAGGTTTGAAAAACTGGATGTGTCGCCTGATGTGTTTTCCGTAAATATTTCCAATTGTCTGTTTGATCAAACACCACTTGCCAGAAGCAGCAAACTATTTCTGCACACTGATGTAGCGACACGGATCTGGGGGAAGGGAGCTACGTGGGGGACAGGGCAGAAGTATTCTAAATAAAAACTTAAGAAGTTCTTGAAGCTTTTGGGGTGGGAAAGAGTTTGTGCTCGAGACTGCAGTTCTTGCAGTCTCAGTTCAGATGTTTCCTAAATAATCTGCAGTTTTTAGGAAACATCTAAAATCATCTGCAGTTCAGATGTTTCCTAAATAATCAGTCCTGAGGTTTATGAACATTTGGATTGCTGAATCACAGGTGTGTTAGGTAAGAAAAGGTGGGATCTTTTCTGCCCCATTACCGAAGTAACCACATTTTTCCTGCCATGTCTGTTTGTATATTATTTTCCACAAACTCTCCCAAAGCTGTATGTTGTTTTAACCATATGAGGGCATAGTAGGAGATGTTAGAGAGGAATACAGTTGATGGATACTTCCCCTCCTACATATTTCAATGTTACATGGATTCTGCTTTTCATTCCAAGGCTAATCTGAATTTGGTTTTGAAACAGTTCTGCCTGTGAAAGAAGATAAAAATCTGGGTGTTCTCTACATACATGCTAGTCCCCAGGCTGCTCTTCTACCAGCAGTTCTGGATAGATTTTGGAAAAAAAAAAGAAAAAAGGAAGAACTGAATCATTTAAGACTTGGCAAATTAGGTGTTTGGCTAAAAGAAAAACCTGAGATATCATTTTTACATACCACAGTTGGATTCCTAAAGCTAAGGCTGTCAGCTGTTAATAACAAATTCAATCAAAAACAGCTGACAGACATTTCTCATGTAGTTCAAAAGATCTAAAATGACATCTTTCTCTGCAATTCAGTGAAGGAGTCAAGAAAACTAATAAAATAAAAGATGAATGTTAATAGGGAAAATTTATCAGCACCTGAAATAATTTACAGTATAGATTGTTCAAAAATTATCCTATAAGAATTTTTCTACAGTAATTCCATTCCCCTTCTTTCCTTTCTTCCACGTTCTGAATTTTCCTTCCCACATTCGATTGCAAACACATCTAAAATACAGCTATATATTGAATACATGAATTAGAGAAAGTACTCATCTAATACGTTCAGTAAGTGCATAGGCCTGGTTACAGGTAACCAGTATTTTTCATGTCTGTTCTACCATGATGATGTATTAGTGAGTCATGGGAATTATACAAAGCATACTTCTGCTGTTACAGGTATCGGTAGAGAATTTTAAAAAGAAACAAAGGAATAAAGTACGTGGAAGCCATAGCAAATGAAATACAGTGTCATCTCATAAAGTACATCTGGGAAGGTGGATCTCAGAACTTGGGTCAATTTTTTATTAAGAGCCTAAACCAAGGTCCTCTAAGTCTGGGAAGCCACGCTTTGATTTAATACGCAACGTGAGTCTAGACAACGCTGTTTTGTACATATATTTAGAGAACAGTCACTTCTTTAAATATCTCTTGGATGGGAACTCATCTGAATCCAGTTACCTTCACTGATATGCCTCTGACTGAATAAGCCGCAACATGACCTTGCAAATTTAATTCTTCAGTAGAATAATGATGAGAAATTAAATCATCCGTTTTGCTCTGACTTTTCTATATTCTTCATCCTAAAATTACTGCTTGGCGTTCAGCCCCTTCCCCCCACACACCACACTTTTTGTTTTGTTTTAAAACACGGGAATCGTGATAGAGAGAGAATTATTGCAGTTTTCCCAGACGGGGACAACCACAAGTGCCTATCAGAATCCCAACACTGCTGTGCTCTTTATATATACCTTTTTGCTTACCCATCATTGACCTGACCATGCCCTTTTGCAGTTACTTAATAACTGTGAAGTCTTCGCTGATAGCATGCTGTTCACAAAATAGGTTTCTCAACCTTAAATATACAATAGAAATACCCTTTGTTTACTTTACACTAGTCATACCAATGAACAAAACTCATATTTGCATCTTAATTTCTATGCAGATGCAAAGTTTAGTCAGCCTCTAGCAATGTACACTAGGAATGGGCCCAATGATTATGCACAATTATACTACTGTTAATGACCATAGCCAGGAAATGGGTGAACCTGTTTTCTTTTCTATAAATCACACTGGTTCTTCTCTTACCTTCTTCTCTTCTCTGTCAAAAATCCCTGTGTAATGCAGTTTAGATCCAAATGACTGTAACAAGGA